>NC_140507.1:17447404-18108654 GCF_964339955.1 Pipistrellus hanaki
TAAAACACTGTTCCTTCAACTACAGAATGATGATGGCAATTCCTGCCCAGAGTATACCATGGAGCAAATGAGAATGGTTTAAAACTGTTAAACAAATATTAGTATTATTATCAGATAATCTCTTAGCCCCTTTCCCACTGTAAAATATTTTGTTTCTGTGATTCTAGAAAAATTACTGGTAATTATAACCTCATTTCCTAACAAAGCCATCAGGCCCGCAGCTATGAATATAAATGATATACTGCCTAGAGTTATGAGGATAAAAATGTTAGCAATCCTTAACTGGTTTTCTAATAGAATTGTAATCATAGTATGTGAAATAAATGCATTGTGTGTTACATGTTGGCATCTCAGGGAATTGTGTGATAGAGTTTGAAAGGAGCCTGCCTGTAAGATTAATTATAAAATAGGCTTGGATGTGAGCACTGTTATTAGTATTGAAAACTGTCAAAGAATGCAATGGGAAAACTGACAAAGGGTAGTAGTGAGTGGCATCACAGACTACAAGGAGGTCAAGGTGTCTACAGGGGGCTTTCTGGGACCAGAGTTCAACCTGATCTCATTACCATCTTCATTAACCACTCCAGAATAGGTCTACAGGTCTCAGAGTAATTTGTTGAGGGTGCTTAGTTGGCTCTGGTTGAAAACAAAGAGATGCAAAATCATACCAAGGAAACAGACGTGCTACACTATAATTTT
The DNA here is from genome assembly GCF_964339955.1 of Pipistrellus hanaki. Taxonomy (NCBI): domain Eukaryota; kingdom Metazoa; phylum Chordata; class Mammalia; order Chiroptera; family Vespertilionidae; genus Pipistrellus; species Pipistrellus hanaki. The sequence goes on from NC_140507.1 coordinate 17,448,104, forward strand.
AGGCAGACATCAAAATCCCATTGTTCTGGAGACATGGGCATTTGAGGTTGTGACCTTTGAAATCTCTTTTTCTTCTTCTGTCTACTGAACTAAAACCACACCCTAAATTATTTTAGTCTCTTTTTGAGGTCTTCCTTGATCCCCTCAAAAAGAATCACCCCTCTTGTCTCTGTCTTCTGATATTCTGTAGCTATTTTTTTTTATCTCATATTACTTATTTGGGCTTATAGAAGTGAAACCAAATCTTACTCCTCCCTAAATTTCCTCAGGCAGAGGATAACTCTATTAATCCTTCACTAACCTTACAGTACCCAGCATGATGGCACATTCATAGTACTGTATGATTTGGATCTGATTGTCCTTTCTGTCTCCATTAGCCTTTTCAAACTTTTTCTATCTTTCTCTGAACTTAAGGTGCCAGCTTCCTTACTGCTCCTCTCCCCGAGCCTCCTCTGCTCCCCTTCACTATGCCCCTCCATTCTTCTTTTATAAGATGCAACAAGAGAGCTATTGGGACCAAAACCAGGAGCTCTTAATCCTGTGACCTGAGATTGAAGTTGTTCATGGGATGTAACACACCCAATAGTGCTATGTTTTCCTGAGGAGATATAAGATAAAGTAAAAAATAAATAAAAGATGCAACAATTTTCCTGACCTGCTCATTTGGTCAAGTCATTCCTTCTATCTTTAAATTTTGCTACAGATTATGTATAACCATCTTAGCCAGATTATGTATAACCATCTTAGCCAGGTTCCTGAGACCCTCTTTCATCTCTTCCATCCTACCTATCTCCACTGTTCATCCTGCCAGTTTCTGCTCACCAAAACCGCCCCATGTGGGCCTATCACTTACCTTTTGATTACACAGTTGTCTCTCCTCCGATCCTTTTTGTGTTTCCCAATTCCCCTATTGAGGTAGTCACCTTACTTTGCTGCCTTTCTATTACCTTGGGTTTGCCCTGACACTTCCCTCTCCCTCACTCCAGCCACCCACATTCAATCTACAACCTACTGTCATAACTAAGCACCTTCCTCTGATTTTACCTCCTGATAATTTCTTAAATCAGTTTATTTTTGTACATCTGTTGTTAATATATGGCAGTCTGCCTCCTGTACTACACAATATATTCCTATTAGTTTGCCTTCCAGCTTCTTTCTTGCTCTGCAATTCAGTATAATCGAGTCTCTCCTACACTCAAAACCCTATAAACATTTTTGGTTACTTTGAAATTTAAATATATGCCATATCCTATCAGAGACCTGTAAGACTGGCCACTATCTCTGCAGTTTTACTCCACACCAACTATTCAAATGCCAGGCTGTTTTCTGATACCCGACCTACTTCGACCTTCTTCAGATCCTCAAATATCCCATGAGTTCTCCCCCCTCAGAACATTTGACTATGCTGTGTCCTCTATCTGGAATATTCCTCCTTTTTCCATCTTTTTAACCCAAACCCCTCCACAGGGTCTCAATTAAAACAAAATTTTTCCATAAGAATCTTTTTTGATGCCCAGCTATATTTTTTCATATCACCCTGTGCTTCTCTACTGTAACCTATGCACTGTATGATTTGATCTTTATATGCTTGGTTATTTGAATAATGTCTAACTTTCTTACTGAGGCTGTATTGCTCTCTGAGGGAAATACCTTTCTGAGTGAGTTTTGTATACTCTTCTATTCCCATTTCTTCTCACAGTGAATTCCAATTTTAATATAGTCATATACTTGATGAAAGACTGAAAAGATTAATAGCTTCAAGTTTCTATTTTCCCATCTATAAATTAATACATAATTATGTGTTTTAAATACAAAATGTTAGTAAAGCCCTCAGCAAAATATCTGATACACAGTAAATGTGCATTAATGATATTTTAATTATAATCATGTTTGAAATCACTGTTATCCCAGTTTCTTGGGGAAGGCCACAGTTTAAACTATAATTTTGTGTGTTTCCTATGTCACTTTGGGCAGAGAAAGCCACCAACAAATGAATACTGATTTATTAATATTTTTGCAAGTAAATCTCTTACAGACTAGCTTCCCTATCACTGTACCCCTATCTCTTTCTCCATCTCACCTGCCACAGTGAACATTCAAGTGTATAAAAGATTCAATTTTAAAGTGCATGCAGGGCTAAAGAAAAGCAAGACCACATGGTAGGAATGAAGAGATACTCAAGAAATTCCCACTGGTCAACAAGACTATCATGAGAGATCTGCCTAATCAGAGCCTTCCATTCCCACAAAAATAGTAACACGTTGATGAATGGTTGTGAGATACATAGTACAGGCCAATGGAAAACATCAAAACTTTCCTCTGAGACTTATGAGACAATACTTTTTTTGCCCTATAAGGTGTGAAACGAACAATTTACAGGGCCTGGAATTTATGTAGAAGAAGAACTAAAATAAGAAAGAGAAAAAAGACCTGATTCTTAGTGACATTAGTTTGTCTTAAAACAAACTGTTCCTGAAGAGGAAAGAGAAGTTCTAAGGAGAGAACAGGGATAAAAAATCTGATTACTTCTCACATTGCATTAAAAGAATGGAGAGAAAAAACTGACTTCCAAAGCAATCTACTGGCTACTATACAAATATTAGTGTTATAAAGCATGCAAATTAAAATTCTTCTGCAGACAGATAAAGCTGCATTAGCTAGTCAGTGTTAATTCTGATACTAACTAATAATGATTCTAGTGTGAACAGTGGTAATTAATTGACATTGCTGATGCTCATGTCTTCCTCATATCACTAGGAACCCTGCTAGACTGGCAGTGTCCCAGAGTGTCAGGGGCATTTAGGCTGCCTGGAGACCACTAGCCATAACATAACCAGACATGTAACACTCCACTGCTGAGATATTGTTCCTTTCTCCTCCTTGTATACTTTCTTCTCTTCACCTTATTTACTCATACTTACCCTCAAATCACAGCTCTTCCCAATAAGGTCAAGTCTTGCTCTCATTTGTTCTCAGAGCAGCTTGTAGTTGTCATTCTTTGCATTAATCCTCGTTGTACTTTTATTTTTATCTGGTTAGTGAATTGGGTACATTTTAACTTCACCCTTGGATTGTAGTCTCTTTGATAGCAAAGACTGTTTCATTCCTATCTGCTCATTCTTGTCTGCTTGTTACTCTCTGGCACAGTGTTTCAACAACAGTGGGTGTTCACAGTTTCTTGAATAAGCTAGTTAACCTGTATTAACTTCCTTGTAAATTTCTTCTCTCCACCTCTGTCCTTCATAACCTTCCAGCCTGTCTCTCTTTCTCTTTCCTTTGCTTTTTTCCTAGGTTTAGAATAGTGCTAATGATCTAGGATATAAATCTGGCAGAAGAAGAAAGAAATACTGGAGTTTATTTTCAAAAGGAGAAGACAAACAAAAAAAATAAATTGATAAATGAAAGAAGCGGTCCATGCTGTGAAGAAGATGAGGCTGCAGGGATGGACGGTGATGAGAGGGCTAGTGCAGACAGCATGGTCAGAGAAGGTTCCCTAAGGAGGTGGCTTTTGAGCTGAGACTTGAATTATGAGGGAATAGTCACCATTGGAGAAGAGTCTGGGGAAAGTGTGATTCAAGCAGAGGAGCTGTGGTGATCTTGATTGTCCGCTGTGCCCGGAGCAGATGCTGGGAACTGGAAAGAACATACTGTCTAATAAATGGCAGGGCCTCTGGGTTTCATCCGGGGTCTGGAACTTGATCCAGATACTTAGCCTTTTTGACTCTCAGTTTTCTCATGTGTAACATGTCTCTGTGTAAAAAGCAAAGAGAAGGTCAGTTCCTTGACATCTCTTCTGGCTTTGAAACGGATGTGTCTGTGAGTCTGTCACATCTGGATGCTGGGAGATCAAGCACGGGTGTCTTGACCTCCTCTGATTGTAGTCCTCTGATTGTGGCCCCTGTTTTCCTGTTAAATCCCCTCTCTGGCCATTTTCCTCAGAACTCCCTGTGCACCATGGAAGTAAAGCATTCTTTGTTCCTGTGTGCACCATAGACTCCCTACACTTATTGCCTTTGCTTGGTGTACAGAATGCTCTTTCTCCATCTCTGGCAATTTAAGTCCTCTCCCCCTGGACACATCACTGGGAAGACTCCCCAAGCCTATTAGTAACATGCAACCTCTCACGTGTTATATTTCCCTGGAGGCTTGTGCCTTTCTTTCAGAGCTTGCAGCATGCCCACCCCACGCAGAGTTATTTGTGCTGAGTTGTCTGTTCTGACACTGAGCCCCCTAATATCGGCTGTCTCTCTCCTCATTGCTTGATACATCAAATACACTAAATCACAATATACAAATGGAAATTTTTGTTGAAAGACTTGTTGTCAAAAGGCAAATTAACAAGGATTGACCAATAGGTTTCTTCTTGAATGACAGCTATGATTGATTGGCAGCAATGAGTCACATTCAATTAGCGACGTCTTCCCTGGGTGAAGGAGCAAAGAGCAGCAGCATAAATGCATTGAATTCACCATCTCTGGTTTAGGTTAGAGAGCCTTGCCCAGGTTAGACACAAAGAGCAGCAGACATCCAACATCTTCATTATGATGCAAGACTATTCTGCTTGTTGCCATATTATTGGGACCAACTAGGGATATTAATTGCTTTGGATTTTTGTATTTCCTAGTTATGGGCTTCTCAGCACCCAGTCTGGGATATATGAGGCCAAAAGAAAACCCACAGAACTCATTGTTCTGGGCACAGCTCCCTATCTGTTCTGCCTTCTGCTCACCTTTCAGAGCCTTCTTCTTCTTATTTTTTTTTTTTTAATATAAAGTCCTTAGCAGGAGACATAAGAGAAAAATACATCTATTTTGTCCTCCCTAAATTGGAAGTCTGCTGCCCTACCTTTAATGACAGATATGTGCTTAGAAGCATGCCTGATGTCAAAATGGTTAAATATAGACATTTTAATATGCACATAAAAACCCGAGGATTCAGAGATATGAAGAAAGGATCAGAGAAGAAAAAGGATAAACTAGGTTTCAGTGAGTGGCACATAATCTGACAGAGCTGCAAAGTCACGAGTACACGGTAAGACCAAAGGAGAAGCTGCTAGGGGTAAGGACCTTGAACAGCCTGAGTTTCTTCTGTGCCAATGGGCAGCCATTGAAGCCTATTGTTCAGGCCAGAGCATGGCTCGAGGGCACTTTCAAGGTAGCCCCCTGTAAGATCCTCACCTGAGCTGATGAGCCAGAGACAGGCAAAGATTTTCTGGAAGTGGGGGTGGGGATAGAAATGCCATTAAGAGATTATGTAGATCATTGAAATACGTAGCATGGCAACTGGAATACAGTTGTACACGTTCAAAATTGAGCTTGCTCCAGGCTGATTTGTGTACCGAACAGAAAATGCCAACAGTGATTTACACAAAATCTAGTAACACCCTTCTACTGATTGCCATGTATACCTGTGCTCTCTATGCTTTATTTCATAATGATAAATTTTGCAATTAGACTTCCGTCACTATAGATATAAACATTACAGAGAAACTGATTACGGCTTTATATTCCCTCGGTGCATTTGCAGAATCAATTAGGCCGCATTTTCAGTATGACAAACTGCTGGAGAGACTGCACAGGATTATTATTCTTCCTCATTTTTGTACTGGGATTCGACGAGTAATTATCACTCCAGGCAAGACGTGCTGTTACTGAGATGAACCGTTTGGGGAAACTGGAGACCAGAGTGAGAGGTCCTTCTGCAGGCCCCCTTTCCCCTTCTGTTCTTTAGACCTGTGTCTTCTCAGTCACCTCCAGCTGGCTGTGAGCAAACGTGTGCATCACTTTGTTGAGAAGACTAGGCTGTGGATGGGGTAAAAAACTTAGAATGGACATATTTCTCCTAAACCTTAGACATATTTAGACAGCTACTATTTAATCTTTGCAGCGAACCTTTTTAAATTAAATCTCATTGGAACCTCAATGCAAAAGAGAAATGGGTGAGCTCTGGCTCATGTGGATGAGGTGTGATTGTGTCTCTGCCTGCTTTGACACCTGCTTCTTCACTGAAGGTAAACCCAGAGATGCAGTTTCAGAAACGTAGGCCTCTTTTGAAACAGGACTTGGTTTGAAACATGGCAGTTCTACATGATTTGGTTCTGTTTTCTACTTTTATAGACAGGAGAGTCCATTTACTCCACAAATAGATATTGAGTGCTCACATTGGCAAGCACTGTGCTAAGAACCAAGAACATGACAAGTAGAGGGTAAGGGATTCATGAGGACTCTTGACCTTTAGCCTGCAACCCTTGGCAAACACCACTCTCCCTCGAGCACCCATACACCTGTCAGGCTTCTTTACTCAGTTTGCCCTTCTCTTCTCCCACTAAGGTGGGCAGTGGCCTCCTAGGCTCTGCCTTCATAGTAAGTCCTCCAAAGAGAATATATGCACCATTTCCTTCTAAGCTTACTTAACTGTCCACAATTATTGAAAGTAGGAAGGGGCTTCTAGCAGAGCCTCAGTAAAGCCTTGTTCCTAAAACCACAGTTGTGTCCTTTTGAGAAATCATGGATGCCTTTCTTTTCTGATCCCAATAATTGATAATGAGTTTGTCACCTCCAGCCTTTTCCTTATTCTAGATGTTTTTCCCATTGAAGAATGACAAACTTCCCTAATTCAAAATCTACATTTGATGTCTCATTTATCTAGTTTGGGGGAAGCAAAAGAACCAGGGTTGCCAGACATAGGAAATGCAAATACAGGATACCCAGTTAGATTTGAATTATGAATAAACAACAAGTAGTTTTTAGTATAAGCATATCCTAAATACAATTTTTAATATAAATGTGACCCCAATATTGCATGAGTTATACACATATGAAAATATTATTTGTTGTTTATCTGAAATTTAAACTTAACTGAATGTCATTTATTTTGTCTATATACACACAAGATTAATATGTGTGTGTGTGTGTATGTGTGTGTGTGTGTGTGTGTGTGTGTATATATATATATATATATATATATATATATATATATATAGTATGCGTATAAGTTTTTCATGTTTGTTCTGCCATGCACAAACATCTTCCTATATAGGTAGGGAGAGGAAAAATGAAAGCATTACTCACAGCATTTCAGGATTGTTGAAGGGGAAAATCATAACTATGAAAATGCAAGCTGTTATTATGCAGTTAGGTTTCCTGGCCCACGGGAGGAAAAATCTGGGCTTAATTTAAGAGTTATTTGCATTGCTTACAGGACAGCACAGATACATATTCAGGCTGCCAAGCTCCTTTTCAAGTCCCATGGGCTCTGAACAGCTTAAGTGAATTTTGCCAGCCATGTTCTCATATTGAAAAACCCAAGACATATGTTTCTGATTCATTTTCACTGAACCAATCAAATTGTTCCTTTATTTTTTTTTTTAATTGCTAAACTCACAGATGCTTGCAAGGTTTCAGGAAATATTTTATTTTGATGTCCTAGAATGAGTCGTTATTAACTAAGATGCTGGTGATAATGAATGTGCATGCCTCTCCCCCACCTCCTCCTTTTCTATAATTTAATTAATGATTGAGCAGTGGGTAGAAGGATAAAGCATCAGTCCTCTGAGCTGGATTGTTTCCATCTGTAAAACTGAATAAATGTTAATAGTATCAGTCTTGAAAAAAATCAGAATTTCAAAGGACACTAGTAATCAAGTTTGTATCTGAAATTGCTATGAGTAATATAGCCAATAAGTTCAATCCCTTAATAACTAATACTGACTTACAGCAAATATAGTTGAAGCTTTATTATTTAGTTTTATCTCTACAAAAGGGAGAGGAGAGGAGAGGAGAGGAGAGGAGAGGAGAGGAGAGGAGAGGAGAGGAGAGGAGAGGAGAGGAGAGGAGAGGAGAGGAGAAGAGAGGACTCATGCTATTTGTCTGAGTCTAAGGAAAACTCCCATCTGTCCTTTTGCCTGATTATGGAATTGAAATGACCACAAACACCAAAAAGAAACTGAATTTCATTTGTAACATTATCAATTCAAACCATTGCATAAAGGCCTTAGAAGAGTGAATAATAAATGCTGTGAAAACATAGTGTTCTAGTTTGATAGTGATCTGTGAGTCAAGAATTGGAGCTACTTTTGTTTTATCAAAAATGTCATAATTACAATGTACTAAATAGAAATTTTCATGTAATGCACTTGGATAACTATTTTTCAGACCATGATATAACGTTGATACAAAAAACCTAACCTTAGGGATAAACCATCTTATTTAATCAACAGCTTTTGTACCTTGTAACCTTTATTTACGAATTGACTGACAAGGTTAAAAATATGTGGTTGAGTTTAAGGTTGTTGTCCATCCATGAGTAAATGCTTATTTTGTGGTTGGATTTAGGCATTCTAATAAGGCTTGAGGTTATTACCTGATTAACGGTAGGGACCTGGTGGTAGAAATCTTAGGGGATAAAGGTAAAAGCAGGTAAGCTGTGGTCTTTAACATCCAATCTTTCTAAGCCCTTAAAGCCTGTGACGTGTCACATTTCTTGGGTAATTTACCTCATATTGTAATTGCTCATGTATATCTTGTTTATACTCAAGGCAAGATCACGCCATGGTGTCTGACTCAACTTTTCTTTCTTTTAGTCCTCTATACAGTGCTTTTTCCAAATCAGTGTTCAGTAAATGTTCTCTTTAATCCGTGCTTAAGGATTGGGGGCCTTCCTGTGAGCACCAGAGGCTATGAGGGAGGAGGCTATATGAGGGAGGCTATGACTCTTTGGTGCGAGGATCATTTTAGGCGGAATATTTTTTAAACACAGAAGGCTTAGGAAGAGCTTTTTATCCACCTTCTACAAACCTCCTATAAGCATTTAGAAAGAGGGCCTGTTCCAGGAGAAAGTGTGATCACCAGAGATAGCCAAAGCTAATGTGGACTAGTTGGTTATGGTTGGCTGGTGGGGACTCAGCAAGGCAAGCTTGTTGGAAGTCTTCTCTGTGCCCCACTGTCTCTGCAGACATCTGTATACCAAACGTTTGTTTTCCCATATGCTTGTGAGTTGCCTTCTTCCTTTTTGAAGTCTCAGACTTCTAGCAACTTCGTCTTATCTCTGGATGGCATCGAAGCCTCAATTGCTTGATTGTCTTTGGGGTTCATAGGGAACCCCAGTATATATGAAGTAAAAAATGCTTCCCCCCCCTCCTCCTGTTCTTCTGTCTTATTAGACCAGCCAAAGAACTTGCAAGAGAAGTCTCTCCTCTGGTCCCTTTACCCTTTTGGCTTTGTGTAGTCCGTTTATAGGCAGGACTATCCAGCCCATCTGAAAATGAAGTTAATAAGTTTATAAGGGTTTTCAACATGAGAGACTTGGCAGGCTACAGTGGTTATCTGTAGAGATACCTGGCAAGATTAACTCTATCTCATGTAATAAAAAAACTCTAGGTTTGGAATCAGAAGACCTAAGAGTTTGTGTTTTTCACTATGCATGTGGGTACTATCAGTGAGTTTGTGTTTTTTACTATGCATGTGGGTACTATCAGTGAGGAGTTAGGGGACTTCCTAAATGTCTGGACCTCATCTCTTTTGTGGAAACAGCCCTCACTCACTCTCTTTCCCACTTAGAGTTTTTGAAAATATACAACCGAGAGGATCTTGTGTTTTTCAGAGTCTATCCTGTAGAGAAAGTATTAGGTACCTGCAGATACCATGACAGAGAAGTTTACTGCAACATTATTTGTAGCAGAGAAAAGTCACAGGCAACCTAAATGTGCATCAGCTGAAGAATAGTAAATAAGTTCTGGCCCATCCATAAAATTAATACAATGCAACTATTAATGCTGTAGAACTGTATATTGATAAGAATAAGAATCTTCATGATACATTTTAACTTGTTTGGGGTGGGGGTAGGAGGGGAGAAATTTGGAAAAACCTGTTGTAGTTTGTGGTCCCATTTTTCATCAAAGAAAACAAAGATAAAAGGTATCTTGAGTAGATGGTTAGCTTGAAAGCTGTATGTAGGGCACCTGCCAGGTATGGTTGGCTTTAGAGAGGTGGAGTAATAAGAGATAGTAAAGAGTAGCTCAATTTTATGGAGCTCCTAATATGTGTTAGGTGCTATTTGGAACTTGACATTCATATTTCACATTACATTCACAAACGAACCCTATACATGAAAGCATTTCACTTGACAGTCTGCTGCTTGCTGCCCTTGTATAAATTCAAAGCACTAACATTTGCTCATTATATATTTAAGAATATATAAATGTATTTTGCACAGCAACCTCTCCTTGCACAATCTTTGCAAGGCTAAGGGAAGTCAAAAATAAGAGCCACATCCCCAGCTTTTCCTTGCATTTCCTCCATAATGTGACTCGTGATTGCTTTGCAGATGGGGTCTGATTATCAAATTGTACATCCTCATAAACCCACTCGTGTCAATTGCACATCAGACAATAACTAGCAAGTGGTGTCAGTGTCCCATTGTCAGAGCTACTGTCAGCACGAAGTATTTGGGCCAAGAATAAGAATGACAAGTGTATACATTTCCAGCTCTGCAATCAACATGGAAATTAGTCAGCTCCGAGATGCTGAGTGGTCGTGTGGAGAGGGCCGCAGCTGCAGACAGAATGCCAAGCCGAGGATGATAAACAGCAGCCACATTCAGCAGCTTTTCTTTTCAGCTGCTGGAAGCCAGAAAGCCTTGGCAGGAGGGTGGGTTGGCAGGAGCTGCTGAATTATTTCAGAGCTGGAGGGGGATCTTCAAGGCTTATTGTTCTTCTGTGAGGAACTGGAGGTGCCAGAAAGGACTAATGGGCAAGGGGGAGGAGGGAGAGGGAGCACTGTGAGCCATTGCACAGGGCTGCACTCCTTGGCCTTTTCTGCACCTCTGACTTCATAGATTTATTCATCCATGCATGGATGGATGGATTTAGGTGTTTATTTATTAAGCAGCTATTGAATGCCAATAGTCGGTCCATTCTCCTCACTATGGCCAGATTCATCTTTTAAAAATGAAAACTAGATCATATTTCTGTCGAACAAACTCAAAAAGGGCCTGGAGGCTTTGCTAGAAATAAATGATAAAAATTTATTGACAGGTCTGGAAACACAGCTAGGTAAAACCCCAGAAGTGTTCCAAAGAAGAAACAAAACTTAAGAATCTAAATAGTGCATTCTGGAGAAATATCAGTCCTGCATTCTTTCTTTCTTTCTTTCTTTTTTTAACCCTCACCATAGGATATTTTTCCATTGATTATTAGAGAGAAGGGAGAGTGGAAGAGTGGGGGGGGGGGCAGACAGAGAGAGGGAAAGAGAAAGAGAGGAAAAGAGGAAGAGAGAGAGAAAGAGAGAGAGGGAGAAGAAACATAGATGTGAGAGAGACACATGAATTGATTGCCTCCCACATGCACCTTGACCGGGGCTGGGGATCAAACCTGCAACCCAGGTATGTGCCCTTGGCTGGGAATCAAACTCATGACCCTTTGGTATATGAGCCGACACTCTAACCACTGAACACACTGGCCAGGGCAGTCTTGCATTCTTAGCCATAGGATTGGTCTAAAATTGTTATTAGTCAGATATCAGGGGTCTGGATGATAAATAACAGGTGGTCTACAAGATGGGCTCAAGGAGGTCTGGCCAAATCCAGTGGCCTGAGTAATAGATACCCAGTGGATGTCAGGTGGTCCAGACATGTGAGGCCTTCAGGGGGTCATCGGAGGGTTATCTGGAGGACTGCTGTATATCCAGGGATCGTCACACAATGAAATGGATATCCAGGCAGTGATGCAGAACTAGGAAGTTCAAAGTTAAAGTTCCCAGACTAGTTCAGCAAGAGTAGGACCATTTCCTAATGCGTCAACCTTCATAATGTTAACAAATTTAGCAGCTTGTGTAAAATGAGTTCATATTATGTTTCCTATGGTATTCTTTCCTCGCTTTTCTTCTCACTAAAACAACACTCCAGTAATCTCACATTGTGCTTAAAGTAGAACCCAAATACTTTACCAGGACCTATGAGGCCAAGTGGGATTTGACCCTTGCTTGTCTCTGTCAACTCATCTGCTTTTATCACTCAAATCCCCTGTTATCTCCATCGCCACTGAAGGGAGGAAAAATAATTTTTCATCTTCCTCTCTAGGTTCTTGGCTGAGACCCTCTGTAATAAAAAGACAGATTAGCAGGAGAAAGACAAACAAGTTTAATAACATATATACCTCCTGTGCAATTGGGAGGGATCCAGGAAAACCGAGTGACTTCCCCAAAAGGCCTAAGCCATCACTTAAAGACACACACACACACACACACACACACACACACACACACACACACACGTTGAAGGAGGGTGTGAAACCAGTCATGGGAAAGCAGTGTAAAGGAGGATACGATTGTGATGCACATTTAATTGTCTGTCTTCATGATTGATAGTTTCTAGACATGTAGTTACCCCTCTCTTCCCAGAGAGCCAGGGAGACACTTACAAATGAAGATTTCCCTTATAAATGTACACGTCTCTTACAAAAGGGAAACTCAAAAATGTACACAGAGCTGCTTCTGTGTTTGCTGTTTCTTAAAAATCATTAACCTAAAATAATTCTTAGGCCAAAGAGGCATATATTGGGGTGACAAATTCTCCTCCTCCTCACCGTCCTCCAAACACATGTCAGGTGTTGTGTCCCGAGATCACACTGAGCCCTATTTTGACTCATTTCATCACATTTGCTGTTGCTTTTGCTTTGAATGCTCTGGCTGGCTCTCTGTTGATTCCTTCTCAGGATTCAGCCTTAGTATGAAAGTTACCTTCTTACTTTGGCATGCTCTCTGATTTACCTATACGACCAATTATCTTCTGCTCCTGCATCTTCCTCCTTGGCACATCACTGCCATCTATGTTTATCATTATCTGTTCACTTCTTGATTGCTTGTCTCATCCATGGTCATATCCCTGCTATGCCTGACCCAGGGAAGTGCTCAACAAATGTCTGTGAAACAGGTGAATGACCCCACTAGGTGGGATGCTTTGTCCTAAGTCTCAAGGCTACAGTAGTGAATATAACTGATCCCTGGTCCATGGCACTAATAATCTAGGTAACAACCATCAACACATCACCATTTCTTCATCCGTAGTTCAACCTTACTAGATCGAAAGCCTCTTTTTCATAACAAATATTTGTAATGTTCTCCTTTCATATTCCCATACAAAGTTTATAGATAACATAATGTTGATGCACACTTGTATAAAAATCAAAATAATGCTCTAAATAAAACATAAAAGGAAAATAAAAGAAAATCAATTTATAATAGATACTATTTAGTACCTGTGTATAATTATACTATAACCCATATCTACTTGTAAGGTATGTGTTTGGATTTGATAGAAGCAATCTAACTAAATATAATCAACACTTTTTCTTAGCATTGCTGTTTTGAAATTAGGACTTACACACATACACACATAGGTTTAAAATCACAATGACTCTCACAGCTACAAATGTGAACTGATCCAAGTGTGTGGCATTAGCAAGCCCAACACTATGAAAAGCAATGCTGTTGATTGCATGGTTTACCAAAGTGGTAAATGATTTTCAGTAAAGTGCTGAACAAAACAAAATACAATCTTCTGTTCACTTACTTAAAGTTACATTCTTAGAAAATTCAGTGTATATTCCATACAAAAAATTTCAAGTACCCATTGGAGTTGGTAATTAAAAATATTGCTGAAACATTGGCTATATTTACATGAAATTGGCTCAATTTGCCTACAGCACAAAGTTGCTGTCTGGGAAGAAATGTAATATTCAAGCAGCTTGTAATCAAAACAGCAACCTCAGACCTGGGGAAAACATAGTGGTAATTTTGTGAGTAGGGCAAGGGTAGAATTTAACGAACTCTTTTATTTGCAGCAGTAATAATAATTTTTAAAAGCTATTTTTTTATTTTTCTCTAATGTGATGATATCTTTGATTGTGAATGAATATAAGAAGTGGCACTGTTTGAGAGCATAGCTTGTGTCCTCATGAAGGTAAAGGAATAGGGCCCTTCAGAGATTGGCCTGGACTGTTTGAGCATGACACTCAATAAATTATCCAGGTGGCACTGGAATGAACCAAAAAATATTCTTCTTCCCTTCTCAGTTATTCAGCTGGTCTAATCATCAAATTAACCGGAGAAAAACAAATGTAACTACTTACATATGGGGGCCCCAGAAAAAGATGAGACCCACAGGCAGTTAGGAGGCTTATATGCCATCCTGAACTAAGAAGAAGGGGATTAGGGTCTGGGACTTGAAAGGGGAGGAAGACCATTTACAGGAAGACGGGAAGACACAAAATGTGTGGTATACAACAGATTCACAGGAAAAAAACATTTCTCTGCCATGCCATAGAGATAAAATGGGACACAGAAAGGAATTTTTCTCCAGGCCCTGCTGAGCTTCCCCTATAAGTTTAGCATACTTAGCCCTTACTCTTTTTGTTATCTCTGATGATGGTTCTCTTCCTGAACGAGGACCTTTATCTAAATTATTTTAGGCAGTTAAGAGGTGGGGGGATAAAAAAATAAAAATATAAAGCTCTTCCTGCGTCTTTTAGGCCTTGTCTTCAGAATAGTCTATGTGCCAAAGTGGTTCATTCTGGGTAGAGTTGTTCTGAACCCCTTCAAACCATCTATATTACAGTCTCATGAAGCTGGACAAGAGTTTAACAGTGATCCAGGCTCCTCTTGCTCCTTTTGTTGCTTGAACACCTTATGATTCCTTTCAAAGAGGTCAAACGTGTTCAACACTTCCAGTGACAGGGCACACATCTCCAAAGGAAGTGTGCTATGGCCTTCACTAGCATTTACTGTTAGAAATTTTTCTTCTCATTGAGCTGAGAACTCAATTACCTTTTCCCATATATAAAGGCAGTTACTGGGGGCTCACCTGAGTCTTGTGCCCTCTTGGCAAATGTTTTCATGTCAAAGGCAGTTATGACAAATAATTATTCAAAAATTTCAGGTATAGGGAAACTTAAGGATTTGGTCCTTGAATAAATCACTCATTATTTAAAAAGAAAGAGAAGAAAGAAAGAAAGAAAGGAAGAAAGGAAAGAAAAGAAAGAAAAGAAAGAAAAGGAAGGAAGGAAGGAAGGAAGGAAGGAAGGAAGGAAGGAAGGAAGAAAGGAAGGAAGAAAGGAAGGAAGGAAGGAAGGAAGGAAGGAAGGAAGGAAGGAAGGAAGGAAGAAAGGAAGGAAGAAAGGAAGGAAGAAAGGAAGGAAGAAAGGAAGGAAGAAAGGAAGGAAGAAAGGAAGGAAGAAAGGAAGGAAGAAAGGAAGGAAGAAAGGAAGGAAGAAAGGAAGGAAGAAAGGAAGGAAGAAAGGAAGGAAGAAAGGAAGGAAGAAAGGAAGGAAGAAAGGAAGGAAGAAAGGAAGGAAGAAAGGAAGGAAGAAAGGAAGGAAGAAAGGAAGGAAGAAAGGAAGGAAGAAAGGAAGGAAGAAAGGAAGGAAGAAAGGAAGGAAGAAAGGAAGGAAGAAAGGAAGGAAGAAAGGAAGGAAGAAAGGAAGGAAGAAAGGAAGGAAGAAAGGAAGGAAGAAAGGAAGGAAGAAAGGAAGGAAGAAAGGAAGAAAGAAAGGAAGAAAGAAAGGAAGAAAGAAAGGAAGAAAGAAAGGAAGAAAGAAAGAAAGTATAGAAATCCAGAGACATTATTAGTTTAGGCAAATGTCACCCAGATGTGATTAATATTAATCTCCCATCTAATGTCTTCATTTTTCTCTGAGCCTGCCATTTACATTTCCACTGGGCTCTGGGATGTGGGCCGTGGCCTTCTTGGAGGCATGCACATTAGATAGATATATTTATTCATTTGTTTACCAAAGCAATAGTTATTTCTGAGCACAGTCTGTGTGTGAAAGATTGCTCTGGGGGCTCTGAGTCTATAAAGATAACAAAGCCCAGGAGGCAATTAGCTTTTATTTGTCTATTAACTTGGCATCACTAGGAGCATCTATCTTGAGCTTCTTTGTTTTCAGTGGGATTGAGATGACTGGCTGTTGATGTGTCATGGGTAAAGAAGTGGAAAGAGCCTCCTTTCTCATTTTGGTGCAGTGTGTGTGAGTCCTATTCTAGGTCCGTGAGGAGTGCATAAATACTTATCAAACGAGCACTAGAGACAGAGAGGAGCTCTGTTGAGAAAAGAAAGAGGTCACCGTGGGCTGTGAGCAAAAAAATAATGTGCCTTGAATTTCAATGGGTAGAAAAGAGGATAACACTTTGACAAGAAGAGAAACAGTAACAAAAATATAGAGAAAAGAATAGCTATTGTACTTGGGAACAAGGATGACATTTATAGACTTCTGTCTCAGAAAAATGGACAAGGAGATGTTTAATAAACATAAATATCATTAATGCCAAAGTAAAGTTACAAAGTCCAGAAAGACTTATGTGTGGATCTGGTAGCTGGGAACTAACAATGAGACATAACAGGTCCTTTCCATTTTGCCAGACAAAATTCCTTGAGCAAGACACACAGGGGCCCACCCGAGTTGATTTAATAACAAGCCAGCACCTGTAAGTTCACATGTTTAAGTATAGATAACAGTTTATTTCATACAAAGAAAATGAATATAATTTCATGGTTGTTTTCAGAGTATCACCCCTAAAAGTATCCCCTAAATCAGGGGTGGGGAACCTTTTTGCCGCCAATGGTCATTTGGATATTTATACAATAGCATCACTCATGGCCCATACAGAATTATCAACTTAAAAATTAGCCTGCTATCTTTGGTCAAGCATTTAATTAACTTAGGGCTGAGTTAGCAGGGCCTGACCAAATGATTTCATGGGCCTTATACTACCCATGGGCCAGACATCCCCCACCCCTGCTAAAATGAAGGCATACTGGAATTTCTGAAAACTCTGTTGCATAAGATTGTAGATTAATTGTAAGACAGAGATCAACTTTGGAATATTTCGAGAGCATATTTTTCAAAAGGGATGAAATTGACATCCAGGGGGCAAAAATTGATTCTTAGAAGGAGGAGCAAAAATTTTTACTCTTGAGGCATAGATTGCAGATATGCATACAATATATATCTATATCTATATATCTATATATCTATATATCCATATATATATATATATATATATATATATATATATATATATGCAAATATCAGTGCTAATAAAATTTCAAAGAGTAATAATTAGGGGGTGAAAATCTAAAAGACTCCATAGGGAAGTGTTACAAAAAAAGATTGATAAACAGTGTGTAAAGGAAGGCCATTTGGTCAATAAGAAGAGATTCTGGTCTTGCAAATTTAGAAACCTTACTTTTGTTAGTAAACAAATGTCTAGACCCAGCCTTCAGCATTGTCATCATTAATCAATATCATAGAAACTGATAAAGACTCAAGAATGCCCTTGGGTTTCTCATTGTGAATAAGTAAAATGTCACATGAGCTAGGATATCTATATTAGCTTTCTATGCAGAAAGCTACCTGAAAAACCAAAAACTAATAAAAAGTTTTCTTGGAAAGCATAAACGAAAAAAAAGGAAGTAATTTAATGTCAAATGTGCAGCGGTGTCCTTAGCAGAGCCTTGCACAGCTCATTTCCATGTTAGGAACAGACCTGCTATGGGCACTGGGAGCTCCATAGTGAGCCAAAGAACTAATTTCCCTGGATGGTTGCTGCTACTCTTTGCTCCTGAAACATCTTTTTCCTGTGCTTTTATGACTCACCTCTTCCGGTTAACACAAACTCTTTTAGGTTTATGGATCCTAGTGTCTCATCTGGTTGTCATAAGGACTCTTTAAAGGGACTTTACATTCCTCTAATAGAATCCACTTTTCCTTGTTTAACCCTCAGCAGACAGTATATTTTTAAAAAATCTTTATTGTTGAAAGTATTACATATGTCCCCTTTTTTCCCCATTGACCCACCAATGCCTTCCTTCTGAGATTGGATGGTATGTATATCCGGGTTAGAGAAGCACCGCACATTGTTGCTATAGGAGTCTCACTATAACGACACAACTTTAGAGCCTACTTGACTGACATGGTCAGAGGGCTTTAATGTATTCAGAGTGTGAACATCCACACCCACTAAGTCAGAATTTCTGAAGGTAGGCCTGAGGAATCTACATTTTTCTAGGCCCTCTGGGTGATTCTGGTGTCTGTTGAAGTCTGAGCAACAATATTTTAAAAGGAATACTCCTAGGTCTCTCTTAAAAAGAAGCAAGATTTTTCTATTGTAGTAAAACTGAGCAGACCTTTTTTCTTAGGTCATTGTCAAACTAATGACCCTAGGGTGAGCTATAGTTAATAAAAATGGTTGTAACTGATAGATCCTCCCTTCCTCCAACTGATGGACGCCCCCTCTATTTCATCTTTCAGTAACACCTCTATAGTTAATAAGGTATTAATCACCTATTCCCCAATGTAGCCAGGCTTATGATGGGTAATTTTTTTCCCATGTTAGTCTAAGCAAATTTGATGGGTTTGAGGAAGGTGAGTTAAAGACAATTTCAATACTCTCTCACTATAGTTAATACAAACATGTGGTCATGCCAGTCTTAATCCTTCAGCATCACTAGCAAAGTTTACTCTAAGGTTTGCTATCACAAAATCCTTCACCACATTTCCTCCCAAAGCATAGAAATGTTCCTCAGTGGATTTCTTCTTTAGCTAGATGGATAAATCCTCTTTCTACATATAATTTCTTAGAAAAAGTATGTTGGAATCATGGAAAGACTTCTGGGGTTATAGCTGAAGCTTGAAATTAAAACACTAGCTCTATAATTAGTATGATCTCTGTCTCTAAATAGTTGGCTTAGCATTTTTAGGATAAAAACATACCTACTTTGCCCTAGCTGGTTTGGCTCAGTGGATACAGCGTTGGCCTGTAAACTGAAGGGACCCAAGTTTGATTCCAGTCAAGGACACATGCTCAGGTTGCAGGCTGGATCCCCGGTAGGGGGTGTGCAGGAGGCAGCCAATCAATGATTCATTCATCATCAATGGTTTTAACTCTCTCTCTCCCTCTCTTTTTCTCTCTAAAATCAATAAAAATATATTGAAAAAACTTACCTAGTTATTTGGCAGGATATTTGGATAATCAAATGAGGGAATAGTTGTTAAGGCTCAATAAAAAATGAAAATAATTAATCAGAACATAAGGTATTAATCACCTATTCCCCAATGTAGCCAGGCTTATGATGGGTAATCTTTTTCCCATGTTAGTCTAAGCTAATGATGATGGGTTTGAAGAAGGTGAGTTAAAGACAATTTCAAGGAGGAGAAATTAGATGTTCTAAATAATCACTGGAAGTGAATGTATGCGCTGGAATATGAAATGACACCCCTGGAATTTTCCAAGAACCAAAAGTGACATTTAAGCAATCAAAAACATCAGCAGAATGAATCAACTCACAGAACACAAATTTATGTCAAGAAGGAAATAGAAGTATGGTGCTGCTTCTGAAATAGAAGAGAAACTTTACAAGAACATTAATAACATGTCTATCACAGGGCTTTCTCTATCAAAGGGAGAAAATTGTTTCCCTATAAATCTACCCAGGATACAGTATTCCGCTTACTCTTTCCAAAGCACAGTTCAGCTTCTGCCAGACTCCTTTTTAAAGTTTTTGGAGTCTCATATTTCTCCAAGTTCAGACTTTTTGCTATAGGATTGAAGACATTCCAAAATCGAGTTTTATCCCACATTTCCAAACTCATCCTCCCACTGTGTCTCTTCACTCATTCTTATTGCAACCAAATAGTAAGCTTTGAATCTCCCAGATAAATCTATACTTTTCCTTTATCTGCCCTCTCATTACAGGTCTATCTTCTCTTTCTCATGCACACACAGATTTATGCCTGATAACCATCAAAGCCAAGTTAAAATATTACTGCTTTCAGTTGCAAATTAAAATCTTACCTTAAACTGGGTAAATTTACATAGCTATAGAACTGAGTAGGACAGGCATTGCATTTACTTACAATATAATTGGATCCAGCTGACCAAATGATGTCATTAGGAATCTATATATTTCTATCTCTTATCCTTAATGACTTTTGTGTTGAATAGATTTTAAGATCTCCTTCTGAAGTAACAAAAAATGGCTTCCAACAGCCTCAAGGATAGGTTCTACAAGCTTAACCACCCCTACTAAAATGAGGAAATCTATTTGCCATATACCCGCCCCCACCCCCCCCCCCAAAAAAAAAAGCCCTGGGTAGGGCTCTCATGGCTGCTATTGGATCATGGTGACTGACATGTCTGGGAAAGGTGGTTTTCTAATCAATTGGGCAAGGTCATTTTAAGAGTCTGGTCTTAAGAATTGGCTTAGTTCCACCTGTACTCTGGGAGCTGAGAGTGATGAAGTGTGACTTCTACTAACAGAAGGAGTAAAATGGATGCATGGATGGCACAGACATTAAGATCCCACTTCAATCATTCCTTCTAGCTGTCCTATTAAAATTCCTTTAGCACTTCATAAGTTTCTATCTTGTAGTATAGTTATCTGTGCACACATCTCATTTTCCTGCTAACCCTTTACATCCTAGAGTCTAAATAGTGAAGGCTCCTATTCATTGTTGTATTTCCCATGCTGCCTTGCAATATTCTTTGTTCAGCTTTGCTTATTTTCTACTCACAATGGAAATAGGACAGTTTTAAGCTCTTTGGACCTATTTTGTGAAAAAGAGGCATTGTAATAGATTATTTCTAAGCTCCTTTCTAGTGTCAAGATTATTTTATTCTCTGATATAATCAAATGGTTGTTGAGTGAATGACTGCATATAACACAGGGGAAATGCAAAAGCTGTCATACCTTGGATTTGCTTAGACAGCTTCAGGAATGTCAATTATCGACTGAGTTAAACACCCAGATCTAGTAGCCCAGGATGTTCAATTTAAAGATGATCTGATGGAGTGTTTTTCCCTCACTTTGGTTTTCGACACATGTAATGCATAGCATTAGGAATTGTTTTCCAATTTGCCATTTTCATGTAGGAGGATGCAAAGGCTCTGTGTTCCGTGAAAAAGAAAGGGACTCAGACCTTGTTTTGTTAGCACCTGTGAGATGAAGGGCCTTAACACAACTGGGTTATTAAACTAAGAGACCTAAGTAAAAATACAGATGAGATAGGTAAATAATTGGAAATAAGTAAAATATATAATAACTGCAAACCTTAGTGAATACTTGCTGAATGTTATGCTCTATACTAAGTGTGAGGCAGTACATCTTATTTAACTGATCCTATGAATGTGCAAATTAACTGAACAGCAGAATGACTGGTCCCTATAACATGTATTGGCCACCAGGGACAGATACTCAATGCAGAAGCTGCCCTCCTGGTGATCAGTGCACTCCCACAAGGGAGTTCTGCTCAGCCAGAAGCCAGACTCATGGCTGGCGAGTGCAGTGGCAGTGGCAGAAGCCTCTCTCACCTCCACAGCAGCGCTAAGGAGGACCGACTGATGGCTTCAGTCAGATATCCCCTGAGGGTTTTCATATTGTGAGAGGGCACAGGCTGAGCTTAGAAACCCTCCACCCCACCCCAAGGGCATGAGTTTTGTGCACTGGGCCTCTAGTAATATTATGAAAGGGGGTTGGGAAACAGGTGAAAAAGGTGAAGGGATTAGGAAGTACAAATTGGTTGTTACAGAATAGTCATGGGGATATAAAGTACAGCATAGGGAATATAGTCAACAATCTATATATATAAAAGCCTAAGCAACCATTACAACTGGACAACCGGCCAGTAGCTATGACGTGCACTGACCACCAGGAGGCAGATGCTCAATGAAGGAGCTGCCCCCCTTGGTGGTCAGTGTGCTCCTATAGCCAACCTCCTGCAATCCCTCACCCCACCCTCGGACTGGGCAAGATGGCCCCGATCAGCCCAATCACTGGTCAAGCTGCCACCCATGCATGAATTCATGCACTGGGCCACTAGGATTATAATAACTATGTATGGTGTCATATGGGTACAAGATTTATTGGGATGATCACTTAATAAGTTATATAATGTCTAGTCACTGCAGTATACCTCCAAAACAAATATAGTATTGCTATGACTTTCTTAAAGAAGCAAATTTATAGGTTTCTCTGTGGTGATAGTTAATTATACAGAACATGGCATGAATCATTAAATTCTAACGTGAAACCAGAGTTTGCCTCTGTCCCATTCTCATCTATGTCTGGGACCAGATTTTTGACCCTACAGTGGTCTCCCTACATTTTTCCACATCACCTTCTAAGTATGTTCAAGATGAAGAGAAAGTCCAGTTGTAACCACTTTTTCTTGGTAGCCAGATGTGTAGTCAAGCTGCTGCTGTATATTTCTGAACATCTCACAAATGTTGTATCTGACCTCACATTCCCAGTGGGCTGCTCCCCGTGGCTCATTATGTCTTTGTTTCTTCAAATCAGAGAACACAGAAAAAATCCATTGACCATTTTCATGTAAAATTACACAGAGTGTGGTAAAAAATATTAAGCACAATGGAACAAAGCATTTTGTCATGTTGATTCCCCCGTCTATTTGTCCCAAATTCACTAATGTTGAATCTTATTAAATATAACAGGAGAAAAATCTGAAGATTCAGTCACTGTTTGATAATATCCTCCTCCTCAGCAGTTCCAGTCAAATCAGCTGTCACTTTATTAGTCAGGAATTGTACAGTTTTTATGAAATGGTTCTTAATTCATATTGATATTTACAAGTACCAATAATTTGCCACTTTTATCAAAGGGTCACTGGACAAGGATGTCTAACTACAGATTCTGTGGCTAGTTTATTTAATGAGCATTCCACTCTATCATGGTTATCTTATTTCTTTGATTCTAACTCACCATTTTTAATAATAGTTTTCTAAGGAAAATTATTTTGCCTAAAAAGAGGATGATATATTTAACATACTATAAGTAATAATGCTTTTTGTTACCTATACTAGGGGCCCAGTGCATTGAATTTCACACCTTGAAAGGAACTGTGGGCCAAAGGCTGCGCTGGGCACAGGGGTGGGTCTTTGCCCATCCTCTGTGCCCTTGTCTGACTCCTCCTGCTGCGGCCCCCAGTTCCCTGTCTCCTGGCAGCCCTGCTCCTGCTGCCACCATTTGCACATGCTACCAGCACCCAGCCCCAATCACTCAGTGCCGTCAGCTGGTGCAAGTGGCAGCTGCCAGTCCAGATCACCCCTCAGGAGCAGGGGAAGATGGAGAAGCCCTTGGGGATTATCAGGGCTGGCAGCCGCTACTTGCACCCACTGATGGCACTGAGCAATCGGGACTGACATCAGGTGCTGGCAGCAGTTGTGAGCGTCAGCTCTGGCACCAGCAGTGGGTGTGAGTAGGGCAGGTGCTGGCAGCAGGTGTGAGTGCCCTGCAGGACCATGGCATGTGGGAGCAAAGAATTTTCAGTAGCCACTAGAGACTTGCCCCAATGACAACTACAGGCACCCGCCTTGGTCTGGTGCCCCGCTCACTTGCTCCACCATCCTGCCACAGCTGATGCCCACCATGTTCTGTACTCTGCCACCTGCCTGCAGCTGATGCCTGCCATGTTATAGGCACACCCCCTATGATGTGGTCAACGCACATCATAGCAACCGGTTGTTCCATTGTTCAGTTGTTTGGTTGTTCTGCCATTCAGTCTATTTGCATATTACGGTTTTATATACAATTATATATACAATTATATGTTTTATGTATTATATAACTATATTACACATTATATATTATTTTCTGATAATATATGCAGGATGGGGCAAAAGTAGGTTTACAGTTGTTCCTATAGAAAATAATACTTAATAAATAATAATATAAGAATAAACTATAAACCTACTTTGCCCCACCCAGTATTTTTTATTCTAAGCAAATAAAAAAGTTAGGTAAAGAAGATTTTCCACCAGTTTCTTGGATTTTCTTTTTTAGTCATTTTTATTTTCAATTTAAAATAGCATCGAATTTTTTTTTTTTTTTTTTTTTTTTTTTTTTTTTTTTTTTTTTTAGCATATGGCCACATGGATTAAAATAAATTGTTGTGATGTATTTTCCTCAACCTTGCTGCTCCTATGTGGTCTATTACAGATCCAAAATGTTCCTGAACCCCATGAACAACATATACTAACAGTCAGCTTCAGCTCAGGCTTCCGTGGAGAAGAGAGAAAACTTCAGGTTGAGAGCACACAGAGCCTGTTTCCATTACTCAAGAGCTTCCCATGGACGTTAGCTCGGTGGCTGAATCAAATATATCTTCTGCCTCTCCTCTCATTGCAGATGAGGTAAAAATGGTCCATACCCTGCTCACCACAGCTATAATGTTGAAATGACTCCTCTCTGCTTCATGTAACTCAAGAAACACAGGGAAAATCAACAAAAATTACAAAGACTTAAGTTGTCTGTCAATCATTTAGTCATCAGATATTTTTATTTTTTAAAATATATTTTATTGATTTTTTTTTTTACACAGAGGAAGGGAGAGGGATAGAGAGCTAGAAACATCAATGAGAGAGAAACATTGACTGGCTGCCTCCTGCACACCCCCTATTGGGGATGTGCCCGCAACCAATGTACATGCCCTTGATCGGAATCGAACCTGGGACCTTTCAGTCTGCAAACCGATGCTCTGAGCCAAACCAGTTTCGGCCATCAACTATTTATTGAGTCTCCACTATGTTCCAGGCATTGTTGTAGTGACTGGGGATATAGATGTAAACAAAATACACTGAAAAATCCCATGCCTGCCTGGGGATGGAAACGAGTAAGTAACTAATACATTAACGTGTTTGACAGATGACAAGGGCTCTATTGGAAAACAAGGCAGGGAAGGAACCCTTAAAATCGTCATCTTAAACACAGTGTAAATGAGAGGGTAAACATAACCCTTTTTTTTTTTTTTTTTTAACAAACATAAAGATGTGGGAGCGAGTCACATGGTCACTTCATCCAAAAAGCTATATCTATCCAGCAATAACAATGAACACATGGCAAGTACATACAAAAGCATGGATGCTATCAGACAACACATGAAAAAGGAGCTAGACACAAAAGCATATAGACTGTGTTCTTCCATTTATATAATGTTCAAAAACAAGCCAAATTACCCTACAGTTTTAGAAGTGAGGACAATGCTTATCGGTGACAAGGTTTTGCGTCTGAGACAGGTGAAAAGGCAAGCATCTCTGAGTAATTTTCCATTTCTTTATCTGGGTGGTAGTTACACACCAGGCATTTTCAAATTATGAGCATTGATCAAGATGAACACTCAGAATTCATGCATTTTTTGAAAATATGTATATTATTATTTGATTTAAAAAAAAACAAAACTGGCCATAAACAAAAGTATTAGCATTTGGAGAATGTAAGGAGGCCATTTATCTGGCTCATGTTAATCCCCCAGGAACAGGTACCTATTAAATAAATTCTTTATAACCTTTATTTCTTTACTTCTTGCTAAGAAGTTAAAAAATCTCTATCTCTCATTTTGCTCCTCTACCTTTCATCAAGGCAATATGAAAAAGACGAGTGTTAATGATTATTCACCTGCTTCAAGAGGTTCTTATATCAAATAATACATAATTATAAATGTGTGCATTTAAGTGTTCAGAAATCTCCTTCAGATTCCCTGCAAAAGGTATCTACTTCCTACACTTCCTCTAATTAAATCCACTTTTCTGCAAGTACCAGTAATCATTAATTTTTATAAATAATCATTCTGATTAAATGTGATTGTTTGTGCTAATTTTAATTTCTAATACCATCTAGTGGATGTTTTCTACAATTTTGCAATGTAATATATTGACTATACATATGCACACATACGCATATGAAAACACATACATGTATATATATATATATATATATATATATATATATATATATATACTTCTGAATATATATACACATTAAACAAGTTTAATAAAGACATGTAAAATGGTAGTGAGAAATTCTTCATGGTTATTTACCACCTGTACCATTTTACTATATACTCATACATTTTTATTTAACCATTACATATTTTTAACAAGGAAGAACCAGGGAAGTTATTGTTCTCAATATTTCACACCTGAAGAAAGCTGAGTTCCACAAAATTAAATTGTCTCAAGTTCACTAAGTTAAATTACTTTCAGATTCAAAGAAACACCACCAAGTAACAGAAGCCCACATCTTCTTTCTTCTCATTAAATCCCTGGGTTGTTTTGTTTTTTTCTTTTTTTTTCTGGCCCTTCTACTCCACTTTCCTCCCCTGCTCATCCCAGCTTCTCTTTATTGCTGTGTATGCCTTAACGTTAAAATAATAATAAAATAATGCCCACATGGGTCTGAAGACTACATAGAGAAGTTTCTAAGAATATAAGTGAATCTTTAAAATATGAACTTTAAAGTGCAAGTGGGGTTTGAATTATTGTTGAGCAGAGAGACGTGCCATATCAATAGATGAAGGTGTGTGAAATAGGGCATATGTAGCTGGACTGACAGTGGGAGGGTAGGAAGAAAAGAGATGATATTGAAAACATTTGCAGGAAATTCAACCCATACTATGTGTTTCTATCCAAAGAATCAATAATAGTTAACAAAACGCTCCAGCAATCTATTTGGGCTTTGAGGAAATGTTTTTGTATCCTATTTAGCTCAGTTATGATTTGGTGAGAAGGAAAGACTGCCAGATGAAAATCTAGGGAATTTGCATTAAAAACATTTCTAATACCACCTATTCATCTTGACCCATTCAAAATTTTTTAGCATAGTTTGCTTTACTTAATATATTTTCATCCATTCCAAAAGGTAAAATTCAAAATAATTTCACAAATAAAGAATAAAGTGTTCCATGTAGAGAAAGGGAAATATACAAAAATTATTCTTGAAAGGGCAGGGATAGGAAGGAAAGTACAAGTGAAAATAGGTATTTGTATTATCCTAGTATTCCCATCCTTCTTTCTCTGAGTTTTATCTTACATCAGGTCCTATCATTTTTCTCTCCTGAATTTACCATAACTCCAATGTGATTTCAGTTTTCACCTGGATCTTGCCTATATCTTTTTATTGGTCCACCCCTTGCACTTCACCTCTCTCCACTCTGCTGAGATAGAGATACCCTTACTTCACCTTTCAGAGTGGCAAAGATCTAAAAGTTTGACAGCATACTCTATCTGTGTGGCTATGTGGGATTTTTTAAAGTCACTATCATGTTGATAATGGAAATGCAAACTGTTGCAATTTTTTTTGGAGAGGTTATTGACACTACCTAGAGATACACATACATTTTCAACCAACAGTCCTCCTCTTGGAATCTACCCTAAAGGGATTCTATACAAAACTATGAAAAGATATATGTATTATGGTATGAATTGCAGCAATTTGCAATTAAGACTGGAAACCACCTACATGTCCATCAGTAGGAAATTTTTTTTAAATAATCTGTGACACACTTGCTCTTTGTAGCTCAGTAAGAAGGAATGAGCCATAGTTCTGTAAATTACTATACTGTGATCTCCAGGATATATTTGCTTTCTTTTTCTTAAAAAAAGAAAGAAAGTATGTTACCACTTATCCAAGAGAAATGGGAAATACAAATATAATTGCATATATGCTGATATTTATAAAAATGGAAAAGTTATCAAATAAATAGAAGTAATTAAGCATAGGGGAAGAGAGGTAATGGGGCAGAGGTTTTTGTAAATTTGACTTTGGTTACACATAATCATATGATAAATCAAAGCAAGTCAGAAGCAATGCTGAAAATATAAGGCAAGATGAAACAAGTGAATCTGTGTATCATATCAGAGGCCTAACTAATGGAGAGTGTCTAGAGTTTGGTCAAGGAGACAAGCTCTGTCATTCTGTAAATATTTGCTGAGTGTTTTATTATACCTATGGGGAAAATGTTCAGAAAATACAAAGAAAGAAATGTTCACTTTGGTGATTTAAAAACGAAAAGAAAAAGAGCTCAAGTTTCAATAAGCATACAAGAAAAAAATGCTTATTATGCATTGGAAAAGCTGGAGTTTCTCTGATTTTACCCTTTATGAGCTAAAAATGAAAAATAATAAGCTTCCAAATGGTATCATAGAGTCTCTTTCTGGTCCTAAGAGAGACCTGATTCTAAGTGGAGAAGAGAAAGTGAGATGTAATTCTGTGTGTCGCTCCCTGCTTCAGGCTGTAAAATAGAGAGAACATTATTTATTTATTGCAATATGACTATGAAGTTCTACAAAGTTACTAATAACTGAATTCAGAGATGGCTATCATTCTCTGTAGAGTGAGGTGACATCTAAATAGAAGTGTTTTATGATTCTGGCAGGTATGAGAAACCCGTAGATCAGCAATCACTGAATTGGGGACCCCAGTGGCTACTTTTGACTCTTTTTTTCTAGAAGGCTCTGCAATGTGCCTTTATTAATGGAAGCTTAAGGAATATGAACTTCTCAAAAGTCCAGAATTCTCAGCACAGAACACTGCTAATTGCAGAAATAATAAATTTATGCAGCTTCTTATCTTCTTAATTATTTTATGTTTTCTTCTTTTGCAAAACACAAGCCAGTTTACCTGCTGAGATGCAATCCCTCATTCACAGTGGAAACCAAATTGTCAGCTATAGCTAGTTGGGATCAGTATATCTTTCATTTTGATACTTAGAAAGAAAACATGTCATAAAAATTAAGGCTGATGAGTTTGAATTGTGGGAAGCAGACTTTTTAAAAATCCTCATCCAAGCATATGGTTACTGATTTTAGAGAGAAAGGAAGGGGGGGAGGGCGGAGGGAGATAGAGACAGACAGACAATTAGCTGCCTCCTGTATGTGGGATCAAACCTGCCAACTTTTAGTGGAGGGGAAGACTCCAATCAACTGAGCCACCCAGCCAGGGTGAGAGTAGGACATTTTTATTTATTTACTTTTAAGTAAAACAATGTGAACCCCAAAGATCAACTCTGCTGTCTAGAGCAAGCTGAAAAACTTGGGAATCTGTAAAGACATATAAAAATTTCTAATTCCTTTCTAAAATGGGTCACTCACAGAGTTCTACCAGAGGCAAGATACGGAATTTATGGCATTCTCTTGAAAAGCAAACTTACCTAATGATAATGTGGAAGAAAACCTAATAGTTTAGAACACGTGTCAAACACACGGCCCGCGGGCCAAATCCAGCCCGCCAGGCCTTGCAATGTGGCCCGCACCGCGCTGTCATCACTGCACTCCGCTGTCAGTTTATGACATTGTCAGTTTATGACTGTTCAGTAAACCATTCGGCCCGCGATTTAGGCTGGATTATAGATTTTGGCCCCTTCTCTGATTGAGTTCGACACCCCTAGAAGATGTCCTGAGGACCATTTGATGGATGAAACACCTAATATTTTATGCCAGACTTTCAGACCATTTCTATACCCCCCTTCCCTTTTAAAAACAACTCAAAAGTTTTCCCCAAAGCTCATCATCTTATGTGTATCATTTATTGCAGTGTTTCTCAAACTTTTGTGTAGGCAAAACTTATCCCTAGGAACTTCTTAAACATGCAGATTCTCTTGCTGGTGAATCTGTCTGATTCAAGAGATCTGGATTGAATCCATGATAAGACACATTTTATTTGTTTGGTTTTGTTTTTCTTTTATTTTTCTATTATAGTTGAAATACAATATTTTATTTTAAAATATATTTTATTGATTTTTTGCAGAGAGGAAGGGAGAGGGATAGAGAGCTAGAAACATCGATGAAAGAGAAATATCAATCAGCTGCCTCAGCATGCCCCTACCAGGAATGTACCCGCAACCAAGGTACATGCCCTTGACCAGAATCGAACCTGGACCCTTCAGTCCACAGGCCAATGCTCTGTCCACTGAGCCAAACCAGTTAGGGCACAATATTTTATTAATTGCAGTTTTAAACATAGTGATTAGACATTTATATAACTTACAAAGTGCTCACCCCTACTAGTCTAGCAGCCATCTGACACCATGCATAGTACATAGTTATTATAATACTAGTCGCCTGGTGCACAAATTCATCCACATTGAAAGGAAATTAATTAGAAATATTTTAATATTGCTATTTGCCCTTTCTCTATAATAGAAGTGTCAAAGATGAAATAAAATTAGTAAAATGTATATGAAAATAATATATAAATTAATAAAAAACAATAACAATATGCTATAACAATGAATATTTTCCATGAAATTTTTACTGATAGAATCTTCATATATCATTAATTTTTTTAAATGTGCTGGGTTTTTGGAAAATTTTTATCATTTGGACAAACTTTGCCTTTGCTACAACATCAAGTAAATTTTCCGTCAGTTGGTTTTTCATCAAAGAAATTTAGAGATGGGCAAAATTGACATGTAACAGTCATTCCTCTACAGCTGAGTTCCATAGTTGCATCCTCATTTACCTCATTTTCCCTAAAAAGGCAGTTCCCACCAGAATTGGTAGTACTTGTTGATGACTATTCTTTGTCATCAACAAAGATGATATCACTTTCTTTCAGCCTCAGGGGTACATTGTGCCAATAGTTGGTCTTCAGGCATATTCTGTCGACAATTTCAGCTTCAGAATGTCAATAAAAGCATGACATCATTATCTGGCGCCAAATGTGCCATGGCAGTGTTGGCTGTGATTTGGTGGACTGTTGCTCCGGTGTGGTTGCAAGGCCTGTGTCCCACTTGGGGGAAGCCGAGTGTTGCTTTGTTGGTGCCAGGTCCATAATGCTATTTCTCTTTGCACAGCATGGCAGCTTCTGTGTTGATCATATGCCCCCTGGTGCTCAGTTCATGTCATAGTGACCGGTCGGACAGTGAGAAGGACACTTAGCATATTATATATATATATATCTGACTACATTTCCTATGCTATATGTTATATCCCATCCCCATGACTATTTTTATAAATGACAATTTGTACTTCTTAATCCCTCCCCCTTTTTTTGTGTATTCCCCCCACCCTTTCCCCTTTGGCACACATCAATATGTTTCTATATTTATGAGTTTGTTTTTGTTCAGTTATTTGGTTTTTTTGGATTCCACATATAAGTGAAGCTATATAATATTTGTCTTTCTCTGTCTTATTTCACTTAGCTTAACACACTAGGTCCATTCATGTTATCACAAATGTCAAGATTTCCTTTTTTATGGTTGTTAATATTGCAATATATATACACACACCATATCTTCTTTATTCATCTATTGATGGACACCTAGATTGCTTTCATCTCTTAGCTTTTGTAATAATGCTGCAGTGAGCATGGTGTGCATATGTCTTTTCATATTAGTGTTTTGGATTTCTTTGGATAAATAATCAGAAGTAGAATTGCTGGGTCATAGTAATTTCTATTTTTAATTTTTTGAGGAACCTTCATAGTGTTTTCTATAGCAGATGTACTATATCCAATCAACAGTATACAAGGTTACCCTTTCTCCACATCCTCTCCAACATTTGTCTGTTGATTTATTGATAAGGGTAATTCTGACAGGTGTGAAGTAATATCTCATTGTGGTTTTAATTTGCATTTCCCTGCTGAATAGTTATCTTAAATATATCAATATGTCTTTTGCTCATCTGTGTGCCCCCTTTGGAGAAGTGTCTATTTAGGCCCTCTGCCCATTTTTTAAACGATTATTTGTGTTTTTTGCTGTTGAGTTGTATTGGTTTCTTATATATTTGGATATTAACCCTTTGTCAGATGTATCATTGGTGAATATCTTCTTCCATTCAATAGGTTGTCTTTTTGTTTTGTTTAAAAAGTTTTGCACAGCAAAAGGAAACCATAGTTTGATGTGGTCCTATCTGTTTATTTTACTTTTATTTCCCTTGCCTGAAGAGACGTATCCAAAAAAATATTGCTAAGAGTGATGTCAGAGTTCACTATCTATGCTTTCTTCTAGGAGTTTTATTATTTTTCATCTTACATTTAAGTCTTTAATCCATTCTGAGTTTTATTATTTTGCCTATATCTGTCCAGTTTTCCCAACACTATTTACTGAAAAGACTGTCATTACCTCATTGCTTATGTTTGTCTCCTTTATCATAGATTAATTGATCATACAGATGTCGGTTTATTTCTGGGCCCTTTATTCAGTCCCATTGATCTATGTGTCTGTTTTTATGCTAGTACCATATTGCCCTGATTACTATAACTTTGTGATAACAGAATCCATATTCTTAATTAAGCACTCAGTTACTTATTACACACATGTTCCATGAGCAACAATTTGGAAAACATTGATGAAATAAATCCTGCCAAGGTATATGCCTAGAAACTCTTGAGCCTCATCTTAATATAATTACTATGATGATAAAACTAAATGTCAGGCACAAAGTTGATAATCAACATGTACTTATTGATGATTAACAGCTCTCAAAGTGAGTATTAAGGTAAGTATAAATTGGTGTTGTCTTCACTAGATGAGCACCACCAGATTCGGATTGTGGCCCACTATTTCAAGAAAACAGCGTTGGTACTGGTGTCCTATACTCTGCGGTAGGGTTCGATATTAGGCAACTGGGTGTGAGATACATGTGCAAAGAAATGCTGCTAGAGAGTGCTCAGGCTTTCACAATCCCTGTCCTATGGATTATTTGTGTGCCTTTGAGAAATTCATTCTTATCCTCAGCTGCTTCTTCCTTGAAGTCATATTATGCGATATGTAGATGAGAAAATGTCTATAAAGTGGCTAGGCACTTCCTGAAATACTGTAGGCATTTGAATGAAGACTAAAAAAGAGGACTTAGGTGTTTGTTTTTTTAGTCCTCATAGTAGGTGATTTTATTGTCAAGAAGAAAACAATGCTACCTTGGGGAATAGAATTCTTGTATGTAAGCCCAGAAAAGCTGAGGGTTGCAAATTTCAAACTTGGGCCTTTGTACACTCAGAAATATTGTCTTGAATAATGTAAGAAATAGTGACTGCCTCTCCTAGTGGCTCTAGCTATACACTCATAAAAAGATTTGAAAAAATTGTTTTTAAATAATCTGGGTAGCATTAAGGAGTGATAAAGGCCACAAAAAATGGGAGAAGTTATACCAATTACTGGGGCCCATCTGTGTTGCATATCACTACAAATTCTACATGGCTGCGGGTGTAACAGGTTATTTCTCCCCTGGGGCCACACCTGCTCTCCTGGCAAGAGCCCCAAACAAAAGCCAGAGCCTATGCTCATGATCTCCACAGAGCTTTCCTGCATTCTCTTTGCTCAGAAATACTGGAAATTATCATTACTACTTTGCTTTGCTATTTTGCTTTCTAGATATTAAACATGTTTTCTTCAGTACACTGCAAATTCCCTAATAATGCTGTCACTGATAAATATCAGTTTACCATTCATTGTTGAAGGAATATTGATTGTCAGTCTAAAAGTCCATTTCAGTTTACTTTATACAGACACTTTAAAGATATCACTCCCTTATCTTTTGTCTTATGCTTAGTTTCTTATGATAATTACTGTTCTATTTTTTTTTCCTTTTGAATAGAATGTCTTCTTATCCACTTGTGTGGTAGCTCTGTATTCTCTGTTTTGTCCCAGGAGTGCCCACATCTCCTTGGAGGTGTCTGTATTTTCTTAGATTCAGATTAGTCAGTTGTCCTGCAACCTCATTTTTCTCATAGGCTCTTGAAAAGTATGCTTTCATAAATTATTCCACTTTTTCTTATTGTCAAGTTGAAAGCAACACTTTCTAGCTTTAGCGTATTGAATGGAAGTCAGTGACAGATCTTAAACATATGCTTAGAGTTTTTCTCAGTAACATAATCTTAATCTGAAGCAGTGTCAATTCATTAATTACAGTTAATTATATCTGATTGAAGTTTTTCTATAGCATTACTAGGGTAATTAGAGTCCAGTCTCCCAGACATATTTTGCTTATATGTCTGATTACTGAAGTCTCCAAAAACGATTGATCTTATTTTACTCTTCACTGAACATTGTATTTAAAAACTGGCTAAAATTCTATCAGTTGCTTATCTAATGTCCAGGACTTTGACAAATAAGTGTTCTCAATCTCCTGGAGAAATTGTGTCTTTGGCTGCTATTTTAATTTCCTCTGATCATAATGTTCCTCCAACATTCTAAGATATTCTAGTTTAATTTCCATTAAAAAAATTCTCACTCATCTTTAATTTCTTCAAGACCAACGCTGCTTTGTGTAAACTAGAAATTCACAGGGATTAATTAAAAGCCTCTCACACAATGAACTTGGACATCTATGTCAAGAAATTACCAATTGTAAAAGATGTTTTCTGCTTGCTGAATTTTAGGAGATATGCATCATGTACTATGTATATCCTTGGCATTTTATAGTAGCACCTACTGGCCACATCAAACAAGATTAAGTTTGACCCAGGAAAAAAATTTAAAATCACTTTGATCAAAATCTTAGCATCTAAGGTCTGAATCCACATGTATTGTGGTAAATAATTACCACAGTTTTTGTCATTGAATTCTAAGTAGTAGATTTTTAAGCATTAGCATGTTATTAACTAGTTACTGAGCACTATGAATTCTGCTAAGAATGTTATAGACATGATTCTATTTTATTTTCATATCATAGTGAGATATTTATTTCCATTTCAGTGAAGAACTAATTGAGGCTGAGAGAAGATGAGAACCATTCCCAGGTTCTCAAAGCTAGTGAGTGGAATAACCAAATCAACGTGTTGCCACACATGACATTATTATGTCATGTCTCTAACATGATTTCTGTATTTTAACACCGGAGCACCATGGCATTGAAAGAAAGAGCACTGAACTGAGATTCCTCCTACTTGGAATCCAAAGCTACATTTAAAACTAGTTATTGACTCCTGATCAAACCATTTCCTTCTAGCCTTAGTGACAGATCTGTTGAGAGGGATTGTAACAGATTCTCTCTCAGACTCTTCTAATTCAGGAACTGTCCCCAAAATTAGAAAGTAAACTGCATAAATGGATGCATAACTAAATATAAATGACCATCCCTTGGCCCTTGAGGGGCATTTGCATTTTCAAAGAGGAAATACCCAAAGAAACAAATTGCCAAGTACTCACTTATTTAGGCACTTAAAGACTTCAGGCAAGTAGGAACGAGGATGTCACTTATACATGTAATGCCTGCCCTGCCTTTCTTGCTCTCTAGCAGCTTTTCTTTTTCATGTGTTAATCTTGCTTACTAATCTTGTGCAACTAAAGATCCTACCAACCATATGCTAAAATCCAGGACATAATTAAGATCACTTAAAAATGTAAGAATCCAAAGTGCCAACATTAAAAACCCACCTAATGAAGGAATGGGGGTGAATACTTTTCTGTGAGTTCATATGAAGAGATATTATTTAAGTAAATTGATTATCACCAATCACAGTATCACTCATCACCTCTTTTCATCACAATGTCCAGATGTCACTGGAAATGGTAAAGTTTGTACTTCGCCCTAGTCAAGATAGTACAACCTATTGTAGTATTTTTTAGCATCATCATGAGCTGTTCTAAGACAAAGAAAAGGGTGATTTCATTGTGGTGCACATCTAATTCACAAACAGCTATCTAGGGAAAATTTACCTGCTCCAGGTAAATTTGTCTCTTGACGATTAAGCTCCAATTTTAGCACAATAATTTCTATAGTAAGTCAACAAGCTATAATAATAATATTTAACAGCTTAAGCTTGGGCATAAGACAAACCTTGCTTTCAAACTGGACAGTCCTTTACTAGTTGTGTGCCCTTGAGATGTTTAATTTACTTTTCAATCCCCTGCTCTATAAAACAAGGGAGGCAGGATGGTATATTAAAACACACACACACACAATTCAACTAAGTAAACTTCAAAGATCTTACTGGCTTTATTCAACAATTCATGAATCAGGCAGCATTCAATCTAGCATATAGACAAAAGCTTTGAGGAGTTGTACAAATGGAATACTTTTATACACAGAAGGGAACAGGATCAAGAAGTTATACAAAGCAGACAAGCAGATTGTTTACTGCAAGGTCACTGTTCTTCAGGGGATGGCAGGGGTTGTTTATTAGGCAGATTACCTAACGCTGATCAACTGATTCCTGTTTCACTGACTTAAGGTTCCATTTTAGGGATAGCAGAAACCATAATTAAGTTGAGTCTTGATTTGGTGATGTGGGGCTTAGTATATTTTGTCTTATTGTTATCAATGGCAGTGCCACATGATAGACTGATTGTGAGGGTCAAATAGGATGTTGTATTTAAAGCAGTCTCTGATTAACAAATAATTTGGTATTTTAAAGTTGGTTTTCTAAAGAGTTTCAACTCTTTGTCCTCCCTTTATAATAGTTTATTTAACAACTAGTGTCCTGGTCATGAAATTTGTGCACAGGTAGAGACCCTAGGCCTGGCCAGAGATCAGGGCTGATTGGGGCTTTCCGACTGCTGGACCAGAGCCTTCTATATTCTGCGCTGCCTCCTGGTGATCAGGACATATCATAGCAAGTGATTGAACTCCTGGTCTCCTGGTCAAACTCCTCAGGGGACACTTTGCATATTGGAGATATATATATATATATATATATATATATATATATATATATATATATGTGTGTGTGTGTGTGTGTGTGTGTGTGTGTGTGTGTGTGTATATATGTGTGTGTGTGTGTGTGTGATAAGTCCTATAGCTTGATCAGCTAACTAATCTAAATGATTCCACTTACAGATAAAAAGGGCCAGGTGACTTTTCTTTGATATTACAAATTTAATGACAATTCCTAGACCAGGTTTTACTTTACCTAATTTCCAGATCAATGCTTAGCCTTCTTTGTCTTCCTCTGGTAATCAAAAAGCTCTATTCAGAAATACAGTTTTGTAAGATTATGTAGCATTTAAATGTATTAGTCCTGTAAATAGTTAGAGCTAAGTTCACATACTGGTCCACCCACACCCTGACTATGTGGATCTTTTTTTACTGATCTGTGCCTCAATTTTCTCATCTGAAAAAATAATGAATAACATACCAATTGGCCAAGAGATTCACAAGCTTTGAAGTGAGACAGAGTGTGAACAGTTGTTACTAGACAACTAGCTGCTATTAGAGCTAGTGTGTAACAGATAGAAGAGCAGCATTTTGAGAGCAAATGCAGTAGATCTGACTGGTGGGGTTGGAAGGTTGTCTCCAGCACTTAAGGCCTGTGTAACTTTGGACAACATATTCAAATTTCCTATCCCTCAGTGACCTCTCTTTGAAAGGGAATTATAAGAGTACCTACCTCATAAAGTTGGTATGATAATTAAATAAGTAAAAGTACTTAGAACTGAGGCTGCCCCTCTTAGTTATAAATAACAGGGATTATCAGTTGGATTTTGTTAAATCATGTGACAACTAATTGATTTACAGAAAAAAAGAATTTGCTACTTTTCCGAAGTACATGCAAAACCTCTGACTTGGACCTCTTACCAGAGCCTCAAAATTCTAAAGCCTACTTCCTACCAGACATTTCTATTCCAATTATAGCTGAGATGCTCCAACTTGTCTTACATTTAAGATCTGTATTCCTCCTAGAGATTTCTCCCATAATGGTAATGCCATCTAGCCAGGTACCCAAGCTAAAACTCAGAACTGGAGATAACAATGAAGATAACACTACTGGCTTCTAATGATCAGAACTTACAGTTTAATGGATAAGATGAATATTTAACAAATAATCAAAGGCATTTCTCACTTAATTGTAAGTTGTTATAGGTGCTATGGAGGAAAAGCACAGGATGCAAAGAGAATATATAAAAAAATGGCAAAACATTTAGAAACTTGAGGGCTTACTTAGGCCAAAGGGATTTACTGAGTGGCAGAGTCTGGAATGAAACAAAAGTCTTCTGAGCTCTTGAATTGGAGAGCTTTACCCCAGGCAGCCTTTTCTTGTCCAAACCAAGGCATGTCTTTGCCAACTGAAGAGACTAGTGACTGGAGGTCTCCTGAAAAAAACAAACATGTTCTCATATTTGCAGTAGCAGCTCAACTCAATTGCTATCCTCAAAACGGAAGGGTGAATTAATATGGGTCTGGTAGCATTTTCATAGGATGTCACCAGGATTTAGTGATTTTAAGTATCTCTTGAATCCATTCATTTATCTTGAATCCATTCATTTATCTCATTGCCAAGGTAAGGTAGCATTATTTCTTATCCAATTATTACTACTGACTTCTCATAGCTCAACATCTTCTCTAAAGAGTCCAATTCTTTCCTGCTATATATATTTTTTAATTAAAATTTGACTATGATCTTCCTTTATCAAAATATTTCAATGGCTTAAGATCAAATCTAAAATCCTTAACCAACTGACATGCCCCTACATCTGAATTCCTGGCTTTATATCTACCTTTCTCTGTCTCTCTTCTTCACCAGCCCACAGAGTACTGTGTGCCTTCTTC
This sequence comes from Pipistrellus hanaki, assembly GCF_964339955.1. Lineage (NCBI taxonomy): Eukaryota > Metazoa > Chordata > Mammalia > Chiroptera > Vespertilionidae > Pipistrellus > Pipistrellus hanaki. The sequence goes on from NC_140507.1 coordinate 17,486,374, forward strand.
CTCTCACTTTGGACCTTTATATACGAGGTTGCTTCTCCCTGGGAAACTCTTGCCCATGCCCCCTTTAAGCCTTGTCTTGCACACAGCATTTCTTTACAAAGGCCTTTCTTCACAGCCTCTCCTCATGTCTCATCATCCCCACCTCCCACCCCAAAAATTCTCAATTTTAGTGTGCAAAAGAACCACCCTCAGGAGTTGTCAAAAATGTAACTTTGCCAAGCCCATCCCCAGAGAGATGTGGGGTGATCTAGGCATTTGGCAATTTTTGCTAACAAATATCCCCAAAGGTTACTGACCAGGTGGCTCTCCAACCACACATGGAGAAGCTCTGAGTGATGGTAGATTGACTTGCTGTATGATATATGATATACCTTTCTTAACTTCTCTGTGGAACCCTTATGGTATGTTGTTGTTGTTTTTAATTACTTCTTTTAAGTTCGTAGTCCCTGCTAATCTGTCTGCTATTCTGCTAGGGTAGGATCCTTGTATGTGTATTTATAGCAGAGTGAATGCTCTACACAAATTTGTTGATAAGCCCTTTTGTAGAACACAATAATTGACAAAGAGCAATATGTGTAAATCAGGAAAACAGGGGCCTTGAGAATAGACACTGTATCCCACCGCACGTAGGTGCCATGCTTGAAATCCTGGAAGGACCCTGACTTCTGAAGGATGGCTAATCTTCTTGTTAAAGATAATTTATTTCAGATGCCTCCACACAGGTCTCTTCTTTCTCCTCCTCCACATGCTCCAGTGACACGTAAACCTTAATTGAACAGTGAGGTTCCTGCCACCTTCCAGTGGTTCTGCTGATGAGCTGTCAAAAATAGAAAGCATCAGGGACAAAGTGCTGCCACCAGTCCAGAGACACAGAGGCTCTTGGTGATCTGCAGCTCTGGGTTCTGAGGGGTCAACCTTTGGGGGTGGAGGAGAGTGATGAGGACATGGAATCACTATGCTGAAGGCCTCCCTTCCATTTTCACAGAAGCATTCAACTAGGAATGGACTGAGAAAGATGCAGAGAGCCTCACACCAGTCTCAGGTTAGCAGAGGCAGCAATTCTTCCAGACCGTACTCTGCTCAGCATGCTATGGTAGAATGTTTAAAAAGCTCAGGAGGCATGAATTAAAATCCTGGATGAGCCAATGTATGTGGCAGTGGGTTATTGTAGAGTTAGAACTATCAAGAATGAAAGTCCCAGAGCCCACCCCTACAGACTGGTCCAGTAGCTCTTGGTTTGACCCCCCCCCCAAATTATATTCTCAATAGGCATCTCTGCTAATAATTTTAATGTATATGAACCTCAGACCACACTTGAAATACTGATGTTTTCACTTGGACAAGTTAGGTGCTCTCTGAGCCTCAGTTTCTTCAACTGCAAAATGGATCTAAAAACACTGACCCATATTGTTGTTCGGAAGAAGGTGAATTTTGTGAACGCTATAAAGTACTATAAGTATATAGAGATTATGTTACCAGAATTGTTGATATGAATGTTAATAATTACTCCCAGAAAATACATAAATTGTAATAGATGCTTTTTAAGTAAAATAATATAACTCAAAGGAATAGCTTGGAAAATTGGAATTTAAAGATCTACTTGATTTATGAGGAACAGGACATATCTGTCTTGATTTATATTCAGTCCCCAGTGCCTGACAGCAAGTAGATACTAAGAAATACAGTTAAACTGCAAAAGGAAATGCTAGCTCTTTGCTAAGTAGCACATGACTTACTAATCCTCAGCTGCCACCTGAGGTGTGCCCACTTTCACTCCCACCAGCTGAACCAGTCCTGAATGCGCAAAGCATCGGGGACCTCCAGGAACTCTGACTTGACCAACACAGTTCTCGCTTTACTGAGCAGCAGCCTCCCACTCAGTACTATCCTGGGCTTGTGGCCTCACCTGTGTTCTGCATTGTGTCTTCTGAAAACACAAACATGATAGAGCCACACTTTGGGACAGAGGAGGATTTGCTTGAATAGTGTCTCCTTGCACATGTCTTGCTTCTTCAAAGAAAGACACAGTGAGGTCAGTGAGGTCCCTAGCTGTGTTGTACAGATAGTGTCCTCAAATCCCCTGAGGTTATCAGTTTCCCTGCCCCCAGGCCACGCTCCTATACTTACCCGTATTCTGGCACTTAATTACTCCACAGCAGAGAGAGAAGTTCACAACCCTGCTTTGTGTTCAATAAAAGGCAGCCTGCCAGGTGGAAAACACAGAGAAAGAACAGGTGAGCAATTTCACTTCTCAGGGGCACAGAAAGGAGACCTGCTGGCTGCAGCAAGGGTGGCTAAATCTCCATGGCAACAGGGAAGCTGAACACTTGGGCACCATCACCCACTCCATACCCACAGCCTTCATGAAGACAAAGGGCACACATTTGTCTTCATGAAGGCATTGATATCAATGCCAGGCATTGATATCAATGCCAGGAGTGCCTTGATATCAATGCCAGGAGTGCCTTCTCAACAAATTGCCTAAATGTGGGGTCTATCCTAGAGTTTTGTTATTCTTTAAAATTATAAGGAATCAATTAAGCTGCAGGTAATTCTTTTGTAAGAAAGAGTAATCTTTTCCTTTTTTCAATTCTATAGAACTACTTTTATATTTATTTATTATTTGATAAATATTTCATGAATATAAAATGAATAAGAAACATTTTATCCTCAAGGGCTAATAGTCTAGAAGGAAAATAGGACATGAACAGAAATTATAATTCAAAAGAAGAGTGTGTGCCCTGAAAATGGTTCTGTAGACACTCCTCATGCGCAGATTTAATATTCGTTATTTCAACAATTCCAAAGTTATTGCAATGGCCCAGGGCATGATAGCTCCAAGGTGACTGAATTCCCTGTGGGGTAAGGCCGGGATGTGGGAATGAATCACATCGCTGGTAAATGAACCAAACAGACTTCTCTCCACCTCAGCATGGCTTTGTTGTTTTCAATTTACTGGCATAGATGTAGCAACTATCAATAAGCACCTAAAGTGTTGAAAAATATTTAATTTAAAAATTTTTATTTAATGAGGAAAGTGATATAATGACATTCTTAAAGATCTTATGGACTTTTGTAAATGTTAAGGATTAAGGGCATTAGAATTTTAGGAAAGATACCATCTTTGGTAAAGAAGGTATGTGTTTTGAGAGGTGCTTTATGGAGTAAATGGCATTGAAATTGGCTTGGAATGGTTTGGGCATATTACATGGTAAGGGAAAGAGTTTTCCTATTGTGAGGAAGGGCATTAAATATAAGAAGACTGATACTTTTCTTTCTCTGATTGGCTTATTTTGCTTAGCATAATGCTCTCCAGGTCCATCAATGCTGTTGCAAATGGTAAAAGTTATTTCTTTTTTATAGTAGTATAGTATTCCATTGTGTAGATGTACCACAGATTTTTAGTCCAATCATTGGCTGATGGGCCTTTAGGCTGTTTCTAAATCTTAGCATCACATGATTTCACTCATTTGTGGAATATCATGAACATCATAATGACTATCCTCTAATTCAGTGGTCGGCAAACTCATTAGTCAACAGAGCCAAATATCAATAGTACAACAATTAAAATTTATTTTAAGAGCCAAATTTTTTAAACTTAAACTTCTTCTAATGCCACTTCTTCAAAATAGATTCACCCAGAATGTGGTATTTTGTGGAAGAGCCACACTCAAGGTGCCAAAGAGCCAAAGTTTGCCAACCACAGCTCTAATTGATAGAGTTGTTTCTCACAGGTCAATAGGTTAACAATTCTGATATTGTTATACATGTAAACTGAAACCCAATAATTAAGTAAATGGATGGTGGATATCCATGTTTTTCCCTGTAGGAGTTTATAGATAAGCAAGGGGAGGAAGTGAGAATGACCCATGTGGTGATGGATTAGGGTTGAAGACATCAGTCTGAACTAATTAATATATAAATTTTCGTATTTTTCAGACCATAAGACGCACTTTTTTTCCCCCATAAGTGGGGGGAAAAAGTCCCTGCGTCTTATGGTCCAAATATAGCCTACACATATACTGTAAAAAAAAAAGTTTTTTTACTTGCCCGGCTCTGTGTGGTCTCTGTGTGCTTGCCCGGCTCTAAAATGGTTCTAAATGCTGCTGTTTACTTTACAGGGTTGATTACATGTGTTTATGACTGTGATGTTGGGTTTTAATGCACATAAAATATTTTAGGACACCATTTGTTTCAGAATCTTTTTTTCTTCATTTCCCTTCTCTAAAAACTGGTGCGTCTTATGGTCCGGTGCATCTTATGGTCCGAAAAATATGGTAATATCGATAGATATTGGTGTAGGCAGAAATATTTGTAAATCTATGTACACTAATCACAGTTTAGTAAACATCTACAGATTTCCTTGCTCTATCACCTGAGAGGAAAGAACAGTTTCTTGAGAAGAAAAAGGTGAGGAGGAGAAAGGGGAGGTTGGCTTGAAGAACAGATGTAGGCATTGCCAAGCCTTAGTCTTCCTTTGAGGCCAACCTCTGCACTCTGAGCCCAGCTCAGCCAGAACTGTTCCTCTGCATATTCCTTCAAACTGTGCCTACAGGAAGTGGGTGCCATCTCTCAGGCTAACTGGAAGCAGCATGGAAAAATCTTGTTTGCATAGTGTCAGCAGATGCACTTAGCGATTCCCAATTGCTTGAAAATGCGGCTGAGAAAACACATGATCAATGTGATTCCTGAGGGTTATTTGGGGCCATCAACAAGTTATTCTGCACAACTCCAATTTTGTTTAATGAGAGTTTTTCTGAAGGCCCTTAGAACATGATCTTTTATTATGTAGATAATCAGCAGAGCCTGCTCATCTCTTTATGCGAGCAACTGAGATGGAAGGCTGTAACAGCTGAGATAAAATCATAGCTTTGCTGTGTAGCCCATTAGCTGGGTAGAAACTGCATCCTGAGGTCATAAGTAGTTATTAGCTAGTTAATGACAACTGCAGTCTAATCATTACATTTACATCTGATGAATAGAGATGAGGCCTGCTTTGCCTTTTCAGCTCTCAAACTATTTACTATAGTGTTTTAATATCCTGGGTGGTACAATTTGCAAAATTGAAAAGACCCATCATTTCCCCTACCTTGAAAAAACATAGTAAATAAATATAAATGAGAAAACTAGGCGGTTTTCTCAGACTATTCAGCCTTACAGTAACATCTGTCATCTGTGTAATATACCTAAGGTGCTTCAATCTCATTGGAGGTGGGATTGAACTGGAACCAATGTGCTAGATATGCAGTCCTGTGACCCCAAGTGAGTCATTTAGCATTTCCAAGATTCAGTTCCTCACCTGTTACATGAGATTGCCCAGCTCTTTCTTACAGATCTTCCTGCTATGGCCCCAAGACTATATACTCTGAATGACAATAACAAATTAACACTTACCCTTGGTATGTTCTCTCCTGGACTGCTTTTTAAAACAAACATTTCATGCATTGTCCTATTTTCCCAAATGGTCCCTGAAATTGAAAAATGTAAAATACTTGTTAAATTCAGCAATAACCCTTTTTCTCCTGTTGTAGACACAAATTAACCCACGCTATATTGTTTTTTGTGAATTTAACCCCAAGGATATGCATTTTGAACCTGTTTTCCAATTTGTTTAACTAAGGGCTTCTGCCTTAATTGGACCTATTTGGACTAGAACATAATATTTGCTCGGGCAGGCTTCCTGATCAGTATAGAAAACAAAATGTGATCCACAAATATTGAAAGGTACACATGTTCAGAAGTCTCAGGTTTAGAAAGAAATTAGGTCTGAAAGCATTAGTGTCAGGAGTGGAAAGTTAAGCATTGTAGTAATAGTGAACTTGCAAATTCTGAGAAAGCCCATGTGTGAGTCAAGTTCATTTTCCTGCAGGTCAGGAAGCTGTAGTTGTACAGGTAAGGAGAGCTAAGCATCAGAGGGCAAACTTAGACACACTGCAGTCTCTCTGAGCTCCTCTGGACCTGTCAGTACCCACCTCCCAAGGTGGGTGTATGTGATGATAACACAGGGAAAGCACTGTGCAGAGCCCCTGGCAGGTAGTACTTCACCAAGTACCCCTGGCACATAGTACTTCACCAAGTACTAGCGGCTTTGTGAGCAACGGTGGTGGGTGTCAGCATTGTGCAGAAAAATACCGCCACCACCAGATTTGGGATCACAAAACCCCTGCTCTGAGTCTTGTCAATTACTGCGTGGAATTGGGTTAGCGACTATGTTTGTGAACACCATTTTTAACTGAAAAATGGATTTCAGAAGCATACTCATTTTTGTGTTAACTTCCTTGGACAGTGTAGAACCTGAAATGAAATAAGAATGAAGGTGCTTTGTAAGCTGTAAGCACTCTGAAAGTGTTCTTGCTTTGTCCTCAAGCATACGCCCCACAGCCTTGGCTCCTTCTGCGTGAGCGTTTCCCATGCCTCCTTCCAGGAAGGCTGCCACTGCCCGGGCCCCCAGAACTTCACCTGAAATGACTGAGTGAAAGTGCCCAGCGATTTGCTTGGGGGACCACATGCAGTGTTGTATTCGGAAGGCATGGAAATCTAATCAGATTTTCTGACTTGTGAGACTGAGCAGCACCAAATGTGATTTGTCTGAGCATCTCTCTGGCGGCTGATAGGCCAGTGGTGTGATGATGTCTGCCTGGTGGCAAGAGCAGTTGGGGGTGGTCAGGTGGAGCAGAGTAGAGAGCAGTCCATGGGAAACTCGGGAGCTACGTTCATGGTGGCCAGCTGACTGCTTTCCAGCTGCCCAGACTGTGTATTTTCACCTCTGAAAAGGGACTCATTCTGGAGGAATGGCCAGCAGCTGGCCATGTTAGTGAGACAGAATAGTATTTAAATCCTTTTATGCAGTAAGGATGCAGGAGATAAAAATGTAATATACATTTCAGCGGGTAATCTAATTCATTCCAAAACTGGCGCCTCTTGCCACCTTAGTAAATGGAGAGCCCATTATCTGCTCCAGGGGAAGGAAGGGGGTTGGCAGATGTAAAATGTTTTATCAGGTGTGCGATTTGCAGGATCCGCTGCTCCAGAGTGATAGCAGGTTTCTTTCCATATTAGTTTATGTGTGGAAATAAAGTTCCAAAGCTTGGCCTGAACCCCACAGGTACTTTCAAATCAGTGGCTGCTACCCAACTTAAAGTTATATCACAAGAAAGAGTACCTTCCTAAGCCCAACGCCTTTTGTTTCTAAACTGCCCATTTTTTATTTTTAAGAACAGGAGTTCCTTTCAAAAGCAGTTTTGTATTGTGGGTTGGAATAATGAGCTAGCTCATTTTACAACCAACCCACTTACAAGAGCGAACACGCCATGCTGAGGTTTGGCACATTCCTTTTTATTCAGTCATATCACAGAGAGGCCACAAGTTCTACTGAGGTATTCAGGAGCCACTGTACAGCAGGAGGAGAAAGAGAAAGGTCACATAGGAGGGGCAGCCTCTCACTCCAACCAGACCCAGCCCCCACTGCAATCATAGCAGCTCAACTTTTGTTGTTCACTGTATTGTGGCTCCTCACAAGATTTTTGTTTTGTTTTGTTATTGTCAAAAGAGGGTTTAGATGAAGAAAAAAAATTATTGATTGGGATGACATTGGTTAATAAATTTACATAGGTTTCGAGTGTACAGTTCATCTATATATAGCAATAGCAATGTATGTTTATCATCCAAAGTCATTTCAAACTTATCTGTTTTTAGCCTAACATAGGGTCAGTTCTAGAGAATGTTCCAGGTATATTTGAAAGGAATCAACTTATTCTGTTGTTAGACGGAATGTTCTATAGATATCTTATATGTCTAGTTTTTTGTTCAAATTTTCTATTTCCTTATTGATCTTCTGTCTTGTTTTATCTATTTCTTAAATTGGAATATTTAATATTCCAATTTAAGAAATAGACTTTAAGTCTACAACTATTATTGTTGAATTTTATAGCCTTCCCTGTATATTTGGTAAATTTTTTTATATCATTATAAAATACTAGAGGCCCAGTGCATGAAATCCATACACTGGTAGGGTCCCTAGGCCTCGCCAGTGAACAGGGCCGATAGGGGCCTTCCTTTGTTCCACGCCACCCCTTGCTGGTCAGCGCATGTCATAGCGAGCAGTTCAACTCAGTCGGTCAAACTTCCAAGGGGACATTTTGCACATTGGCCTTTTATTATATAGAATTGTTCTTCATTTCTAGTAACAGTTTTTGTCGTAAAGTCTATTTTGCCTGATATTAGTATAGTTACCCAAGCTCTCCTTTAGTCGCTGTTTGCATAGTTTCTTTTCATATCCTTTTACTTTTGGCCTATATGGGTGATAATCTTAAGTCTGATAGATAACATTCAGTGGGATTGAGGTTCCTTTCAAACCATTTTGCTAATCTCTGCTTCTTAATTTGAGAATTTAAGAAATTCAAATTTAATGGGTTACAGATAAGGTAGGGTTACAGATAAGGTAGAATTTACATATGTTATTTTTCTATATAATATTTATAGGTATCAGGTCTTTTATGTGTCCCTACTCCTCCATTACTGCATTTCAAGTGTTAAATAGGTATTTCTAATGCACACCTCCATCCTCTTATAATTTATTTTACTATATTTTTTTTCGTTATTTTCTTAGGGGTTATAATTATGTCAATTTAAAATAGTTTGCATTGTTCAAATTTTATATCAATACTATACAAAAATTTTGCTCCTATATATCTTTACCCTGTTCTTTCTGCTGCTATTGTCCTATAAAGTAGTTCTGTACAGAACTACACATTGTGCATTCATGTTGACGGGCACACAATTATTGCTGTATGCAGTTCTTTTCAATCAGATAAGAGGGGGAAAAAGAGCTACAAACAAATATTTATGTATACCCCCCTTGATAATTTATCTATGTATCAATAGTTACCTTAACAGTGTTTTTATTTATGTGGATTAGAGTGACTTTCTAGAGTGCCTTCATTTCAGCCTAAAAGATCTATGTAGTCTTTCTTGCAGGACAGGTGAAGCAAGTGATGAATTCTGTCAGTTTTTGTTCATGTGAAATGTCTATAGTTCTTATTCTTGGAGGATGGTTTCTCTGGATGTGGAATTTGTGTCTTCTTAGCACTTTGAAGCTGTCATCCCACTGCCTTCTCCATGGTTTCTAGTGACAAATCAGCTGTAATTGTTATTGAAGACCCTTTGTACATGATCAGTTTCTTCTCTTTTGCTGCTTTTAAGACTCTCTCTTTCTTAGACGTTTGACAGTTCAGTTATTGTGTCTGAGCTTGTATCTGAGTTTATTCTTCTAAGAGTTTATTGAACTTCTTAGATATACTTTTTTGTAGCATTTTTTCAACTATATCCAATGTCTTGGTTTCTTCAAGGACAGTCTTTGTTGAATACTTTATCTTCAACATAATATACAGGCTATAGTTTTTGTGTTTCTGTCTCATGCTTTTTTTTTCCCCTCCTCCTTTCAAGTTAGACATTTAAAATAAATGTGGAAACTCTGGAAATCAGATATTCTCCCTTCCCAGAGTTTGTTATTTATTTAGTGACTTTTTGAAATTAATTCTTTGTTGTGTGGGCACTGCAGCCTCTGATCACTTTGGATAGAGATTTCCTTAAATTCTTGTACATGAGTCTCTGAGCTGTTGCTGAGGAGCTCTGTGTACATGTTTGGGCACCTTTAATGCTCTCCCAGGCAGGTGACCATCCTCACTTCACCTCCTGTTCCTGCTACTGGGCCTTTCCAGGTGTTTCCTGAGTGTTTGTATAACCCTGCGCATGTCCATGGCTTTCTGAATTCTGCAGAATACATCAGCACTTTGCAAAGCCCCCTTTGGACATATTCCCTAGATTTCCTTTTAATTAAGCTTTTCGGTTAGCCTATTATTTGCCTCAACTCTTATTATTACTGCCTCAAATACTGAGCTCCGTTTATATCAAATAGAGATCGCCTTGTTAGTAGGGTCTCTCAGGAAATCACCAAATAGATCAAACAATGATAAATTCTCTATTAATGGGGTTTTGAAAGAGCTCCAATATCACCATTTCTCTTCAGCGGCTGCCAGTTTTCACCATGATTGCAAGCTGTGGGTTTTGAAGGCTACAGTGGTGCCAATAGGACAAGTGAAATGCTATAATACTCACTTTTGTTACCTAGATTCAGCTGTTGTTTTAAAATAAGCATTCCTATAGTTTCTATGCTACTTAACTTTTTCAGAACTCTAGAAATTAGATTCTGACCAATTTGCTATTTCTATAGAGGAGGAGATTTTTAGACATCTTTTCTCTGCCATTTTTGCTGATGTCCTTTGTCAATGTACTTCTTCTCTGGCACTGGTGAAATTGGGTGTGCCCACAATGATAATGCAAAGTACACTCTACTAAGAGCAGGGACTATAGGTCACTGTGGGATCCACAGGATGACAAAGTCAGCTTACAAAATGAAATAAGCCAGCCAAGTCGGCCCTTCAGGTGTGTCGTCTGTGGAGCTCGGTGATGCTCTAGTGCAATTGGTTCTCAACCTTTTTAATGCCACAACCCTTTAATACAGTTCCTCATGTTGTGGTGACGCCTCTATAGCAGCGGTTCTCAGCCTGTGGGTCGTGACCTGAGAACCACTAGCAGGGTCACCTAAGACCATCAGAAAACACAGATATTTACATTATGATTCATAACAATAGCAAAATTATAGTTATGAAGTATCAAGGAAAATAATTTCATGGTTGGGGTCACCACTGCATGAAGAACTGTATTAAAGGGTCGCGGCATTAAAAGGGTTGAGAACTGTTGGTCTAGTGTGTCTGAAGCAGGCTTCCGGGTATTTTGGTTCTGCAGCCTTTTAAGAGGGGCTCCAGTTCAGGCCAAGATCAGCCATCAGTTGTGCTCGGCTTGGGACCTCCTGGTGGGAGCTGCATAGTAATCTGTGGTGGGTTGCTACTTGGAGATGCTGTGTTATGAACCATGACTAGCTGCCACTAGTACCAGACTTGGGACCCCTTGGTGAGCACTTTGATATGAGCTGAGTTTAACCACCACTTGTGCTGCTGGACTCATGGCTGCTCATTTGAAGCTGGGTTCCAAGCTGACACTGGCTACAGCTATGCCAGGCTTGGGGCCACCTGATGGAGTGACAGTAGAAGTTGAGACTGTTCAAGGCAGGTTTGGGACCATTTAGCCAGAGGCACATGGCATGCTGAAGCCAGTCCCTTCTTTGTTGGGGTTTGTGGACCCTTGAAAGTCTGCAGCATGAGCTGCAGGGGTGCTTGCATAGTTTTAAAAGCCACTTAAAAAGGTTCAGTGGGGCACCTGAGTTGGGTAGAGTGAATGGTGTTACCCAGGTTACTGAATAGCTAAGATCTGATGCCAGCAGAGTGGGAGGAGCATTTAACAAAGGAGCAATGGTGCCTGCCAGCATTTCCATCTCAGGAGAGGGTTGCCCCTGCAGTCCTCATCCTGGATCCCAGAGGGGCTGAGTTTTTGAGCAAGTGAGTCTGTGCACATGCCCCTAAAGAGGAATACCTGGGACTCCTGCAGCCTTCCATCTCATTTGGATACAATCCCCACTTGTTTTCACAGCCAGATGGTATGTGGACACCTCTTCCCAGCACTGGTGCCCTCGACTAAGGAATCCGGTGTGGGGCTACACTCCTCAGTGGGAACCTCTGCTGCCAAGATATCCCTCTGATTCTTAATTGCCACAACATTTTTAATGTTGATGTGTTTGTGGGAGGTGGTGATCACAGGGGTTACTCTGCCATCTTGACCAGAAGTCCACATTTCTTGACTTTGAATGAGTCTGTGGGCTCAGTTAGATGATGGCAGGAACTGAGGTAACCAGAGTTACATGGGTATTAGGGTCTAGAGGAAAATGGGTTCCCAGTGACTTCTGGGAGAATATAATATATTTCAATTCCTATGTCTGGACTTAGCACAAGACACAAGAACAATGTCTTCACTGACCATCACCTAGCTATGAGGTCTCCTTTGTCTGAACTGGACTTACAATCACCATTTCTTTTGTGTAGTATTCTTTGATTTTCTTTTATGTATTCTTTGAATGTGAGATCAGAGTTCTTCAACTAAATACCAAACTCTGGCATGCAGAGAGCAGCCTTAACTATGCAATTTCTTACAATTATTGACACTTCACCACCTAGTCCAGCAGGTCTCAACCTCTTCCACTATAACACATGCTATCCCAGTGACAGTGTCCCATGGGTATCTCAGGTCTTGATGAGGCCTCAAAAATTAATAACTGATCACACCTTGTAAGTACTACAGTAATCAGCACAATTACTACTGATGCACCAGCCATCATTCCCCACCTAAGGTGGTTATGGCATAGGTGCTGTCCAGTAAGGGTGATTCTCAACATCCTACCCTGTTTCCCCGAAAATAAGACAGTGTCTTAGATTAATTTTTTCTCCCAAAGTTGCGCTAGGTCTTATTTTCAGGGGATGTCTTATCTTTCCATGTGCTAGGTCTTATTTTCGGGGAAACCCAGTAGCTCTAACTTTCTCATCCTGTTTAGAAAACATATCAGAGTATGAGTGGCATTATTTCAGTGATTACCTTGCATCCATACTAATCATTTACTTATATCATTTTTAAATGTCAGTACTTTGCAATGAGGAAAAATATTTCAAGAGCCCATCTCACAATTGTTCAAAAACATCAGTGCCTTAATCATGCATTTAATGCTCCCACGGTGGAAAGGTTGAGGAGATAGATCAGAGTGTCTACAGATAATGTTTACATTGGTGACCTGTTCTGCTTGTTATCAGTAACCTGACGTTTTTGATAGTGACTTGAGTGCATTTCTTTTTACCTGGAAGACTTTTATTCTATTACAGTCACTACGCAAATACATTGGGTTTGTATTCTGGCTTAAACACTTGATAGTGTGTTATTTTTATAGTTTGGCAAATTAGTTAATTTCTCTGTCCTCAGTTTTCACATCTTTAAAAATAGTCTAATTATTCTGTATATATCATAGGCTTATTGTAAGGATTAAATTAATGTCACATGCTTACACAGTGTTATAAATCCATTATATATCTCAATAATATTGGAACCAAAAAGTCAAAGAGATGCACTTATCCTAGTAATGAATAAGTGCTCAATAAATCTTCATTGCTGGTATAAATATCACTATACTCATAGGTCATTTTATGATGCAGATGTTTTTTTCCCCATATAATGTCACTGAGATGTATTTCATAGGCTATAGCAGTGGTTGGCAAACTCATTAGTCAACAGAGCCAAATATCAACAGTACAATGATTGAAATTTCTTTTGAGAGCCAAATTTTTAAAACTTCTTCTAATGCCACTTCTTCAAAATAGACTCACCCAGGCCGTGGTATTTTGTGGAAGAGCCACACTCAAGGGGCCAAAGAGTCACATGTGGCTCGCGAGCCACAGTTTGCTAATCACAGGGCTATAGCGTACATTTTAAATTGCTTTTATTTGGAAATGGAAGATTTTTCACAGAATCAGCCATACCATCTCTTTGACTTTTTGGTTTCAATATTATTGAGATATATAATTGGCTTATAACACTGTGTAAGTTTAAAATGTACAAAAGGATCATTTGATTCATGTATGTATTGTGAAATGTTTACCACCATAAGGTTTGTGAACACAATCTGTACTTCAAGTAATTACCATTTTGTTGTTGCTATGGTGAGAAAATTAAGGCTCTACTCTCATAGCAACTCCCCTGGATACCATACAGTACCAGTAACTATAGGCATATGGTGTCCCTTAAGTCCCCAGAACTCATTCATCCTATAACTGAAGTTTTCCCTCTTTGACCATAATCTTTGATTTCTCTTGATGAACAGAAATGTGATTGTTAACTTTATCCTCATTATCACTGTTACAATTAATACCACTTATTGGATGCTGGTCTAGGCACTTTGTACATATTAACTTGTTGAATAACCCTCTCAGGCAGTAATATTATTACCTCCTTTTTTTCAGATGAGAAAGAAAAAATGAGGCACAAGCTATTGTAGAAACTTAATCAAACGGCTAGTAAGTGCCAAAGGTAGGATTCTCCATACCCACTCTTCTGGCTTCAGCAATGCAAACATAACCTCTGTACTCTATGCATCTCACAAGTAAACACAAACATTATAACTTACAGGGTTACACCTACAGGGAGCACACAACCCACTTTGAAGATGAATCTGCAACTGTGATGTCATTTCCACCAATCTCTGGTGACAAACAACTATTAAGATTCAGACACCTAACAAATGTCATTTAGCAGTGTTTCCAGCACTGGCCTAAGCTCTGGGATTTAGCAGTGAAGGAAGCGGACAAAACCTCTGCTCTCAAGGAACTTGCATCTTATCCTCATTTAGGAGAGCAGGCAGAATGCCAAGTGCATAAATAAATGATGTGTTATGGTAACGGACAACCAGTGATATGGAGAAAATAACTCGGGGAATAAATTTTGTATGGATATGTGGGCGGTCAGTTTTAAATAGTTAGAGAGAAGGCATCACTGAGATGGAACCATGTGAGCAAAGACCTAAAGGAGGAAATGGGAGACAACCATATGGATATCCAGAGAAAGAGGATGGTGTGCAGAGAGAATAGCAATGAGACCTAGCAAGGAAGCTATTACATCTCAGAGTGATTCAGAGATGAGACCAGAGATTTGGAGGGGGAATGGGACATGTCATGTAGAGCCCTGTAGACCTTTGCAAGGGACTTCTTGTTTTCTGAGTTAGATAGGAAGCCATCAAAGGGTTTTAAGCAGAGTGACAGGATCTGACTGGCAAATGTTCAAGTATCATATGACAGATGTATTGAGACTGGGATGCAGGCAGGCATGTAGGAGGCAATTGTAGTAATTTAGGTAAAAATCTACTGACATTGCTAATGGTAGGATCAGCACCGGTGATAAGTAGGAAGAGTGTAAATATACACTGAAGATGGAGCCAATAGAATTCTGGAAAGAGTAGAGGTGGAGTATGGGAGAAATAAAGAAGTCAAAGATGACTTCATGGTTTTGGCTTGAGCAGCTGGAAGGATGGAGTTGCCATCAACTGAGATGTAAATAATTGCAGATTTGGCAAAGAATTGGGGGGGGGGGCAGGGGAGATGTCAGTAGATGAGTTTGAGTTATGCTGAGTTAGAAATGGCTATTCAGCACTCTATATTTATCTATAATATGCTGAATGAATAAATTATTGAATCATCTCTAGAAGGGAGTGAGTATAGACAGAAAAGAGAAGTCACCTAGGAATAAGTTTCCATGACTTCATAAAAATTCAGGGAATTGAAGAGAAACCAGCCAATGATAATGTGAAGGAATGGACAGAGAATAAGGAAGAACACTAGGAGAGTACATTCCTGGCATCCAAATGTAGAAAATGTTGCAAGAAAAGAGGGAGTAATAGTTATCAAATGCTGCAATGTACAGGTGACCATTAGAGGAACAGGGTCTGGAGTGGTGGTATAAAAGCTTCATCAGGATTGGTTCGAGAGAGAATTTGAGACGAGAAATTGGAGACAAGAAGCATTAACAAGTCTCTTGAATAGTTTTGCTATAAAGAAGAGCAGGAAAATGAAGTCAGCAGAAGTTCTTCAAGGTGGGGGAAGCCAGTATTGTGCAAGCCAGAATGGTGGGAAAGATCCAACAGCGAAAGGGAGATAATGTTTCAAGAGGGAATGGGGCCTGGTGCACAGTTAAAGGTGTTGGTTTTTTGTGGAAGTACAGAGGGGCTTATTTCAGGGGCAGAGATCTGGGGTCAAATCTCAGCCCAGACATGTCCTCACTAGAGATCTTTGTGGTGCCTGAAAAAATATTCAGCACAGGACTCCATTAGCTGTTTTTATGAGACAAAATGAAGCTTAACAGTTTTGCTCACAACAAAAGAGAAAGTTTGAGCAGCTGACTTCCCGAATTGGATTAATTGACTACAGCATGATTGTATAAACCTTGAGTTAATACGCCTCCCACTGCCATATTTTCCTGGGGCACTATCAGATTTGTGCATTTTGCACACACTCCGCCTCATCCATGACATGGACTGCCCAGGAAAGTAATTATTCCAACAAACTAAGCTGCAGGAAAAGATAAACTGCTTAGAGGATTAAAGCTGCATATTTTATATAACCCGATGGCACACACATCCTGGTTCTGCTTGTTGAATTGTCTCAGCCATCTCTCCAGGACATCTAGTGCCATAGCCTTCCCATCAGCATCTTCCTGTCTCTGGTGGGAAACAGACATGGAGAACATCTCCTCTGGCACCACGGTCCCCTGTCTCTAGGAGATGAGCTACGGGATACCCACCTCTCACAAAGACACGGGGGCTGTGTCAGTTTAATAGACTGGAAAAATAATTGAGAGAGAAAAGCGACAATTCTTCCCTCCCTCTGGGGAAAGGAAAGATGGGGTTTCATTAAGGGCTCCAGGGCCTAGGAGCAGGTGGCTGTTATTCCCAAGGCTTTCTTGTTGGCAACCTTTTTGTACTGAGGTTAATAAAAGAGGCAAGTAGTGTCAGGAGCCCAGTCAGAGCCTTAGCCATGGGAGTGGCCTTTCTAGCTTAGCGGAAACTGGCAGTTGTGTGAAGGAAAAGTGTGCTGATTAGATTGTCTAGATCAGTGGTTGGCAAACTCATTAGTCAACAGAGCCAAATATCAACAGTACAATGATTGAAATTTCTTTTGAGAGACAAATTTTTTAAACTTAAACTCCTACTAATGCCACTTCTTCAAAATAGACTTGCCCAGGCCATGGTATTTTGGTCCCTTGAGTGTGGCTCGTTCACAAAGAGCCACATTTGGCTCGTGAGCCGCAGTTTGCTGACCATGGGTCTAGATGGTTGTCAGACAAAAGGAGTAAAGGGACCTAAATGAGGCAGAAGAGATTGAAGATAGAAAGGAGGAAGAAGGGATGGAATCAGTAAGTTAGCCACAAAAGTCTCCAAAGATCTTGATGAAAATGACACACAGTCCCCAGATCAAGAATGAGCAGGTTTTCACCTTCCTGGAGGCTAGGAATGGACAAGGCACCTTGGAATCAGTCCTAGGAGTCTCACCTAACTGGTGAAGTATTTTCCTACTGGGCATTAGCAACACCTGAAGCATAGATTCACATGTTTACTCTTCACCTTTCTTTTGACTTGAGTTTGTTCTATTTCCTCCTTTGCTTCTTATTTCATTTCAGCACTAACAATGACAGGCACACAGCAGGTACTTGATAAATATAGGCTGCATGCTAAAGTCCTGACACAAACTCAGTAATTTTGTGATAAAAACCAATACCTGCAAAAGCCCCCACCTCCATTATGAGTTCACATATGCATTCCCTGCAATCTAGACTGGAAATCTCCATGACTCTAGTCTCCGCGAGGACAGGGTGTCTGCACCCCCATACTCAACACAGCCTTGCACACCAAGTGAGTACTGATTGAGCAAGTGGAACATATTAATGTCCTGGATGACAGTGTACAAGAGAATGAATCCAAAAGAGTCTCATTAGATGAGAGTATGTCCACAGACTGTGTCAATGTGCTTGCATTGCCCCCAAGTAGCTGGCATTGTCTGAAAGGCCTACCTCTTTATGCTGGCAGAGCCCCTCCTTACCTGCTCACTTGCATCAGCTCAAACCCAAACATTCAACATGCCCACGTATTCATCACTGAAACAAACTTATAGTCTCATATGGCATGGATAAGGTGGCATCCAAGATTACTCCAGATTTGAAAGTTGACTGGAGGGTGATGGTAGAGAGACCAGAGATACTGGCCCTAGAAATAGTGTTCCTTGGGCTGCCAGGAAAGCCACAGTTGTCATTTGGAAAAGGGAATGTAATTGTTTTGTTCCAGAGTTAAGTGGTGGGATTTATAGAAACAAATCTACAGAAATTGAAGGTTGCTTTGTAATATAGTAAAGTCTTTTAAGGAATTGCTCAAAGAAGATCTAGGCGACTTTTAGGAATATCAGAAAGGATTTCAGAGGTAGAGGAATGATTCGTTAAGATCTTTAAAATGCCTTTCTACTGGAAAAGGCAGTATTCAGGAAATAAACACACAAAACTGTGATAGTAAATTATTAGAAATCTATATACACTGAGTAACCAGATTATTATGATCTCTGAATGCATAATAATCTAGCCAGTCAGTGTATACCCTATATAATAAAAGGCTAATATGCAAATTATCCCCTCGACCAATAGTTCAACCAGCAGGCAGGCTGGCCAACCACCCATGCCCCCTCCCCCTGGCCAGGCTAACCAGACCCCACCCATGCACAAATTCATGCACCGGGCCCCAATATACACACACACTGAGTGGCCAGATTATTATGCATTCAAAGATCATAATAATCTGGCCACTCAGTGTATATAAAAGCCCAGAGACCAAATGGCAGAACCAGAACAACCAGTCAACCAGTCCCTATGATGTGCACTGACCACCAGAGGGAAGATGCTCAATGCAGAAGCTGCCCCCTGGTGGTCAGTATGCTCCCACAGCGGGAGCACTGCTTGGCTAACTAGTATGAGCAGCACTCCTACAGCGGGCAGATCCCTACAGGCCATGGCCCCACCAGTGCATAAGTCCATGCACCAGGTCTCTAGTATTATTATAATTATTTACTAAGTACTTAATATTTTTTAGCCCTTTACAGTAATGAACATCATCCTTGTAACAGCTTTTTGAGGCAGGCACAGTTCTTATACCCATTGTAAAGCTGAGGAAAATAAGTTCAGATAACTTCTGCAAGGTCACCTAGGAGGGACTATCAGAGCTGAAATTTCAACCCAGGTAGTTTGACTCTGAGCCTGCATTGTTAGCCACAATCCAAACTGCCACTTCCTGTGAATGAAAAGTCATTCCTATGAGCAGTAAAGCTCTTTTAAATTGGAAAACTCAAAAGGCTTTTCTGTGAGTGAATGTTTTAGTTGGGACCTGGAGAGAAGCTTGTTAGTTGTGGAGTGGAGGTCAAAATCTTCTAGAATCAAGAAACATCACATGACCCTGAAAGATGGAGTGTTTGCAAAGAGCCAGAAGGAGATAACTGCCGTGATAGCAAATTAAGGAGAGAAAGGGATTCAAAGTAAGGCCTCTCTGACTCTGGTCAATCTGAGCAGGCTTTTTTTTTCATTTCAAACGTCGTCTTATACGCCGGAAAATACGGTAGGTTTTGAAAGAATGGCATTTGCAAAGACTGAGGAGGCAAAGAACATGAGATGTCATAGACTCCAAGAGGCTGAAATTTCCTAATCGAAGAAGAGAGTGGCACAGAAGAACACTGAAGGATTAGCCTTGGGCCAGAGTATGTAGAACCTTATAGGTATTTTCAGAATTTTAAATATAAACCTAAAGGCATTAGAAAACCAAGGGTAAACAAGATCATATGTGTGAAAGTGATTGTCTTACTTTGCAAGTCATAAAGCATGAGCAGTTATATTTACACACCTTACATGATATTTCCCACTAAAAATCAACCTTTTTACACCAGCATAAGTAAAAAGCTATTCTCTTACATAAGCACACCATTGTTCCCACAGGCAACAAAATTAATGACACTTAACTGATGTTGAGTTTTCTATAGTTATGTTTGGCAGAGAAATAAAAGACTGAGACTTATAGAAAAGAGAGCCCCAAATATAACAGAAAGCCCTATTTATTTTATATAAAACAGCCATTTGACCTAAACCTACCAGAACTATAAGGTGCCACAGAGTTCCTATAATTTTAAAGCCCTCATTCTTGGTGAGAAGACATATCACAAACTATTGATTTACCATTACATACATGGACCTAAGAATGATATTTCTTATCTCCAGCTTAGTTCAATACCAGAGTGGACCAGTGGGAAAGCTTGAGGGTTCTGCCTGGTTTTCAAAAGCCACAGGGAATCAACCCAGGCCAAGCTCTACCAAGACATACTGCCTATCCTGCTAACCCATTTTTTTACTAATCCATTTTTTGCTACATCAATCCAAATTGTAGCATCGTATCTACATGTTTCATGTCTGTCGACATCCCAGAGGGATTCCGATGGCATGGTTAATGCCCATACATCCATCATAGCTCTGTTACAAGTGGCTAAAGCTAGACATAATTTAGGGTCCTAGACCGAGTCCTGACGCGTTGTTTAAAGCCAGTATTGTATCCGCGGGCCGGATGGGAATATTGCTTATGACAGTTTAATACAGCTGCAGTATTATTGCAATTCATCTTCAGACATCTGCCCTCTCTTTCCACCTCTCTAAATGCCACAGTGAGATATGTTTATAGGAGCCCTGAGAAAGGCCCAGGGTACAAGAGAAAGAAGAGAAATCAACCATTGCTATATTACCTCCAAGTTTCAGTAGATGTCAGTTGAACATAATAATAAATCAACCATCACATGTACATTTCAACATATACATTGACTTAGAGCCTCCCTGTCTTCCAATAAGCCAGAGAATATATTCCAAATAGTTTACTTGGGAATTCTGGTCAAACCCCCCCCCCCCATCTTCTGTCCTCATAGTCTCTCTCTGTTCATGTATGTCTTGTAAACTACAGGCCTATATCCCCAAGTCCTTATGGGCCAACACCTGGCACTTCATTGGAAAGATTCTTATATGACTATTTCCTCCATGTGAACGATCTATGAGAACACCCAATTCAGGGACCACTATTTGGTTCTGAATGCAGTAATTGATTCTACCCTGACTCCCAAACAAGGTCAGAACTACTGGAGAACAAACATAGGAGGAAGCCAAAAATATTAGCATTTTCCTGGTAAAGTTAGATAGGAGGAGGAGCCCTTGCATGGGCTCCCAAATGGGATTTCTCACCCCTCAGACATCCCAAATTATATTTAGCTGCCTAGACCCATGCCAAGTAGCACAAACATTGCAGGAAGTTCTTTTTCTTATTTCCATAAGAAAGCAGATGATATTCTTTTTGAAGGGAGAAATTCTGAGAGGGAAAGAATAGGAAGTTTCTCTGGAACACATCCCTAAGCTCTTGGTGGGACAGTCCCAATTTTTAATTTGTCACGCAGCGTTTTAACAGTCCCGATTTTGGGAAAGAATCTTTCCCAAAATCGGGACTTTTTAAAATATCGGAACTTTTTAAAAACACCGTGGGACGGGACTCGGGACAATTTGTTAAAAATTGGGACTGTCCTGCCAAAAGCGGGATCTGGTCACCTTACCCTAAGTTCCTGTTTTGAAAGCCAGCAGGAATGCAGGGAAATGGAGAAAATGGTCCTCTCTTCCAGCACCAAATATGCCCCTCACACTGATCTCAGTTCATGGATTTCTTTGAAAATCATCATCTTTTACCAGGCTAGAAACCTGGAATTTCAACTTCAATCTAATACATACAATGAATTACTGGGCTGCAGAGATTTTTGCCTCAACAATTTTCATGATTGTTTTCTTCTCTTCTAACTCCTTGGCAGCCCTCATCCCCCCTGAACCGTACCCCTGGTCTAGTAGTTCAGAGCATGAGTTCAGAGTCTGGCTCCATCACTTACCAGCCAGTGGGCCTGACCTAGGGAAGTTACATAATGTCTCTGAGTCTCAGTTTCTTTGTCTGTGAATGAGAAAATAATGGCACTAACTACAGGATTGCAGTGAGAGTTAAAGAAGACACATGCAATGCAAATGAAATCCTTAGAATAGCACCAGGTACCTTGAAAAATCTCAAAGACATCAGGCATAGTGTCATTACTTGTAATTACTATCTTTTGAAGTTGAAAAGCAAGTTTGAGGGCAATGATTACAGTAAAATCCAATTTTTATACAATGAACTGGTGTAGACATGCATATATTTGTTTTCATTTTAGATAAGACCTAGGTATTTATCACTGCATCCTTTTAACACTGATTAGCTAAGAGGTATGGCTGTGGGAGGGTGGCTGTCATTCACTTTCCCTGACATATCAATGCCCCACACCATGCTTTACACTGAGCATGCACTGCTTGCCAAAGTAAAGGGAGTGTCCCATATCAGCTTCTAGCATTCATTTAGGTTGTTTGTGTTTTTAGAATGATCAGATTCAGAGATTTAGAAGGAATAAATTTTGCCCCCAAAATGAAATCCAAATGTATGAGTAGGTTTATTCAAAGCCCTTCCTAATCCAGCATCTGAATTTACTTCACTAATCTCCTCTACTACCAGTTCTTCTTCCTGGTCAAATCTTTTCCCTACTTTCCCCCTTTCACCATGCAGGACATCTCTCCCCTTGAGCATTCATTTATATATATATGATTATATATATATGATTATATGTAATCAAAATTATATATATGTGATTATATATATATATATATATATATATATATATATATATATATATAATTTTGATTTCAGAGATGAAAGGAGAGAAATGGAGAGATAGAAACATTGATGAGAGAGAATCATTGATTGGCTGCCTCCTGCACACCCCTTACTAGGGTGGGGGGGGGGATTGAGCCCACAACCCAGGCATGTGCCCTTGGCCAGAATCCAACCTGGGACCCTTTAGTCTACAGGCTGGTGCTCTATCCACTGAGCTAAACTGGCTAGGGCCCCATCATTTTTTATACCATGATGAAGTACCACTTCCCCTGCTGTGAATGTCCTTCTCTAATTCTAGTCTGTGAGGTACTCTTTTTCTTATATTACAAGAAAATATGATTATTTGCCAATCTTTTCAGTCTGGCTCCTGAGGCCAATTTAGGCCCAGTTGCCTTACCCATTCTCAGCCAAGGTCCTACAGAAGATTCAGGCTGTACGTGATGCTTTGAGGTAGAGGCCAGGCTTTTATAGGGTGCGTACTTTCCTCCTCACATGACCTTTCCTGCTTAGCAGTGGTCCTGTTTGGAGTTCTGCAGATTAAGTCTGTGATGAATGGTACTAATGGCCATGTTAGATTGATCATCTGAATGTATCTAAGATGGTGGATGACTTCAAGGAAACTCATCCAATTACTTTTCTAAATGTGAGTATACAATAGAATACTATGCTGCTCTAAAAAAGAAGGAATTCTTACCATTTGCAACAGCATGGAGAGCACTAGGCTAAGCAAAATAAACCAGTCAGAGAAAGATAAATATCACATGATCTCACTCATTTGTGAAATATAATGAACATAAACTGACTAACAAAACAGATCCAGAGCAGAGAAGCATCAATCAGATGGTCAAACCTCAGAGGAAAGGTAGGGGAGTGTCAGGGTAAAGGGGAGAGATCAACCAAAGGACTTATATGCATTGCATATAAGCCTAACAAATGGAAACAGACACCGGGGCGGGGAGGGGGGCTGAGGATATGAATGTGGGGATAAGGACACATGTGTAATACCTTAATCCAGTGGTTTTCTAATATGTTGTTCTATTATAACCTTTCTAATAGCACAACCCTTTAATACAGTTTCTCATGTTGTGGTGACCCCCAACCATAACATTATTTTTGTTGTGACCCACAAATTGAGTACCACCGCTGTAGAGCATAAGACCATCGGAAAACACGGATATTTACATTACGATTCATAACAGTAGCAAAATTACAGTTATGAAGTAGCAACAAAAATAATTTTATGGTTGGGGTTCACCACAACATGAGGAACTATATTAAAGGGTCGTGGCATTAGAAAGGTTGAGAACCACTGCCTTAATCAATAAAGAAAAATAAATAAATAAATGAGTATGATTTTGCTTATGAAGAATCACCAAACTACATATAATCAATAGCAAGTATGGTTGTTGTAAAAATTTTTGCTTTTTTTCTGGGCAGTCAATGAGGAAGAAGAGAGGGAGAAAGAAGAGTATGTGATATGTTGTGATTAAAGGAGAGAGTATATTACCAAATTGTAATCTTCTACAAATGCAGAGATAAATTTTGAAAACTTAAAAACTTAAAGTTGAATTTGGTCAGATGTCCAATAGCACAGGAGAACATGGTTTAAAGGGAACTATAGTAATATATTTGAAATAGTATTCTACATCATAATATGTAGTAGTATGAAATTGATAAGTTGGGCTTTATATGGTAATACAATTTGAATGGTTTTATGCAAAGGTATGCAATATTTTATAATCATTGATAGCACAAATGTCATTTTTAAGTTCTATAATGTGCTAAACTGGTAAATAATGTACCATGATTGATTGAAAACTCATGTATTTTATGTTTGATTCTTGAATCTTTAAAGAGATTGACAAAAAAAAAGTAACAGAAGAACCTGAAGCAGAATATTAATGAAGTCCAATATAGTGTGTGTGTGTGTGTGTGTGTGTGTGTGTGTGTTGTTGTTTTGTTTTTTTATGATCAGTGTTATTTGGGTCCTATTAAGAATTTTTTGTTAGACCACGCTATCTCCATCCAGGTCATGAGGTTGTTCTATTACATATTACTAGAGGTCCAGTGCACAAATTCATGCACATGGTTGGGGGTGGAGGGGCATGTCCCTCAGCCAGCCTGCATCCTCTCCAATCTGGGACCCCTTGAGGGATGTCTGACTGCACTCTCACAATTCAGGACTGCTGGATCCCAACTGCTTGCCTGCCTCTGCCTGATTGTCCCTAACAGCTTCTGCCTGCCATCCTGATCACCCTTAACCCCTAAATGCTCCTAAACTGACCCAATTGCCCCTAACTATCCTCCAGGCCTGGTCTCCCCCCAACTGCCCTCACCTGCCAGCCTGGTCACCCCAAACTTCCCACAACTGCCTTCCCTTGCAGGCCATCTTGTAGCAGTCATCTTGTGTCCACATGGGGGCAACCATCTTCTCTCTTGGAGTGATGGTCAATTTACATATTACTCTTTTATTAGATAGGATTGTGTGGGAACTTGGTTGTTGTATTTCTGATAATTTAGGAGTGACCAGAGACCAAACTGACGTTGTGTGTGTGATGTAAGGTAAGGAATGAGCTGTGCTGTTTAAGGCAATTGTACTGGTACTGTGCATGTGATGTTTTTGTCACTAGAAAGCATGTGCATGAATCAGGTAACTGTCTATACATCTATCCCATATCAACATCTTTCCTTATAATTTCTGGTGCTAGAGAATTAATTTTTGGTGTCTGTAAGCATTCCTCTGGGACTCTTTGGATATTTTGGAATCATTGTCAATTTCTATGGAAAAATGCCTAAAATAATTTTTATTGGGATGAAATAGAGAAATGATAATGGTGAAACAGTGGACATTGAATTTATTAGTATGAAGTACCCTTCCTTATGTAGGTTTTCTTGTATTTCTCTCAGTAATATTTTGTGGTTTGGATGGGTTTTGTGCATCTGTCAATGATATCTAGGAAGACATGTAATGTTGTAACGATTCTAATGTGAATGGTTTCAAATATGTATTTGCTAACTGTTGTTTGTGTATGAAAATGAAACTGATTTGCATATCCACCAACCATATTGCAGTCACTGAATTCTGATATATCTAACTATGTAGTTTTCATAGTCTGGTATATGTATGTACATGAATATGCTTACAGATAACTGGCAGATAACAGCATGTTACCTGAAAGTGATGTTAGTATTGCTTCCATTCCATTTCTATACCCTAACAATTACATATGAAAATACAATTAGGAAAGCTATTCCATTTGCATTTGAGTCCAAAATAATCAAATCCATAGGAATGCAGTTAACAATAAAAAAAAAAACACCTCTATTCTAAAAACTACAAAATATTGCCAACCACAGTTACAAGAGATCTAATTAACTGGAGAGACATGCCAAATTCATGGGTTGTGAGACTGAATATGATGAAGATAATTATACCCAGATGCTTCTATAGGTTCCACGCAATTCCTACCACACTTCTGGGATGCTTTCTTAGAGGGATGAGGGAAATGAACAAGTGGATCGTAATA
Organism: Pipistrellus hanaki; assembly: GCF_964339955.1. Lineage (NCBI taxonomy): Eukaryota > Metazoa > Chordata > Mammalia > Chiroptera > Vespertilionidae > Pipistrellus > Pipistrellus hanaki. Next base: position 17,512,180 of record NC_140507.1, read on the forward strand.
GATATATGAAAAGACAAAGGACCTAAAGGAGCCAAAACAATTCTGAAAGAGAACAATACTTGAAAGGCCAACACTACCTAAACTTACTATAAAGGTACTGTAATCACAACAGTGCAATAGGTGCTGACATAAGGATAAACATATAGACCCACAGGACAGCAAAAACTCAAGAATCACCCTTACATTATGCTCATGTCAAGGGAAAGTCCTTTCAACAGATGATGTTGTGCTCATTCCATATTCATACACAAACATTGGTCCTTACTTTACACAAGAAACTGAACATGCATCATAGGCAGAAATGTGACAGCTACAAATGTAAAACTTCTGAAACAAAGCATAGCACACATTCTTTGGGACCTCAGAGTACACAGATTTCTTAAACACAACAACAAAAGCTTAGCCAGAGGGAGAGAGAGAGAGAGGATTTTCTCCAAATAAAAACCTTTATTCTTCCAAGTATACCATTAGGTAAATAAAGAGAAAAGCCATAAAGTAGAAAAACAGCCATAGACTATTTGCAAATTATATATCTAATAAAGACTTCTATCCAGAATACATAAAGAATCCTTACAACCCAATAAGAACCTGATTACATTTTTACATGAGCAAACTTTTAGAGTCTAAATTTTTTTACAGACAATATATAAATGGCATGTAAACCCAGGGAAAGCTATTCAATATGATTAATCATTAGGGCAACGCAGATGACACTATAATGCAACCCTATACCTTTACAAGTATGGCTCTACTAAAAAAGATTGCCAAGACTAACTATTGGCAAGGATGTGGAAAATCTAAAACCCCCATAACTTGGGAATGTAAAATGGTGCAGGCATTGTTATAAATAGAGTTTCTTAAAATGTTCAAGATATACTTGTAATATGACCCTGCCATTTAACTTCTAAGGAGTTGATTCAAATGTGTATCACGTGATAAACAGATACATGAAATCCATAGCATGAAATATTACTCACCCACCTCCAGAAAAACAAAACAAAAAACTACTGACTCATTCTACACACGGATGAATCTCAACACCATGATGCAAAGCGAGAGAAGCCAGACATGTGATCAAATACTATCCACTTTTATTTTACAAATTTTCCAGAGAAAGCCAATTCAGAGACACAGATTGCTGGTTATCTAGGATCGGAAGTGGGAATAAGAGTAGTGATTCACTGGAAACAAGTAGAGGAAATTTCTCAAGAGGATAGATATGTTCTGACACTAAATTAGGAAGTTGCTTAACTCTCTAGGTTTACCATAAACATTCAGTGCATACTTTTAATGGTTGCATTTTATGTTATGTAGATGGTACCTCAAGGAAGCTGGGTAAAAAATGCACTGCCAATGCCATACCACATCATATCTACCCCTTCAAAATCAGAAAAATTTATTTGAAGTGAGAGAATCAGAATAGTGGTTTCCTGAGAATGTGGTGGAGACTGGGAGTGACGCAAAGACAGTTTCTTGGATGTTCCATCCCTTCACCTGGATGGTGATTGCAAAGCTATAGTCACTGGATAAACATTATTCGAATGCTTGACTTAAAATGCATGGGCTGACCTATAAGTGTACTTGAATACATACTTCACAAAATAAAAAACAAACAGGATACTGACTCAGAGATATCCTATTGGGGTCTACTCCTTAAATTTCCTCATACTATCAGTTCTGCTTTTATAAAGGAATATTCATTGAAAAGACTTATGAACAGTATAGCTTGAAAACACAACAAATCTGCCCAGCTCATTCTCCACACCTTCATGTGCCAGAGAGCAAAAGCTTTCCAAACTCAGTTGGCTGCTAAGTAAAACCTGGGCTTCTCATCTATTATAAAGACTTATATTTCCTCTCTGTTAAGAACTCAAATTCAGAATTCTTGCCTTCTCGGAATACCATGAAATTAATACTGGCACACTCTCCACATGGCATTTTAGACATTCCAGCTCTATGTAGCACTTTGAACTCTCCCTTTCCTCCATAAAGCCATGAAGAGAACATAGGGCTAGTGGTGACAGCAGCCACTGGGGATAAGGGAAGCCATGCCAGACTGTGATTTGCAAGGATGGGTCCCTGTTAGGAGCTCACTTGTGGGGCTGGCCATGCCACACAAGTTTCATGACTTCCCCCAAAGCTGAAGTCATCAGAATGCAGAGAAGATCAAATGAGATGAAATTTTTGTGATGCTTTCCCATGCATCCAGTGTCATCCAGGGCCACTTCTTGGCATTATTAACAGTGGCAAATAAACAAGTCAGAAAATGTAACTTGCTTTCCGTTGCATAGCTTTTACAATTGAGGTTATAATGAGTTCCCTGAAAAGTGCCTTATCTGCAAATATTGGTTTTCTCCATTTGGTTTAGAAATGGGTTCTATAATGATCTGTATTCCAAGCCAGAATTTGATTTGATCCCAGGGGCAGTGTAATTCTGCAGGAGGAGATTAGATAGAAATGCAGAGGTCCTCACCATTATTTCTATCCGACACACCTAAGATGGACAACACACATCGTGGCCATTGACATTATTCCACAGGTTGAGAGGGTGGGGAATGGTGAGAGCATATCTTCCTACAGAACTGGACTGGATGTTTTAGGGGCCAAGCATAGTGATCTGAGGTCAAACCCTGCTTTCATGGAAAATTCTGACTGACCCTCCTAGGGCTGCTCCTCATGGAGAACAACTATAGATAACAGCTGACATTCCTCAGACTACATGCCAGCCTTTGTGCTAAGTATTAGACTTGTATTTACTCCTAATAAGTCATCAACACAGAAATTCAATAGAGTTTCATGTCACTCCAGTGGTTAAAACCCTATCATAGAGTGCCCTTGCATATAGACTATATTCCTCCGGTACCTCTCTATCTACAAGGCCCTGTGTGGTCTGTCCCAGTCTGTCTCTCTGACCTGGCATGTGCCATTCTTTCTGGGGCTTATGAGTTCAGCCACACTGGCCCAAAGCTTCTCTCTCATTTCTAATTATCATGAAATAGGATCCTTTGGCTCCTAGTTCAATGATAGCTCTACAGAAAGGCCTTTCCTGACCACCCCCTCTGAAATAGCCTAAAAATGATTAAATCACATGGCCCTGGAAACAAAGGGGCAAAGCAACAATTTGAAAGTGGGGATCATTGAAAGAGAGTAAAGGCTTCTCTTTACCCTGAGAAAACAATTTTCATTGAAAACTCTCAGGTTCAAGTTGAGGCAAAAACATTCTTCTAGCTGCTGAGTTGGGTTTCTTTTTCCACTTAATCAAGAAAGAACTACAATTAATATAATGAAATAATGCCACATTTTAGACTGACAGGAAAGTTGTGAAGATGAAAATGAAGGACATTTGAGATCTTGGACCTGTCTTTAGGAGAACTTCATTATTTCTCCTCATTACAGTAATTGTTGGTCTAAGGCAAGCTTTTTCCATCAATGAGACATTGAAAACTGAATAAACATACTGCCTAATACCAAGTGATGGAGGCAAAAGGTACAATTCCCACTTACAAATAGCTATTCCTTTTTGAAATTTCCCAGGAGCACAGGGTTATCCAGCTGTGATAATTGCTAATTACAGTGGGATGGCCAGGCAAGTAGCCAGGCCAGCATCCCAATGTTTCTAAGGGTCAGCCATTGATTAGATTCCCAGTTTTTAATTAAATGTCACTGAATGATTAACTCATTAATCCTCAAGCCTTTCTGGAAGAGGCCTTACCTCAACATAGGAAACTACTGCTCAATAATTCCTCCTCAATTCTTCTCTTTTGCATATAATCCTTTGGGGGAAAGTTTCGTGAGTCATTCTATTTTCCTTTCTTCCCAGCAGCCTTCTTTAGCTTCTGTTTCACTTGCTAATGACTAATGAGTGTGCTCCCTTCTCTGCTAAGGTACAGCATGGTTAATGTAATGTTTTCCTCTGCATAGGAAATGTCAGGTGCGAATGTCTAGGACCAGGAAAGCATAATGCACATTGGGGAGTACCTAATTGGGGAGGCAGTAACATCAAACCACATGAGTTCACAACCCTACTGTGCTGATGACCACCTATGTCACATCTTGGTAAAGAGACTTAATCTCTTTGAGTTCCCAATTGATCCCTTACCTATTACACTTGGAAAAGAATACTATTTATTCTCAGAGTTGTTGGAAATTAGATAACATATGAAAAGCGAGTTATCTGCCAAGTCTTTTATAGATGTTTTTAGACTGCGCCTAATTAAAAAAAAACAAAAAAAACAAAAAAAAACAATTAATAGGAATATGAGACTACAAACCTCAGCACTGAGTGTTCTGTAGGCTTCTACTATGGATGAGGAATATCCCCATTTTCCTTTGGGACAAAGTTCAGAAGAAGCTGAGGCATATCCTGCTAGCCTGGAAAATACTACATCTCATACTCAATCCCACTGTAATCTTGGAAACTGTGACAAGATTACCTAATTTCCTCTGGAACCCACTCCCCCTTCTCTCGCAGAACTATGCTATTCAGGATCACCACTGCTCTAGACCTGCCAAATCCATGTTTCCTGGACCTGCCTATCTTTCTTGCCATTTTCATGGCATTGAATATGAAATCAGATCCTCCTGGATAACACGTGGCCCTGGTTTTTGCTTCTACTCTCTTCCATTTTCATCCCCTTCTTGTGGGATTAAGCCATGCCTGCATCAATTTTTTTTTTCTTTACACTCATCCCAGAGATGATTTCATCTATATTTTATTTATAAATACCACCTAGATGTGGATGACTACCTAATGTATATTCTTCTGTCCAGAACCTCCTCCCAAAGGTAAGCTTGTTAAAAGAATAGCAGCTCTCCCAGTGGTAACACACTGTCTTGTATTCCAACATTGTTTCCTCATTTTCCATTCAGAATGCTTACAATCTTTCCCAGTGTGCCCCACATGGATGGCCTCAGGGCAAGGCAGATTTCCCGTACAACTCAACCTGTCATGTGAGAAATGCCCATGTGACAATTGTTCATGCTTTTCACGCTTGTGTAAAGACCAATCATGAAACAGGTTAGAGAAACTGTAGCCTAGTGAAGAGGAAGAGTGCTTTCAGCTAGAATAAAGGGACTGGATGAGGGTACCATGAACATCAAACATCTGCTTGCTTGGCCACATACCATAGATGACTTTTTTAAAACTCCTTTTGCTTTCATGGCTCTGTTATATCTATTAATATCTATTATGGATGGTGAGTAATTGAAAAAATGCTGCAGAAAAACCAAACCTTACTATTCACAGCAAATGTCCTATGAATATTGGAATATTTCTATCAACCTTGAATTATAATATCAGATTGCTATTGCTTTATTGGCTCTTTCATTCATTTAATAGTCATTGTTTCTCTCTTTTAGAAGAGAACAGTTAACTATATCTAAAGACTTTGGATTAGGAAAAGAATAGCTTCAGTTTGCTTAGCTGTAAAAGGGGAAAAGAACTCCTCATAATCAAAGAGTAAGATAAATACTGTATTAAAAAATGTGGTATTGCTGCCCTGGCCAGTTTGGCTTGGTGGTTAGAGTGTCAAACCTCTAACCAAAGGGTCTGGGTTCAAGTTCTAGTCTAGGGCATATATCTGGGCTTCAGGCCCAATCCTGGTCAGGGAATATGTAAGAAGACAACCCATAATAGTACTTTCTCTCTAAAAATAAATGGAAAAAAATACCTTCAGGTGAGGGTTACTATATATATATGTGTGTGTGTGTATTATTGCTTATTAAAATGAAATGTTATATAAAATGTTATATAAAACATATAAAAACATAATTTATAATTATGCATGCAACCCCATTTCTCACAAGGAACCATGGAGTAAGCCAACATGTAGTCTGAAGCAGAACAATATTTGCAGAATTCTGACAACATGCACACAAGTAGGCTGCATAATTTCAGAGCAAAGCTAAAACACAAGCTTTACTTGAATCTCAATTTACTTGAATCTCAATTTACATCATGAGTATTCACTTCCAGAAGAAAATCTCTTTACTGAACTTAGTATATATGTAGATAAACTAGAATCTTCTATAATTAAAAAGATGGTTCTCTTCCCTTCTGAAAATGTTTTTAAATCCATTAAAGTTTTAAGACACAGAAAATGAGAAACACTGTTACCTCAAAAGGCTGAAGACAAAATTCCCATGTTTCCTTTCTCTTGGAAGTTCATGTGCTTTGAAAAATGAGATCAACAAATGAATTTTAAGACAATGGCTATAATTATTCAATCTTAGCAGGATGTAAAAGCTTAAATTATTAGACTAAGGTTATTCACAGAGGTTGGTAACCATTTTCCTTCTAGGATAAAACCAGAGGCCATAAAGCCACTGGCTAGACACAAATAACTTCTGGTATGTATAAATTCAGAAAAATAAAAGTGATTTACTTGAGGGATTATGGGTTTGACTTCTCTGGGAGTCACTATCTACCACTACTAATGGATAATTTGGACCATTTGTTAAGTACTTACTACTTATGGGCCTGGCATTGCACTAGAATGTATATAACTTTAAATCTTCTTTAACAATCACTTTTGGTTGTTTTGCCCATTTTACATAATGGCTCATGGAGTTGAATAACCTGGCCTAATATAACAAAATACAAACTCTTTTCTGTGCAAAACATTCTTTGAGATGAGCAGGTATTTTTCTGGCTGGGGGAAAAAAACAACCCAGATGAAAATTATCTCTAGACCAGCTAACAGAAAGACGTAAAGATCTTTAGTATATAATTTAACCAGGAAATAGGAAGATATGACCAGGCAGAGCTTCTGTGAAAATAAGGTTGAGGCTCTTTGAAATGCACCTGAGATTATGAGAACCATGAGATGTAGAATTCAGATTAGAAGCCTGTGCATTTTTTGTGGGGGCCATCCTAGGAGGACACCAGACTGCCAGGCCAGTGTTTTAAGAGGGCAGTTGCCATGAGGGGGGAAAAATCTGAAAACTGTGCTCCATGTAGAATAGCTAGCTATATAACCTTAGATGATTTAACTGGGAAGGAAAGATTCTAAGCTCTATGTATCCTCGTTGAATCAAAGGAGGGGACTGCCTTTCTTAAGGAACAATTCATCATGCACCTTGTGACAGCAAGAACTGAATTTCTGGAAGTTGCAAGGAATCAGGCCTATCTTTCTTATACTGGATTTACATAGAGCAGCCCAAGCAGTCCAATAGAGAATAAACAGCCTTATTGTTAAGAAGATTTAAAGTTCAATGAGAATAAACAGCCTTGAGAGGCAACAAGTCCTCTATTGTCTGTGATACATAAACAACAATAGACAGAGGTTAGCAGAGGGAACATTCTGGCACACAGAGATTCCACTACATGACTGAATGCTCTCCTAACTGAGGATACTGCAGATCTTTGATACAATTTTTTCTGATTCTGGGATTTATAGAAAGAAAATGGTGACATGGCCCTTAAAAATTATCTAGACTCCTAGTATTAAAATTGCAAAGGTAGAAAATTACTCATTAGTGGAATAGCCTTGGGGTACATAGTACATTGCCTATATTTTCAGCTTAGCAGCATCAATATTTTCTTTTTGCTCATTGTTCCTCTCAGAATGCCAAGGACATAGATAGCATCGGGGTCTAAGTTATTTCTCAAAACACATTCAATATGCTGTTTCCTTTCAAATAAGAGAAAGGTCACAGCCATCATCTACAAGATTTATTACATGATCAGGTTTGAAGGGAATTAACTAGTTTTAGCACCCAAGGTATTCTAACTCTTCCACAAACAACTCCTTTAACCTTTGAGACTTAACCAGCTGTGTTCCCCATTAGATCGGTCAGGAAACTGAAGCCTGGAGAAGTTAAGTATCTTGCCTAATGTCTCACATCCAGTACCATGACTGTTAGGTGCCCATCTCAGATTTCAGGGGCATAGACTTCTTAACTATAGGGAGGAGTATGGGTTCAACCAAGTTGATAGCTACCACATCACACAGGAAGCATATAATTTCATTTGAGTTATTTTGGCAAAAGCTCAGGAACCAAAAAGTTAAAGACAACAGAAAATATCCAGCTCAGAAGCAAAGGCCTCATTCATTACCTCAGCATTTAGTTTGAAGAAAGCGCTGGTGTGATGGACCTTTCCTTTGGGGAGGATGTGGAAGCACATGCCTACCCATAGGGCTAATCCAGGAGCCATTTCAAGATGGAGGCTGGGGGTCAGGGGAGGTGCTGTAAAATAGGAGCTTCCTGCTTTATGGGCTGGCTCCTCCTGCTCCATTTCAGCCAGGAGGCTCTTGGCAATGACGACTTGTTCACAGCTCTCTAGTAAACTGTCACCCACTCCTGGCTCATATCCTGCTACTTGTTAACCTTATTGATTAAATATATTCCTTTCCTCACAGAGGAGATCACATACCATTACCTGGGTCCTTCCTTATCTCATGACAGCATCTTATTTCCTCCCTTATTATTATACTGATGAAAAATTGACTCCCCATCGATCAACACTCCTCCCCTTGTCTCTATAACTTTACTTAGAACTTCACAGTTCAGTCATACTCCTTCTTTCCTTTAGAATTTTGCAAGATCTGTGTCCATAGACTGCTTTCTCACCGCAAACCAAAGGAAACATTTTGCTTTTCAGACAAAATCTAAACCAGCTAAAGGGTCCACTGAACTAGTTCAAAGAAACTATGCTTTACCATTAAAAAATTAATTGGCCCCAATGGGAAAATCAACTGTATATACCGTAGTTTTCTGGATTTTCTTTAAAATCACGGGGTTTAGACAGAAATATCGAGTGACAAATGGAATCTTCCTCTCTCGTACACTATCAACTGTATAATCATAACCCCTGGGGTCATGTTCCCATTATTGAGTCAGAGAGCAATGAGTCTATGTGGACTGTGATGGACAGGAGAGAGCCTCCAATCTTGGCTTGAGCAGAAGCAATGGAAGGCAGGAAAGGTTATGTCCTTCTGTTGCAATACTGGCATACCAGAATAAAAAATAAAGTCCATCAATGCCCCACCGACCTGTGTGAGCTTGCTTTCTTGTGATTCACATAGGGTTTTCTATGGTGTTGGAATCTTGTTACCTGCTACAACGCTTAGTTGAACTTGATTTTAAATTCAATAAAATTAATGATCTGAGGCTGACTCCTTCCCTTACCACCCCCCTCCAAAAAAAATAAATAAATAAAAGGTTGCAGTTTGTGCAGTCTGACAGACCTGGCCTTGAATGGTCCCCTTGCCACATTCCACTGGGCTATATTATTAACATCCACTGAAGACTTGCTGGCATCAGTGCCTTACAAAGATGCATCATCTCTTTTTATCCTCAGAACATTAAGTGCGCTACTATTGCCACCCAATTTATGGCTGAGAATGAGGCAGGACAAAATAAGACAGATAGCAGAGCAATTTACACAGATACACAAGGTCACCTCCCCAGAAATGACATGTAGGTCTCTGTGTATTTCAGTTCCAGACCCAGGAGAGCAGCAAAACCAGGTGGGCAATACCAGGATCAGCTGGAGTGACTGAAGACCCCCTGCCCTGACACTGACCAATCAGTGGAGATCAGGATACTAGAAGAGTAAACCTGGAAAACTGATAGTCTGCTGAAACTCTCCCCTGAGACCTAAGTTTCTCACCAGTGAGAACAAGATTAAAGCTTTAAGAGAAAGTATCTAGGAAGCCTGTGCATACTCCCTCTCCCTATTCTTCCCTCACAGGCATGGATCTTCTAACCCCTGAAGCTGGGGTCGCTAGCATTTCGGACCTCATGAATCATGAATGGTCCACGGATCACCAGTTGGTGACCGCTGCCTTAAAGGACACATGAGGCTTGCAACCAGGGGAGCAATGGGCAGCAGCAACTTGTCCCAGGCTAATCCCAAGCCCCCCTATTCTCTGGCTTCCCAGTGAGTTAAGGCAACCCATCCTAGGCTCTCCTGTTGTCTCTTCTCTACAACGCCCTTTGTTGTTTTACTGTCCCAGCTTTAATAAATGTTCCCTCAGAGTCACCTGGACTTGCGTTGTGAAATTTTTCCTGCATGAAGTAAAGAACCCACACACTACCAGTTGGCCCTAGGCAGACCCCGTAAGGAGGAGACTGCGCCATAGTTGAAAGGACTTACACAAAATCACATACTTTGAAAGTAGAGGTCTTACCATTTGACCCAAAGTCTATCAATTTGCAAAATTGTTCCTCTACACTTACTATTTCCAGTTTCTAAATAAGGAAGTCTGAGGGAAATTATACCTACTTTTTAGATTATGTATGCTATGTATTGTTCAGACACCCACCCTGGCTCTGCCCTGACCTCCTTTAAATAGCTGAACTGAGTTCTGAGTCATTTACATAAGAGAACAAGCCATTGTTGTCTAGCTGGGAGTTGTCCTAGGGATCACATGCACATAAAAATGAGACTGATTGGGAATTGAACCGGCAACCTTTCAGTTCATACCAATAGGCGGATACCCAACCAACTGAGATACACCTGATGTGCCTCTCCTAGCTCTTAAAATTATGCTGCTGAAATTGGGAAGGAAGGTGGGGAAAAGACCCTATCATTGACAAATCCCCTTTTCACTGGTATTCTCAGTGCCATGAATTCATAAGTAACAGATGCTACACCAGCTAGGATAACCAGACAAACACAATGCACAGTGCATGGGGAAAGATGTGAGAGAGGAAAATGCATTTTGTATCCAAGAGGACTGATTGTTAAGCAGCAGTGAGAATTTAAAAGCCAATCTCTGAACTGCCTCAAACAAGTGCCTCTGGAGTGTTCTGCCAGGCTGATGAAGAGGACAAATTTAGGAATTGCAATTCAGAGCAACTGGCCATTCATCCTGAAAACACATGTGTTCTGGGCATTATTTATCCCGCAGTTATCTTTGATTGCTAAATGAATCTGCGGCAGCTCCTGTTTGTTCCCCGACTCTTTGATGACTGGTGTCAACCAGGCGGTTAATAACTGTCAACTGAGATACTGTATTGGAGGGACTATATATATTCAGTGAAAGATTAAATTAGGAATGCAGCCAAACCACCTCTGGGCAGGAAAGTATTCTTCACTAGAAAATAACATTACCATCCTAAGGATAAAAAGAATTTCAAATGAGAGACTTAGGATTTTCCTCCCCAAAATGCAGGGTGTGAATTATCACCATCAAATTGGGATATGTGTGGCTTGGTCCACTTTAAAATGCCCGCCTGGCCCATCCTTTCTCTTTCTCGGCCTTTGAGACTCATTTCTGTCCAGAATTGGGCTGACTAACCCCATCACACACATATCATTCTTCGTATCCCAACTCCCCAAGTCAAAACATCAGACAGAATGACAGGATTGGAATAACACTGAATTCGTAGTCAGAACACCAGAACTTGATGTTTTCCTTCCTCTCTTTTTACTGGCCCTCAGATCCCGCATCAGGAAAGCATGGTCTCACATAAGGATATGCGCTGTGAGAGCTATAGCAAATTGCAAGCATTGCCTTGTAATAGTCTTCCCATTGTTTGCAGTATGTGTTCTGGTAGATTGTTCAAACTTGATTGGTCCATCAGAGAACTATTATGAGGAATGCAGTTCAAATTTAAAAAGTGAGCCAACTTGTTGTAGGTGTTCAAGACCATGTAAGATGAAAGCAGATTCCAGACATGCAAAGAAAGTGCAAAACTGAGACTTGGGGCAGTTAGGGGTCAAAAAAGAATACCTCTAGTGGGCAGGATGGAACTCAGCCCCAGGGCAGAGTTAGGCTCTTTTTGCATTCCCAGACTGAATTCAGTGGTCCTCAACCAAAACTAGTTAAACAAAACCAGAAGTCAAGGAGCTAAGGATAAGTCCACCATGGCATTTTTATCTCCGTAGGCCCCACGAAGCTTTAAAACAATTGTGGGTGTGTGTGTGTGTGTGGGGGGGGGGGTTAATCATATTTGGACTACTGGTTTAAAAAAGAAATCAGAGCTACCATAAATAAATAAATAAATAAATAAATAAATAAATAAATAAATAAATAAATAAATGGCAGGCTATAAATGTTCAGAGAGACACACCTGTGTGAGGAGTAGCATAATGCTAGTCCCTACCCAACCTGAAGGAAATACAATAGTCCCCACTTATCCTTGGTTTCAGTCATCCATAGTCAACATTGGTCAGAAACTATTAAATGGAAAATTTCAAAAGTAAACAGTTCACAAATTTTATACTGAACACCATTTTGAGTATTATGATGAAATCTTGCACCATCCTGCTCCATCCCACCCCGGATCTTTCTCCACCATATCCACACTGTATATGCTCCCTGCCCATGAGTCATTTAGTAGCTATCTCAGTTATGAGAGATGAGAGTGGGAAGACTATTGTATAGCATTCTCAGAAACATGGTTGTTATAACATTCAAAAAATCAGTAATATTTATTCTTTGCTTTTCGTTGAATTTTGATTCTATTCTCTTTGTTGGATTATAATAGAAAGAGCTAACATTGAGGCTTAGATATCAAAAGCTGTACAAATACTTTAGATAGAAATAGCTTATTTAATCCTCGTAATCAACCCTTCTACAGATGAGAACATGCAAACTTAGAGAAATGAAACACTAGGTTCAATTGATAGAGCTCCTTTGAATATAATTGATGGAGTCAGAGTATGAACTTAGTTCTGGATGATTTTGCCAGGAGAGTTTTTGTGACCTGAGTCATTTCATCTCTGGCACTGCTTTTTGCTCCTCTAAAAACAGAACGAGCAGCAAGGAATGATCAAGCACAGTGACTATGGCCTATCTCTGGGCTTCTTCACATAGCATCGACAGGCAAATCTGCATCATTTACAACCTCTAACTTATTCTGGCACATTTCTTGGTCCTCGCTTCACCTTAGACTCTCACTTGAGCCCTAGTAGTTAATCTGATTCTGCTCACATGCAATACTATGAATTATTGTTATACAACTGTACCTTTCCGATCCTACATTTCATAACTGTGGTGTGAAATGTGGTATATCTGATAGGTATTTTCTAAGTGATGTATTTAGAAAATTATTACTTTCTGTATTTTTTAGAGCAAATGTTTAGAAGAGTTATAATTTAATAGTCTATATCTGCTACAGAAAGTTACCCTTTAGTTTATACACCCAAATATTTCGTACAGGCTGTTAAGAAAATGTTTCATATATCCTCTTTCCATTGTGAAATTGCTTCTTAAATAAGAACACTAACAGCATGTATCTTGAGAGACTCTATTGTTCAGAGTGTAAATTTTTAAATAAAAATAAGCATTACTAACAGAACTTGGTTGAATATCCAAAATCAACTGAAGGCTGGGGAGTTTTTTTCCCTTTAAAATCCACATCTGCTCATCACTTGACATTTACCCCTACCCTTTCCATTCTTATTGTCCCTGAACATCTGTAATTGGCATCTCAGATTTCCTATTTAGTCAAGGGTCTGAAATCTCAGTATCCAAATTTGTGACACATCTGAAATGCTCAGTTTGGCTGCTTCAAAGAACCATCTGGGTTAGTTCAGCTGGGTAGATTGGGTATGTGCCAGGTTAAAAAAAAAATACACAGGATGGATTTGCCTTTCAAGAGTTTGGTTGTTTTTGCTTTATAGATTTGGCCATAAAGTCATAAAATAGGAAGCAAAAAAGCCACATTGCCTTAACTTCAGCTTAGAGAGGAAAATCTCCTAGGCAATCATATGAAGTTGTGAAACTATCATGATAAACTCCTGATCAGAGAGATGATAGGAGTTTGGGTTAATTGAGGATTTCAGGTAACTGCTGGCTCAAAAACTGTCTTCCAATCAATGATTGCTTACATTGATAATCTCTCTCCAAAATGTCTGATTTCACTTTCTGGACACAGTTGCCTTTATTCCTCTTCAGTGGTCTCATTTTATCTGCATTTGTGTTGCATTTCACTAGAATATCTCAAGTGTTGGCCACAGACTTTCTAAATTGGAGAGGCTTAAGAAGGCAACCACTATTCCACAGAGCATTCTCTGCTATATTAAATATATTTCACCTAGCATCCCAGGTGACTTTTCAAAACATGTCTTCATTCATTCAACCTCTTCTTAACTAAATGTTCTTGTAACTGCTTAGCAAGGCTTGGCCTCAACACAACTGTGGGGACTGAAGGGAACTCATCCAAGAAAATGAGAAACTCTAACACATTTCCTTATAGCTGACCCTTCCACAGGGGGTCTAGTCACTCCAAACCCTCCCTCTGAAAAAGAACCCAAACCAGAGTTTAGTTCTACCTCATCATAGAATATCACCGCTTCTCTCCATTTCTCAAACCAAAAGCCTAGAAGTAATTATTGATTAATTTATGCATTTCCTAAAACTGTGTTTCCCAAAGTGTGTTACACGTACCACCAGGGGTACGGGAAGAGTTTGGTGGGGGTAGGCGTTGCACGGGAGTTTGGTGGAGATATGCACTGCACCGTGCTTAGCTGCACCTAATTCTATGTTCTCATGAGTATGAGGTGCACTCAGCGTTACGAAAATTATAGAAGGGGTACACATATGTCAAAGTTTGGGAGTCACTGTCCTAGAACAACATTGAGTCTTGACCGCTCGACCTCAAATTTTATCTCCATTATATTACCTTCTCACCAACTCCACTCAAATTAGCCTTTAAACATAACAATAATCTCTCATTGTTAACAGCTCCCCCCTGGTCTCCCAATTATTATTCTATCCTCCTTGCCATCCATTATTTTTAGGTCAATAAAAACATTATAATCTTACACTCAGAAATCACCACTATGGTTAACACCTTAGTACTATGTCTTCATACATCTTTTTCTATGAGTGTATGTGTATATACATACATTTTTCTTAACCAAATTGAAAATATATTTCCCCTACTCTTTCATAACTTTTTTTCTAGTTGATAATATCACCTGTGCATTTCAGCAAATTCTACAATTTCTCCAGTAATCCTCATTAAAAATAAAATCCTTTATTTTTCCCTATTTCAACCCCATACTTTAATCATACTCTTAATCTAGCATAGTCCCTCTCATGTTTTTGACTTTTTAAAAAGACTGAGCCAATTTCCTTAACATCCTTTCTTCACAAAGAACTCTGACATCTATTTCTATAAATGTAAATCAGACTAGTTGACTATCTTTTTAAAACATATTAAGAGCCTCTCACTGCATCTAGAGTAAAACGGAAACTTCTACTATAGCCTACAGGCCTTATGATCTGGCCTCTGCCCAACCTCATTGACTTAACCTTCTAATTACTCTTCTTACCAACTACCAGCCATACAGGCCTAATCTCTGATTCTCGAAGATGCCAAGCTTTTCTTATCTCAGCACCTCTGTGCTTATCCTCTTCTGACATTCTCATAGTCTTCAAGTTCACATTGTACTGCTTCTGAGAAGTCATCCATTTTCCAATATAAAGTAGTCAATGTCCCCTCTCTTTGGTGACTCCTAATGAACCATGCCTCTGTTTCCATGCCCTTGGTGGCCCCCTCCCACACTGACTCTGGGCTTGCCCATATGACTTGATTTGGCCAATCGGACATCCAAAAACATGACAACCAGCTATGCTTTGAGAGCGCTTATACATTGGGGCTTGTGCATTTACTAGTAGTGTCCAGCTGCCATTCTATAAAGAAGCTTGGGGAGGAATATGGAGTGATGACAAAGTGAAGAGACCCTGGAGGATGAGAAGGCATCTTGGTTGTTCCAGCCCCATCTGACCACCCAGCTGAATGCAATTGCATGAGTAACTTCAGCTATAGCACGTGGAGGAAGAGGACCACTGAGTTGATCCAGTAAACTCAAGATCCCAGAGAATTAATAAATCACTGCTGTTCTAAGACAGTTTTTAGGTTGGTTTTCACACTGCAACTGATAACAGTTTTGTTTTTTTTAATGTACTTCATAGCATTTATCAGCATCTGAAATAACCAGGCATTCCTGTTGACCTGATTATTTCCCATCTCCTGCCATTGTAAGCTCTATGGTAATAAACAATTTGCCAGATTATTTACCACTGTCAGTATCTTCAATGCCTCTGAGAGTGCCTGGCCCCTAGTAGGCACGCAATAAAATTTATATAATGAATGAATAAATAAAAAGCTCCAAGATGCTTAAGAAAAAAGTTTAGAAAACTGTATAAAAGACAAGATGAAGCAAATTCAAAACGCATTTAGGTCAATCTTTCTTGTTATTGGTGAAAAAAAGGGTAAGCCAGAGTGTAAGAGGACATGTTGTTTTCACAAAAGAAAAGAAGCTGCAAAAGTGCTATTCTGGAAGGCAGAGCACAGAGAGTGTGACTCTCAGAATTGAGAATACAAAATACTCTGAATGTACTCAACGGCAAGTGATACCTGCAAACATGATTCCAGACTGGAAGCACTTGCATTTGGAGCTGCTTTCCTGAACTCATCTGAACTAGGTCTCAGTGGTGCTTGGAAAGGTGGTTGTGGGCATGGGCCTGCTATTTGTGAGCAACCTCTGAGCTGTCACTATTGCACATCTGGACTCCAGATGCCTGGCAGTAACCTAGACCTCCACAGAATCCTGGCCCTCCAACTCTTACTCTAGTACTTTTCCATGCCAACACTCTGCCCCTGAGCTGTGAATGCATATTGTATAAAAAAACAAAAAACATAGTATTACCCAGTTTTACCCTGTGACACTGATCCAAGTATCTACATGGCCAGCTCACCAGTTTCTATTCAGTGTTTGCAATATGTCAGGCCCTCTACTAATGGTTTCCATGAATTATTTCAATTAAAGGTCATAGCACCTCTTATAGGCAAATAATCTTACTCTCATAGTAACCGTGAATAACCTGTGCATCAAATAATTTCAGTAACATGTCCAAGGTGAACAGCAAAAATCAGGGAAAGAGTCCTGCTTGAACTAACTGCCAATCTGAAAATCTTACAATCTGCTGCCTTCTCTCCATGAGCCCTTAACCTCCAGGGATGGCATGTGCCAACCTAGGCCAATTCTCAACCCTCGATATGCCTTTACAGCAAATTTCACTAGAAGGTGTCTCGTTCTGTTAAGTTCAAATTCATTGTCGGGCCTAAACTAAGAATTAATGAATGTTTATTTGATGTGTCAGACCTCCCAAGTAACTTAGGAATAGACCCTGCCTTACCTTCACCCAAAGTATCTAATCTTGCATTTTTTTCAAATCTGCGGGCAGAATACTCAGGAATATATTTTAAGATAGAGGAGCTATAAGAGCTTTGCTATATGAACAATAGCTTCCCCCCCCCATATCTGTATTTTGACATATTCTGTCCTATATAAATACTTAGTTATAAATATTATAAATAAGAAATAGTCATTTTATTTATAACCTCAAGCTCAAGGAATCCCAAAGACCACTTACTCAGGGTTTTTAGTACGATATCCTCTTTCCATCCTTTCATGCAAGTATAAGTATATAAAGAGTCAGAATCATGTTTCTCTGATTTAAGGAGATATGTGTGGGGCGGGGGTGGTGAGCTATGGCTGCAGTGTCAATGATAGGGAGAAGTAGTGATATCAGGTTCCTTGGCTTTCTGCTTTTGCCTGACAACCTGAGGCTGGAGAAAGTCACGTACCAAGGTCACACAGTTTTCCAGCAGACCATGTAGTTACTATGGAGTGCTGGCACTTAGCACGTTGATGCTAAAATGCATAACTTAATTCGGGGTATGCACCAGTTCTTTACCTGGTTAGTAGGCAGTGTTTTTTCTTCTTCTGCCCCAGCTGACTCTAAGAATTACTTCTCTCTATTTCCCAGGCCCACCTCCCTGGATTCCCTTGTGCTGCATGCTGGTTGCTGCCTCCAGACTGGGTTGCCTAGCAACCAAGCTCTGCAGGCTTTCTAATAGACAAAGGCTTTTCCTTCCAGTCCAACTGCTGCACTAAGGCTCATTGTTGACAAGGGAACAACTCCTCGTTGAGCATACTCTATAATCTGGAGGCTGCTTTGGGACGTGGTGCCAGGAACTATAGACATCTCTCAACAGGGAGGAGAAACGGAAGTTTGAGGAACAAGTCGTATTCCTTGGACTCTTTCTTGCACTGATAGATGATTTTACCTGTATTTCCACGTGGTTAATCTCCAGTCATTGCATTACAGGAGGCATTCTGTTACAGGGGCAGCGTAGTTCAAAGGATAATTCAGATTGCCATCTTTTTGTCCCATGCAGCCCCCAAATAAGTCATCTAATATTGTAAGATACACAAGCATGCAACTGGGAATTGTTTCACGCCTGTCAATTTAGTGGCTCAAATTTAAGCCCCATTTCACTAGAAACCCTTACATCCATCTCACTTGATCCTACCCTCATCAAGGTAGGCAGAATAAGAACAGTATTGCCACTTACATAAAGACGAGGAGACTTGCCCAAAAGTAGACATTTGAAAAGCAGCCAAAGCTTATTCTTTATGACCAGCCTTCCAGAGTTCTCTGACTCCATCCAGGTGCTTGTTCAACTCTGGAACAGGTGCCCTTTCATGTGAAATTGGTGGCTTTGCCTGTAGAGAAAGGAGGGCAGAGGGTCACTTTCAAAAATTAGTAAATAAGCTTGGAGAAATGTAACAATTTATTCAGGTTTTACTTAGCAAAGCTGTGACCCCCTTATCTTTCTGAAGCAAAGAAATCAACCATTAAATACAACATTACTTATATATATTTGACATTATTATGAGACAGCATGTGGATGAATTTAGAAACACACACAAGTGAAAAATTTTAGATAGATTGACAAAATGCAATTAGTACATTCCACTGGATATGGGCATTTCATAATCTGCGTTTTGCAAGCAAAAGGCATGATAAGCATTATGTCTATTTCCCTTGCCTTTGTGTCTTTGGTATGACACCACAGAGCCTGGCACCAGAAATCATATCATAAATATTTACAAAATTAAAGAATACAAATAAATAATAAGTTAAGAAACCAGTGTTCTACCCAATATAGCAAAAAGAGCTTGTGTTCTCATTACTACCTTATATCATATCAGATAGACTACATACCACCATCTTAGGTTCAAAATCTGGAAAACCTTTCTCGCATTTTAGTATTGCTGAAATCTTGGAATGTTTTCCAAAGCAGAAATAAAAGAGCTTCCTTGTGAAACAATACTAGCCACCCAACTGTAAGGCCGGAGGTTGTAAGCTCCAATTGGGAGCAGGAGGGAGACTCAACAAAACCAGAAATGCCCTTTTAGCTCTCAAAATTTTAATTCCTCTTCTATTCACTGGTGTTCCACATTTGAATATAATGATTATCAAAGACAAAAGACTGCCTAGTTCATAACCTATTATTGTCAGGGCAAGTTCATCATAGCACAAGGCATAATAGACAGACACACTCCTCCTAGCGACTGCATGACCCTTAGCCTCTTCAAACCATTTTCCTTATAAGCAAATTGGGAATTTGCATAGCACCTGTGTCAGAATCTGTTTGTGAACATTTAATGAAGCAATGCTCGTAGAGCTCTTAGATCTGACATATAGGGTTAAATAAATGTTAATCATTAATTTAAATAATAACATATTTGTCTTTATATCTTTATTTTTTTTAGGGGTTCATGGGTATTTTTTTGTTTTTTTGTTTTTGTTTTTTTTTTTTGGCCAAGGTCCTAAGGTATCCCAAATTTCTTAGTCAACTCATGAAGAGTCCCTAGTACATTTCTAAGAAACATAGCTTCAAATGGCATGTAACATAACTTAGTACTTTTGTAGATACAGGGAGGAAATTCGTGACAAGCAGCAATCTAGAACTTTTCCATGAAGAAGTCTGTTGTTGGTACCTCACTAACTCCCTTCCCCTCCCCCACCCCAACACCTGGAAGGAGGAATTATTTAGTGCACACTGTTCCTGCCTTGCCCTATGCTGGACAGGAATGCACCATGTTTTTCCATCACACACTAGATTTTTCTGACACCATCTGTCCTCCTAAGCCCATGGCACACAGTTTGCCTTGCTGTCACAACTCTACGTGAAAATGTAGAGAAGAAATGTGATGAATGATTCTGAGGAATGTTGTTTACCTACCAGCCACTCACCACTGAGGGGTAGGGATGGGGCTGGATTACAGTACAGTACAGTCTTACAACACTGGGATGCTATGATTAGCCCTATCAAAGATGTCACCGAGTTGGAATGACAAAGACAAGGGCTGTTTCCAAAGACTTTTAATCCAGTAAGGACCTGCTGCTACAAATCCCACCTTAGTTCTCATTTACAGAGTTCTTAGTTTCCACAGGCACTATGCTAATTAGCTTCCACATATAATGATCTTCACAACACCCCCAAGAGGAAGATACCGTTATCATCCACATGTATAGTTAAAAAACGAGAGGCTTGTGAACATGACTTAATTTCCTCATAGTCACATTGAGTTGATATGTAAACCTGAGTTCTCTATCTCTGGACTCTCTCTAGTCCCACCACTAAGAAGATTTTGTCTCAAAAAAAAAAGAAGAAGGAGGAGGAGGAGGAGGAGGAG
The DNA here is from genome assembly GCF_964339955.1 of Pipistrellus hanaki. NCBI lineage: Eukaryota > Metazoa > Chordata > Mammalia > Chiroptera > Vespertilionidae > Pipistrellus > Pipistrellus hanaki. The sequence continues at coordinate 17,532,635 of NC_140507.1, forward strand.
GAGGAGGAGGAGGAGGAGGAGGAGGAGGAGGAGGAGGAGGGAGAATGAAGGAAGGAAGGAAGGAAGGAAGGAAGGAAGGAAGGAAGGAAGGAAGGAAGGAAGGGAGAAGGAGAAGGAGAAGGAGAAGGAGAAGGAGAAGGAGAAGGAGAAGGAGAAGGAGAAGGAGAAGGAGAAGGAGAAGGAGAAGGAGAAGGAGAAAATGACAACAACTACGACTTTGCCTCCTGGAGCTACACTTCGGATTTGCTATTGTAGTAACCCTAAATTAGAATTAAATTCATTAGTGAAATACTTACATTTATACTTACTAGTACACACACACACACACACACACACACACACACACACCTCACACCACCTTAGATCATGCCTCACAGGATCTCAGTAAATATCATTGGTTGGTGGTTTGTCAAATGGGGACAATGACCAGGGTTACCTAATAATTTGTCATCTAAACCAGGGCCTGTTTGAGAGGGAAAAGGGCCCTACTAAAATTTTTGCTAGGACAACAGCTATAAATCAAGATCATCCTGGACAAATTGGACCACATGGCTATCCTAGTTATAACCCTACTCTATCAGTTTAATGTTTTGAGTTTCCTCTGTGATAAATGCTAGAGCCAGCCTTAGAAACAGTTAAACTGAAACACTAAAAATCAGAGCCATCTATCCTAAACACAAATCCAGAAACAGAGACTATCAGGAAGACAACCTAGATGTCACCTGATTTTGTTTCCCCTTTTATAAATGATTTATGATCCCCCACCCCGATTCCTCAGCAGATGCTGCCTGATTTGTGCTCTGGCTAATGTCACTCATGACAAGAGCATTGCCAAATGCAGTGAGGTGTGAGTGACACCAGGAAAGATGATGAGCAAGGAGAATGGCAGCTGGCTGCATTTCCGTCCTGTAGATTTTTGATGAATCAAGGAGCATCCTGATAGAGAACATCTGTACATGCTAGAAGCCAAGCAGAATGCTCTCATCCCAGACTCTAAGATCTGAGGACCCTGAAGAGGGCTCCACCCTCATGACAGGCCTGGAGGGTCCTGACTACAGGATGGGAGCTGGCAAACAGAGCAGCAGCTGCAGAGCTATAGAAACGCTGCAGAGAAGCGGTTAGGAAACACAAGTTCTCTCTCACTCTGTGCTCCTCGCTAGCTTTGTGACTTAGGTGAATTATTTATCATAGTTGAGCCTCTGTTTATTAATAATAACACACACCAAAGCTACCTTAATCAAAAACATAATATAAGCAGGATATTTCCAGGATCCACAGGCATTTCATGGAAGCCAAGGGCAGAAACACAACAGGGTCTCAAGGTTGTGGGTAAAGGAGCTAACAAGGCACTGCAGGCCTGGAAGAGATTGCATGCTTTCTTTCATTATTGCTTCTTTCTGTCAATCTGCTTCTTTCTGTCAATCTGCTTCTTTCTCTTCTGTCAGATTTGTTCCTCCCATTCTGCCTGATGGAAGACAAGATAACCCATGTTTTCATGGTATAGGTCCAACCACCAGAAAAGATTGGTCCCCACTTCTCATGCTCGATTCCATGTTAAATTCCCAGCCAGTGACCTGATAGATAGTGTGAGCTGTCTCCCCAATGCCCCACAAGAATGCAGAGAGCATATAGCAATGTCAGATACTCTGCCTGGCCCACTTCTATGACCCAACAGAAGGTGAACCAGTTCCCCTTGCAGGGGGATTGTTTGTGAGCTGAGGTATTATTTTCAGTTAGCTTGCATAACCTCATGCCCTCAACAGTCAAACCTGCCTTATCTTCTGTCATGTGGTTTTAAGTCTTAAGTGATACCACATACTGAAGAAAAAATTGTGAGAGGCAAAGGGCTGTACATCTTTCAAGCACTAGCTTTATATTTAAGTCACCTTAAGATATAAAGCAATCATATTTAAGCCTATATCCTCTAGATTCACAACTTGTAGTCTGCCTTCCATGGATTTTTGGTATATCAATGTCATTGCCAGGAAAAAAAACTTTTCTAATGCCAACATTGTGGGCTTGGAGTTCATTGACAAGCTGTAGCCCTCTCCCTCTCTAGGTTTGTAATTAATCCCTTTATTTGCATTATGTAAATGTTACATTTGTATAATTTCATGCTTGTTATTATTAATAAACTCAGTTGTTATTTCTCGAACAGAGCTCTGAGATGCTTAATTATTAGAACTGCAAGCACAACATAAGGGCTGCAGAAAGCATGAATCTTTCGTGATACTGACAGATTTTGTTCACAACCTGCCATAATGATTAATATTACTATTAATTTTGCCAGGCACATTGTCAACATGGGTACTAAGTATGAAGTAAGAAAGACTCCTTTATGCAAAAATTAATTCTGCAAGGAATGCCACTAAAGAAGGAAAGGACACCCATCTCACAAGCCAGAGATAATGCCAGTCAATTAGCAGATCTCTACTGAGGCCTATGATGGGTGAAGACTCAACCGTGTTGACATGTGAACTAATATTCTGGGAGTAGTTTATTGGTAGATCCCTCTACTTGTGTCTGATCTGAACACACCCTCCTCTGACCTCTACAGAAATGGCTTTGTGAAAAAAGCACCAGGGACTAGTTCTGACTCTGCAACCATGGGCCTCAAAATCCTCACCATTATGGGGCATGATTACACTGAGTGGCCAGATTATTATGATCTCTGAACTCATAATAATCTGACCACTCATTGTACAATATATCCTATATACCGTATTTTCCGGCGTATAAGACGACCCCCTAATTTTACAGTTAAAACATAGGTTTAGGCCTATATTCACTACCCCACACTTCCGAGGCAACACCAGTTCTTTTTTTAATAGACCGCCTCTCTAACTCAGCCAATCCAAGCAGGCTTTTTATGCATGCAAATTATATATGTTCTGTACCTGAAGCTACACTGTGTTCTAGTAAAAAGCCTGCTCAGATTGGCTAGAGTCAGAGAGGCAGTCTATTAAAAAAAAAACTGGTGTTGCCTAGGAAGTGGGGGGTAGTCTTATACAGCGAATATTGGCCTAAACCTATGTTTTAACTGTAAAATTAGGGGGTCGTCTTATACACCGGAAAATACGGTAATAAAAGGCTAATATGCAAATTTCCCCCTCGACCAGGAGTTTGACCTGCAGGCAGGCTGGCCAACCACCCATGTCCCCTCCCCCTGGCCAGGCTGGCCAGACTCAACCCATGCACGAATTTATGCACTGGGCCTCTTAAAACCCTACATAATAAAAGGCTGATATGCAAATGACTGAATGGTGAAGTGACCAGTCACTATGATGTGTACTGACCACCGGGGGGCAGACACTCAATGCAGGAGCTGCCTTCTGGTGGTCAGTGTGCTCCCACAGGGGAGTGCCACTCAGCCAGAAGCCGGCTCACAGCAGGTGAGCACAGTGGCAGTGGCAGTGGTGGGAGGCTCTCCTGCCTCCGTGGCAATGCTAAGGATGTCTGGCTGATGGCTTAGGCCCACTCAGCCATCAGTAGGTCATCGCCCCTGGACTCCTGGACTGTGGAGAGGGTGCAGGACCCCCCACCAAGTGCATGAATTTCATGCACCATGCCTTTAGTATATATATAAACACTGAGTGGCCAGATTATTATGCATTCAGAGATCATAATAATCTGGCCACTCAGTGTATAACATCTACCCTCCCTGGCTAGAACTGGCAGAGAGGGAATGCTCTGCCAAGGAGCGGAAGAGAAAAGTTGAAATTCAAAATGTCAGGCATGTTTTACCCAGGAAATCCCAAAGTGGTGAATGCCCGGGCAAACACAAGCTAGCTTGCTCAGAACCATTGAGAAACTAGATAGATCCGACACGTTAGGCTTCTGCAGGCTCTTAGCTCTAATAGGAAAAGGGCACAGTACAAGTTGTTCAGTGGTGATACTATCAGAGAGAGTAACATTTGCGGAAATGAGGAAGGAAAAGTGAGAGAGAGGAACTAAGAAAAGAGGAGGGAAAGGAAGAAAGAAAAGGTATAACAGAGAACAGGTTGAGTTTAAAGAAAACATCAACTTGAAAAGTGGCTTTTCTTTATACTCTCAAAGGTGCATACCTGCAAACACACAGACGGAGACACACATAGGTACACATTTCCCCCACCCCCAGCCACTGCATACAGGGTGGGGTAAAAGTAGGTTTACAGTTGTGAGTAGGTGAAACACAGTTTATTCTTGTATTATTATTTTTTACTTATTATTGTATTATTTTCCATATGAACAACTGTAAGCCTACTTCTGCCTCACCCTATATATTACACAATCTCCTCATCTTCCTCAGTATGTACAACTCATGTGTTCAGGCATAGCATAAATACACTGCCAGAAACCATCACCACCCTCCCCTACACACACACACACAGACACACACACACACACTATAAACCCCCCCTCCCCCCGCCCCCCATGTAATTCCTTTCATCCATGAGAGCAAGCAACAGCATCCCAGTAGAGCTGTCTTATGTAAGTGCAGAAATGGAATGCGTGCATACTTTAAAGGTACAAAGACAGAGGCTGTCTGACCCAGAGGCACTCAGAAACACAGAAAGACCTATCCAAATGCCAATGGAAAGGTCAGCGTGATCAACTCCTGCTTTCTGATGCAGCTGGTAATTTTTCTGTACTTCTAAAAATAGAATTGAGGATGGAAGAAATGGGGGTTAATGGCTGAGTACTATCATTAGCTGGATTGGTACCCGTTTTAGAAAGGATATTTTACTGACACGTGTACCAAATGGTCCTATTCAAATGCTAGCTAAAATAGTATGTTATAGAAACAGAAATTGCTATCTTGCTAGATTTATCTCCCCAAGCCCATATAGGAATCAACTGCAGCACAAATGTACAGGCACACACTTGAACATCTGTAATTGTCAAATATATCTCCACTGCCCCTATCCAGCTCCCAGGGGATTAAATAGGCTTTTACTTGTATATTTGAAGGTGATGCTGCAAAGGACCATTGAGTTCACTTGAGAACTACCATTTATTAAGAATTAATTATTGTGTACTCTGTGCTAACATCCTCACATTATCTCATGTAATCCTGACAACAACTCCCTGGAGTAGGTACTAGTATTATATCCGTTGTGTGGAAGAGGAAACTGAGAAATTATGCAGATGATCTATTATGCATAATATAAATTATGCAGATGATCTATTATGCATAATATAAATAGTATACAGAGGAGGAGGTGGAGCTTGAATTTAAAACCAGGTGACCTAACTCTAGAATATTAAGCTAAGATGGGAATCTTTCATGACCATGCCAGCTATCAACTGGTAGTAACTGTCTGTAATGCCACACAGAGAAGTGCTTTAGTGTATCTGGGCTTGACACAAAGGAGTGCTATGGTCAGTGGATGAAGTGCAGACATGCACTGTCAGTATTTGCAACACTGGCATGAGTTCCAGAAGGTAAGCAACCACTTACCAATGGGAGGCAACCAATCCATAATCACCACATGTGTGATTTTGCCCAAAAACGCAAAGTGAGGAATCAAAGATAAGGTCACTACTTGACATTTTTATGTTTGAACACATGGTGAGGAGCTCCTAGGACAGTGCGAAATGATTAGAACAGCTTAAAAGCCTAAGATCTTAGATTATTATTCTCTGTTTTACAACACAGTTATATGGCTGCAACCTTTGTTTTTTACTTTCCTCATCCCCATCCTATTACTGAAAATAACAATTCAATGACCAACAGAGCTCTCCTGTGTGCTTACAATACAGTGGAGAATAAATGCATGTCCAAAACTCACATGCCCCTTACAGTGAATTTCCATACTCAAAAAAAAAAAAATCAGTGGAAAAGAAAAGGAAAGGGCAAGTGGAATTTTATCACTTAATGCTCAAAAGGTTTCTGTGTCCTTTTGTAACAATGTGCCCACCTTCCTAAAAGAATAGGATGGGTAACAGTGAACGTCGATATGGGTAAATGGAGTACTCTGTGTTAATGTAATCTTTATAACAACTTCCGCAAGCCCCATTATAAAATTAGCCAAGATCACCCAGCCATCTGAGCAGATCCAGAATTATTTTCCCAAACTGCTAAAACCAGCTTATTTTCCCATGGCCCTGAGTAGGCTTTGGGGAGATGGGCTGCACCAACCATTCTCCATCTCTCTCATAACCAATGGTCTATGGGCTGATGACTGGCAAGAAAGAGGGTGTGGACTCTAACCTGAGACAGCTTGGCACTCAGCCTGGCTTCATCTGAATCACATTCTCAACTGACAGAATTAACCAGCCACGGAGATTGAGTTCACTGAACAGGAAAAACGAGGTTGCCAAAAAAAAAAAGCTAATGCAATCCAAGTCTGTGTTGAACAGAACAACAGCTATTTATTTAGTCCCTGTCTTGCTTCAAGCAAGATAAGCAAGATTTTAAGACCTGGAAAATAGTTACCATGTTTTACCTAAAACTGAAAAGTTCCATCACATTGAAGAGGGATTCGATTTTTTTTTAATGTAATTTTAGAGAACAGCATAGACTGCTAGGTGGAAGTTCCAAAACCAATCTAAAAAATTTAAAATGATGCTTATGAAGTAGTTCCGCTAATATCTGAACTGTACGAGAAGAAGCACATTTACAAATCTCTCTATCCTAATGTCAGGTGGCCAGAAGGGACTTTTAAAAATCATGCATTCAACCAACTCAGAACCATATACATTCACCTAAAGTAGGCACCAGTTTGAAAAACTGGGTATGCTTTGTTTCCTAAGCACTAGACATCACGAAAAGGACTGAGGGTTTTTCTACAGAAATGCCAAAGGGGACCTAGCCAGTTATGTCAGTGGTTAGAGCATCTTCACACAGCCTGAAGGGTCTCAGGGTGGATTCCCGATAAAGGGCACAAACCTCAGTTACAGGTTAGATCCCTGGCCCTGGTTGGAATGTGAGCAGGAAGCAACTAATCCATGTTTCCCTCTCTGTCCTCTCTCCCTCTCTCCTCTTTACCCCTCTCTTCCACTCTCTAAAAATCAATGAAAAGAATATACTCACTTCTTAGCTGAGAATTTTTTTAAAAGCCACAGGATTTTTTTTTTCACCAAAATTATGGAAAGCAGAAGCATGTCACCTTACTGAATGGACCACAGTGGCTAAGATGAGATATCACCTATTTTAATCATTTTAGGACTTACTTTCATTTTTCCCTGTATAAGAGCAAAAAATTTTTAAAAAATAAAATAAAATGCCCCATCCTTACCAACTTCGGAGGTTCTAGATTATACTGTTAGCCATTCAGAAAAATTGGATGATAACAAATCATTTTTCACAGGAGGGGGACATTAGCCCAGCTCCTTTGAAAGGGGCTTCAGGATCAACCCCATGATCCCATTCTATTCTCTCCTTATGAATTCTAAAGCAGCATCTTTGCAAAATCAGCCCACATGATCAAGCTCTTTGTAATGTAGCCAGTGACCTCATCTTCCTCACCACAGTTGAATATCTTATTATACATAGAAAGAAAAGAATGAAGCTACTTTTTCATCTGCTCTGCAATTTCCAGATTTTTTAAAAAAATAAATCTTTCTGCATTTCAGACGGTTTTGTATCAGATTTCCTTTGCCTTACTTTGCTGATACAGCAGGAGACACAATAGCTGTGTGGGGCAAATTTCTAGCCAACTTGCTGCATCTGAGCAATGCAGGAGGAGAGATTTACTCAAAATTCAGTATCACTTCTGTCTGCCTGTCCAGATGCTTAAGATCATAGCTCCCATTCAGAGAAAAGAACAATAAAAATAACAGTGACTTAAAAAAAAAAAAAAAACCCACATAAGTTATAAACACATATAATGCCTTTATTTAAAAAATGGGGAAAAAAATAAAACTTTATCACACACACACACACACACACACACACACACACACACACACACAAATAAATACCCCAAATATTTTCCTTATAGTAGGTACTGAACATATTTAGAACACCGCAAGCAAAACCCCAAATAAGGAAGACTAATACTTTAAAGGCCCAGGCAGATGGGCGAAAAGGCTGGGAATGAGGCAGTAGAAAGCACAGTGGGAGTACCCAGTTGGAAATTCGGTGTCTTGCCTAAGCATAATGTCATTCAGTGACAGCAACCTCCCTAAGAACAATAATAAAATAGGTTACTTCACCAAAGACTTGAATGTCTTCAGCTTGTAGACTCCCATTTGAACTAAAAGGGTCTTTCAAGATCACCTGACTCAGTGGTTTTCTACCCTGACATCGTGTTCAAATCCCTGGACAGCTTTTAAAAATTAACATATGTCTGTGCCCCACACCAGGTCAATGAGATGAGCATTTGTAGAGGTGAGAACCAAGCATCTCACCAGGTGATCGTAATATACAGCGGGGCATGAGAAAACAAGACGAGAAATGAAAGTGGAAAGAAGTTAAGGTGGTATTAGCACTTGGCAAGCAGGTGGTAGGTGCTGCCTTCATTATCAATGAGTAGAGGCCTAAGCTCCACCCTAGAAGACACCTGAAGAAAATGCATAGGGAAAGTGACAAAAGGGGGATATGTAAAAGTGTTCAAGACTCTTATTTGATTACAGTATATATTTGTCTAGCTGGAAGTTTAGTTGCCATGATGGTGCAATGCATCTTCTTAGTACCTATAATGTGCCAAAAATAGCTAAACATTTAACACCCATTTGTCTTTATATCCTGTAACAATTCGTTAAAGAAATAAAGATACCGATGCAGAGATAAATTATATTGATGCAGAGATAAATTATATTACCAAGTACACAAAGCTAATAAATTTCCAAAGATAAATTAAAATGTGTCTCCTTCTTGGAGATAAAATGTATGTGAAGAGAAATGGACAGATCTCAGTGTACAACTACATGAGTGTGGCAAGTGGATAAGCCCATGTAACAAACACTGCAATCAACATGTAGAAAACTCCCAATTCCCTAGAAAATCTCCCGGCATCCCCTTCCAGGCATTCCACCACTAAAGGCAATGATGGTTCTGATTTCTATCACCAGGAGCTAGAACTTGATATAAATAAAATCAGATGGTGTGTTCTCATTTGTTTCTTACATGATTTTTGCTCAACATAACTTTTTGGAGATTCATCCATATATTTTCAAGTATCAGCAGTCTGTTGCCTTTGGTAGTGAGGAGAATTCTTTGGTATGGATATGCCACAATGTGTTTACTCCTTGTCCTGCTTAAGGCCATTTGGCTATTATTAGTAAAGTGGTTTTTTAAGGGGCTATATAGTAGTAAACCTACTTATTGTTCAAATATTGTTCAAATATTTTTGTGAAAACATATGTTCTTTTCTCTTGGGTAAATACTTAGAGGTGAACTTTCTGGGTTAGTAGACATATAGGTATGTGTTTAATTTTAGGAGCAACCACTAAACTTTTCTAAGGGCCTGTTCCATTAATATAAATGCTTCCCTGAGCAATAGGAGGTTTCTGGTTCCCCCACTTCCTCTCTTCACCGCCATTTGTTGTGGCCATGATGACAAGTTAGTACATTGTGGTTTTAATTTTCATTTCTCTGATAACTGTTGGAATTGGGAACTTTTTCAGGTGCATATTCACCAATCATGCATCCTTTTTTGTGAAGAGTCCAATTATTTTGCCTAATTGCAAAAAAAAAAAAATTATATATATATATGTCTCTGTAGTTTTGGCTTGCTCTGTATTTATTCTGGATCAAGTTCACTGTAATATATTCTCTGCAAATATTTTTTCCCAGATTATAGCTAAAGTTTTCAGTTTCTCTCAATAAGTACAGGGTTTGTGTATCACTTTTTTGTAGTTACTGCTTTTTCTTTCATCTCTAAAAACCTTTTCTACCCAATAATCATAAATATATTATTCTATGTTTACTTCAAAAGCTTAAAGGTTTTAGCTTTTATGCTTAGGTCTATAATTTATCTAAAGTAATTTTGTGACTGGTGTGAAGCTGTGGTTGAGATTCATTTTTTCCATATGCTTATTCAGTTATTCCAGCACCATTTGTTAAGACTTTCCTTTTCTCATTGAATTGCCTTTGAACTGTTATTGAACAATTCATCTATTGATCTATTTCTGAACTCTATTTTGCCCCATTAATCAACTTGTATATCCTTATGTTAATACAATACTGTCTTAATTACTATAGCTTATAAATCATTATATCAAATAATATAATTCATCTGACTTTGTTCTTGTTCAGGATGTCTTTGAATGTTGTATATCCTTTGCCTTTTTATATATATTTTAGAATATGGGTAACTATTTCCACACAAAAGAATACGTGAAAGTTTGTTTGAAATTGTGTTTAATCAAACAATATTGAATTTCCCAGTTCACTAATATGTTATTTTCATCGAATTAGATCGTCTTTAAATCTCTTAGGAATATTTTAGAGCTGTTAGTAAAGAGGTCTCACAGATCTTGTCATCAAATTAATCCCTAGATTTTATGAGTAACTTTTATGCTCTTGTAAATGTTATATTAAAATTTCATTTTCCAAGTATTTGCAGCTCGCAAATAGAAGTACAACTTATTATTTTATATTGATATTATTCTGTCACTACTGAGTACCTATAATGTGCCGGAAACTGAACTAAATGTTCTCTGCTAAAATCATTATAGGAATCTATTTAAGAGACAAGGCAATTGAGGCAGAACTAAATTAATCATATAGCCAAGGACATTAAGTAAATCAATTTCCAATGTTGAATTAAAACCTGAGTCTTTTTAATGTTAATTATTATGTCTAAAGCACTGCTTTGTTTATGTCATATCATGGGCCTCAAGTATCACATCCTGGAGGGTTTAATCGTACCAGTCATTGGATTTCCATAGTTGATTCTTAAGTAGAGAAATACTATTTGAAAGAGATGGTCTAAGGAGTCTACACAGATGGAGGTGGGAAGAATAAAGGGAATAGGGTGATGAGGGACAGACTACAAATTGTCAGACATCTCACACACTGCCACCTCCAATTTGACTATTTCTTTAAGTTCACCAAGAGTGAAGTTTCATGCAGTCACTTTGGGAAAGCAGTTTAATAGTTCTTCAAATGATTAAACAGAGTTTTCATAGGACCCAGCAATTCTACTAGTTACATACCCAAGAGAAATGAAAGCATATGTCCACACAGAAAACTTGTATGCAAATGTATTATTCATGTAACCAAAAGACAGAAATAATCCAATGTCCATCACTGATGAATGGATGACCAAAATGTGATATATCCAAATATTAAAATATTTTACCTTAAAAAGAAATTAAGCACTAATGCATGTTATGTAACATTAGAATAAGCTTTGAAAACATTATGCTAAATGAAAAGAGCCAGTCACAAAAGACCACATATTATTTCATTAATATGAAATGTCCGGAATAGATAAATCTATATAGATAGTAATTAGATCAGAGATTGCTTAGAGCTGGAAGATGGGGTAACAGAGAACCAATATGTAACTGGTATGTGATTTTTTTCTTGAGGTGATAAAATTGTTCAAAAATTGACTGTGGTACTGGTTGCATAAATTGCTAAATACAGTAAAAGCCATTAAATTCTACCCCTTCTTTTTTAAAAAAATATTAAGTTAAATTTATTGGCGGTGACTGTGGTTAATAAGATTATATAGATTTCAAGACCATACGTTGAGACACAAAACTAGCCTCAACAAATTTAAGATTGAAACCTACACTTATTTTTTAAAATATTTTTATTGATTTTAGAGAGAGGGCTAGAAAGATAGAAGCATTAATGGGCTGTCTCCTGCATAAGCCCTACTGGGGATTGAGCATGAAATCTGGGCATGTGCCCTGACTGGAATAGAACCAGTGACCTCTTGTTTCATGGGTCGACACTCAACCACTGATCCACACACCAGGCAAATCCTACACTTCAAATGTGTGAATTGTATAGTATGTGAATTATCCTATCTAATAAAGAGGGAATATGCTAATTGACACTCATGCCTTCACCAAAGGTGGTGGCACCCACAGCCAATAAGGAAGGAATATGCTAATTGATTGCCATGCCCTCAAAGATGGCAGCACCCACAGCCACAAGATGGTGGTGCCCAGTCCGCTCAGCCCTCCCGGGGTGGCAAGCAAGCAGCAAGCCCCAGATGGCAGCTGCCCAGCCACCCAAGGGCTGCCCGAGGCTCAGGTAACCAGGACCAGCTAAGGCTTGCACTGTCAGCAGTGACAGCAGCAGAGGTGTGATGGAGCATCACCTTCCCCTATCTCCAGGTCGCCTCCCGCCCTGAGGGCTCCTGGATTATGGGAGGGGGCAGGCCGGGCTGCGGAACCCCCTCCGGTGCATGAGTTTTCATGCACTGGGCCTCTAGTATCTTGATAAAGCTATTGAAATGAAAAGAATTAAATCCCTGTTCTTTTTCACAGCCCAATGCCTGCCACCTAATAGGTGCCCAATACCCACACCTGTAAAGAAAGAATAAATTCACTAGTCACAGGCCCCATTGTGTCCAAGTACAGGACTACAAGGAGAGAGAAATGTTTTAAGCGTATGAATAAAGTAACTCCCTTCCCCTTATTTATTCAACCATGTAATAAATCACTCAGAACACCACTTACTGGTCCAGGCTTCATTTAACTAAATCTTTACATACTTGGGGACTCTTTCTGGAGTACTGCTGCCATCCATTACTGCTGTCATTTTCAGCACCGCTTTGCACTGCCTTCCTAGGTCACCTTCCTTTCCCTAGCTTGTTTCTAATAGAATTCTAGAAAGCAACCTTGAGAGGCTGACAGATGAGAAGATCCAGGGAAGCAGAAAAGGATATGAATAGACACCACAACACAGCTACAAGATCACTAAATACAATAACTAATCTCGTATCGCTTGACATACTTGCCTTCCTAATTTTCAACTAACAGAAAAGAAAATCTATTGACTGCCTCAGTAGGGAGTACTGCAATCTATATCACAGATATGGGTCATGCATCTTTTTCCCCAGAGAGAATGAAATGGCGATATCACTCATGCTGTTTTGTGTTTGTTTCTTGCTCTTTTAAGCCCTTTTAATCCTAAAAAAGTTATAATAGAAAGGGACCTATGAAATTCTTTACTCTTGTGTTTTCCAAACATTACTGTGACCCACCTGAGGCATTTTGTGTGTGTTTTAAATTCATCTAACCAGAGGTCTCTTTTAATAAAAGGGAAGTACTTTTGCAAAGAACATATTCCCACTGGCCATTGCTTCCTGATCTCCCTTCTTCTCTCCAGAAAGTCTTTCTCAATGCTGTGTTTCACTACTGCCTGCAGAGCCTCCGGCTTCATCGCATCTCCTCTCAATACCCTCTTGTGCATGCTCCTCCATTTGCTAATGTGAGGAGCAGGGTGGGGAGAGAGCCAGCAGAACTTCATTTGGCCAGCTGGTCTGTGGAGGTCTGGGCAGCAGTGCCAAGCTGCAGGTCTTTGGGCAGGAGGCCAAAAGCCTGCCATGTCCCATTTTTTTCCTTCCAAGGCCATTACATTGACTGTAGATAGATGTCTGGCCAGCTCCAGCTGAGGATGTTTACCCATGCCCACCCACAGATGGCTTTACCACGTTCTACAGCATAATCTGACTTCTTCCCAAAGCCTCAACTTCGAATTAACTAGATCACAAGAAGTTATAGCTGAGTAGATATGATCATTATGATTTATGCCAGCTAGGCAATCTGGACAACACTGAAAACAACTGATTTAAGCCTCATACCAACCCTGTAAAGTAGGCATTATCCCACCTCCCACTCTACAGATGAGTAACCCAAGGTCAAAGACACAAATCTAGGTAAGAGATGGATGTGGTATTAAAATCCAAGTGGAGTCTGACTCCACAGTCTATGTTCTTCCCCAGTGAGCTATAAAAGCTAATGAAGATAATAATATTGTTATTGAGGATAACACCACCAACAATAAGAAAATACAACCAGTATGGCAAGTGCTTCCTACACACAACTTCTTTGAACCCTCGCAGCTCTTCAAGGGATGTGATATCAATAATTTACCTAACGCTCAGAAGAATTGAGCTTAGAGAGGTTCAGCAACGTGCTCAGTGCTACGCAGCTGAGACAGCACCAGGAGAGGCCCGTTCTGCCTAGAACCCGAGCTCTGACCAGTTACTACCATTAGTACCCTATTTTCAAGGGAAACAGGGGTTCAGAGAAGGAACTCTCCAGGCCCCTATTTCCAGAATAAGTCAATTTAGCACTGACATCTCTCAAGCCTGGTTACCAACTCCTCGAAAAGTGCCTGCTTCTTAGTACTGTCCATGAAAACACATAAGCAGATTTCATTTCAAGAAGCAGAGGAGTGTTCTGAGAAATAGTGGGGGACAGAGTGGCCTCGGAGCCAGAAGATAAGAATGGAGCCATCTATTAGCTGCTGCACTTTGACCTAGACACTGAACTTGTCTCAGGCCCCTCCTCTTTCACTAGGGAGCTTATTTTGCGATTGGGAAGTTTTGCCCCTAAGGACTATTCCAGGACAGTGTGTAGGCAAAAGCTGAATTAGGTATAAAATATTAATTGCTATCATTTAAGACTGAATAGATCTTTTGGGTCAAAGTAATAAAAAGTGCCTTAATTGAGAAGGTGACACCTAAGTTTGGCTCTAAAATATATTTTTTTACTATGTTCTTAATCTGCTTCAGATCCTGAGATGAGTAATTTATATGAATGATTTCAGTTTACTGTAAGGAAAACTAATACATTTACTATTATTGAAGATTCTATCCTAGAAAAATAGAAACTGGAGCCCTGAGTGGTGCAAGATGAAAGAGCTGGCAGGTGCACAGTGCATTTAAACTTGGGGATTTAGACTCCCCACCACTGCACCATGTTGCCTCTTTGGATATACTAAAAAGACACTATGGGGATGGCTTCAATGAAAGCAAGAGGCATCCAGGAACCGGTGGAGTGAAAAGTGAAATTCTCTGCAGCAACTAGCAATACAATTCCCTTCAATGATATCCAGGTTGTATCCTGTGCTTTTAGGCAGGGCAAGTATCAGCAGCACTGTGCATTTGAAAGGCCTGAAAGTACTCTCAAGGTCATTTATGTAACCACCTCCTCCCATGGCAGACCTTCTTCCTTAGCCCCAGGCCTTGAAGCACTGTTCAAATTCACAGACACCTTGGCCTCAGGTAATAACTGCTCAGTCTACTTTATATATATATATGTATCTGTTTTATAGACCACAGATTGAAATAAATAAGGGTGCAGAGACATACTAAAGTTCTTTCAGAGATGGCAAATTTCATGTACAAGTTATGGGAAATCTACCATCCAAGGCCTTGGAGAGTAACATAAACACATAACCAAATAGAAATGAAGCATCAAAGCTGGAAGAAGCCTTGGAAGTCAGCTCATCCAAACCACCCATGTTACAGACACGAGAACCAATTGATCTAAGAGTACAATGACTTGCACAAGATTCCACAGATGGCCATTCCGAATGTAGGCTCACACCTAGTCTCCAGACTTGCAATACATGGCTCTTTCTTTCTTTTTTTCTTTTTTTTTTTTTTAATATATATTTTATTGATTTTACACAGAGAGGAATTGAGAGGGGCCGAGAGTTAGAAATGTCGATGAGAGAGAAACATCGACCCGCTGCCTCATGCACACCCCCCACTGGGGATGTGCCTGCAATCAAGGTATAATACATGCCCTTCACAGGAATCGAATCCTGGACCTTTCAGTCCTCAGGCCGACGCTCTATCCACTGAGCCAAACCAGTCCCGGCGGCTCTTTCTTTCTTACTATGCTGCCCCCTCCCTCACTTCACTGTTAGGCCTAACCCAATGGTCAACAAACTCATTAGTCAACAGAGCCAAATATCAATAGTACAACCATTGAACTTTCTTTTGAGAGCTGAAAACCGACTTCTGCTCATGGGCCACGAAGTTTCAATCGCACAGTATATGTGCGCCTGCACATGTTATTTTGTGGAAGAGCCAGATTCAAGAGGCCAAAGAGCCGCATGTGGCTTGCGAGCCACAGTTTGCCTACCACCGGTCTAACCCATCGCTTCCCATGAAGCCATACCTCTAAAACCTTCACTTTTTAAGGCTTTGTCCCTCATTAAGACCTTCTCTTTGCTGACCTTTCACCCTGGGCATATACGTTCCCTCAGAGGGAGGCACTAGAGGGTTCTCACTAACTGACATGATGCTGATGTGAGTGACACTTGCAGGTGCAAACATGCCCATCCTCCTGAGCTGGCTCTGGTTGCACCAGGCAGAATAAGCTCCTCTTTGACAGAAAGCCTAAGAGAATCTGAAGCAGGGCAAGTGTGGAGAAGGAATAGCCTGCTGTGAGCTGAACAGCTTCTCAATATAAAAACCCATTTGATTTCACATAATGGAGGCTGAGAGGGCTCAGAGTGAATGATGGTTGAGTTCATTTACATTTTAAATGAACACAACATTTGCCTAGGGGCAATGCTTCCTCCCAATAATGGAATCTGAAAAAACGCAGCACTACTTTTTTTTTTTTTAATACAACTTTTCCTTAAAGCAATAAACAAATATATGTCTGCTCTCCAAACTATTGCTCTCTGTATATCTTTTAAGCATAAAATCAAGATTGTGCCTTCAAGGAATGGCTGATCTGAGATACAGAAGCATTTCCACATGTTAATAGATTGAGTGACTCTTATGATTCTCTTTACTTAAAATGTAAAGAATTCTCACTGGGACAGACTCCCCAGCCAGACCTCAAGCTCCCCTTCCCTAACAGGGGGAAAGAGAAAAGGTAACATTGGCAAGAATATTTCCACAGATGTTTCAGTGATTTCCATTCTCTTTGAGATGCCCAAGGCCACATAATTGAGTCTGCTCCACCACAGAGCGTGGGCCACTCAATAAATAGAATTTTATTAGAATCATTTGAGGACACCAAGGATGAATTTTATGATATGTGAATTACATCTCAACAAAGCTGTTTTTTAAACAAACAAATAGGTTTGAGTGTCTAGTAAAAGCTGTATCAAAGATAGTCATCGCTATCACTATTTTTTATTAGATATATATATATATTATTACAGATCATTTATCTACAGTAAGAAGAATGAATTATTTGCGGGAAGTTAGGTAATAGGTGACTGAGTACCTTAATGCAAGAAAAAAAAAAATGGAGACCTGAATGAGGCGACTGTGAAGATGAAAAAAGTGGCAGGATTCAAGATAAATTTTGAAGCAAAGTACCCATGGTGTAAAACAGGGGTGGGGAACAGTTAGCCTGTGCGTTATATAAGGCCCAAGAAATAACTTGGTCTGGCCCTGCTAAGGCATTAGGAGTGAGTTAATTAAATGTTTGACCAAATATAGCAGTCTAATAATTAAGCTGATAATCTTGTATGGCCTGCAAATGATGTTATAAATATCCGAATGGTCCTTGGCAGAAAAAAATTATTCCTTGACCCTGGTGTAAAAGAAAGTGTCACAGGATAGTAAGAAGCTAGGAAGACTCCTGGGCAAGTGGAATAGAGAAACTAAGACAAGAAAATTAAATGAGGCCAAATAGTTTCGGCAGATTTCAGCCAGTTTGCAGCAACCAAGCAGCTTCCCCAACCAAGGACATTCGAGAACAAATGGTTAATACTTCTCCTCCCTAACCAGAGAATTCATAGCTTAAATCACCCTGGAACTGCTAAGGCAGGAGGTAGAGGAGGAGGAAGGAAAGAAGGGAGAGTTTTCTCTCACCCACTAAACAAAGAAGTCAGCCATCATGGGGAAGAGAGAAAGGGGAAGTTTATGTCACTCACTGAGCAAAGAAACCAGTAGTCTTAGGGCTTGCCAAGATAAAATTTTCCAGATGTTCTCATAAATTCTTGGAAAGCCACAAGAAAGTAAAATGGAGACCTTGAAACCCAGTCTGTGCCCTAGATATCTGGCAGAGGAAACTTGAAAACTATACACGGAAAAGTATAAAATTATAAACATCTACCAGGCAGGGCGCTCA
This sequence comes from Pipistrellus hanaki, assembly GCF_964339955.1. Lineage (NCBI taxonomy): Eukaryota > Metazoa > Chordata > Mammalia > Chiroptera > Vespertilionidae > Pipistrellus > Pipistrellus hanaki. The sequence goes on from NC_140507.1 coordinate 17,550,578, forward strand.
GATTAGTTGAGTGCCCATCTGTGCTCCAAGCCAGGTACATTTTGATAAAGTTGTTTGCCACACTTCCTTAATAAATTTGTTTGCTTTACTACTATGCTGCTGTCCAGTGTCAATCTTTCCTATGAGACTGACAAGAATGAAGAAGGGAACAACCCTATACCTTTGAACTCAGGGGGCTGTCTGATAACATCTTTTCTGGTGTTCCTGGTGTCCCATAACAAAAGCACCATGCTTGAGTAGGATTTCTGAGTGACTAAATGCCTGTAATGATCCTTAGTGAACAAATAACCACCAACTTCCCCAGTAAATACAGCTGCTTACTGAGACCCCTTGAGTATAGAGACTATTTTCTTTTCCTGTACAGTAGTTGACTCAATAGTTTTCTCAATCTGATGCATCCGGAGCTTGAAATAAAAGCTAAAAAGACAGCATTTCTTCAAGCTGATGATAGGTCTAAAGGTCTTCACTGGGCTAGTCCTGAGGACTTCCATATTAATGAAGTACAACTTGAAGGAGAGGAGCCAATTTAGGCCTATGATCCAAGGGAGCATGGTTGTCTTTCTTGTTCAGCAAATATTGATTAGATCTTGGAATTCAAGTAAAGAATCAAAGTGAGTGAGTCTTTGGTTCATGCTACAATTAGCAAGGGAACATTAAGCACTTAGTTCATGAGGAGGAGACAGCTGCCCAAGTGCATGGAATTCCAGGCCATGTCTTGTCAGTTGTAAATGTATTATAAGCCATGGTATTGAGAGTCTTCAGTGATCTCCATGCAATGCTTTAAGTTAGCTGAATTGGGCTGGACAGGTAATAATTAATGCCACAGAGTTCTTGTCCTTCACTGTAATGATCCTCAGGGGAAAATGCCTGAATTGAACCATAATGGATTGATGATTATGTCTGAAAATAAGGGGTTGAAAAATCCCCCTACCAAATTAGGCATTAAAAATAAAGTCATCCCATATATGAGACTCTTGAAAGTAATGAGAATGAGATAATGAGATAATTAGTGCTAATCATATTCTAAGCTGTGCAAATTACTTCATATTCAGTTTCATTTTATCAGCACTACTCCATGAGGTAGTTACAATTATTTTCCACATTTCAAGAGAACCAACATCCCAGTTATTAAGTGGTGGAGTTGGGATTCAAATCCACACTGTCTTATTCTAGAACAGGTAAGAGGTTCATTCCCAAAGATACTCACTACTTGCTTTTAGTTCAATAGGAACATATCCAAGATCATGGCATGTTGAGTCCCTTTGTGTCTTTTGACCAGCCACAATCATTCATCAGCAGATTTTTTAAATATATTTTTTATTTGAGAGGAAGAGAGAGGGAGAGAGAGAGATTGAAACATCAATGATGAGAGAGAATTATTGATTGGCTGCCTCCTACACATCCCACCTTGGGGATTGAGCCCACAACCCGGGCATGTGCCCTGACCAGGAATTGAACCATGACCTCCTAGTTCATAAATCGATTCTCAACAACTGAGCTATGCCAGCTGGGCAGTTGATATTTTTTTTATAGCTTAATATGACTCAGGAATTTGATCAATCAATAAACTTGAACACAGTGCCCATCAAAATGTCAACCAATAATAATTTTTTAAAAAATATGTGCATAGTTCTCTATTAGACATTTTAAGTCAAATACAAAGATCATATAGGATTTAGCTCTGAAATATCTTTGAAAATAGAGAAATAATCAAGCAATCTTGTAGAATAAAATCCATGGTAGCATATAATTATTTGTTCTATTGTGTGATCCAAAAAATATTTATTGGGAGAAATAAGAAAATAATACTTAAGAATCCATTTTGAATATTTTCACAGATGGATATGATCATAAAGCTCCATTTCAGTAACCACCAAAATTCTACCTTTTCTTGACTGGCAGTGAAGAAATTTGGTGAACAGAAAGGAAGAATCTATTTACCTTAATATTAATTTCATGTTCTATATAACTCATAAAAGAATCTCATGAACTGTTTCCACCTTTTGGAATTGCAGAATTATGGAATAATTCATAAGAGAGAAAACAAACAAGATATGAGAAGGGAAGGACAAATGGAACCTATCTTCAGGATCATGGCTACCCCAAACAGAGCAATAGATTTCTTTCTTCTGGCTTCAGAACTAATAATTGGTAGAGAAAGCATTGTCATATGCATTTACTAATAGGGGCAATATAGTAATGCAACATTTTTAATTGTCTGTAATGGAAGGTGGACATCTTGTTGTTTTAGAATTGTGGGAAGAGATATCAGTGAAGTGAAAACCCAGACACTCTGGCCCCACAATAGTTTGCCCAGCTGACTTTGAGGACATTCCTACCATACCCAGGATAGGTTAGTCCAGTATAATCGCATCCTATTCCTGTACCTATTATATTCCATGTCCCTTCTAAAGGAGAGCAGAATATGCCACCCCAAAATGTGCCACTTTGGCATATTGATTATTTTTAACTGAAGTTTGCCAAGAAAGAACCAGTACAAGAAGGACTTTCAGTCCTCCTCTATGTCCCTGAAACCAGTAAATCTCCCCTGAGCAATGTAGCAGGAGGGTAGAAGGCATCCTTATCACAAGAAATAGAAATAGGGAATTTAGGGCTGAAAAGGCTAAACAAATCTTGTTACCTCTTCACTAATTTTCTACACTGAACCAAAATTCTTTTGTCTTTATCAATTCTTCACATGTGTATTATTTTCTTGTCTAAAGGACATAAAATTTGCCTGCTTTGGTCATTTCTATGGGCTCTTGTACTATACATACAAATTTAAATTTTATTTTCTTCTGTTAATTTGTTTTATGTCCATTTAATCATTAGACCAAATAACCTAAAAGGTAAGAAGGGAAACAGTTTCCTCCCCTACACTTCCTGTAGTACTCCAAATTATTCATTCCCTCTAGATAAACTCATGAAATCCAGTCATCTGTTTGAAGACTGCCTGATATTTTTACCCACCTTATCGAATTCCTCCTTTTTTGAACTCTTAAAACTTAGATAGCTTGAGTCCTTCAAAATCATCTCTTCGTTACTCCCCTGAACTAATCTGACTTCCCCAGTTTAAAACGACAAGTCTGTATCTTCTACCTCTCAGGTACTTCCAGGAGGGCCTGGTACAAATATGGACACAGAATAGGTTGTTAACAACAGCACAAATAATTTAAGTTTCCATAAATAGGTAACCAGGTATTCTTACATACCTTATTCAGTTGAGTTCTCACAATAACCTATTAATGCCATTGCTGAGAAAACTAAAGTTGAGTAATTTAAATGATCTTCAAGTCTCTACAGGTATGAAGTAGCATGAGCCTGCCTCCTCCAGACTGGAGCCTGATGTCATTAGGTGTCTATTTACATGATCTCTCAATATTCTAGGCTTCTATTTTGTCTCCATAAAACAAATATATCAGCAATTATTTGTTGTTTTTACTATCTTTTAAGAATCTATAAATTCTGTAAGGACAGAACTCTGTCTGCTTTCTATACCCTCTTGTACATATCGGCACAAACTAAATACATGTGGAAGAAAGAGGAGGGAAGAGAGAAGGAATGGGGGTATTGAGAAACGTCAGCCTAGACATAATCAGAAACTTGTGTTTTAAGTTCTTCTATATCTTTTGTGCATTTAGGCAAATTCTGCTAGACCTTCTGTGGAGGAAGAGAAGAGAATGAAAGGAGAAGGTGAGATCAGAAGAGTATAATTCCACACACCATTCCCCAGTGAGAAGTGCCCAGGAAAGTGTGAGATGGGAGACAAAGTGACTATTTCCTTAGCAGGTCACTGTCTCACCTGCACCTCACTGACTGAGCACCCTACAAGGATTTATGGTATTTATATTTAAAGACACACTGTACTTCTTTTTCAGATACTACAACCCTGAGAATACTTTGTCTGTATTCATTTTTTTTAAAAAAAAAAATAATCTGTTTTGTAACCAGAGGGAAAAATGGTCCTGCTGGACTTTTGAGGTGTTATGCCACCTGCCTACGACATTTTCCAGGATGGTTTTAACTAAACTCAACTTTTGCTCCACGCACTGACTTGAGACTCTTAACTCTTCTAAGATGAGACTTAACTGCCTCATTAGTCTTCATTGATCTACTAGTTCCACTAACCTTTCCTTTTACATAACACCTTGCAATGCTATAATCTTAGAACAGAATTTTCCTCTATTGCCTATTGTTTCTTTCTGACTCACAAAATATTTGTTAGGCTAAATAGAAACCACCCTTCCCATCAGGATACCTATAAAATATTACTGGCTAAGAACATCAAAACAAATGAAAATCTCTCATATACCTTGAAAATTGCATAGGGTATTCTGTAAAATCAATACAGAAGACTATTTGACTTTAGGTAGTGGACATATAGTGCAATATATAGATCTTGTATAATAGAAGTGTATACTTAAACCTATATGGTCCTATTAACCAATATCACCTTGATAAATTTAATTAAAAAGAAAAAATCAATACAGTTGCAATGCTACCTGGAAAAGGCTACTCATATCAAAAAGCATATTATCTCCTATTGAAGCTACAAAGTTAATTATTTTATAGAGAAGAGTTTGTTTTCCTCCATATCTGAGATTTGATTTTCAAGCCCAATCCTTCTATTGTCTTATGTTATTTCCCTGGGCAATTAACTCCCCATATTTGAATTTGATGTCCTAATCAATTTAAAAAAAAGGTCAGAGGAAGTAATAGCTCTGATTGTCTCATCCTTGGCAAGGTGACTTTCTAACTCCAGATACCTCATAAGTATATGAGTCAAAACAGTGTATCAATATCCACACAGGTTCCTAGCCCAACTAAAACTCTCCAATAGCCCTGACCAGTTTTGCTCAGTGGATAGAGATTGTTGGCCTGTGGACGAAAGGGTTCCAGGTTCGATTCCAGTCCAGGGCATGAACCTTGGTTGCGGGCACATCCCCAGTAGGGGGAATGCAGGAGGCAGCTGATGTTTTTCTCTCATTGATGTTTCTAACTCTCCATCCCTCTCCCTTCCACTCTGTAAAAAAATCAATAAAATATATTTTTAAAAATATAAATAAATAAATAAAAACTCTTGAATAGAGAATCCAGTGTTATCACTATTCTGTAACTATGGTCCTGGGCTGGAAAGATGGAAGTAAAAATAGGAGACTATGGAGGCTAATATAGGAGAGCAATGGACAATTTTGTTTGGCTTGTATGTCAGGTGGAAGTAAACTTACCAAGACAACCCCTGGGGCTAACCTTAAGTATCTAATGAAAACTAAGTTCTGCCAAACCAGTTTGGCTCAGTGGATAGAGCATCAGCCTGCGGACTGAAAGGTCGCAGGTTCGATTCCTGTCAAGGGCATGTATCTTGGTTGCGGGCACATCACCAGTGGGGGGTGTGCAAGAGGCAGCTGATCGATGATTCTCTCTCATTGATGTTTCTAACTCTCTATCCCTCTCTTTTCCTCTCTGTAAAAAATCAATAAAATATATATATATATTTTAAAAAGAAAACTAAATCCCCATACAATTGGATTTGGGGGTTGTCCAGGCCAACTAACAATATCTTTCACAACCTCAGATACCCTTCAGAAATGTTACCTGTAAAGATTGATCATTTTGAGCTGATGGGTCTTCTAATTTTCCTGTTAGACAGCAAATCCTATTGGCAAGGCAACCCTGAAATCTGTGTGTGTTATTTAGGGGCAGGGGTGTAGGAATACAAAGCTCGATGTTGGACACAAAAACCATATTTCGTAATTTGCCAAGGTTACCTCCCACACTTAGGCCTCTAGCGGTGCATTTCACAGGGCTGTCGCCTCCCTGAAAACTTCCCACTCCGACATGTTTTGTTATCTGAAGCCTTGCAGAAGGCAAAGCCACTTCGTTCCGTTGCTGAGAGAGACTTCAGTGCTAAGATCTTAAAATGCACAGGAATTCAGGGCAGGACCCTTAGAGCAGAGGCATGGCTGGGTGGGAAGCAAGGGAAACTTTACCCAGTAAAGCCTTTAAAGAAATAAAAATAGCCAAAACCGGTTTGGCTCAGTGGATAGAGCCTGCACACTGAAAGGTCCTAGGTTCGATTCCGGTGAAAGGCATATACCTTGGTTGCAGGCACATCCCCAGTAGGGGGTGTGCAGAAGGCAGCTGATCAATGATTCTCTCTCATCGATGTTTCTAACTCTGTATCCCTCTCTCTTCCTCTCTGTAAAAAAAAAATCAATAAAATATATTAAAAATAAGAAGAAATAAAAATAAAGACATGCATGGAAATAGCCTTTGCTAATACCCTGATGAAAAGATATCAGAGGAGAGGGTGTTAAGCAAGACCTTAAGAATTACAGAAAATGTAGCAAATGTTGGTACCCATTCCTGTGAATACACCCCCATCAGTCAGCAGAGTCTCGGCCTACCAGCTCCTTCTGAAGGCTACCCTCCCATACAGATCCTAGCTATGGCCTTGCCCAAGAAATCACCAATCCTAACCCTCTCATTTTCTTTTGGGATGACTGAGGCACAGCATAAAAAAAAAAAAAAAAACAAACAAAAAAAAAAACAGCTCTTTGCTTATGGGCACAAAACTAGTTTTAGAGGTAAAAATAGGAACAGAATTTGGTCTTTCCTGTGTACAATTTTGCTGGTAGCTCTGTGAGTGACGGGGTCTTAAATTATACTTATTCTCCCATGAACATTTTTTTTTTCAGAAGCATGCCAAGCTGTGAGTAGTGACAAAATTCAGTAGGAGTCATTCATTTCTTTCTCAAGACAGACAAGTACCAAGGTGCCTAATTAAATACCAAAAGACTTGGAATTATCTGGTCCTTTCTGCCAAGTGCAGAAATACACATTGATTCATGTCAGTTCCCTTCCCATGATCACATCTTCCATTTATAATTGCTAAATATGCCAGGTTCGCAAAGTTTCCCCCATTTGAGTGCTCTATGCGAATTTGCGAATAAATACCATTGCTCCAACTGTTTTTTGAATACAAAAAATATCCACATCAGCACAGACTACACAAATGTGGGGCCCAGGGGCATGTGATGTAGCAAAGAATAGCACCAACTCAGAAGTCAGAGTGTAGGGGTGTGGATATGTCTCATGTGTATAGCTTGCCATAGGACTTTGGGGACCCCATTTACCTTCTCTGAGCCTATTTTCTGATCCCAGATTGGGAGAAACTAGATTTTCCATGTTCCTCTCATGGATAACTGGGAGAATCATATGAGATCATGGATAACTCTTCTGAAAAAATCTGTTCATGATCCTTATTTTGAAAATGAAGAAAATAAATATAAAGAAAGACAGGTCTTTGAAGCCAGGAAACTTGGTGCCAAGTGATAGGGACTGAGTTCCAATCTTCCTACAAACTCACTTCCACTTCTTCCTTGGGATGCAATATCTCTATCAGTAAAATGAGGAGACAAGATTGAATGATATTTTATGTCTCCTCTAATTCTAATTGAGCCTTTGTAGTATTATTAAACAGTACAATCATTTTAGTCTGAATTGAACTAGAGTTATGCCAGTATTTGAATTAATCTTCTGTCTTCAGAGCCAGGGTTTGTTACACTGTAGTGTGAAACACAGGATTATGATCTGGAGAAGTAAAACTTGGCTTATGTAACAACTGCAAGAGATATGAGGGCCTAAGTTGGATCACAGAGCAATAGCAAAAATGAGTGAGAAACTGGTAAAATCTGAATAAAGTCTATAGTTAGTTGATAGTATTTTTCCAATGTTAATTTCTTGGTTTTGATAGTTGAAGAATATGGTTAGGAAAGATGATAACGTTAAGAGATGCTGGATGAAAGGTTCATGGGAACACTCTGTTCTAACTTTGCAACTCTTGTGCAGATCTAAAGTTATTTCAAAAATAAAAATCTTTATCCAATGGAAATCATCTCAAGAGCATGTTGAAAATGTAAATTTCTCCAGTTCCAGAGACCTGATGATGATAGTCCTAGAAAAAGGTCCAGGAATCTGCATCCCAATAGGCACACAGGAGGATCTGATGGGATTACCCATACTTGGAGAAACCCTGACCTAAAGCAGGTGTCACCAACCTTTCAGACCTGAACCACTGGTTGGTAACTGCTGCTCTAAAGGATATATATATAAAAGCCTAAACAACTGGTTGCTATAATGCTCATTGACCACTAGGGGCAGATGCTCAATGTCGAAGTTGTCCCTGGTAGTCACTGAACTCCCAAAGCAGGAGTGCTGCTCAGCTGACTTGGATGAGCAGGAGGTGGCTCCTCCCCAGATCCCTGTAGGCCACACAGAGGGACCCGACCAGTGCACGAACCTGTGCACTGGGCCTCTAGTTTGTAATAAAATAAGTGATAATTAGAGATGAATAAATAAAAACTAACAACCTGAGGCTGTAAAAGAACTCTTGGGTGAGATCTTGATTTGAGTACTATTTCTATCAGTGGTTGTATAAAATTAGGCAAGTTATCAATCTGCTGGGCCTCACATTCTTCATTTATAAAGTCAGAGGTATAGCTATGGATGAATTTCTGGATGCCCAGCATGGTGAACAGTAGTCCCTAAAACCATACTCTGGCAGCGCCAGTCTCCCCCAGCCTCTCTGTAGATTCCTTTCCTCTCATGGCACTGCTCACCAGCCCTGGACTTCGTGTAGTATCCTTAGCAGGCATGTTTGGCCCTGCAGTGAGTTAAACATAGTCACAAAGGAGACACAACATGTTGAAAAACACAGCCAGTGTAACAAGGTCAGCAGTGGGGGGACATCAGATTTTGAATCTTCTTTATTGAGTGGAGGTGCAGACTTTAGTCCTGGTTTTCACTGCATGAAATAGAAATCCTAACTTCCATCGTAAAGACTCTGGGGGAAGGAAATGAGGTCTTTGACTCTAGTCCTTTCATTGGAGAGCAGTTTTGTATCACATGAGGCCACAGACTCGGAGCCACTGTCTCTACCGAGACCCCACCCAGATGAAGAAGGAAGATGGATGTGAGTCAGCTCAGAGCCACTAAATTTAATAGTGGCCCTGACTAGAGTCATGGGGCTGCCCCTTCCTTCTTGCTGTTAAGCATGTGTATGCACACACACATTAGCAAGAGTACAAACCTCTCAAATCAGAGGGAATAAAAATTCCTATAGGGCAGATAACATGCCAATCTCACGCCATCCTAATTTTCTTGACCTAGCTCAACAGTTTAGATAGATCAATGTTTATGTATGTTTTTAAATACATTTTTTATTTATTTCAGAGAGAAGGAAGAGGGAGAGATAGAAACACTGAAGATTAGAGAGAATCATTGATTGGCTCCCTCCTGCACGCCTCCTACTCGGGATCGAGCCAGCAACCCAGACATGTGCTCTGACCAGGAACTGAACCATAATCTCCTGGTTCATAGATCAATGCTCAACCATTGAGCCACACCGGTCAGGCATAGATAAATGTTTTTAATGGTACCTATAAATCAACTCTAGATTTTGTTTGCCCTTATAAAGAGTTTACCAAGAGAAACATATGATACTAATATTTTCTAAGTGTAAAAAATTCTACTTGTTATTCCAGAGCATGATTCTATAACAACTTGGTCTCCTCATTTGTAAAGAGAACTAATAACATCTACAAAGTTTAGTTTGAATCTTGACAATAATCCTAGGGATTTATTTTATGTGAAATTATCCATATAAATTTAAAAGGATATGAATTTAATACCTAAATTGAGATTCAGGCAGTTGGTACAGGAGCTAGGATTTAAGTCCAAACCCAACAACTCTAAAGCCCACACATCCACTAGAATGCCTCCAGGGAACCACTGTTAGCTCTGGTGCTTTTCCTGAAAGCCAAATGAATGTATGTCTCCAAAACATAAAAAGAAGAGGAAAAAAATGGCACTCCTCTTTTATATCTGTTTTGTCAGTATGATAGTTTATGACTAAGTACAGTTTTCTTAGGATGAAATGTGTTAGGTATGTAGAATCAGTCCCCATGACTTCTGGGAACTACCATCTATCCCTTGGTGATAGAAATGATTATACTCTAAGCCCAACCATTAACTTATCTATATCTATACCGATCCTCACGTTCATTCCTCCAGTCTTGGAAAATAACATACTGTGATATTCCCTCCGGAAGTTGCTCTTTCTTGTTCCTATTTAACCCTTTGATTACAAATATCCAAATGCTTGTTGAAGGGCATCATTGAGATCTCCAATAGCTGCCTGAAATACAGCTTGTCAAGGCTATAAGTCTGAGAGTCATCCCTAAATTATTTTTCTCTCACCTTTTATATATAATGTAATCATTCGGCTAATCAACCCTTATGGATCCTACTGATCTTGGCTTCTAAACACTCTTGAATCTGATCCCTGAATCCTCAGTGCCTTCCACTGCTGCCTTATTTGTGGATGTGACTCCTCATTGGAACAGCCTCCTAATGATATCATGGCCTCTGATATTATCTTCTATCCATTTTTCTACATGGTCCCCAGAGGTATTTATATAAAATGAAAGCCTGAATGCATTGATGCCTTGCATGACTTGCTTCCCTAGATACTTATTGATCTACTTTTCCAACCTCATCTCTCACTTGAGCACTGCGCACCTACATAGAAAAACTCAATCTTGGCCTTCTCTTTTAAGCTTCAAAAATTCAAATTTCTATGTAATTCTCTCTCTCTCTAGATATAGATATAGATATAGATATAGTACATACATATACATATATACATATATATAGCTAGATAGATATAGATATAGAGATAGATAGTTATAGAGATAGATAGTTATAGAGATAGATAGTTATAGAGATAGATAGTTATAGAGATAGATAGTTATAGAGATATTATAGATAGATAGATATAGAGATAGATAAAGATATAGAGATAGATATAGAGATAGATATAGATACATAGATACATAGATATGGATACATAGATATAGATATATAGATCCATACCTCAGCTTATATTATATCCTCTTATTGAAACCTACTTTAATTCCTCCCTTTTCCCACTGATAATTCTTCACCTAATTTCACTTTCACTTCTGAATTTACAACACAATTCTAAGTCATCTATGGACCAAATAGAGAAGTCACTGATAGAACTTAATAGAGAAAATTGATGATACCAAAAGCTAGTTCTTTGAAAAAATCTTTATAATTGATAATTCTCTAACATAAATAGCTAGATAAAGTAGCAGGAATAAAAAGTGGGAATCTAGCATAGATTCTACAGACATTAAAATAAGGGAATATTACATTCTATACATATAAATTTAACAATTTAAATGAAAGTCACCAATTCCTCAAAAAATAGACGAAAAATTCTAGAAATATTAACTAAATTTAATCAATTGTTAAAAGTTTTCATAAAAATAAATTGCCAGGCCCAACGGGTTTCTCTGATAAATTCACCAAATATTAAAATAATATCAATTCTACAGAATGTTTTTAGAAAACATCTGAAGATAAGGGAACAATTCTCTATTTGTTGTATAAGATCTGCATTACTCTAATATCAAAAATAAACATGATATTGATTACCTCCCACTGTGAACTTTACAACACTCAGAGTCTACACTAAGCATGTCAAACTTTAGCTGCAAGTTTGACATGTTTGGTCTTCACTGTTCAAAATTATGGATATCGTATTTTCTGTTGATGAGGAGGTATAACAACTGAAGCTCTCAGGTATTGCTGGCAGGAATGCAAAAATGATACAACTATCCCGGAAATCAATTTTTCAGTTTCTTAAGTTAGCTATATACTTAGCATGTGCTCCAAAAACACCAGTTCTGGGTATTCACCCTAAAGAAATGAAAACCGACTTTCACACACAAAAAATCTATACACAAATGTTTACAGCATCTCTATTTATAATCATGCAGACATAGAATGAAAATAACCCAAATATATCTTTCATAACTGAATGCATAAACTGTGGTTCATCCACAGAAGGGAATACTACTCAACCTAACAAACAAACACCAATACAAAACAAACAACAACAAAAAGCCTGTTGATATACTTAACGAGGTGATGAATCTCAAATGTATTATGTCGAGTGGCAGAGATCAGTCTCAAAAGCTTTTATTCTGTGTGATTCCATTTGTATGTCATTCTCATAAAGACAAACTACAGTATAGAGGACAGATCAGTGGTTGCCAGGGATGAGGGTGTGAGAAGGGTATGAATACAAAGGAATAATATGGAAGAGTTTATGGGGTAATAGGACTATTCTATATCCTGATTTTGGCAGTACGTGAATCTATATAGAGAGTCCAAGAACTATATCCATACAAAAAGTCAATTTTACTGTAATTAAACTAAAACACAAAATATAAAAGCAAAGCAAAGGGATGTCAAATACAGAAACTTGCCACTAGTTTCTCCCACTTTATCTGATTTACTCCCCTCAAAACAAAACCCCACACATTCTTCACTCCACAATGCTGGGCTTTTATTTATTTGTTTGATGAGTAATTTATGTAGCACTTACTATGTGAAGAGGAAGAAGTAATTACTTTTTGCTGGGGAAAGGCTAGGAAGAAAACACATATTAACTGAACACTGAGAAATATTTTTAGTGAGGGAAGATGGAGGTGGGAAATCTGGATATCTCTCTAAGGCAGAGAAAATTACCTGCCTCATTTGGAAAACGCCAGGTTGTTTGGAAATTGAAGTAGAGATGATTTTGAGATGGGGGGGAAAAGTTAGACTAGTAACAGGTCTTGAAAACCTTGAATGCCAGAAAAGAGTTTGACCTTAATTTATATTCTCTCTACCTGACAGTAAAAATCATCTCAGATCCTATATCTTGGCCTTATCACATGGGTCCTTTTCATGCTTATTTTACATCATTAGAAGCCGACACTAGCCGAAACCGGTTTGGCTCAGTGGATAGAGCGTCGGCCTGTGGGCTGAAAGGTCTCAGGTTCGATCCCTGTCAAGGGCATGTACCTTGGTTGTGGGCACATCCCCAATAGGGGGTGTGCAAGAGGCAGCTGATCGAAGATTCTCTCTCATCGATGTTTCTAACTCTATCCCTCTCTCTTCCTCTCTGTAAAAATCAATAAAATATATATATTTTTTAAAACCAACACTAAGGGTTAGAAGATAGCTTTCAATATTTACTTCATCACTGATTTGTCCTATAAACTTTGGCCAATTAATTTCAGCATCTTCTTTTACCATGCGTAACACACAAGAAATCACACTAGCCTTTTCTACATCGTAAAACTTATCTGAACATTAACCTGATGCTAAGTGCACATGAATGTTTAAAGTATAGAATAAAGCATTTTCTCAAACTGTGGTTGTTGGGTCAGCAACATTAGCGCCACCTGGGAATTTATTAGAAATGCAAAGTCTCCCAACCCAGCCCAGACTTACTGAATCAGAAATGCTGGGGTGATGGCCAGTCATATGCATTGAATAAACCCTCTTGGCTTTTCTGATGCATTCTAAAGCTTGAGAATCACTGACACAGAATATTGTACAAATGTACTCAAGTGCCATTAAACTCAAACTGTGCATGCCTCCATCTACTCTGAGAATGTTACAGACTCACAAAAGGACTGTGTCCTACTTGGAGCTAGAAAATGAGACGTTCTTCACTGATGTTTTGCTATTCTCAACTCATGAATCTATCAAAGGCAGATTTTTCTAGAGGAGTAATTACTTTCAGAAATATTCAGCATTCTTGTGTCAGAAGGCCCAGGGATGATTTCTGGGAGGGAAAGAAAACGGGAGATTTTTCTTCACCAATTTGTATTTTGAGAAAGTAGTTTTGTTTGAGAGAATTGATGTCAGCCCATTGACCGGCAGTCACATTAAATTTGTGTCCATTTATTCAACGAATCATCACTAATGTCAACATTTCCCCGTATATCCAAATGCTGCAAAGCATTAGAAATCCCAGCCTCAGAAAGGACACATAGTAAAAAGACATTGCTCGGCAGAGGACAGAGCGTAAGTGACAAGGAAGTAGTGAGAACACTTTTCTGTCTGTTATACACATTAATAAATACAAACATATTTCTCTTTAATATACTTCAACATGAGGTAACATCAGAAAAGATCATTGAAATAGACTGCCTAGGGCCTCCCTCAACTAAACAACCAGAACAGGAAACTCATTAATGTCATTTAATCTGAATCATCTTTCACTGATTCAAATCCTTTTCTTTTTTTTTTCCTGTGGTTTGCTTGGTTCAAGTTATCACCATCATCATCACCATAAATATCCATTCTGTGCCTGATTGTGAGATTCCCCTGTTGGCTAATCCTGTCAGGATTAGTTTGAAGTAAACATTTAAAAATTTAGGAAGAACTCGTCTTTGAACTCAGCTACTACCAGGGTACACGAACAACAACAGGTAGTGAGTCTATTGACCAGAAGCTCCAAGGTTAGCCATGGGCTCACTATGAGCTTCTAATTACAACCCTGGCACCAGCTTCCTATCCATATAATAAAAGAGGAGCTAATAACTTCTATAGAAAGCGTCTCATAGTATTTCTATAGCCATTTGCTTTATTTTAATGTCACTTCACTGTTTTCCACAAAGCATCCAATTTGTCATTCTGCTCCCATTAGCCCTGTCTCCAGAAGAAATAAATCTGGTAAGCTCATTACTATTTAGGCCAGGGGTCACAAATTCAAATGCCTGCATGTTAATAAACTTATCATAATTCTTGCTGGGCATACAAAAATGTGTACTAAGAAGCTTGTCCTTTAATACAGCAAAATGCTAGCTAGTTACATTGCCTTTGAAAACATATATTCAGGCAAAACACCCTTGTTAAAACTTTGAAGCCACCAGTTTGCCTTCCTTGGTTTAAGCATTAGTACTTCATACCATAGTCTGTCATATTAAACCCTTTTTTCTCTTTTACAATTAAAATAGAAAATTACTAGACAGGTAAAATGATGTTTGGCTATGATTCATTATTGACTATTTAAATATGGTTTAGTTTTATCAAAGACCTCTCAAACAACATCTTCTACTTCTAATCATTTTTTCCTACCATAGTTTATAATCTCTTTAGCTTACATTTATATTACATTTACTGTACTTCTGGGTAAAGGGATTAGTATATTACACCTTGTAGTGAATACATATTAGGTAATAGGGTACTTGTTATACTTTATATTTGATAACTTGAGATTATGCATTATTGCTCTTTAGCTCCAATATAATTTAAAATTCTGCCTCAAATATTTCTAATTCAGCCCCAAAGAAAAGAATGCTAGCAATGGATTTGTATTCATTGAATTAAAATAGCCATGCATTGCCCTAACCTGTTTTGCTCAGTGGATAGAGCATCATCCTGCGAACTGAAGGGTCCAAGGTTCAATTCCAGTCAAGGGCATGTACTTTGGTTGCGGGCACATCCCCAATAGGCAGGGAGAGGGTGTGTGTACAGGAGGCAGCTGATCAATGTTTCTAGTTCTCTATCCCTCTCCCTTCCTCTCTGTAAAATAAATCAATAAAATATGTTTAAAAAATAAAATAACCATGCATAAATGACTATTCTGGCCTAAACATAAGCACTAACTCTAGTCATCTTCACTGTTATAGATTCCACTCCTACATTTCCAAGAAGTAAACATCCTTGTGTCCTACAGATTTTAGTATTCCTTATTCATAGGATTTTACTATGGGGAAAAGTGGCAGACATTGGAGAGATAAAAGTCTGCCTGGGTTGGAATATTAAAGACAAAACAAGAGATAAAACTTCAAACACTATAGAACCCTGATTCATTTCTTAAATGTTTTTCCTTTCTTAAGTCCTTGTTTATCAAAATTATTGTCAGGCTGTGATTAAACACATTGATTACTAACTCCTCCCTGTTAATAAGTCCAGCAATCTGTTCTCATAGAAGAAGTCTGATTGCCCCCATTATGAAGGCCTAAATATTCCAGATGGCTTTGCACAGATTCTTGGGTTTTGTCCAGAACCACGGACAGCTCCACTTATTCATTTACAATAGCTTGTGTACCAGTCCTAGCCAAGAGGTTAGTACACATTCTTTGTCTAAGAGTTGTCATAATCCCGAATATATACTTTTCTCTCCCACTAAGAGACACGTTGGCATTTTCACATGCAGTGTCAACATTTCATGTGCCTTACACTTCTCTCTTCGCCATCACCAAGCTACCACAAGCTCCTGATGAAGCACGTAAATTGACAACAACAAAAAAAAATAATTCCTGCCAAATCAAGAGAACCTCAAACATGCCATTTTTATTGTGTTTTTTTTGACACAGTTTTTTTGAGTAATTATTACTGTTTTTTAAGCATTATCATTATTAGAGGTGTTGTTACAGAGGGAAAGAAAAGAAAAAAGGACCTGATCTTAAAATTATCATTAATAAGAAATAAGATTTAAGATGAAAAAAAGAGCTATTAGATTTTTAGTGGGGAAAAATTTTCTGGTGATGACTGATTTGCTTAGGGGAAAAATAATTCTAGAAAATATAGTTACAGATAGAATATTGGCACCCTACTGTCAGATAACAGTGGCTTAGTATTCCCAGTTAGGGCAGTGAAACTCTAACCCCCTCTAGTGTCTCTTGTTCAAGAAGAGTACTGCTGGCCTTTATAGACTGTTCTCCCCCCCACCTACCCGAGCATCTTACAAAATGGTCCATTTGCAAGTTACTTGTTCAAGGTCTTAAAAAAAAAAAAAAAAGCTGGTAATTCCTCAGATACCTTCCTATTATCCAACCTAAAATTGCTCACAGGAGCCCAGCTGATGTGATTTAGTTGAGCATTGTCCCATGCACCAAAAAGTCATTGGCTTGATTCCAGGTCAGGGCGCATGCTTAGGTTGTGAACTCAATCTCCATTAGGGGGTGTGCAGGAGGCAGCCAATTGATAATTCTCTCTCATTGATGTTACTATCTCTCTCTCCCTCAGATTTTAGTATTCCTATGATACAATAGAATTTTATTATGAGGAGAAAAAAGTCTGCCTGGGTTGGAAGATTAGGAACAAAAGACAAAACTTTTCAGATACTATAGAATCCTGGTTCATTCCTCCCTCTTTCTATAAAATCAATTTAAAAAACATTAAAATTTCTCACAGGAGAAATAACTGAACTGCCACCATATTTGTATAGAATTTAGAAGCTAAGGTGGATTAGAATATTTGTTAGTTATTTTAAAATTGTGTACATCATTTAATATTATTCAGTGTAACCAGAAAAAAAATGCTCCTTACCCAGTCAATTTGTTCACTGATATGATTAAAAAGAGAATATGTTTTAGCCCTGATGCTAGTACTAGCTCAATATATAACACTGAACAAACAATGCCATTTCTCTGCAAAATCTCTTTAAAAAAAATGACAGCTTTAAATAAAATGAAGACCAAGAATTCTAGGATTCTAGAAAATAGCACAGTTCCTGATAAAGTCAGTTTAAGCCTCTAACCCTCACTTTCTTAATTTATAAAAAATATAATTTATAAAAATTTATCCTCTCTACCTCACAGATCAAAGGCAGATTATTACCATAAAATTATTTCAGCTAGACAACTCCATTATATTTTCTTTCGGCAGAGCTGCAGGTCATCAGTGGCTGATACTTCATAGCCACGAGTTACAGGAGCTCTGGAGTTTGACTGTCTGCATTCAAAACTCAACACCAGTACTTACAAACTATGTTGCTTTAAGCAATTAACTTGTCATCTCTCTTTGTATAAATTCCCTCTTTGAAAATACAGAGAAGTAAAAGAGGAGGAGGAAGAAAAAGAAAATGGTTGTTATGAGCATTAAATGAGAAAATCTTTCCCTAGCACTCAAAATTCATAATAATTAGTAACTCTACAAATGATATCATCTGCATGGGAGGGGTAAAGTCAAGAAACTAGATTACAACCACCAAGCCAATAACAGCAGCAGCTGCTTCGGTTGCACTGGTCATTTGTCATCAGCTGCTTCAGTCGCACTGGGGGCGTGCGTGCAAAATGCTGTATGTGCATCGTGTCCTCCACATTCTCCCCTGTGCCCTGCTTGTTCACTTTACTCTAATGATCATCTTGCAAAGAGAGATCAAGATAGGCTTCTTTTATGAATAAAATGACCCTGTCATTAGAGAATACTTTTGTATGCTCTGTTGATTCTAGAAACAACCTACAAGTCATTTATTGAAGTTATTTTTATTCCCAATTTGCATCAGCAGAGACTAACAGAGATGCTGCCAAGTTAGCAAATATCAGACCAAATCTCCTGATTTCAAACCTGGTGTTCTTGTCATTCTACCTTGCCCTCTCTCATTGCAGACTCTCACCAGGTGAGCAAATGGCCCAGGTCTGATGACTGACTGACAAGTATGGGCATGGAATGGTGCTCCACCAAGATAATACAAGTTTATGGAAGGCTGTATGTCTTTTGGGTCATTTCCTTTGCCAAAACCATATTCTGGCCACGGAGTTATTTTATTCATCAGATGCCAGAGGGTTGCATTTTTATGCAAGCTCAATGCTAGGTCGGCTTGCCAGAAGAAAGCAAATAAAAATTGCATGAGGTTTGGAGTAGGTTGGGGGCGGATGGCGGGAGCCTCCCTGCTGACTTGGCCTTTGCTGCATGAAAGAGGAAGCTAAGCCTCTGCAAGGCTTATGTGCATCCTGGAGAAACTCCTTTGACACAAACATAAACGTCTGTGTGAAGGGAAATTCATGAGGCTGCGAAGGCCAGAGAAGCTGACCTCATACCTTTTTGTAAGAAGGATAAGTGAAAAATAGCCACTCTGTCCCTTTGTTCATTCAATACATGATTAATATTCACTTTGTATCCAGACTTATGCCAGGCACTGGGAAACACATATTAAAAACTGTATCATTGTCTTATGCTTAAGGAATGTATACATAAAGTATCAAGCTGGGCTGTGAAGAATAGAAAGAGATGGTCCCAAGCCCGAGGAACTCACATCTAATAGAAGAACAGACACGTAAGAAACCACAGGACTTCAGTGCTAGTGCTATTCGAGGTGGACCCTAATAAGTACCATCATATAAATAGTGCCATGAGAGGAAAAAGGAAGGAGAGAGAAATGATAACAAGCAATCATGGAAGGCTTCACAAAGGAGGAAATATTCTAGGCAGGTCAGTGAGAATATTTGAATACCAGTACTTTAGAAGGGGAATGAGACTGACTCATAAAAATGCTGAGGCACTTAAGGAAGGTTGAATAGTGGGGGCAGGTCTCCTACTCCAAAAATATTACATTTTCTTTAAGATAGCATTTTAATGGAAGCTGCTGGAAAGCTAATGGAAGCAGTACAGTTGGGGGGAAGTGATTATTGTTAATGAGATATAGAAGGAAAAAAAAGCAGAACAGTGAAACATTTAAGAGCTGGCCCTGGGAGTTGGCAGCCCAGCTTCCCATCTCGGCACCTCCATTTCTGAGAGTTTTGAGCTCTGTTAATTCAATAGTGGCCCCTAAACCTCAGTTCCTCGACTATAAAAGGGGATAATACAACTAATTTAGGGTTGATGGAAACATATCAATAATGGCTCGTTAGTAATATTTAAGGTGTGGAAGTACATCACACTTAGAGGAAGACAAAGGGGAGGCAGTCCTGACTGATGTCTGGGATTGTGCCAGGAAATAGTGAATGATTAGGTTTATGGGAATAAAAAGTGGGCAAGAATAGGAGACATAACTCAATTTGAGTTTAATTATGTTACTTGATATTCAACCTTTTTGGGAAATACTCCTCCTTTCGGGCACAAGTCACACATCCTTACAGCTAAAGACCAAGTGGAAAAGAACAATGGTCAGAAGCACACATTCCCCTCTGCTGATTTGGCGCTCTGAAATTGATGGTGTTGCCATCTGAACAAAAGTCAGTTGCTAGCCATGAGTATTTGCATTTGAATAAGAAGGCATGAATTTTAACTACAGCCTTTGTCATCAAGGGAAGTCAACTGTAGCAGGGTTCCCTGTGGAAAAAGCTCTGAGAGACTCGGCAAAGGTGAAAATTCCAGTAAATTAAAGCTTTATTACTTCTGATGCTCTTCCCATTCCAGAAAGCCTGTGTTATCTCTGACTCCACTTTCTTATCCTGCATTTATTTCATCAGAAAATACCATATGCTCAACTTTTAAATGTATCCAGAATATGACCACATGTTTCACTTCTAGCTCCTATGCTATCACTTCAGTGCAAGCCACCGTCACCTCTCACTGGACCATGCCAATGGCCTCTGAACTGCTCTCCCTTTTCTATTCTCATGCCCTGTACTCTTTCTACACAATAACTAGACAGATGGTTCAAAATGAGATCAATCATGTCACCTTTCCTCAGACCCCCCAAAGCCCCCCACCCCCCTCAGACTGCAGGATCTGGCCCCATTACATAGCTTTTTCTGTACTCAGCCTTCTTTCTCCAGTTCTTCTGGCTTCTTTGATGTTCTAAAAACTCTAAGTACTCACCTCAAGGCCTTTACACCTCTCTCTTTTGCTGGACCATTTTCCTAGGTAGCATCACAGCTGATGTGCTCACCTTATTCAGATTCTAATAAAACAGCAACATAATAAGAGTCCCTCCCAGAGGAACACTAGTGATAGAGTAACCGATCCCTACTATCACTCTCTTCCCACTTTGCTTTCCTTTTTCACAGTATTTATCACCATTTGATAGAGTAAATACCTTAGGTTCAATTACCTATTTCCCCTAGGAGATTGAAGCTTCGTAAGAACTAACACTGCTTTGTTCTCTGCTGAATCTCCAGTGCCCATTATTTATGCTCCATACAGTTTTGTTGAATAAATACCACCAGAATCAGGCTTAGAAATTGGAAGGGAGTAACTATTTCCTTTCAGAGAACATCAGCCTCAGAATCTTAAAGACAACACCATGTGATACACAAATTCATTTTAAGATTTTGCTGTTTGTTGGCTTAACACTGAAATGAGAGGCCCAAAAATGAAAAGTGTATTAATGTACAAATCAATACTGAACGAGAGCCACAATACTAGATACAGCCTAGGTCAGTGGTCTGCAAACTCATTAGTCAACAGAGCCAAATATCAACAATACAATGATCGAAATTTCTTTTGAGAGCTGAAAACCAACTTCAGCACGTGGGCCACGAAGTTTCAATAGCACTGTACGTGTGCACCTGCACGTGGTATTTTGTAAAAGAGCCATACTCAAGGGGCCAAAGAGCCGCATGTGGCTCGCGAGCCACAGTTTGCCAACCACTGCCCTATGTTATTGGATCTTACAGATCCTATGCTACTTTTATTAAAGGTGGAAGAGAAACTTCAAGCCCCAAGTTGAAAATGAAAAAAGTAAAACCAAGAGCTCCTAGTATAAATACCTATTTCATAAAAATAAAATCTATTTTGCCTCATTGGAAGTAATGCTAAACATTTACGGTAAGGTTACTACTATAGCTATCATTTCTACTCACCTTCCATTTTATTTTGTTATATTTTCTAAATGCATGAGTCCATGAAAGCATTGAAGATCATAAAAGTATAAAAAGGGATAGAGCCAAACTACTGTGAAATTGTTTTAATTTATCATTTGATTAGGGGGAAAATGTGTAGTCTGAACTTGTGTTTCTACATATATGATTGATTTGACTGAGAAGAATGTAGGTATTTCAGATTTTTAAAAGTGAATCAAAATAAAAATATTAGGTAAATAATAGAAGTGATACTTGGACATGGCAAAATTGTGAAGGTTGTCAATTACCAAAATTTGGAAAATGTTGACTTATAGTATTTCACTTTCTTCTTGCAGAAATCTTGAGCGGTAGGTATTACTCATTATATTTGTTCTTTAAGATAAAATACTGATTCTCAGAGAGAGCAGAAAAACGATTCAAGTTTCACAGCTAACATATTGTAGAACCAAGTCTAAAATCAAGTCCCCTGACCACTAGTCTACCATAGTGCATCCTTTCCACTAGTCTACCATAATCAAAGGCCTCTTCTACCTAAACCCAGCAATGGTTACCAAGGGTCGGGCCAAAATTGCAAACCAGCAACCCATTATCTGGATCTGGCCCAAGGAAGGCTTTTGTTTGTCCCATATTGTACTTTTTATACATTTGAACTGTTGGCTAACATTTTTTACAAACCAAGAAATTCCACATAAAAATAAATATGTCCTTGTGGATTCACTCAAAAACTCTAGTCAATCTGACAACAAAGGGTTGTAACAAGCCCAAAGTGAGCTGGAGTTGGGTTTCATGATTGTGTGTACATTTTCTGGAGACTGATAGTATCCCAGAGGGCCAACTATAGATGTGGTACTTGACTAGCTGTTACCGTGTTTCCCCGAAAATAAGACATCCTCCAAAAATAAGACCTACTTACAGGTTTCCTTCTGAGTGAAATATAAGGCATCCTCCCAAAAATAAGGCCCCTCCCCTAGGCTAAACATGAGAGATTTGGTCCACTGATTCTGAAAGAAATGGAGTCACAAGAAATTCACCAGGAAATTCAGGAATTGGATTGTTATGGTGATGTTCCATAAGATGATGACATGATTGTCATTGAATAAATGAGTAAATTCTTGATACTGTAGGATTCACAGTTTGTCTGATTTGTGTTGACAACTACCGTACTACCGTACCATATACAGATAATAAATTTCCTTTATTTTCATTTAACAATAAATGTGTACCATATTCTTCTTCATGGAAAAATAAGACATCCCCTGAAAATAAGACCTATCGCATCTTTGGGAGCAAAAATTAATATAAGACACTGTCTTATTTTGGGGGAAACAGGGTATTATAGGCATTTTTGAGCTTTGAGATCACTGGGTTATAGAAGAGTTATTTCATAATCAGTAAGGTTCTGGTTTTTCTTCTGTAAGTTGAACAGAGTTAAATAAAGTTAAATTAATCAGACAACACATGCTTAGCTCAGAACCCAAGACGGAACTGGCACTAAATAATTACTAGTGTATTTCTATCCTGTCTTTGGCTTTTATTCTTCTGTCTTATTGAAAGGAATTTTCTAGGAAAAATAATATTCCCCAAAGAGTTGTCCATTGGTCATTTGCATCAGAATGATCTAGAAAGCTAAACTGAACACTTTCTGCCCAGCCAGTGTGGCTCAGTGGTTGAATGTCAATCTATGAACCAGGAGGTCACAGTTAGATTCCCGATTAGGGCATATGCCAGGGTTGCGGGCTCTGTCTCCAGTTTGGGGCATGCAGAAGGCAGGCGGTCAATGATCCTCTCATCATTGATGTTTCTGTATCGCTCTCCCTCTCCCTCCCTCTCTGAAATCAATAAAAAATATTTTAAAAATAAAATAAACATTTTCTGGGCCTCAGTTTGAGATGCATTTGGTTACATCTTATAAGGTAACATCTATACCAGAGCCTCACCTTTGGACTACCTCGGGAGTCTAGTCACCTCCAGTTGGAGCTGTGCTTCAAGTAGATGGCATTGACATAGAAGGCAATATGAATGGTGCCCTGACTGACTCCCATGTGAGGGGATTTCCAGGACTCCAGGAAAAAGACTAAAATAAAAGAACATTTGCAGGAAAGTAAGAGAAACTCAGAAACACACAGATTTATATGGAAGAGAAATCAGACTAAATAGGCTCAAGCAGCTGCAGACGGCAATTTATCATGTGTACCAGCAACTATAAGTGAGGCTGTGGTCCATCAGGCGTAATGCCTTATCCCAAGGCTAATACTTAGTTTAGCATCACTTCAAAATCCTGCTTGTGAAAGTAAATCCCCCAAACACCTTGGTCACACAAGTGAAATTATAGTTTTTTTCTTTATGGAAGAAATAGAAATAATTCCAAGGTGACTAAATGAAAATTCCACAATGAACAACCAGCCCTTCACCATCAAGGGAGGAAGCTCCTCATCTATCATGACTCAAGAAAGTCCATAAAATGAGCCCAGGCAGAGCACAGGAACTACCGCAAAGCATTCTGGGATCTGTTGTTAGCTAAGCTGCTGCACAATCAGGGAGTTGGACATACACAAAGGTCCCTTCATACCCCCGAGAAACCTTGTTTTCTACTTGAAAAATAATGGCAATTCCTAATTCCTGAAATCGGGTGGGTGCTGCTTGTGTGCTAGTCATGATAAAAGTCTGAGCCAATCATTCATATATTGGTGAATCTCATCCCAGTAAGACCTAAAGGAGAAGTTATAAAATATCCATTTACTGCCTTCCCATCCCACGGTGGTATAATAGTGTCAGCCTTACAAAAATACTAAACCTGCTTCTTGTGCTCACTAATTAAATATTAAACAGTAAAACAACACAAGTTGTTTAAGGTGCGAGTAGTTAAAAAACAATCTTGTCCCACACTTGTAAACACCATGCAGACAACTCAGGAATAAAACCACACACTGTCAAGATATTTAGAACAAATTCAACTTCCAGCTTGAGTGACTATACACTGCCCCCTGGTGGTCACAAGAGGCCACAGAGCAGGTCCAAAACAGGAGCCGTGGAAATGGAGTCCAACAGGTATTTGGCATGATTGATGGTGCTGATTTACGAAGCTATTTTTTCCTTGCTCACATGGCAATTGCAATAACTTACAGCATAAAGCTTGTTTGACAAAGTAAAAATCTTAAAACTGTTAACATTGCTCCTTTTAGACACAAATAATATTCCATTCGTTCATCATAGATACATGCATTTGTTCAACAAATATTGATTGAGTGCCTACCGAAAAGTGAAGGGTTCTTTGGGATATCTGAACACGTGGGATATCTATGGGAAGAACAGTTGCAATCTTGGCTCTCTAATTTGTGCTTGCTAGTTTTGAGTAGGTGATATATACATTAATAATGATCATGGCATAAGTTGGCTGAGTGCAGAGTTCCAGGTTCACATGGAATTCTCCCTCCAGATGTGGAAAAGGCACAGAGCGGTGGTCTTACTGACTATGCCATTCTGCCATTCCACATCACAGACTGTCTGTGTTGGAAGGGCTCAAAAAAAAAATGAAGCAAACCTGCCTATTTGCAGAGGCAGCAAAATAAGGTTGACATCAAGAGTTCCAATGTCAAGGATTACAGCTCTATAGCCTGTTCAAGTCACTTAACTTCTCTGAATCTCCTCAGTTTGGTGTATTTTATAAAACTAATTTGCAGGTTTGTCATGAAATTAAAAGGATCAAGTAGCAATGTGCCCAGTCAAGCAAGGGGCAGGGGTATTTCAGGGAGGAAAGGAGGGGAAGGGGGTTGTCATTTAGAGATGGCAGCAGAGAGTTGTTCCATAAACTACTGCTTCTTGTACTTCTGCTTTTCATCTTGATCTGGAGGGGAAAAGTGTGATTTTCACACTCTTGCAGAACAAATAGAACTGTGACTTTCATTTCACATTGTACTTTTGTGTTCTTTTGAAAGGTCTGGCACATTCCAAATGATCATGTTTTCTCCCTTCTTTTGCACATCATGGGAGCATGTTTAGATGTTCTGCCAGGTCATTAGGGAAGAGCTCAAGAGGCTGCCTGTCTTCCTGATACCGATGCTGTGCTTAAGGCCACTGACTCATAATTGGATTCAATAAGTGTATTCTTTAATTTGTGCTTGAGTAATATATAGACTAGTATTACTACTGTTATTAATAATAATTATTACTACTACTATGACTTGGAGTAGATCTGCCTAAAATAGTCCTCAGGAAAAAAGAAAAAAAAGGTAATCCCCAAATCTGTAAGCCTAGTTCAAAGCATGTTATTTTCAGATTATTTTGGACATGGCCCCTGGAGAAATTGATGACATATGGAGTCAGGACACCAACCATAAGAAAAACCTGCAGGTCACAATGAGTGGCAGAGTCAGGGCCACCAGAGAGGTGCAGTTAGCCTCAGACTCATTCTTGGCCTTTAAGCCAGAAGCTTCTGTGGTGATGGAGAGGCAAGTCATTGCCTCCTGGAATCAGAGTTGAGAAGAGCCTGAACATCACCTATTTTAGGAGTCACTCATTCAAAGGCCAGGCAGATGACTTCCATGAGTGAACTCTGCCTTGGTGGTGGGACCATGAATGACTAGGCAGAAATGAGTGCTCTGTCTCCAGAGGACAGCCACCAGTGAGAATGGGCCGATGGTTTTTGTTCAGGAATGTAGATCACTCTTGCCAGATCTGCAGACATTCCAAGAGAAGCCAGAACTCTAGAACATATACCATATTTCTCACATTTTTAAAGCACTGTGAAGATCAAGGAAAGCAAGTTGAAGAAGAAGATTCAGCCTGCAGACCTCCCATTCACCAGTCTGGCCTAGTTGGGCACTCACATTTTAAAGAGAAGACCCTGGTGTCTAGAATGGGGAAGGGATTCCTCAAAGGCCATAAGATTGGTCAATAATAAAAACGGGAACAGGAAATAGTGAAATTTATACCTCAAATTACAAAGGTGCTGGTAATTTATTTCTTGTACAGTATCTTTTCTCTCTTACACATCTTGCTACCTCTGGCATTTGGGAAAAAGTCTAAACTACAATGGTACAAGCAGAGAATGTCTCAACTATGGACTCTATGAATTCCAGAAAATAATCAATAATTTCAGAAAATAAAATAAAATAAACTAGCAAGCTGGTATAGGTAAGAAATGTAGCCCAGATGAATTGAAAGCACTTTGAGAAAAGAAGGATGCTATTTTTTTTTTCTTCTACAGCCGTTTACATCTGGAAAGAATTATCCAGTTAGTGTAATGAGATTTGGAGCCATAATCATCTTTAAACAGCAGAAAGGAATTATGGAGGAGCTAATTACCAATCTAATATTCCTACTGGGATTTAGAAAATTCACAGCCCCACTTTAAAATCTAACCGGCCAGTGACTAGAAAAAAAATCACTCTACTTCACCCTAGGTTGATTAATCTTCCCTACCCTTAATCCAAAATTGCTCAACTTTTACTTTCTTTAAATAATTATATTATCTAGAAATCTGGCTCCCAGGACAAACAACAGAAAGCTCAGTGACACAGTGAAGACATCCATGAAGGTGGTAACAATGGGCCTCTTGCCCTTGACCCTGAATATTGGAATCCCTCTCTCTTCACTGCTGTCACGAGTCTGGTCCTGGGGCTGAAGCTGAGCCAGTCATTGGTGCTAGGGTGATGTAGTGGAATGAAGGAGACAATTTTCCAAGAGAGAACAGTGTGTTCTAGTGGTGTTTTTCAGTGGTTAGGGCATCAGCCTTCAGACCAAGGGGTCACAGGTTCGATTTCCATTCAGGAACATGTACCTGGGTTGCAGATTTGATCCCCAGCTCTGATTAGTGCTTGTATGGGAGGCAACCAATCGATGTGTCTCTCTTACATCAATGTTTTTCTCCCTCCCTCTCTAAAATCAATGGGGGGAAATATCCTCAGGTGAAGATCAACAACAGCAATGAAAACCTTACCCCAACATTTAAATATAGTACTTAAGAATTCTTCATCCTCTAAAGTTCCAAATCCTGGGTCTCCAAGTCTAGTCCATGGCTTTATTTAAAGAAAGTTATTTTTCAGGTGCTATGGACTGAATTGTGTTTTCTGAAAATTTGTATCTTGAAGCCATAACCCCAATATGTGATTGTATTTAGAGAATTAATTAAGGTTAAAGGAGGTCATAAGAGTGGGCAGCTTTCTAAGAAATCTCCCTCCCTTTCTCTCTCTCTCTCTCTCTCTCTCTCTCTCTCTCTCTCTCTCTCTCTCTCTCTCTCTCTCTCCATCTCTCTCTCCATCTCTCTCTCTATCTCTCTATCTCTATCTCAAAAGCCATGGGAACACACAGAGAGAAGGCAGGCACACCTTGATCTGTGGAAAATAAATGCCTGTTAAGCCACCTCATCTGTTGTATTTTGCAATGTCAGCTGACCTGACAAAGACATCCAGTCTCCATCTCAGACACTGGGATGATTCTTTCACTGTTTAAGCACATTCACTTTGAAGGTCTGGGTGTCCTAAATGCCCAGATATGGAAACATATATAGAGATATCAAGTGACTTGCTCAGCTCATGGAGCAGATGAGTGGCAGAAGAGTCAGACCTTGTGGCCAGCTTTCCAGCCAGTTCTCCTTCCAACACCAGAGCAGATGTCCCTGTGTTGGAGGAACCAGCCTGCTGTGAAGGTGAATTCTCTCTGCTAGCCAAGGGGCTTGGTGACACGGTGCTAGCTTCACGCTGGTCACCTTTCACCCTACAGCATGTTTCTAATTAGTACCAGAGGGGGTGGGTGGGGGGGGGGGAGAATTGACACTTTGAAGCTGGGGCAGAGGAAGGAGGAGTGAAAGAAGGATTAATTGCCTCCCAGTTGTCACAGCAGTAATTAAATTCAGGTTGTTGGCTCCAGCCTTGCTTTGATTATGTGAAAGAAATCTCCAAATGCATCATTTCCTTTGCCTTTTGCTTCTATGGGAAAGGCAGGGCATTCTGAACAAGACACACAGAGAGTGACATGTCCTTGGCCAGTAGCAGCCCTAGCAGCCTCCTAGCGTTGAGTAGGGTTGGGGAGATCTTTCAGTTGTTTTTATGAAACAAAATCCCTCAACTCTTGTGTGCGATCAGGACCAGCTTTGGAGGGAATGACACCTAAGCATTACTAGGACGTCATTTCAAAAGAAGAGATCAGCACATTATTCCCAGGCTTGAGAATTCAAACCATTCCTGAGGGAAGTTAAGGTCTTTAACCAGCAATGCCAATTGCAGTCTGGAGTCCCTAGTTCCTGGGCCAGGAATCCTGGATCCCAGTGAAGGTTCTGACATGAGTCTCTCTGACTTTTGAGTGCAGTGGACCTCAGGTTACCCCTTCTAAGAGAAGACTAGAATAGAATGGTTCTCTCCCAGTATTAATAGCCCGTGATTCTATGACCTTCCCACTTTCCATGAAAATTTGTTCATGTCTAGACTCCCAGCTTCCTTTCCTAATAAAACTGGAGCTACTGAGGGGCCAGAACTTTCCCATGGAGAATGGGATCCAGGTCCCCAGGAAAAGGGATGTCAGTCTAGGTAGCCGCCCACATATTATGAACTTGATTTGCAGCTGCTCCTTCATGCCTGGAATCCATTTGGTGGGAAAAGTCCTAATGCCCTCAGAGTCCAACTTAAAGTGCTAAAACCCTCAGGAGAAGAATTCAAAGGTCCTCTTTCTGAGGCACAAATGACTGATATCTGAGTTTTTGGTTTTTTTTGTGTTTTTTTTTTTTTTTTGGTCAGGTGAAAATGCTGAGAGATACCATGCAATTTCTTAACTTCTAGGGCAGAGGTGCCACGAATAGGAAGAAGGGGGCAAGAAACAGGTGAGGAAGGCACTCTGTTCTCCAAGAAAAGTTTTGCCTAGCAAGCCCTGTTACCAAGATAACATTTTATTTCTCGTCTTCAAGAGAAGGAGAATGCACATGAGACACTAGCACCGCGATTGGGTCATGGTCTTCTAAGCAGAAGACGAACAACAAGGATGTCTACAAAGAGCTACTGCAAACACAGAAGAAGGCAAGGATGCAAAGCCCATTCACGTGTGCTATTTCAATGGAAAAATAATATTGAACATTTGTGTGATTAAAATAAAAAAATAGTAATAACTTTTACAAAATAGTAAATACAGGCCAGGCACACTAATAACTTTTTCTTTGCATTAACTATTTAATCCTGTTTCTACCTTGTGATGTAAATTCTATATCACCCTCCTTAGCATTTTTCAGTATGAGGTTTAGACATGTTTAATGTATTACTTAGAGAGCATTTAATATATTATTAATCCAGAATTCAGGTATAGCCTTTCTAATGTCAGAAACTGAATTCTTAAGTAACCAGTGAGTTACTGTCACTGGACATGTCCAAGCAGAGGACGGAGAAAAACAAGTGTCATAAACACTGAATGTGAAATTTTTGCATAAGATTGGAGCCAGGCTATGGAGCCATCTGCAGCTATTCTTAGAGAATGCAAATTCTACAGAGTCAGTGGTTTAAATGTCAGCTGAACTTGAGTCCCAGGCATTTGATAATAGCTGAGCCAAGCAGTAGTCAGAGGTGAGTCAAGTTCTCCAACAAGGGGACCCTCTTTCTTCCTGTGAGAATTTTCCTTCTATCTCCTTTGTTGGAAATTGCTCAATTACCCCTTTATTTTTCAGAGCATGCATGTGTTCTGCCTCAATCCTATTCAGTACTGCCCAATCCATCAGAGACTCTGATGCTCAATCCCTATGCCCTCTCATTAACCCAGTTTTCTTTCCCATGATTGGCCACAAAACTATGACTAATATCAGTTCTTTGGCTCTGCGCTATGGGCTCTTCATATCTGCCACTAGTTAATGGGAACAAAAAGATAATTAATCCACCTGGGTACCACCACCTCTGTGAAAAAGTCTATTGTTCATAATTTTAGAAGCTGTAAGATATACCTTTGTGGGATGTGAAATTTGCCTTTGGATAGAATGATAACATCCATATCCCTCTGGCTTCTGCTCATGATCTGATTTTCATCAGCAGTGAGGACACAGCACCTACTATGTGTACAGGCCTGTGCTTAAAAGAATAAACTTTAAAAATTACAGAAAAGATATGGATAGGAAATCAACTATTACCTTTAAGTTAATTTCATTCCCCTAATTGGAAATTATCCTTTTGGATGTCAAAGCTTAATAAAATAAATAAATAAAAATAAATTTAAAAAAAAAGAATTTTTCTTCCTACAAAGTTTCTACAATGAATTAAACTTTTCCTAATCTCCTGGAACAGAGTATTTGTGTAAGTAGATAAACTCCCTACCTGATAACTTGGAGTCATGCAACACCGTGACATGAATTCCCTAGGGCCATCGTCGGCAAACTGTGGCTCTCAAGCCATATGCGGCTCTTTGGCCCCTTGAGTGTAGCTCTTCCACAAAATATCACATGCCAGTGCACACGTACAGTGCAATTAAAAATTCATGGCCCATGCACAGAAATCGGTTTTTGTCTCTCAAAGGAAATTTCAATCATTGTACTGTTGATATTTGGCTCTGTTGACTAATGAGTTTGCCAACCACTGTTCTAAGAGATCAAAAAGGTCACTGTGCTGTGATGAGGAATGGTCTGGAGATTGGTGTGGTGGGGGGAAGTGTACAGGAAATCTCATTAAAGTGCTAAAGTGAGGCAAGGCAGTGGGAGTCATTGTCAAGGTTTATCTAGGAAACTGCCAAGACCAGTCTTGGTTTTAGACAACTTCCTGTGTGTGCTCTGGCAGAGAGCCCACTGTTGATAGTGTCCAGGAGAAAATGACAATGACCCAGACAGTGCAGAGCAAAACAAGATATGTAGAAGTTTTTACAAGAAACAATAAATAGGAGGTACTGACTGACTACATATGGCAGAGGCGCGAGGGAGGGAAGTAAAGATGGTGGCCAAGTTCCTTTTCTTAATAAATGCACGCCCTCTCACATTTTATTCAATTTCTATTTTTGAAATAACGTTTCAGATTTTAAAGATTAAGGAGCACCATGGAAAGAACACAAAACTGCCACTGAGGAAACTTGGATTCTATCCTCAATTCTGCCACTGGCTCTGTAGCCCTCCCCTGTTGAAAGAGTCCCTATTCCACATGAGGCATGAAATTTGTTGATCTTTGAAAAATAGGAACTTCAGCTTAATGGTGGGAGCCCAGCTGGTGCTGCAGACTGAGGAAAGTTCCCTCTGACATTCTGGCAGGGCCCACCGAATACACTGATTCCACTTGGCAGCGGCAAAGAAGCTAATGAAAACTCCTCTTTCAAGATGTGACATGTTCCACGTGAGCTGTCAGAAGGAAAGTTTGCATAATGAAGAGTACTGGCATGGATCAAAGCCATCTGGAATAGCCCAATCCTCCTTGGAGCAGCTTGCAACTGGGGAGTCCTTATGAGAGGAAGAAGGAGAGATGAATTCTGGTTCTATGAACAGTTAGCCAAAAGGATTAGCTCGTGGTCCTCAAAAGGCTGAGATTTGAGGGTTAATTTTTGGGAGATCAGTGAATGCAGTGCTGCATCCTGTGCATTTTAGGGGTAGAGGGCCACCCAGAAAGCATTCACCGTGCTCCCAGCAATAGACAGCCCCCTATCCCAAGGTGGCCTCTCCTCTGGTTTAGGTGATGCAGACTCACAGCTGGCACGCCATTGCCCACACCCGAGTAAGTGGTCCTGGGGTGGACTGTGAAATTTGTGAGTCCAAATAGAGACCTATAATTCCTGCAAATGCTGGGGCCAGCCAAGGTGCTCTCCCCTCCAATAACCCTTCACATTGTAGACTTCCTCTGGAAATACACATTCTAGGGGCTAACTCACACTTTTCTGATCACTTTGCTCTGACAGGTGACATTCACACAGCCAGAGGCATAATAGAGACTCAAGCAGATTTCCTAACTATCACTCCTGTGTTCTTCCCATTGTGTGCTACTTAATATTTGAAATATGGAATTCTCTTTGCAAAATGAGGAGAGGGTTTATCTGATCCTGGAACCAGTTCAGAATTCAAGAAGTTGTGCAACAGGTCATAGTTTCATTATTTGAGCCCTGAAGCCAGTCCTACCTCTAGACTTTTTAGTTATAGGAGCCAATGAAGTAATTTGAAATTTTTTTTTTTTTTTTAGCTCACTATGGGTCATATTTTGGTTATTTGTATTACAAAGATTCCTAATGGATACACAGACTTTTCCATCTCTGAATCCAAAGGCTTTCCTGAGTCCATGGTTTTGCCAGTGCATAGCACTGAATATTAAAGAAGGTCTAGAGAAGAATCTGTACCCTTCTTTCTGCCAACAGAAAAAAGGGCAAGGGATATAGTGGCCTGTGGCCTGGCTTCTAGTTCTGTCCACACATCATTCAATCTCCCTGGACATAGGAGAGTTGGCCTTAGGGTCCCTGTAAGTAAAAGGCTGAAAATATCTCATGACATACCTTCCATAGGGCTGTTGAGAGTATGACATGACACAATGCTTGTGAACAATTATGAAAAATCTAAAGCCTGATAGAACTGCTTGGCATGACGATTAGCTCAAAATAGATGCTGTTATTTATATGATTTATTTAATACCATATTGAGTTATTATAAAACCTACCTGCTGCTCTAGCTGGTTTGGCTAAGTGGGATAGAATGTTGGCCTGCAACCTGAAGAGTCCTGGGTTCAATTCTGGTCAAGGACACATGCCCGCCTTGTGGGCTCAATTCCCAGTAGGGGGCGTGCAGGAAGCAGCCGATCCATGATCCTCTCTCATCATTGAGGTTTCTCTCTCTTCCTCTCCCTTCCTCTCTATAGTTAGTAAAAACATATTAAACACACACACACACACACACACACACACACACACACCTGCTGATATAGAATACATGTATAATTTGGCTGGGCTACAGTAAAAAAAAAAATGTTGAAAAAAGTAAAAAAAAAAAATCATTCAAGTCAATGTTAGTCATTGGAGATTAATAATTAACACAACTATAATGCATATTGCTATTTTGCTATTTGACCAAAAAATGCTATTTCTGTAGAGCAAAACACATCATGACACTTTGCATTTTGTCATCATTTTTATCAGTTAGAGGTAATTCTCTTGCCTCTAAAACCCAAATGAGTGTACGGTGATTGTACAGAGAAAAAAAGAAAGTACATAAACATTGCCACAGAGTAATCACATTCTCAAATGCAAGCTTTTGGCAATTTTTAAAATCAATGAAGCTGACAAAAGTGGCAGCTGAAAAACACCGCTTTTTGCCAGCACCCCCTACCATGGGCACTGAATCTCTATAATAACTGGATCTCTCTGAAGACATCACTCTTCTCTAGTCTGAATACCTATCCATTTAGAGAAGAAACTCCAAAACCAAGAATTGAGAGCTTTGAAAATAGTCAAGTTATTTTAAGTCAATTTTCTATTATCTTCTTTACCTCCCCCATGTTTTCTCTCAAAAGCTTCAGGACATAAGTATTTCCATACTTCTTTTAGCAATGTTTAAAAAAATAGAATAGTTTTTACCCTACTTTTAATAATATATAATTGATTAGTCTTATTAAAACAACATTTTTAACAATTATTTACTTTGCTACACTTCTGTCTAGTTAAATTTATTGCCCAGACCTGCAGACTGAAGGATCTGTGGTTTGATTCCAGTCAAGGGCATGTACCTAGGTTGCAATTGGTTGCCTCCTGACCTGGGTCCTGGTCAGGAGGCAACTAATTGATGTGTCTCTCTTACATAAATGTTTCTCTCTGTCTCTCCCTATCCCTTCCACTTTCTCTAAAAATCAATGGGAAAATATCCTTGGGTGTGGATTAACCAAGAAATAATATTCCTATATAATAAAAGCCTAATATGCTAAGTGCTCAGTCATCTGGGTGTCTTTTCAACCAATCAAAGAGTAATATGCTAATGACATGCTAAGGCCTCTCAACCACTCACTAGGAAATGCACTGACCATCAGGAGGCACACAGTTGATTGGTCAACCAGTCACTATGACATACACTCACCACCAGGAGGCAGACACTCCAACCAGTAGGTTAGCTTGCTGCTGGGGTCCGGCAGATCGGGACTGAGCAAGATGGGCTGTACACACCCTAGAGCCCTCTCATGTCCCTCCCGGCCCCCAATTGTGCACCAATCGGGTCTCTCAGCCTGACCTACAAGGATAAAGCTCTTGCCTCCCCTCCAACTTCCTCTTGTCCACACTACTTCTCACTTGGCAGACCCTGGCCACTCTGTCCTTCAAATATGCAAGCAATTTCCTACTTGTGGGCTTTTCCCTACTTTGTTCTCTAAAAATCTTTTTATAGCTGTCTCTTTCTCATCCTTCAGATCTCAATCTAAATGTGTTCAAAGTTTTACTGGGCCATCTGTACAATACTTCCTCTCCCCTTTTTGTTTTTATTTATTTATTTTTGTTGTTAATTCTCACCCATTGATTTTTAGAAAGTGCAAGAGATGGAGGAAGAGATGAGAGAGAAACATCAATGTGAGAGAGACACATCGATTGGTTGCCTCCTACATGTGCCCCGTCTGGTACTGGGAATTCAACCTGCAACCCAGGTACATAATGCCCTTGACCAGGAATCAAACCTGCAACCCTTTGGTATTTGGGCTGACACTCTAACCACTGAGCAAAACTGATCAGGGCTCCTCTCCCTTTTATTTTTATTTTTTAACTTAGGACCTCATTTTATTTCTTTTACAACACATAAATGATAATTATTTTTAAAGCATTACCAGTTTATTATCTAACACTCCTTCTAGAACTATGCTGTACAGTTTAGTAGCCACTAATCACATGTATCTATTTATGTTTAAAATAATTAAAATTATATAAAATTAAAAATTCAGTTTCTTGGTCATGCTGGTCACACTTTGATGCTCAGTAGCCACCATGGCTGGTGGGTACCTTATAGGGCAGCACACCTATAGGACATCTCTATCATCATAGATGACATTTGTGTAGAATACAAGCTCCTTTAGGGCAGGGTTCCACTGTCCATCTTGTTCATTGCTGTACTCTAGTGCCCATTACAATGCTTTTGCAACATAGCAGATGCTCAAATATTTGTTGAATAGATATATAAATGAATGAATTAAAGAAATAATAAAAAGCATTAATGAATGGCTACCCATAAGGAAAATCATAAGACTGATAACTAGAATGGATAGTTGGAATAGATTTCACAAGGACTCCAGTCCAGCCCTGAGATGTAGATTGCCACAGAACACACTGTGTATGTAATTGATGCTGGTTGACTTACCCCTCCCCACATTAGATTATAAGCTCCTTCTGGATAAGGACTTTTTCTTGTTCACTGCTGTATTCTCAAAACCCCAAACAGAGCCTTCCAGATATATAGGGTGAGAAAATCCAGACCATCTTGTCCTTTTCCATACTTATTTTTGTATAAAGAAGTAAAGTGACTATTTTATTTAGGGACAATCACATCCCAAACATCCCACTTGTATCACTTTCAGATTGCCTTTCCAATTGTATTCGTCTATTCCCTCCTTTTAATCCATAGATCTCTCCCCACTCTTGGTAGCTCTTTGATATCTACCTGAGAGCAGATGCAGAATATCCTCCTCTCCTGTGTGATCTGCCTCTTCAGGCAGGGGCTTGTGCTCAGCATTTCTCCTTTCTACCCACAACAAATAGCTGTCACCCCAAGTTAAGCATTTAATGGAGGCCAATGGGTTAAACATTTCTTCCTCAATTATTTCTTGGCATTGTCTTAAGTCTGAATGGTATTCTTCTCTTAGGGGCTCTGCCTAAATCTTGTCACTTTCATAAAGACTTCCCTTATTCCCAGAATGAAATGGGAACATGCTTTTGACCTTAGACTAAGCACATCTGAAAATAAGTCATTTACTTCTAGCCCAAAGATGCCAACATACAGCACTCCGAAGCCCCTCCACTATCAAGTAATTTCTTTATCCTCTCACCTCTCATAGCAATTTATCTATTCCTCTCCTATGACAGATATTACTACCCATCTTGCATTGTAATGATTTATGTGTGGGCCTTATCTCTGTAAGACAGCAATTCATCTCCATATATTATCCAGCCTTACACAGAATAGGAATTCAATAAGTGATTTTCACGTGAATGAAACACAGCATGTTGTGCTGGCCCATGGCTTGAATTTTAAATCCTTACCTAATAATTTTTATGTCAAACATTTCCAAAATGTGGAGGAGAAAAAGATCCTTTCAGTTCTATAAATGCACAATAATAACAACAAATTAGCTTTATATAAAATACACAAGGACTTAATACAGAATATTTAAAAATTATCAAAAACTCTATTCAATTCTAAATTTTCACTCACATTGATACATCATTGTAAGGGCAATAGCTAAGGAGCAAGCAGAAGCCATGTTCTAGGAAAGTGGCACATTTTTATGATTTGATTAGATAATAGGTTGGGATGAAAATATTGTTAAAACTGTGATGAAGAGGTCATTCATAAAGCAAGCATGACACTCATGATAACAAGAGCATGGTGAGACAGATTGTGAAGCAGTCAAAATAAGACAGATGATTTTTAAACTAAAATAGATGTCTTTAAAACTAATTACTCCCCCCTCTCCCCTGAAATGATGGCACAGACCCTGTCTTTGCTCCGAAGTTCCTTCTCAATATTATGGCCCACCTGCCCACTTCTAGTAGTAGTACCTAAAATTCCAGCTTTGGAGACATACACCTTTTAGTTATGGCTTTTTATTTCTAGAGAGACTCAAATTATAAAAGCCTCTTAAAGAGTTAATATGCCAAACGTAAGCCATGAATATTTGAGTATAATCTAGTAAATAAAAAAGACTGATCACTAGGAAATATAGAACTATTTCTCGTCACTTTGTCGGTGGGACCATGGTGACTTCTCTGAGTCTCAGTTACCTTGTATACAACCTGCGGGGTACATGCACATGCACACACACAGGGACTTATGCACATGCAGACGTGCATTTTTATATAAGTACATTTACTATAAAATAGGTAATAGGTACTAGAAAAGGCCACAGTGTTCTGTTCCTTTTTGTAGAAAATCAAAATGATTAGGCAACTCATAAGACTGATTTATATTTTCTACTTTACATATGGAAAAACCATGACCTAAAGCAGTGATATCGTTTTTTAGAAAATTTCTTTCCATTTCCTTTTCTTCTGCTGTTTTCCCCCCTTTAGACCTTTCAAATTAGGTTCAGGAAAAATCACACCTGTTCTCAACTCTTAAGAACTTGTCACCCGAGAAGAAAATATGTAACATCTGGAACAGCACAGATGTCAGTCACAGACACCCACATAACAACAATAGAGGAAAATAGTGGGCAGTAATTTATCTGCCCAAAGTAAGCAAGTTACAATGGTGCATCCACACTGGAGATGGTGAGTGGTGATTCAGGGGTAGTCAAGAAACAAGTTAAGCCAGAGTGGAGTTAAAGCCTTTGGGAGATTTATCGGGGAAAGAATTTACTCCCTCCTTGAAATGAGTGAGGCTCACCACATCGAATCTGGGAAGAGCAACAACAGTACAGAGGAAAGAAGAGCTAAAGAGATGGAGGAAAAAAATAGGTCCTTATGATATTGCTGGGATCCCTTATTCAGCAGTCCCTGAAGCCAGCCAGAATCAATTCTGCACATGTTAATCATGTAATCTAAAAACTCTATCCCCTTTATTACTAGAGGCCTGGTGCATGAAATTTGTGCATGGGGGGAGGGGGTTCCCCTCAGCCCAGCTTGCACCCTCTCCAATTCGGGACCCCTAAGGGATATCCGACTGCTGGTTTAGGGGATCAAGCCTAAATTGGCAGTCAGACATCCCTCTCACAATCCAGGACTGCTGGCTCCTAACTGCTCACCTTCCTGCCTGCCTGCCTGGTCGCCCCCAGCTGCCCCTCCACCCCCACCAGCCTGATCACCCCTAACTGCCTCTGCCTGCTGGCCTGATTGCTCTGAACTGTTCCTCCCTCCCTTCCCCCCCCCCCCGCCAGCCTGGTTGCCCCCACATGCCCCCACCCCCTCTGCAGGCCTGGTTGCCCCCAACTGCCCTGCCACCCCCCCACCCCCCGCCCCTGCCAGCCTTGTTGCCCCATGCAACCTGCTGTTTGGTCATCCATTCAGTTGTTTCGGTTGTTACGGCCACTGGCACTTTATATATTAGGATTATTTATTTATTTATTTATTTATTTATTTATTTTTCTAAAGTCACTTTGACTTGGGCTTCTGTCACTTGCAACCAAATAAGATGTGAGGAAAGGCCAAGTTTGCCCAGGAAAAGTGGCAGGACAAAAAATGTCAATTCCAACAATGCCTCTCAACTTAAAATGTAAGGGTTTTTTTCCCATTGCGTGGCTGTTTTCATTCAGGAGGGGAAAAGATTTAGGTATCAGAATCACTTAAAGGGACTTTTCAAAAATGTACATTTACCTCCAACAGTTGCCTAATTCCCCGCCCACCCTTTGCCCAAAGACACCAAAACAAAGGAAGACTGGAGGTGGGAGGTTAGAAGGGCTGTGGAGATGACAATTCAAGCAAATATACTTTGAGAAAGCTCCCCGAGTGATTGATACTTCCCTAGCTCTAGAACAACTCTACACTCTAATGTTGCTTTGTTACTTTCAGTATCAAGGGCTCAATTATGTTGTAGAAGTGAGACTCATTTAAAGTACTGCCTTACACTTTATGAAGTCAAATAACTGGTTTCTGAGCTAGTAACAGTGAACAATGCATGGAGATATTTTTTTCCCAAAAGAAATTATTCACTTTTCTGAGTCCCTGAAATAAAATTAATTTTTGGAATTGCAAGAAATAAATGCATAACAAACATGCTTTTGAAAATGGAAATTCACCAATGACTACTGGAGGGCCCCTTTATTATAAGTGACAATATTGCCCTAATCAGTTTGGCTCAGTGGAGAGAGCATCGGCCTGCAGACTGAAGGGTCCCAGATTCGGTTCTGGTCAAGGGTATGTACCCTGGTTGTGAGTACATCCCCAGTAGGGGGTGTGCAGAAGGCAGCTGATGGATGTTTATCTTTCATGGATGTTTCTAACTCTCTATCCCTCTCCCTTCTTCTCTGTAAAAAAAAAAAAAATCAATAAAATATATTTTTAAAAATAAATAAATGACATTATATTCCAAGATGTAGAACAAACAGCCACTGTAAACAGCAGTTTCCTCAAAAAATTAAAAATGAACTGCCTCATGACACAGTGATCCCACTTCTCGGAATACGCCCAAAGAAACTGAAAACATTAATTCAAAAGAATATATGCACCCGTATGTTCCTTGTAGCGTTATTTACAACAGCCAAGATATAGAAGCAGACCAAGTGCTCATCAGTAAATGAGTAGATAAAAAAGCTGGGGTACATTTACACAGTCAAATACTACTCAGCTGTACAAAAAGAAGGAACTCTTATCCTTTGAGATAGCATGAATGGACCTGGATAACATTATGCTAGATGAAATAAGTCAAAGAAAGACAAATACCATCTGATTGCACTCATATGTGCAATCTAGTGAATAAAATAAATTAAGAAACAAAATAGAGAACAGACAGCTGACAGAAAGAGGGGGTTGTGGGGTTGAGTGACAATGGTGAAGGGATCAAGAGAAGAATAAAAAAGCCCTCATAGACACAGACAACAGTATGGTGATCACCAGAGGGAAGGGGGAGTGGGAGTAGACCTATTCTGAGCAATGAGCAGTGCCTGCCAAGAATACTAAATGGAAAACTGGGAAGCCTCACCTCAACCCAATGGGAAATGATATCATGATCCATTATGGATGTCTGTCATGGCCATGGAAAGGGAAAGTGGCAGCCTGAGTATAAGTTACTTATCCTCTCTGACCTAAACCATCCACAAGTAAATACAAGATCCTCAAATGAATAACTACATTGACATCAGGCTATTATTTTAGAGCTAAACAGCAATAAAGTGGCTGGTGTTGAGAAGTAACCCTTAAGTGTTGGCAGCCATGTCAGTCAACAATTGCACCTCTACTGATCTTCCCAGGGACATTTCTCTCCTACTATTTCCTTCCATCTAGTACAAGTCAGTGAGATGATTCATAACTGCTAACTTTCACTCTCAGAGAGAGATATAGCTTCATTCTGAGAAAAGTTAAGCGTATGAGTTTAAATTCTTGATACTGACCCTACTTCCTCCAAAAATAAGCTGTGCATCCTTGTGCTAATCATTTGACCTTTCTGAGCTTCAAGTTCTTCATCTATACCTTGGTGATGCCTCCATTAAAATGACATATGTAAAGGTGCTTTGGTACATTTGATATTGAAAAATGCTATACAAATATGAGTTATTATTAATAGAAAAAAAAAACACAGAGAGCTTACTATGAAACACAGAGCTATTTTGCAGTCGAAAGCCATACAGGTCTATCTATTCCACTTATGACTAAGTGAGCTCAATTCCTCCACATGGGGTGATAACTCTATTATGCTGACTCAGGGGATGCCTTCAGCCTTGCCACCTATTGAGCATTATTGCAACCTACCTCTAGACTAGTTAGTGCTCTCTTCATGAGCTCCCCTCTGGTTTTTCTTGATACCCTACTAGAATAGAACCTACTAATGTTGTCATTTTCTATCCCAGAAAGCTGATATTCTTCCCATTCCTTCCCATATTTCCACTGTGGATGCTATCCTTGGTCTATAAATACAGGTTCCAATCTCCTCGAACCTCTAGCTATACTCATCATCCATTTAACTACATGAGCAGTTTTAGTGGGCAATTCTACCTTTGTATCTAGACCAGAATTTTTGGAGCCAACATTTTTTTAATTAAGATTTTATATGTGTATATATCTTACCACTGCCCCCACCCCCACCCCACTCCCATACATGCCCTAACCCCCCAGTGTTTTGCGTCCATTGATTATGCTTATATGCGTGGGTACAAGTTATTCAGTTGATCTCTTATCCCCCCTACCCCCCACCCCCGGAGCCAACATTTTATACTCTTCATTCTCTTTCTGAATTCTTCTTATAGTCTCCTTTCTTCTTATGCATTATCTTTCCCTTTCTTATTTTTAAAAGCTACACAAATAATAGGTACTTTAGGAGCATTATCTTATTTAATCCTCTTAAGAAACCCATGAAGTCTGTAGATGAGAAAACAAATGCCCGTCAAGATTAATAAAACTGTCCAAGGTCACAGAGAGTACATAATGGAGACAGAATTTAAATCCAGGTCTCCCTGACTCAGTAACCCCTACTCTTTTTCAGAATACTGTGCCGTTTTTTTAAAATCTTCATCCATGTTGCAATTACTAGTATTTTCATTCTGGAGCTCAGATTATGAGTGTTCCAGAAAGTTCTATAATAATCATTTCATCATCCAGGAAACAGATACACCATTACAGCAAGCACAGTTTAAATACTGGTCAACATTGCTGAAGCCAATGACTGGCTTCTGTATTTATCCATAATATCCATGGCTTTTGGACAACAATAGGAAAAAACTATGAGTCAGTATTCCTGGACATACAATTAGGACAGAATAAGAAAATATTAAATGTCTCTGTTTTGCAAGTTGGAAGTGAAGAAGCAAATCAAATCTTTATGGTTCTCATGGATTATGCCAGAGGTCTAAAAGAGAGATCGCCAATTGGGCCCTGGGTGATTACTAAGTGTAGAATTATAGAACTCAGTGTTTATTTTGTA
This sequence comes from Pipistrellus hanaki, assembly GCF_964339955.1. Taxonomy (NCBI): domain Eukaryota; kingdom Metazoa; phylum Chordata; class Mammalia; order Chiroptera; family Vespertilionidae; genus Pipistrellus; species Pipistrellus hanaki. Next base: position 17,592,659 of record NC_140507.1, read on the forward strand.
ACCCAGTAATTTGAAGTAGAATTTTGTGATTTAAAAAAAAGTCAAATGATTTACTTAAAATCACCGCAGCTAGTACTAATCAAAGTGTCAGGCTTGTAATAGAATATAAATCAGCATATATGGCTTCCTTCATGGAGGAAGTATTGCCAGAAAAACAAAAAAATCAGCTGACCTAAAAAGCATGCTTAGTGATGTAATTGATGTAACTGATTGACATTCTGTGCATGCTCCTTAGGCAGTGCAGTGTAGTCATAAGCTGTTTGCAAATTGGCAGTCCCTGGGTCATATTTTGAGTAGTACTGACTGCAACCAAGTCATTTACAAAGCCAAGATTGGAAACTAGTTTTCAGATAGCCAAATCTGAAACATCATTCAAGCATATTTAATTTTTTCTTTATACTATTACATTTCTCAGTAGCTTTATTATGTTAAAGTGCTCTATGGCACTCAAAATGGAACAGACTGTTAATTACTCTCCAAATTTTACTACACAAACACCTATTAGCATAACTAAAAAGTGACCTCAGGAATATAGCTTAGAAACCTGTGTCCACTATCTAACTCACATTTTGGATTAAAAGCGACACTCCCCAGGCAGGTTTTAACTCTCCTGTTCTTGGAGAAAAGCCTCAATGACAGAGAGCTCTGTAACCCAACCAGAGTTCACAGGAGCCCAGGAGAAACGTTTAAAAAGCCAGGAAAACCAAACCAACAGAACAGACACATGCAGCCCTAGGTAGATACTTTTCCCTCACAGGGCTATTAAGCCGACAACTGGGATAAGTGGAGACTGGGGGAGAGAGGCAGATAAGTGACTTAACCTTGAACTTAAGTGTGCAAAACAAATTATTGTTGGATTGTATAATTGGTTGAAGGACAACATTTGGTGGGTTAGAAAGAAACTATGGAAGATGACATCCCCTGATCCTCTCCACAGTGCTGCCTTTAGAAATGGGCCTTCTAACTGGGGAGAGGTGACAAAACAGATTCTAATACGCACATGGTTGCTCTGATCAAGGAACAGCGCATTGTGCTCAGGCTTACCAGCGAAGGGAATATGTTAATCCACATCCACAGTAGGGAAAAGATTGTAATTGCTGCTAGAGTGCCATATTTAGAATAGAAAATGTAGGATTCTCACTTGTTGCCCCAGTGAAGAAGACATTGTATAAGTCTCTGAAAAATAATAACATTCATAATGTACTGGATTGACACTGCTTACTTTCGAAGCCTCTGTTATCAGAACCAGACTGGGAACAGAAAATGTAGGTTCTTATATTGTCACCTGTCAACCAAATAGCATTGGATAGCTCTCTTTCATATATATATATATATATGAAACTCAGTGCTTTTTTTCATCCATAAAATGGGAGATTTCACCTAAAGTATCACTAAAATCCCTCTTGGCTCTGATATAATGTGATTTTATAAGATTCTTCAATGCCTCTCAGGTATTCAGAGTGTGGTTAAATGATCAGGCTCTGGGTTTAAATCCCAGTTTTGCCATTTAATGTTGGTATAACCTTGAACAAACTAATTACTCTCTCTGGGTCTTATTTCCCCAACCTATGAAATAGAGATAACAAAAATAATAGCTACCTTGCCTGTAAGTTTTACAGGAGATTAAATGAAGCAATGCATTTAATGTATTTAACTGAGTTTCTAGCATCTGGTTACAGCTCAATACATAGTAAAAATTAACATCATCTTATATGTTTTATATTTTTAAGTTTCATATGATGAAACTTAAAAATATAAAACATATAAAAACATCTTATATGTTTTATATTTTTAAGTTTCATATAAAAAACTGGCATATAGTCCTCAATAAGCAGAACTGTTGCAGAACTGTGCACATCCTAGGTCTATGTTCAATTATTAACTTTATTTTGATTTCTTAGGCCCTAGTTCCATGAAAAATTTTATTTAACAAATATTTAATGTAGCACTTATTAAGTGCTGGGCACTTAAACACTTGAAATATATTAACTCATTTAGTCTTCCCACCACCCTCTGAATTAGGTATTATATTATCTTCTCACGTTAGAAGTGGGGAAACAGAGGCACAATGAGGGCAAGTAGCATGTCCTAAAGCCTTGCCAACAACTAGCATGTGGCAGAGCTTGGGTCTGTGCCCAGACAACCTGGCTCTAGCATCCGTGCTCTTAATCACATGCTACATTGCTAGCCTTGCACTGTCTCAGGTTTCTCTGACTTAACCCTTCTAGAATGTTCACTGTTCTCCCCACAGTCCTTCAGACAGTCCAAGCTGATTCACTCATTCATGCTACTAAGCTTTCAACCCTGCCATCCTTTTCACCACTTCCTAACCCTCTCCCAGGTCCTATACTTGTTTGATCTGAATCTAACATACCTTTATTCCCGCCCCCCATAAAGTTGGCAGTTTTTCCTTTCATTCACTTTGATTTCCCCTCTCAGTCTATTTCATTTGCAAGCAGAGGGGTTAGGATAACATGCCCTATGCCTTCATGCCTGACTGCTCCTACCCCACTAACGTATAAGTGAGAGATCCACAGTATCTTTTTACACTTGGTTCTCATGGTTGGCTGTCTGTCTTAAGACCACCCTAGAAAATTCCTTGTACCCTGAAAAATTAGGATGCATGACATTTATTTTCTTCTCACACCTCCTCCGCAACCCCCAAACAAATTTGGGAACAATGGATACAGTACTCTTTGACAAAAGCTAGTCTAGAGTGACATCTGGTGGCTGTTTCTGAAAAGTTTCACAAATATTGACTTCCTCGTAGGTAAGTTTTGGTCCTTAAGGGAAATGTGTCATCCTTCAGAACATATGTCACAACTGGGTTACCCACCTAGACAGCAGGGAGAAAGAGGTGAGACCAGATGTGCAGAAATCCCTCTACATTCAGTAAGTCATAAAGGTGTGGAGCACCTCTCCTCAGGAAGAGAGACCGAAGGCATTGAGTTTAGAGACAGAAGTTCAAGTCCCATATTCCAGGCCTGAGTGTTCAGTCCCAGAGAATTGTTAAGCTCCCTCTCCCTCTTCTTCTTCCTCTCCCTCTCCCTCTCTCTCTCCTTCTCCTTTTCCCTCTCCCTCTCCTTCTCCCTCAGTTACCTAATTCCCCAACATTGGATTACAAACCACACCTGCCCTAACTCCACTGCCCTTTTCTTCTCACAGCCCTTCCTCAGTCCGATGGGAGCCAAAATCAGTCACATAAGTGGAGGATAAAGAGTAAGAAAGACAAATGTGTAAGCCAAAAGACAAAACCAACCCATCATATCCCTTCTCCACTAGAGGCATCTCAGATTGAATTGGGCTCAAACTGAAGAGAGGGCTAAAGTTTAAAACTGGAAGAACTGATGTTCTGATAATAGACTTAATGAAAAATTTTTTTGTGCCTAAAAAATAAGACCATTTGAAAGTGACAGCAAAAGCTATGACACATATCCAAGGCATTGTCAGGGATGTTGAAAACAGGTTTGACATAGTACAGAGTGACGGCAATGGCAGAAAAGAATAAAGTTATTTCCTGTTATGTTTACCCAATCCAATTCACTCAAACCATATTTGCTATTTTGTAGTGAGTAGAATTGTCCATTTTAAAAGATGAATAAGCAAAGGAAAGAACCCAACACAAAACCTCTGAAAGAATGGAAGAGACTTACTGCAAGAGATAGCAAAGAAAACGGTACACCATAAATGCTTTTCTGTCAAGGAAAATTAAAACATGAATGCCCTGATACAGGAAATAACCCGTAACACAAAATGATAAGAAAACTGGCAGTCAAGAAATACTGGCATTACATGGACTCTAGTAAAGAATGAGCACTTAACCAAAGCAGAATTAACATTTATAAAAAATGAGACAGTGACCAGAGGGCAGAAGTCTTGGGGAAAATCAGGAACTGACTGTCAAACCTCAGAGGGAAGGTGGTGGTTGTGGTGTGTGTAAGAGATCCACCAAAGGACTTGTATGCATGCATATAAGCATTACCAATGGACTCCGACACTAGGGGCGTGAGGGCATGAGCTGGGGGAGGGGAGTGGCCTGGGAGAGGTCAATGGGGTGAAAAGGAGACATATGTAATACTTTAATCAATACTTTTAAAAGACTCAGAAACTACAATCAATATTAGGGGATGGTCAGAAAGGTCAATTAGATTAAGATTGTTCTTTCTGAAGAAGAGAAAAAAATAATTACAATAGAAAAATTACTCAAAGATATATTAGAATAAAACAGGTGCGCTCTCCCTGTCAGAAGCATGCTCACATCTTGTCCTTCCCCATCTTCTTTCCCCCAGGTGCCTTATCTTTGCCCTTCTCTCTCCTAAGCCTCAAGGGCCCATCTTTTGCCTCTACAACATGTTTCCTGTGCCTATACAGCCAAGCTGGCTCACTTCTACTACCTCCGTAACTTTCTAAATAAACTTTCTCTTATAATTTGAAAAAAAAATAAAAGAAAAATAATTTGGAAGTGAAGGCAGAAGATTATCTGAATGTCCAATGAGTTTCCTATTTTCCAAAAAAAAAGTTTAATAAATACTGTCGCAAATATACTGATGGTTATATTTCACATCTTATAAAAATAAGGCACAGAAGGAAGGTAGGAGGAGTGTGAAAAATGGGTAAAGGTGGTCAAAAGATAAAACTTCCAGTTATAAAATAAATGTCAGGGGATGTAAAGGACAGCATGGTGACCACAGTTAATAATACTGTTTTGTTTCTTATTTAAAAGTTGCCAAGAGTAAATCTTTCAAGTTCTCATCACAAGAGAAAAAATTATAACTGTGTGGTGATGAATGTTAACAAAACTTACTGCGGTAATCATTTTGCAATATATAAAAATATTGAACCATTAACGTTCAACTCTAAAAACTGTTATATGTCAAATATTTCTCAAAAAAAAAAAAAGATAAAACACTGTTGTATAACAAGTAGGGGGAAAAAAATCTCAAGAAATGCACACCTAGGCACATTGTAATGTAACTGCAAAACATTAAATCAAAGAAAAAGACTTAAAATCAGCCAGGGAGAAGAGATGGATTTCCTGCCATGAATAACAATTAGACTTACAGTAGGCTTAATATTGAAAATGGAACCAGAAAGTAAATGTCAGTCTAGAAATATGCTACCCATAAAACTATTTAAACATGTTTTCACAGACAAATAATTCTTAAGAGCTTGTCACTAGTAGAATTTTAATAAAGAAATTCTTAAAGGATTTATTTTATGATTATGAAATATTGAAAGATGACCTAGGAAGTTCAAAGATTTTTTTTTAAAAAGGGAACAAAGAAGTTGGTATGTGCAAAAAATAAACATAAATTTTGCCTGAAAATAATAATACTAGTCTGGAGGGGACCTGCTACCACCTTAGGTCTCTTTGCCTCACTTGGGCCTCCAGAGAGACCTGGCACCCAGGTCCCATAGTCCTTCTGGGGGACCAACCTTGTGCCTCCCGAAGACCCACGCTTCCACCTGGAAACACGTGAGAAACCAAACCTCCAAAAAAGCTCTGCCTCCTGGCTGTACAGTGGGAGTATCTGAAAGGGACCCCAAATGGAAATAGTACCCCTCTCCCCTCCACACGTCTTCCCGCATCATCAGGCCTGAAGTCACACCCTCCTCCTCAGGGGAAGCAGTAGAATATACTTCTCCTACCCTAAGCCAGTCTTTTTTTTCTTTTTCTATTTTTAACTTTTTTTCATTTATTGATTAAGGTATTACAAATATGTCTTTATTCCCCCACCTTGTCCCCCCCAATCCCCCACTTATGCCCTCACCCCTCAGTCTGTATCCATTGGTTATGCTTATATGCATGCATACAAGCCCTTTGGTTGATCTCTTCCCCTTAGCCCCACCCTCCCGTGCCTTCCCTCTGAAGTTTATTTGTGGGATTGCAGCAGACTCCATTTCCTTGGTGCCTTCATAATAAAGTTAATACAGTGAAGGTGATGAAGATAATTGACAATACTACCCTGCTTTTTCATTGTTCTGCACATAATTTCTAAGAATTATGACACAATCCAAGTAGTTCCATCTCCTCGTTTGGATTAATTCTGAGGCATGACCAAGTTCAGGCTATAGACCTCTAAGATTGAATGCCATGGCCTGGATCATGGTGAACTCACCAAAGCAAATAATGCCTGTGAGATGGCCCTGCAGCAGCCAATCAGGGTTCGCTCTGGGGGTGACACCCAGGCCTTACCATATAATTTTGAATTCCTGTAAATCCATTAAGGTCACATTAAATTTTGCCTCTCATTGCTGTGATAGTTACTATCTAGTAAATTGTGAATTTTCAGTCAATGTTTCTGCAAATGTGAACTATTACTAAAAAAAAAAAAATAAAAAAAAATAAATAATAATAATAATAGTACAAATCTGTGGGCTTCAGAAGCAATAAATACTATTCAAAAATTACATGTAAATTGGAAGGATTGTGATCAGAGATAAAATATTCTTAAGGTCCTTGTAATTTTAGTAGAGAAGGTTAATATGCTGATCAACTTTAGATTGTTAACTATGGATAACTGTACATTGAGATAAGTAGGAACCATTACCTATCCATATGTTTATCCTACTTTCAAGACCCAGGTCAGTTAAAACAACAACAACAACAACAAAAAAGGAGATTGAAAAACCTGATGAACAATAATAGCTGTTCATTGTAGTAGAGTCGGCGATATGGGAGGGGAGTGGACTGACTGTTCTCCGGGAAAGGGGGAGTGGTGGAGGGAGGAAGAGACTGAACATAAACTGTGCACCTATGGATGAGGACAATGGGGGGTGAGGAGGGGGCGGAGGGTGGGGTGGGAACCTGGTGGAGGGGGGAAGAAGTGAGGAACCTTTGTAATAATAAGAACAATAAAGATGGATTTTAAAAAATATAAATGAATAAATAAATAAATAAATAAATAAATAAATAAATAAAACAGTAGTAAGATAAAAGAGCATGGAAATTCTAAAACAAGACCTATACAGTATTTGAATTAGGCTGGATTCCCTGAGTTAATGCAGTAGACCCACTATGAGAATGGATAGATTTGGCTTAGTAGATGGAGTGTCCCCTGCAGACTCAAGGGTTGGGGATTCGATTCCTGCCAAGGGCGCATGCCTTAGTTGCAGGCTCAATCCCCAGTAGGGGGCGTGTAGGAGTCAGTTGATCGATGATTCTCTCTCATCATTGATGTTTCTATCTCTCCCTCACTTCCCCTCTGAAATATATATATATATATATATATATATATATATATATATATATATATATATATATAAAATTTAAAATGTTTTGTTCGTTTTTCTGTATAGAGGATCTCTATATATTTTTATTCTCTCAGTTTGTGACACTGAAGTGAAATTGTTTCTTTTCAGGAAGGAATTCTGGAGAAATGAAAAGTGATTTTTTTCCCCCCCTCCTTAAGTCAGTATTTATTTTTCTTTCTTTTTCCTGTGGTGGACAATAATTGTGGATATGGGCTATCCAACCATGAAGAGTTAGATCATAGGGAAGAATCAGCTTAATTAGGAACTGTACAAACTTTGCAGCCAGGAGGGAGGCAACATGGTAAATGGAAAGAGCGCTAGTTTTGACCTAGTCTTGAATACTAAGTCTGTCACTTTGTAGCGTGACTTTGGTAAAATTCTTAAATGCTCAGAGCTGTTTTTTATTCTGTAAAATGGTGGTTGGAAGAATTAAATGAGATAGGTGTGTAAAGTACCTGTACATTCTAGACATCCAATAAAAATTAATTCAAAAATATTAGTTGCTGCTGAAACCGGGTTGGCTCAGTGGATAGAACATTGGCCTTTGGACTGAAAGGTCCCACGTTTGATTCTGGTCAAGGGCAAGTACCTTGGGTTTGGGCACATCCCCAGTAGGGGGTGTGCAGGAGGCAGCTCATCGATGTTTCTCTGTAATCGATGTTTCTAACTATCTCCCTTCCTCTCTGTAAACAAATCAATAAAATATATTAAAAAAAAAAAAGACTCAGGTTAATAGTTTTTAGAGACACCTTCCCTGAGCAGTCTGCCCTCTGGGTTTCCTTCTCTTCCTACTTACAAATTATAATTTAAATTGAATCATATTTTGAATGTTTATATAATTGGTCTTGTCTCACAACATGGGCATAAGACCTAAAGACAATAGCCATGGTTTAGCCTTTACTAGTAACTCTCTTTTTCTCTCACTCTTTACCTACCCCACACCCCACTCCCACTCCACACACTCACCCAAAAAAGCTCTGTATATATATGAAGACCCAAAATCATTTTGATGAAAAAATTCAGAGATTGAGTAAATTAACTGGCTGATTAACCACTGCTACTTTCTTTCCTCTACCATGACTTCCCTAGTTCATTTTTTGAAATATTTTTCTACTTAGCACAAAGGTTTTTTTTTAATGTTTTCTTTACTTAGCACAATGGTGTTTTGTTTACTTCATTTTCAATTTTCAATTCATCTTTAATGAATCTTTTGTGGTACTTGTTCTATGAAAACACATTTTGTTTATGTCCACTAGATGGCACCCACGTCATGAATCTAATGGAAAGCCCGGTGGGAAAATGCATAAGGCAATGAAAAGAAGGTCTGAATATACAAGCAGCAGTAGCGTAATACCTATTAGCTGTGGTGGCATATATATATGATAGATGAGGCAATTACGAGGACCTGTGTATAGAAAGTAATGCAATCAAATTGCGCCAAGTTTCTAACACAATTAAAATGTATTCTTACCATACGGTCCAGCAATCATGCTCCTTGGCTTTTTCCCAAACGAATGGAAAATGCATGCCCTCACAAAAACCCGCACACAGGCTCCTACAGAAGCCTTATTCATAATTTCCCAAAGCTGGAAGCCACCAAAATGCTGTTCAGTAGATGATGGATAATCTGAAGTAACATCCAAATAATGGAATATTTATTCACTGCTAAAAAGGAAAGGGCTATCAAGCCATGGAAAAGACATGAGTAACCTTAAGTGCCTATTATTAAGGAAAAGAAGCCAATAGATGGAGGCTACACATTGCATGACTCTAAATACATGTATATGACATTCTGGAAAAGAATTGGGGGGTAAGGGAGAGGAAAGGATGAAGAAGCAGAACACAGAGGGTTTTCAGAATAGTAAAACTATTTTGTACGATACCATATGGCAAATACATGTCATTAAGTATTTTTCAAAACCCACATAATGTATAACCCTAATGTAAACCATGGACTTTGGCTGATAATGAAGTGTCAATAATAATATCATATATTGTAACAAACGTGTCATGAAATATTGATAGTAGGGGAGGCAGTGCATGTGTTGGGGAAGGATATATGGGAATGCTGTATACTTTTTCTGTGAATGTAAATTTTGTCTTACAAATAAAGTCTATTTTTTAAAAATACTCCAGGACATTGATTCCTTGTATCTACCCTCCCTTCAGTACCCCAACCTCCCATATGCTTAGACCCAATGGATATACTACCTCTTGATTTCTCTCAGTCACTTATTTCATCCATTAGGAAACCCCATAGACCCTGCTTTCAAATACATGCAGGCTCTGACCACTTCTCACCAAATCCATTGTGTCTACCCTAGTCTCAGTCATCATCTCTCTGCATTGATGCAATAGCCTCCCAACAGCTGTTCCCTTTGCTTCCACACCCCTTTTTCGTCCATTCACAAAATGAATTTCTATGAGAGCAAAAAAAATTTATCTAATCACTCTCCATATTAACCCCTCTGCTGGCATCAAACTATCTGCATATATACAAGGCGAATATGCTAAGTGTCCAACTGTCCGATCAGTTGCCATGATGCACAGTGGCCATTGACAAAGAAACAGCACCATGCACTGGGCACCGACAAAGCAACATTCAGCTTTCCCAAGTGGGACACAGGCTCTGCCACCAACCCATCAAATCACAGCCAATGTGGCTGAGACTCCATGGTGCAAAATGCACCCACAGCCCAGCCCAGCCTAGAAACAGTAGCTGTGGGCACCAGGTAATGACATCATGTAGCAACTCCCTGGTGTCTAGTCTCCTTGGAGTTTTGTCAGCCCAGGAACACAGCATGCTTTATAGCCAGGTACAAGCATTTTACACTTTAACCAAATGTCTGTGAAGCATTTTCTGGTGCCTCATCTCATTTGATCCTCACAGAAGTCCTGGAATAAGTAGATAGGAGACTTGGTGGAATCCTATTTTCTTTTCATTAGCCAGAAAATGAAGATTTAGAAAGCTTAGAAACTTGACCCAACTGAAAAAGAAGAAATGGTGGACCTTGAAAATGGCTTCAAACACTGCTACAGTTAAATATTTCACCCTTTGTTCTCCCTGCATGATCTATTGTACAATAAAAATCTACTTCATGTTGATATTTACTGCTGTGTTTCTGACAACTACCTCAAAGAGAAGTTGGGGTGATTCACTAGGCTAGAAAAAGTTTAACTAAATCAGAAAGCAGGTCTAATTAAGCAAGTTTATCCTATTCTATACAATAAAGAGGTAACATGCAAATTGATTCTCATGCCATAACACTGTCACAAGATGGCTGCACCCACAGCAGAGGTGGGGTTCCCATAATGAGCCATAATGAGCAATCTGCAGGGACCTGAGGCTGAATAGCACTGGGCTGGGGGGCAGGGGAGACCACAGGCCATGCCCCCCACCTGGCAGGGATTGACAGGGAACCTCAGGTCATGCCCCCTGTCTGGCGGGGTTTGGGGAAGTGGGATTGGCCAGATCTGGATATCACCCAATGGGAATGTGGATGGCCAGGTCTGGGTCTCACAATTTCAAGGAGCATGTGGGTGGGCAGGGATTTGACTCTGGGTCCTTTGGCATACCCAAGACTGACAGGAGGAAGATTTCCATTTTCAAGTTTATTAATTTTCTTTCATTTCTGACACTTCTATTATAGAGAAAGGGCAAATAGCAATATTAAAATATTTCCTCTAATTAATTCCCTTTTATTGTGCATGAATTTCATGCACTGGGCCACTAGTGAGTGTGTGTGTGTGTGTGTGTGTGTGTGTGTGTATGGCTAAGTTGACTCGCACACATGCAATACATATAAAGCTCTTCCTGGCACCAATTGCATACATGTGTTTCGATCTGTCATTGTCCATCATGAATTTGGTTGACACTTCTATTATAGAGAAAGGGCAAATAGTGATATTAAAGTATTTCTTTTAATTAATTTCCTTTCAATGTGCACAAATTCGTGCACCAGGCCAATGGTTTATAAATAAAAGCCAAACTCCTTAACATCTGGCCTATGAGTCCCAAATGGTCTGATCACTACCTACCTCTCTAAACCCATTCTTGTAGTCTCTTTAGGCTACTGGACTCATTTCATTACTAATTTATTATTATCTCAGGGTCTTTACACATACTCAATCCTTTGCCTATTGTATATATTCCCATGACTGAACCTTTCTCACACTTCAAATCTCAGCTAATTTTTCCTCCCTACAGAGGTCTCATCTTACCACTCTCACTAATGTGCTTCCTCCAGTGACTTCGCATCTAATCACTCTATTCATTTTTTATAACATTTGATAGTATACTTCATATGTGTATAATCTGATTTCCCATGGTAGAATATCAAACCCATGAGTATGGACAGACAGACGCTAAGGGGGCTGCCATTATTTCCACTTTTTGATGTTCACACCCTTGTGTAATTCCCTCCCCTGGAATGTGGGTTGAAACTATTCCTATTAAAATACAATACTAGAAGTGACATTTAATTTGTGTCTCTTACTGGAACTCTCACTCCCTTGCTGGCTTTGCAGAAGCAAGCTGTGGTGGCAGAAGATGCCTTTTGGAGAGTACCACAGGATGAGGTCACCTCTGGCTGACAGCCTCTGGGTCTGGTAGCGCACACAGAATTGAACATGGCCAACCACCACCTGATATTGAAGCAGAGTCTTCTCCAGTTGAGCTTTCAGGTGAGACAGACTTTGAATTCTTAGATGTGTGATGTGTACTGAAAGATTTAGGGCTCTAAAAGCATGTATATTAGGAAAAAGGAGTGTCTTAATCCTGAGGAATCTGGGACTTTTGGGTATTTTTTGAGGAAATGATCATTAAACTTAGTTGAAGGATGATTTAAAAAGGCAGAAGAGTCACTGGACAAATGACACAATGTCAGCTGCACTTTTCTCTACATCTTATTTTATACCAATACCAGCATTTTTAAAACATTTGCATGGTGCTTCCTCTATACTCACATCCCAGGTTCCTCTTAGCATTCCCCATTCCTTTTAGCACTAACTCCTCTCCCCTCTAATTTTTCTGTATGAAAAAAAACATAGGCACAGAGTTAATAGATGAATGGGGATAGAGTAAAAGTAACAAAATCATACAGAATCCCATAACATTTTCTTCAGGTGTGTGTGCTTTGAAAATCTCTAAACAGCAAATACGGAGAGATACTTCTGACCCCTCAGTAAGATAATGGTGTGTTATGATACCACGTTGTAGGTCATGCTTCCAGTGTACCTGTACAAAAGAGCTGGAATACTGACCATATATGATATTCATCTTCTGTAATTATCTACTCTAATAAAGAGAAAAATGCTAATTGACTGTACCTTTGCTACGCCCACAGCCAATCAGAACGAGTATGCAAATTAACTTAGTGCCAGCATCCTACCCCAAAGATCCTCCCTAGTCTTCTGATGTTGTCTGAAGCAGAATTCAGATTGAGTATTGGTCTGAGCTGAGGTGTATTCCTCCATTGTATATTTAAATAAACTACCCATTAGTGTTACTTCCCATTTCAGATAAGTTTTACTAAAACATGACTAATTTTTTTACTAAAACATGACTAATTTTTTTAAGTGAAGTTGACTCAGAGTTCACTAGATGGCAATCTTGTCCATTCTTCTTCCAAGACCTAAGAAGCAGCTTCAACCCCTCTTTCCAACATTTCCAGAACCTGCATTGTGTCAAACCAGAGGGCTCAGCTCCTGCCTCCACAGACTTCACAAGGCAACAACGCCTCCGAGAACTCAGTGCCGTCCACTTTATCAGTCATCAGTACAAATCAGTGCAAATTCCTTCTTTAAAGTCAAATGATGGCACTATCATTTCAATTAAATTAATATTTAAATAAAAACTGTCATTACAGAAGGAAAAAATCAGTAGGGGAATCCAAGTGCCTCTAGTGCTTCTTATCCTGTCTGTACTTCTTTAATTTCCATACCAATGTCTTGTTGGTGAGGGAAGGAAAGAATTACCAACCACAGTGCCCATAGCCTCTACACAGCCAGGAGAACAGAGAGGCTAACAGCACCAAGGGGCAGGTGACAAGAACATTTAACTTGAGGACATAGCGTAGGTTAAAAGCCTCTGGCCCAGCCTAGTTGGTTTGACTTGGTGGATAGAGCATCAGCCTACCACCTGAAGGGCCGTGGGTTTGATTCCGGTTAAGGGCAAATGCCCAAGTTGAGGGCTCAATCTCCAGTAAGAGACATGTAGGCGGCAGCCAATCAATGATTTTCTCTGATCATTGGTGTTTCTCTCCCTCTCCCTTCCTCTCTGAAATCAATATATATACACACACACACACACACACACACACACATATATATATATACATACATATATATACATATATACATATATATATATACATATATATGTGTGTAAATTTTTTTATATTTAAGTCTCTGGCCTGGGACCACTTATTGACTGTGAGACCTTGAGCCTCTATGAACCACAGCATCTTTCTTTGTCTGTAAAAATGCGGATAATTAGATACCTAATTTACAGGGGGCTTATGTGAATTAAATAAGCTAACATAAGCAAAGCTCTTAGAATAGTGTATGGAGGAAAAGAACAAGTGCTCAATAAATAGTAGTCAGTGCTGTTGTTACTGGCGCCATTACCAGTGTTTCCAAAAAGAGGTTTAATGATTATAATTATTCTGGTTGCTAATTAATTATAGCATATAATCATATGCTACTAGTTATGATTGGCCTTGTATTTAGGTAATTCTATGATAATTACCTCTTTGACATCAGCTATCTAATATTAGCCAGAAACCTTATGAAATAAATATATTATTCACAGATAAAGATACACTAAAGCTCTGGAAAGTTTAGCAACTTGACCTAGTCACACAGCATTGGGAGGCAGAACTGAAATATAGTACAGGCTCTCGTACCCATGGACCCAGGACTGTAAACCATAGATTACAGGCAAGTGTCAGGCTACAGCCCTACCCCGCAGAGCAGAAAGCTACTGTGACCATCACTTCACAGTCCTACTGAATTCCAGGGTCTTGTCAAGGTCACACAGAGTGGTAAGGGAATGCCTAGTGCCACAAATCAAGTGCCCCCACTTCTAAGCTTGATGTCTTTTATCTTATGCCAGCTCTCTTCTAAGTGCACAAATTGACTGTCAAACAGATCCTGCAGGTTCAGTGTCTATGGGTCACAATTGTGAAACAATTCCTCATGCTGTTACTTTTCTTAAAGCAACACTGCACTTTATCAGGGCACCTGCCACACAGACCGCCATAGAGCTCTGGAGCAATTCCTGCTGACACTGCAGAGCCCTGATGGTCATTTACATGAGAAGAAATACTAGGATGGCAACTTATTATATCCAGTCCCTTTGAATGAGGCAGAGGAAGAAAGACAGAAAGCAGTGTGAAAAACACAATGGAAAATAAATCTCAGGGGCGCAATGCCAGTAAAAAGAGTATGTTGTTATACGGGTGAAGAATTGGTATTGACTATTTTAAAATTCATTTCAAAGGTACTGCATCATTAAATTGAGAATGCTCAGACCAGGAAACTGGCTCGATTTATTCTCCTCTCACAGAAGATGTTCTCAGAGTAAGCCATAAAGACGCCACAGTCAACATTTTTATAAAAAAAAAAAAAAAAAAAAAAAAAAAAAAAAAAAAATGCCACGAATTGGGTCTGTCAAGTTACGTGAATATTAAAAAATTTCACAAACGCCTACAACCAGGAAGGGTCCTTAGATCTAATCTGCATTTTCTTGCTTAGAATGTTGAATCTTTGGTGGAGATAGGAAACATTTCACAGTTTCTTTACTGTGCTCTTATTTCGACATTTGTATTCTTCCCATTTACCCCTCAACGCTTTCATTCCCTTCATCCTTTGAGGAATCTTAACATAAACAGATTCGTGTCATCTGGTGTTGGCTCTCGTCTTCAGTAAACAGCTCTCAGAAGCAGGGGCAGGTGCCTGCAGTCTACTGGCACTCCTCCATGACATCAGTGCATAGAAAAATCTCGTTACATCTTCTTCCCCTGTCCTCGCATTCACCATTTTTCTTAAGTGTCATACCTGCCCCAACGCCTCTCCTCTGTCCCAAATCACTCTGAGCCTCACCAAAACCCTTGCTCCAGGTAAGCCCCCTTGTGCCTCTCTCTTCTTTTGCTCCCAATCCTTGCATCCCCAAAACATTAGCTCTTCCTTCCTCTGATGGGGGTTTTCTTCCCCAACGTACCCTTTATCCTCTCCGGCTTCTCATGCCATATCCACCTCCTTTTCCAAAACTGATTAATAGGATCTAAGCGGGGGGGGGGGGGGGCTGGGGGGGGGACGACGACTCAGACACTAAGATACAAAAGACAAAATTCTATAGTAGGAAGTAGAGTGTTTAATATATATTTTGCATGTTGCTACCAATTGACTTAACAGGCCTTATGACTCTTCGAACCGCAAGAGTTAACATTAATTTGAAAATGCTCTCCCTTTCCATCTTTCTTTCTCTAAATTGAGTGTATTTCTCCATTAGTCTTTCTCTTATTTTTCATCGTGTTCTCTCCTACCTCCATGCTCCCATGGCTTTTTAACCCCATTCCCTTTACCATCTTCCTGGTATTCTTCCTTTGTTCTGCCTATTCCTTAGGTTTGCTGGTGGTTCCCAAAGGCACAACTAGGAGATGGTCAAGGCCCTGAGAAACAGAGGGACTGATGACCATTCTCAAAATGAGAAAAGGAGGGGGTATGGAGAGGTTTTTGTTTTGTTTTGTTTTTGGTATATAGAACTCACGCAGCCTTCAGCATGCAGAAACATGGCTTATATTTTCATTGTTTCTAGAGTGCAGAAAATGTGAACAAGGGAGTTCTTTCTAATAATCAACAAAATAGAAGCAGACTCATAGAGAACAGACTGATGACTGCCAGAGGGAAGGGGGGACTTAATGCTGAGAGAAAAAGGTGAAGGAATAAAACAAAGCAAAACAAAAAACCTCACAGACATAGACAACAGCATGGTGATTGCCAGATAGAAAGGGAGGTGGTGGTGGGGAGAGGTAAATAAGGGTATGGAAGGGGATAAGTGGTAATGGAAGGAGACCTGGCTTGGAGTGGTGAACACACAATATGATATACACATGATATATTATAGAATTGTACACCTGAAATCTATGTAGCTTTATTAACCAATGTAACCCCAATAAATTCTATTAAAAAGTAAAAAAAAAAAAAATCTACTGAAACCCAGGATATAGGATCCAGAACAGTATCACTGGGATTTCAGAATATAGAACACTATCATTTGACATAAATTATGAAGTTTTGTGAGCAGATTGAAATAATCCCCTTTCAAAACAGTAGTAGAGGCATGAGTAAGGATATCAGGCCTTTAAATTTCAGAAGGGTTATATCTTAGGGCGGGGCAAGAGCTGTTCATGGGAAACCATGAATGCCAATGCAGAGATGATCTCTACTGGGCACTATGGCTGGTGGGTGAGCCTGTGGCATCTAGCGTGATCAAACCTAAATTTAAATCCAACCCCACCACACACATTTTGGTAACTTTGAAGAAGTCATTTTTCAGGCCTCATTTTCTTTCCCTGAAAAGAGCCACCCCAATATTTGTGTTTTTTAATGACAATTAAATGAGGTAATGACTGTAAAATTCTTAACATTTTGCCAGCAATTTAACCACTGGATCTGAGGGCAGTGACTATCTTACTCAATGGTATTCCTAGAAAATAGTGCTTACATGGTATAAAGTGCTCAAGAAGCTTTCAAATAAACGATGCCACATGCCCAAGGGTCTATGGAGCTGCCCACAATGATGGAAACTTCTGACTTGCTCCCTCTCTTGAACAGTATCACTGTTCCTATTGTGCCCCCTTTCTTTTACATCTGCATTCATGTGATGTAACCATAAGCTATTGGGCCCCAATCTAGATGATGTCAATGGATGTCACTGTTCTTGGTCATAGTCAAAGTTTACTGCCTTAAGATCCTAAAATTTTATTCTTTTGATTGTGGGAGGTTAAATAGGTTCTTGACTTTGTCTGGGCAGCACAGATAAAATCAACCACCTATAGCAATAAAATCTATAAGCAATTTGATGAGTTATTGGAATTATAATATAGGCTATCACTGCATAGCTACCCCAAAAAAAGGGTACAAAGAAAACTACAGATATATTGTCAACCACCAGTTAAAAGACTTTTATGCTAGTTTACTTAGCTGGAATTTTACATAAGCCAATTTAGACACACTGCTGCCTTGGGAATCAAGGCAATTATAACCCTAATGCCAAAAGACTACTTTTTAAATAATCAGCATCATCATTGTAATTATTTAGCCAACAGTAAGGGACACTTTCAAAGTGGCAGAGACTTTTATAACCAGGAAATTATTAAAGAGGAACCCCCAAAGGATAAATTCACAGAATAATGAGCAACGTGTTATAATAAAAATAGCAATTTGTCGACAAATCGGCACATAAACAATGTATGTTGTGCAAACCAATTTGTCTTTGCAGTTACCAAAATCCTTTTGCAAAAACTTTAGAAAGGAATTGTTTTCCTGTCTCTGTATATATTGCAAGACAACGTCTATTTCCTTTATTTTTTTTAAAGTAGAGGTAATTGTATAGGAATCATTTTTAATTCCTATACCATTGTACTTGTATTGATGCCTTATATCAAGGCCAATTCCTTTAGTGAAAAAACAAGATTTCTTTCTTATTACTGAGACCTATATGCTGCTCAATATGGTAGCTATGAGCTACATGTAGCCACTGGACATAGGGCTAGTAAAACCAAGGAGTTGGTTTTTCAATTATATTGTATTTAATTGTTATTAATTTTAATTTACAAACTAAAGCAAAATAAAATACTTCCCCATGAAACATAACTTTGTGATTTCAGTAATACTATGTTCTTCTTTAACCATTTAAAATGTAGCATCCCAATGGAGCTGTACTGAAAGTCTAATATGGACGTCACAAACACTTGGTAAACAAAAATAATGGGAATATTTTACATTAATTATTTGTTGAAATGGTAATGTTTTGGATATGTTGCATTAAATAAAGTATAGTATTAAAATCATTTTTTCCTATTTTTTCACTTATTTTTTTTAATGTGCCTACTAAAAATACTTTTCATTTTCAGTTCACTTCTATATAAAATATAACAATGACATTCATCTTGCAATCTAGAAATAGCTACTTACTCAAGTTCTACTCCCTGTAATGGTGGTGAAGTTTATATTTAACCAACGCTCCATGGATATAACATTTGTAAACACTGAACAAAATGGGTTGTGAGGGGCCCAAGTTGGCCCATGAAAGGAAGAAAATTGACCTGGATAAAATTAACATTCATTCAGCTTTGCACCTGAGGATATTCTCTGATGAGGGAAGGGGATAGTGAGAATTTAAGCAGCAAGTCATAATCATAATGAATTAACAAGACAAAGGCTGGAGGTTAGGGCTGTCAGAACAGCTAAAAAGTGAAGGGGCAATGTAGGAAAGGAGAAAGTCCCTAAATCTGCATAAGAATAGCACTCAAATCCCTGGCTCACCTGTGAGCAAGTGCTTGGGAAATACCAAGATTCGTAGTACCTAACAATAGTTACAAAAGGGAAGGAACTGAGCAGAGATCTCAACTTCTACCCACTGCACGGGAGACAGTTTGGTGCTTAAGTGGAAAGTCTGCTAGAACAAAACACTCTAAAAGAAAAAGGAATCTAGTCTCTGGGTAAATATTAAAAATCTATATACCACATTTTATTCAGAATATGCAGTATAACAGATTCAATTAGTAGACTCACAAAGAAAGGAAAATGGTTACACTAAGCCTGAAATATTTGAATTAGGAGATACAGATTTAAAAGGGTCTATTAAATCTATGTTTCAGATGGTGGAGAATAATCCTATATAATAAAGAGCTAAAATGCTAATTAGACCAGACTGCAAAATGATCTTCTGAATGGACAGTGGGTGGGGCCATGAGGCAGCAGGGGCTGTGAGGGCCAAGCCTCTTGCACAAATTTGTGCAATAAGCCTCTAGTATATCATAATGAATATATGGTAGAAAATTAATAATAAAATAAAAATTCTAAAACTGAAAAGTAAAATATCTGAAATGAAAATGTCCTTAATAAGCCTTTAAAGGCAGATTGGAGACAGAGAAAGGATGGATCCCTGAAATTGCAGCTAGATTATCTTCTAAGCATTATTATCTGAAGATGGATAGAATATCAATATAAATTATCCAAAGTGAAGAACTGGGTAAATAAAGATCAAAACTAAATCAACAGAACCTCAGAGACTTATGGGACAATTTCAAGTAGTATAAAATCTATGTAATGGCAGCCATTTGATAACATGCCTACAAATATTTGTGAACATTCCTGAAACCTGCTGGAACTTCTGAAAGAAGTGTGTCAAGCAACAGCCCCACAACATTACACAGTACAAGCTGGCCAAGGATTCTTTCTATGCCCAGGGCCAGTCACATTATGACAGGAGGCAGAGTGATTATGATGGGTAGACTATGCAGATTTTCTTTTCTTTTTTTTTCTTTTTTTTTAAGTCTAAAACTACAAAGATTTGCTGAGGCTTGGATGCATTGAACCTAACTGCAGAACAAGAGAATGCTGGCTACGAAGAGATACAAGCATTTTGAACTGGGAGGAGAGAGGAAGAGAAAGGGCTAAGTGATCAGTTCTAAGCTTCATCTTTTGTTTTATGAAGGAGACAATAACATCTTCAGTTCACTTCTATATAAAATATAACAATATTATATAAAGTATATAATATATATATTATATATATTATATTATATATATTATATTGGCATATAATATATGTCCCAGAGTACAGGTAAAGTAGCCAAATATCCCCCCAACTTGGGAGGAGAGGGGGAATCTAGACTCGCAGATTTAAGAAACTCATCAAATCCCAATAATAACCATTACCAAGAAAACTATACCAGTGCAAATTATAGTCTAACTTCTGAAACCAGAGTTGAGTGAAACATCCCCAAAGCAGCCAGAGAAAAGATAAAATATACCCAGGGAACATAGTCCCTTGTTAATAAAATCAGTGGCTGATGTCTCATCAAAAACAAATGAGGCTAAAGGCAAGGGAATAATGTTTACACTGTTGAAATGAAAACTCTTTTATTAAGAAATCTATGTCCAGTGAAAATAACATTTAAAGTGGGGGCAAAATAAAGAGATTTTCAGATAAATAGAAACTGGAAGAATTTATTCCCAGCAGGTGTACACCTCAAAAAATACAAAAACGTGCGTTGTTCAAACTTAAGGTAAAAGAAGGTAAGTTCAAACTTAAGATTCCATTAACAAATGCACAGCACCATAAATCATAAATATATGGGTAAATATTAAAATTCTATATACTGATCCTTTTATTTAAAAGATATATGACTAAAAGGAAAAGTTTAATACTTTAACACTATCTATTAGGTCTAGTAATAATTAATGTCGTTTCCTAATACTTTTTTTATATCGAATTTATTTAAACAATACAACAAAATTTAATCAACAATATAGTTGCCTTTGTTTTCTACTACTTGTGCCCAACGCTCAGGAAGCATTTTAATCCCTCTGTTGTAAAATTCTTGTGATTTTGATGCAAAAAATTCGGTCAGTGCATTTTTGAGGCATTCTTCATTATTAAATTTTTTTTCCAAGAAGAAAGTTTTGCAAAGAACAAAACAAATGGTAATCGGAAGGGGCAATATCAGGAGAATATGCAGGTTGAGGGAGAACTTCCCATTCCAACTGGCGCAGTTTTTCAGCAGTGATTCTTGCAGTATGCGGTCGTGCGTTATCGTGGTGAAGAATTACGCCCTTCCGATTAATCAGCGCGGGTTCTTTTTCTCTTAAAGCTTGGGCTAACCTTTCCAATTGGGCACTATACACTGCACTTGTAATGGTTTGGGTAGATGGTAAAAGTTCATAATGAAGAATTCCTTTAAAATTCCACCAAACACACAACATCACTTTTTTCGCATGCAAGTCAGGTTTTGGCGTGGGCTGCGGAGCCTCATTTTTGTCCAACCATTGAGGCCGCCTTTTCAAATTAACATATAGCACCCATTCTTCATCTCCGGTAACAATTTGCTCTAAAAACTGCAAACGGTTTTGACGAGAGAGGAGCGAACTGCAAATTGTGACTCTTTGATTACGGTTGTTGTCGGTCAACTCATGAGGAACACATTTTCCAAACTTTTGGACATTGCCAAGTGCACACAATTGATTGGAAATTGTTTTTTTGTGAACAATTTAAAGTTGTTGCAAGCTCTTGTTGGGTAATTTGAGGATTTTGCACCAAAAGAGCTTGAAGAGCTTCTTGATCAAAATTGGACACATGGCCTCGACCACTCTTGTCATCTAACGAAAAATTTCCCTCGCAAATTTTCTCAAACCAACGCTTGCATTTTCTGGCGCTAACTGCATCTTGACCAAGAGCACTACAGATGTTTTTTGCAGCCTCACTTGCTTTTCTTCCTAATTGGAACTCGTAAAGCATGCAGTGCCGAATATGCTCTTCATCCGCCATCTTCTTAGCCCTAGTTTTGCAACAAAAACCAAACCAAACACAAACTTTTTCAAGCAAAACTTGTTAATTGCACTTCACACGTTCTGTAGATACCACGTGTTTGAAGGTTATGTCAATACAAGTCAACGCCAAGCAAGATTTTAAACGAATGTTAAAAAACGACATTAATTACAACTAGACCCGATATTATGTTAGACAATAGGTATGTATCATAATGAATGCCATAATATATATGTTAACAGCCCCAAGGATGGATGGTTAAATGGAACTATGTTGGAAGTTTCTAGTATTTCACATGGATTGATGAAATAGTAACTCTAAGTAGACTAGGTAAAAAATGCAATAGGTTAAAAATGCATAGTGTAATCTCTCTAAAACAACCACCAAAAATATTTTTTAAAAGTATAGCTTTAAAATTGACCACTAACAGTATTTAATTAACATATAAGAAGTCAGGAAAGAAGAAAACCATAAAGAAATAAACAAATTAGTCAACCAGTCAAAACAAATGGAAACAAACAGCAAAATGACCAACTTAAATCTGCAATGTCAATAATTATATTAAACAAAAATAGATTGACTACTCCAATTAAAATGAAAGATGACTGGACTGAATATAAAAAGAACTAAATGCTATCTATAAATGATGGCATTTAAATTAAAGAGAAAGATAATCTAAAAGTAACAGAAGGAAAGTTATTTACCATGCAAATAATAATAAATCTGGGTGACTATATTCATCCCATACAAAATAGAATTTAAGATGTACTACCAGATGCCAAAAAAACTGGTTTGGCTCAGCGGTAGAGCGTCGGTCTGTGGACTGAAAGGTCCCGGGTTCGATTCCGGTCAAGGGCATGTACATTGGTTGCGGGCACGTCCCCGGTGGGGGATGTGCAAGAGGCAGCTGGTCGATGTTTCTCTCTCATCAACATTTCTAGCTCTCTCTCTCCCTTCCTCTCTGTAAAAAATCAATCAATCTATATATATATATATATATATATATATATATATATATATATATATATATATATATAAAGATGTACTACAAGATATAATGAAGGATCCTATATAATAAAAGCCTAATATGCTAAGTGTCCAGTTGTCTGGCTGGCCATTCAACCAATCAAAGCATTAATATACTAATGATATCTAAGGCTGCTCAACTGCTCACTATGACGTACACTGACCACCAAGGAGCAGACAGTCAACTGATCAACCATTCACTATGATGTGCACTGACCACCAGGGGGTAGACACTCTGACTGGTAGGTTAGCTTGCTGCTGGGGTCCCCGGCTGATCAGGAATGAGCGAGATGGGCCAGACATTCCCTGGAGCCCTCCCATGGTCCCTCCCTGGCTGGCCAACCTCCCACCTCCTTTCCCAGCCTTGATCATACACTAGTGGGGTCCCTTGGCCTGGCCTGCACCCTCTTGCAATCCAGGACCCCTGGGGGGTATCAGAGAGTTAGTTTTGGCCCAACGCCAGAATAACTGGTCGCTATGATGTGCACTGACCATCAGGGGGCAGATGCTCAACACAGGAGCTTCCCCCTAGTGGTCAGTGTGCTCCTATAGGGGGAGCACCACTCAGCCAGAAGCCAGGCTCACTCAGGGCTGGCCAAGGATATCCAACTGATGGCTCAGGCCTGTGCGGAGCGGGTCTAAGCCATCAGTCAGAAATCCTCTAAGGGCTCCCACTCTGTGAGACTGCACAGGCTGGGCTGAGAGACCTCCCTAAGTGCACAAATTTTGTGCACCAGGCTTCTAATATTTCATAAGAAAACTATTAGTTTTGAGAAAGACAATAATCTTAAGTTTATCTGCCTATTATGAGACCTTTGAAAAACATCAAGCAAAATGGAAAGACCTAAAGGGAGAAATACACAAATCCACAGTACTCATTAGCAATTTTAACATTCCTCTCTCTGTATTAATTACAAAGCAGCCAGACAACAATCAGTACGAACATTTGAGCATTATTGTCACCTTAACCTATAAAACATTTCAGTGGTGGAGAAGAATGAGGGGGTCTGGATAAAAGAAAGTTGAAGAGATTAGCCACTGGACACAGACAAGTGTGTAGTTAAGGCCAGAGGAGGGGTGCTGAGGTAGGTGGAGGTGGGCGAGGGTGGAAAAAATGGGGACATCAACAATTTTTTAAAAAATTAACCAATCCAAACAACTTTTTCAAATTTTACCCTCAAGCTGAAAACAAGAACAGTAAACAAATGTTAAACTTTAGGCAATATATGTTTTAGTAATACTAAACTTAGCATTACTAAATATTAATATTAATATGAGTTAGCAACAGTAACATTTCTACACATATATACATATATACGTATATTCTAGGAATGAGGAAATATGAAATATATTTTGGATAATGAGAGTCAGTTTTCTCAGTATAAAAACAAATGTGCTAAAATGTTAACATTTGAAAAATCTGATTGAGGGTAATGAAGATATTATTTGTATTACTTAGGCTTTCATTTAAGCCTAAAATTACTTCAAAATAAAAATTTTAAAAAGAATAATAAAAGAACATGGGAAAAATTATGCCAATAAATGTTATGACCTGGAGGTAATGGACAAATTCCTAGAAAATCATAATCAATAAAATAAACAGAAGAAAGTAAAAATCTGAAGTCCTTTGTCTAGTAAAGAAATAAAATTAATTATTCAAAACTATCTCAAAAAAAAAAAAAAGAATTCTAGGTCCAGATAGTATAGCTGGTGAATACTATCAAAATATTAAAGAAAAAGTGACACTAATTTTATACCCTTTTTTATAAAATAGATGAGCGAACCCTTTCCAACTCTTGATAAAGCCAATGTAATGACACAAAAATTCAACACGGACATTAAAATATACCTTATGAAAATAGATGAAAACATAATATACTTTATGAAAATAGATGAAAACATTCTTCACAAAAATACTAGTGAATTAAAACCTTGTTTTTGAGAACTAGATACCAAATAATTTAGGTGTGAAAAGGCATAATGTCTGCAAATATCACTCAAATTATTAAAAAATATGCACATATATCTCTATCTCCTTGTAGGTAAATAGAGAATGAAAAAGCAAATAAGGCAAAATGCAGGAGTTTCTTGCAATTCTATGTATATTGATATAAAAGGTTACAAGAAAACTGTTTATGTTCACAGCTTAACAATGTGTATTTTACACACCCAGGTCAAAGACTGCTTTAGGAATATATAATACAGAAATGCAGCCTAATTAAATACCCTCCCCCCCCCAAAAAATCTAGTAACATCATTTTATAAGATATGCCAATATCATTATAGACCATATTCTATATCCTTTTCATCTCCTTTGAATCAAGTTTTGATTTTTGAAAGAGAGCAGCCTCATGCAATGATGGTATCAGCCATTATATCCAATTACTCATGAATTACTGTCCCATTCTCCCTTCTAAACATTTCTAGCATTTTCCCCTCCTGCCAGCCTTTGTGACAATTATCAACATTGTACTCCTGAGGCCATCCTGACTCAGTTATTTAAACAACTCCTAATTGCCTCTCACCCAGCTCCACTACAAATTATCTTCACACAGCCAAAGGAATCATCTTTTATTCTGTTAATTATGTCTCCAGGGTTTAAAACCTAACAGTAACTCAGTATTACCTACAGGAAAGGGTCCATGCCCCTTAGAATTTTGAACAAAATCTCTTATTATTCCATCCTGCTACAGTCTAAGTCCACCTATCCTGATAAATATAATTCTGAGATGACCCACACAGAGTTACAGCCTTGTATAATCTTCTCCCCTAGTGTGTGGGCAGAGTCTATAACTTTCTTCTAACCATAGGGGTAATGAGACATCACTACTGTGATTATGTTATATTAGAGGCCTGGTGCACAAAATTTGTGCATGGTAGGGTCCCTAGGCCTACCCAGAGATCAGAGCTGATCACGTTCCCTGCCTCACAGCCTCCTCCTTCCCTCGCTCCCTCAGCACCCTGTCACCACCACTGGTCACCTGCCATGTTCTACACCGCCCCCTGGTGGTCAGCGCATGTCATAGCAAGCAATGGAACTCCCAGTCTCATGGTCAAATTCCGGGCAGGGATACTTTGCACATTAGCCTTTTATTATATAAGAGGATGGTTAAAATGTAGGGATTTTACAGATGTAATTAAGCTCCCAAAAGAGTTGGTTGTGAGTTCACCAAAAGGGAGATTATCCTGGGTGGGCCTAAATCAGTCAAGTGGGAGGAAGGATAGGAACTCCCATTATCTCCACTCTGCTGCTCTCAAGAATTAGAGAGTGATGCTGTAACCTACCAAAAGAGGGAGCCACAGGGCAAAGAACTATGGGGGCCTCTGGGCGCTGAGGTCCATTGGCTGGTTGCAAGAAAGTAAGAACCTCAGTCTTAGAATTACAAGTCAATTCTGCCAGCAACCATATGAGTTTTGGAAGAGGATCTGAGCTCCAGATGAGAATGCAAAATGGATGAACTTGAATTTTGCCTTGTGAGAACCTGAGCAGAGAACCCAGAGAAGCCATGCCCCAAATTCTAACCTACAGAAAGAGATAATTAGCAGGTGTTGTTTTAAGCCACTAAGTTTGTGGTAATTTGTTATACCGCATTAGAAAACTAATACGCCTACCAAGGACCACCTGTGCATTGATCTTTCTTGTCTCAAAACACTTGTATCTGCCTGAAAATATGTCTTTCTATTTTGTAACCTCTAAATGAAAGATAGTTATTCCCCTGTCTCTGCTACCCATTTTTATCTATGTTATACTGGGGGTATAATATTGGGATAAACATTCATCTTTCCCACTAGACTAATCTTGCTGTCAAGGACAAGTTCTCATCTTGACATTTTCCTAGTAATTGGCTCATAAGAGAGTTTCAATCTATTTTAGTTGAAATCGTTCTAACTGACTGGGGTGGGGGGATTACTCTATTATCTGTAAGCACATTCCTTTTTGTCATTTTCCTTATGTAATTAATAGATATGGAATTTTAAAAATATTTTATGCTATAGGAAAGAAACAATGCATAAATTCACACAGAATCTTCCAAATCCAATATAGTAATCAACCACCCTAATTCCTGGTCTATAGCTATAAATGCTTCTATGATTTCTATAACATTCAATTTTTCTCAAAGCAGAACAATGAAGGCTGTCAGCAAATTTACTAATTGAGGGATGAGACAAAAGAGATGGTCTGTGACTGCTGACATTTCACAAATGCTTTATTAGTATGCACTTCTCCAGTGGACGGGAATCCGGCACATTTACAGAGAAGAGATCCTACCCAGCAGGTGTGGCTCAGTTGTTGAGTGTCGACCTATGAACCAGGAGGTCCTGGTTCCATTCCAGGTCTGGGTTGCGGGCTCAATCTCCAGTGGAGAGTGGAATGGGGAGGAGAGACAGAAAGAGAGAAAGAGAGAAACATCAATGTGAGAGAGACACATTGATTGGTGTCCTCCTGCATATGTCCTGACTGGGGCTAGGGATCCAACCTGCAACCGTGGTATGTGCCCTTGACTGGAATCAAACCCATGGCACTTCAGTCTGTGTGTTGACGCTCTAATCACTGCGCAAAAACCAACTAGGGCTCTTCTAACTTTGAAGTTTGCAGAATGGATGAACTTGAATTTTGCCTTGTGAGAACCTGAACAGAGAACCCAGAGAAGCCATGCCCTTTCAGACAACACAAAATCGGAAAGCAATATAACTCAGACATTTATTCAGAAATTTTAGCTTGTAGATTTATGAACCAGTAAATATTTAAACAGCTATCTCAGTGAACACTCACACTCTGCTACTTTTATCAATAGGAAACCAAATATAAGAGAGGAGTCTTGAGTTTAAGGTGGGGAGTAGGAGGTGTCTGAAGAGTTAGAATTCTAGAGTTCAAGATGGAAGCCTTGTTTACATCACTTAAGTTTTTCACATGCTATTAGCCTCATTCTTGTGTTTGCACAATGTCAATAGTACTTGCGTCAACTCTTGTCAGGCTGTTCTGAGGATTAAATAACGTAACAAATGTCAATCATTTAGCACAATTCCTCATTTACAGTAAGGACTCAATTCACTGTCATCTACACAGGGTTGTGGAATAGACTAGAGTAAGATTTAGGAGATACCTGTTTTCACTTAGGTATATCATTAACCACCTATTTGGGGTGAGTCACTTCCCTTCCCTGGACTTCAATTTCCTCATCCACATATGTGACTAGACCGGCCAAGTTTTCTACAAGTTAACTTTGAGTTCTAAAATTTCCTTAGTCAATTGAATCTTTTCTTGGGGATTCAGGGTCAATATGGTGAACACCAGGGATAATCCTTTTATTTTTTTTCAACGTATTTATTGTAATAAACACTGATAGAGTTCTGAAAAACCACTTGAAAATAACTTATGGGCCTGCCAGTAATTTAATAGTATCTACAATGACACAATCTGGTAAGTACCATTCTAAGGGAACTTGAAGGTATAGTGGTGGGAGCAAAAGGGAAAAAAGATCAGGGTCTTCTAGTAGAAGTTATATCTAAGCTGAGAACTGTATATCAGTTACTCTCAAGCCCCAAGGATAACCACCATTTGGACCACCATTTGCCTCTTCTCCAGATGATTCAAGATTACTATTCTTGTGTCTTCTCCAACCGCATCTTTCCTTGACTTTTCACTTGCCAGCAATCTCATATGAGTGTGAGAATGTCTAAATTTAGTCCCAATTTCTTGTATTCAATTTTTTTGTGGGTAATAAAATCAAATGACTAATTTTCTTAAAAAGAATGTGTTTTATTTAAAAAAGAGTCCTAAGAAGAATGCATTTCTTGATTATTGACTACTTTTGTTTTATTTTTTTAAAAATATTGCATTATTACTATACTTCAGATCAGTGACCTTTATATAAGTAAGGGTTGATTTTTTTCTTTTCTTTTTAAAAAGAATATAGGTGGGGAGGCAGGGAAAACTAATTAGACATTATTATTAAAAGGGAGTTTTTATGGTAAAAAAAAAAAAAAAGAAAAAAGAAATTACATAATCCCTAGTGTAATGTACAATGATAATGCCCAATGGAAGTATTGTGAACTTAGTTAATGCCTAAATTAACACAAATAAGAAAATGCCTCATAAATATTCTATCACACAGGTAAAATTTTGCTTTTAAAGGGGATAGATGAGAAACAGCTCTATGGCCTGTAATAGCAGTATTTTCATCAAGAACTAGGCAAAAAAGAATGGAAATGTGGCAAAAATAAATTAACTGGAACAGATAAAGGCCTACCTTAGTAAACGAAGTGAACATTATATATTTGGGTTTGGAAAAATAGTCACACGCAGGAAATTTTTATTGTTTTGGGCTTTAATTCTATTCAGTTGAATTAATATACTATCTACATTGCAGATACCTCCACTAGATGAACTACTGGGTTATAATTTTTTTAAATAGTACAGCATTTCTTCAGTCAGTGAAAAGAAAATGATTTATTCAACCATTATGCTTTGATAAATGTCCTATATAATAAAACCCTAATATGCAAATCAACCAAACAGTAGAATGATTTTTCCCAGGTTTTGGGCTTGATCCCCAGGGTGGGGCATAGAGGCAGCCAATTGACAATTCTCAGTCATCATTGATTAATTCTGTCTTTCTCTTTCTTCCTCTCTGAAATCAATAAAAATATATTTAAAAAAAAAAAAGAAAGAAAGATGAAGGGATGACACCTTTCCCAAATTGGCCTTCGCGTTTGGACAGTGGGCTCCTTAAGGAACCATAGAGAACTGAATTTCATTGATGCCCTTTTGCCATGCCCAGGGACATATAGGATACCCTGAACCTTGAGTAAAAGTAGAGATGAAGAAGGTGCTTGAAAACTAAGTAACTGAAAAGTTGGGTCTCAGAGTTTAATTCAATTTGATATTGAGAAATGAACTAATATGGCATTTCTCATACTGAAAAATGTGAAACAAAATTCATTCCCATTACACGAGTTTCAACTACATATTAGGGAATAATTCATCTAATAACAAAACTATAACTTCCAAACTTTCTCTTTAAAAGAGTTTTATTTGAACAATTAAACACATATTTGATTTTAAAGAGAAAGATTTCAAGCAGAAGTGAGAACAATTTGTCTTACATGTCATGAAAATTACATTTCTGACCTGGCCAAGCAATCATTTCACTTAGATACCTGGAGGGGGTAACTGATCTTTAAAAGGTCCCTTGAATACAAATACTGACACCTTTACAAATGTATTTCAGGGTTGCCCAGGAGCAAGGATTGTGTACGGAATGCTGAGGGTAGACTCTGAATTGATACAATTCTTTTTGCTAGACATTATTCTACCAATGCTATTTAAAAGGTCCACTGGAGACTATGATAGTTATACCAGTTTCAAGAGGGTTGGCAAGAGAGAGAAATCCAATAACACAACTGCCATGAGAAATTAATCTAAATGTTAATACTTCCACATCCCAGATTCCTCTGAGTCTGGGTTTGAAAGCCAAAATGTTATTGGGGGAATTGCTAGACAGACAGCACCAGAGGAAGCACTGTGAGATCGCCTTCAAGATAGGTTGGAATCCAATTATATCCTGGCTACACACATTAATGCATTTGAAATAGGTCAAATGGTGACCTTTCCCAATGCCTATACCCAGACTCCCACAGAAGGGAGGGTTCCTTAGCCCTGTGTGTGTGTGTGTGTGTGTGTGTGTGTGTGTGTGTTTCTTTTAATCCTCAGCTGAGGTTATTTTTCCCATTTATTTTTAGATAAAGTGGGAGGAAAGAGGAAGGGAAGGAGAGAAGAGAGAAAGAGAAACACTTACATGAGAGAGACACATCAATTTGTTGCCTTCTGCTCGTGCACAAACTGGGTTCAGGAATTGATCCTGCAACCCAGGCAAGTGCCCTCGACTGGGAATTGAACCAAGGAACAATGCTTTAACTACTGAGCCAAACTGGCCAGGCAGTGTTTCTCTTAATGAATAAGTGTGTCCATCCACAGGCATGTATTAGGAAGCAATGACCTATTTAATATTTAACCCTGCAACTGTCTGTAGAAGGTTATCATAATCACATAAAAGTTTTAGGACATGTTACCATTTTCAAGTCAGTTTCTCTCTTTCCTTCTCCCTCTCCCTCTTCCTCTATTTCTCTCTCTTCACCCGCCATCTCCCCCACCAACACACACACTCACACACCACAAGGTATATTTCTGCACTTCAAAAAACTTATAATTTAGACTATGGGTGAGAGAGTGAGAATAGAGGATGGATTTCCCTAAAATGAAGTGAAAAATATACAACTCTGTCTAACAGCCTTATGATGGTGACCCTCCTCATTGGTAAAAGTCAGCAGATGCGTGTGGTATAACAAGCATGTGGCACCCTGGGTGGGTGTCTGGGCAGATGGTATGTTCACTGGCTTCCTCTCCAGCTATGGAATGACTTCAAGCTGACAGTGGTAGGTTCTGAGAGACTCACTCAGCCCAAGGCAAAGCCTCGTTTTTCATAAACTTACTTTCTTCCCCTCTTTTCATCCGGTTCTGATTCTGTTTCAAATTGTGTTCATTGTGGGCACTGTGGTTGACATCTCAACTGCATTCTCCTTTCTCATGCCCCCTTCCTTCAAAGCATCCCCGTCTCTCCCCTGCAATCCATGAGAGCTGGAAGGAGCCCCTTTCAGGTTAGGCTGTGCGACCCAGACATTAGCTAACCACCATATTCTCATTGCTGACACATAGAAGATCAGACCAATAAGAGGGTGGTCATGGTTTGCTGAAACTGAAGAAGGCACTTGTTCTCCCAGAGCAAGCTTCTTAAAAGGACCCTTTCTTCTTCCCTGTATCTGGATGCCAGGCCTTCTGCCCCGGGAATTGCTGCCAGCCCCGTTTTGACCTCAGAAAAAGCTGGCATGGCACAGGGCTAAAGGAAAATGTCAAGTGATTTAGACAGATCCGTGATGATATCATTGAAATGCCGAAGCAAACTAGCCCTGAAATTCACTTCATCTCCAGGTTTGTCAGTTATTTTAAGCCAAGGAATCTTCTCTATCATTTAAGTCAATCTGAACCAAGTGTTTTCATATTTGTAGCCCTAACGTACCCTAAATGATATTGATCATTCATTAAACAGGGCAATTCAGCAATGTGCAAAAGCCTCAAAGATGCACGGACCCTCAGAGCCAGAAGTTTGTCTTCTAGGAATTTATCCTAAGGAAACAGTTGAACAGCTATGAAGAATTTACAGCACAAGCCTCTCCCCATCGTTGTGTTAGGCTTGTGGGATCCTTAAAATGACTTAAGTGCCGAATGTGCAGTTGATCAAGAAAATTAAGAAATAACGATACTACCCAATACCATGCAGCCATGGAAAATGATAAATAAGGTAGCTACACATGTTTGTCAGTAAAAGCTGTAAAGTAAAAAAAATAATAATAATAAAGTGCAGGTGATAGACAGCATGTTTTGTCAATCCATTTTCTTAAAAAGCACAGGACAATCATAATGCTAATACCCTTTCTGGGTTTTAAGTGTCAAGAGCTGTGCATACATTACTACAGAGCAGCTCCATCCTGGCTGTGCTCCAGGCACCTAGAGAGCACTTAGAAAGCACACAGTTCAAGCCAGGGCAGCACAGAGTAGGGCTCTCTGGGGTGGCAGGGCACATACATCAGAATTTTTTTCAAAACTTTGAAGGATTCTACCTCGCAGTGAAAAATCACAGCATGACCTCTTTCATTCTTGAAACAACACCAAAAGTGGTATTTGTATCACCTTCCTCATATAGTTGAGGAGATCTTAGAACGCTTCAGTCACTTGTCCCCTACAACATAGAAGAGCCCAGACTCTACCCAGGACTGTCCAAGTTTAAAAACCATGATCTTGACAATGATCTCAAGTTATTCTTTTAGTGAGTGAGAGTAAATATGTGAGGAATTTGAGTGCAAAGTTAGAAGACCAGAAGATGCAAAGATTAGTGTGTATATCTGGGTGAGATTACTAAGAATTTAGGTATGTTTTCTTATAAATGTGTTACTTTTAATAACCAATATGCCTCTGTGTTGTAAGTATATTGCTTACATTAGATTGTTCCTATCCCCATTTTATCTGAAAACTCTAGCTCTGGGTTCTAAGGTAACATTTCCATATATATTGGAAATAATCATTAAAAAACAAAAGCAGCACAAAACACTGAGGCTGATTAAAGCACTCAGGTTGCTAACAACAACAACAAACACAAATCTCTCATCCATCAGGTCAGCTTCTAACTTTACCATATATCCATTTGAAAAGTTGATGATATGGTCAAATAAATTATTTTGGCTATATTTATTTTATTTATTTATTTATTTTCTATTTCACACATAGGTATATATTCAAGCAAAATAAAAACACATTCACCCAAACACTTGTCCAGGAATATTCAAAGCATTATTTATTCCAAAAATGGAAATAATGCACATCTATCAACTGATGAATCACATAGACAAAATATGATATATCTACACATTATTTAAAACAACCAAATGTTATTCCACTAAACTTTTAAAAACTTGTTGTAGCAAAATTGTGTTTTATGTTAATACTAGAGGCTGGTGCATGAAATTCGTGCATGCATGTGAGGCCATTAGGCAGGCAGGCAGAGTGGTTAGGAGTGATCAGGTAGGCACAATAGTAGTTAGGGGTGATCAGGTGGGGGTCCCTGATGGAGGTGGGGCTGGCCTGGGCGAGGGGTTGCCAGGGGTTTTCAGGCCAGCCACACCCCTGATGGGGTGAGGGTCCCTGCTTGGGAGTGGGGTCAGCCTGGGCAAGGAGCCACAGTGTTCTGGTTTCTGGTCATTTCAGTCATGACGGCATTATAGTCTCTGCCTTTTTATATAGATAGATAGTTTTCCCTCCTCCGATTTCATTCTGGTTTGCTGAAGACATAAAATGTATTTTCTCAGGCTGCTGCACACCCAATTAAATCTGGGGTCCATTTTTTTCACTGCTCCGACAATATAATTTTCAGAACTGATTATCTGATTATCAACACTACCTGATATATTTTCCTTAAAAATGTTCCCATGCACATTACTCAATAACCCACTGCATAGAGACAAATCTGTGCCTGTGGTAGGATCAGTGCCTTCCCTCAACAGGAGAAGGGGCTCTTTTGGCCCACCTGGTTCTCACCTCATCAGACTCCATACCTGCCACCTGCTTCAGAGCAGTTTCACCTCCTGTGCAACATTTCTTCATTAAAGTTCTGTTGGCAAAAATATTTGAAAACCACTCATCTGAACTACTAGATCTTTCATTTGTCAGAAGAGGAGACAGTCGCTCTCAAAGTGGGAAAGCTCACAGAGTAAAGCACCTGCACAAAGGAGAACACCGGGCCTCAGTTCCTTGAGCCCCAGTTGCAGGCAGTGGGTACATTCATTTCCTATGGCCACTGCAACAAATTACCATGAACTTAGTTGCCTAAAAATACCACAAGCTCATTATCCTACAGCTCTGAAGTTTAGAAGCCAACACTCTCATGGCCGATCCCTTCCAAAAAGCTGTAGAGAAGCACATTTTCGTGCCTTTTTCAGTTTCTAGGGTCTGCCTGCATTCATTGGCTTGTGGCCTCTTTCCTCAGTAACTCTGGGCTGAGTACTTTTCATGCTGCCTTCTCTCTGGTTCTCTCTTCCACAGTCTTATCTCCCTCTGACCACAGGCAGGAAAGGTTTACTGCTTTTAAGGACTCAGGTGATTAGATTGGGCTCACCAAGATAAGCCAGAATCATCTCCCTGTATCAAGGTCTTGAACTAAATCACATCTGCACAGTCCCTTTTGCCATGTAAGGCAACATTCACAGGTTCTGGAAATTAGAATGTGGATATCTTTGGGGGGCCATTATTCAGCCTACCAAAGTATCAGAACTGTTTTCTGTCCTAGCACAACTGAGAGATAGAACATATTAATACCAACTGATTGGCCAAGGCAATGGTCCCCAAACATAGAAACATGGGACAGTAAAAACGTCAATAGGATAGAATAGAGATGAGAGGGAAAACACTTAAAAATCACAGATACCCTCTATTTCAGGCACTGTATAAACTCTTAACAGTGACTATACCAACATTCCTGTTTTGCATACTCTCATAGAATAGTTATAAAATATGCAAGTGGCACATTTACTAGTATGGAATATACAGGATGTCCCAAAAAATGTAGATACCTTTGAATAATTATTAATTCCAATGGGTTAAACCTGAAAAGAAAGAAATATCAGTTGAGCTATCAAAATGTATATGTATATATACTCTTTTTTTTGGACACCCTATATAACTAAAGCAAGAATGAGAAGTTAGATGTACTTATTTCTCTAGAGAAAAAAAAATAGAGATTTTGATGTATTAAAATAAATTAGGATTTTCAGGTTGCTCACTCTCACATACAATTTATTTCAGATCAATCTTGAGCAAAATGTGGACTTTATTGCCAAGAAAATACATGTCCTTAAATGGTTGAGTAACATGACAACTTTTTTGAAAAACAAACTGGCAACTGCAGTTCCTGAGGGCACAAATGTCAAGTCTCTGAGTCAGACAGCCCTTTCCCATTAGCAAGTTGCTGTAGGCAATGTCACAGTGTAAATCAAGAGATCTGGTTTCCCCAACAGGAGATTAAAATCCTCCTTGGAGTTCCGCACCTTCACTCTGCCTCTGTCCTGAACACAGAGATCCTTGGCTGCACTGAACTCATGGACAGAGGTGACATTTACCCCCAAAATCACCCTTCCTTTTTTCTCAGTTCTCCTCTCAAAGCTTATGAGTTTCCTTTAATCACAGGAAATTCTGTCATGCTCACTCTATTTATAAATTAAAAACATAGAGGTTTAGGAAATGTGAAATTATACTTCACACTATAAAACTCTTAATTGATGACATTTCGGGAAAACCATCCAGAATATTCCTTTAATAAACCTACACTGAGAACCAGTATTTATTCATTTCCTACAGGCAGTTAAATCTTCATCCAGGTTATGCCTTGGAATCACCTGGGACAGTTTTTAAAATATTGATGCCAGTTGTTCTAATCTGAAGATTCTGATACAATTGTTTGAGATCACTCTTGGGTGGCTCCTTAAAAACACAAATTCCATGGTTTCGACACAGGGTCTTTCCCTCCTCCTAAAATTTTGTTTTCTGGAGGAAAAGGGTGGATCCCAGAAATAGGTATATTAATAAACACTCCAGATAGGTCATTAGTACACTTTGAGTATCAAAGGGATGGGTGACAAGGAATTGTAGGGCAGCAGAGCAGGGATGAGTGAGAGGGTATGCTCATTTGAGACATGAAATCTCTGCATGACTCTTATACGGTGAAAACAAAGACATAAACATACGTTGTATGCCCTACAGAACTAAGTAAAAGTAGACTGCATTTCCCATGTACAACAGAAATAGCAAATCTAGAATCCAGACCCAGAAATTCTAACTTCTATGCTGTTTTTCTCTGTACTGTCTCCATCATTTTCTATATTTTTAAATGTCATAAAATGTTTAGAATGAAAATATTTCACTAAACTTAAAGCAGGCTTACACATTATTGCAAATTGTATACCCTGCTTAGAATATATTAATTTCAAAATGAGATAAATAACTTCACTCTGGGCCATTACTCAATAAAAATCACTCTATAGGCTGTGCGCTTGCCAGTTTGCTTCTCCAGATCTGATAGCTACAATGTTGAGGAAGATGACCAGTATAATAGTTAAAATGGTTTCTTAAGCCAGGTTGGAAGAACTGCTTTTTATGTTAAAAACTAGAAGCCAGGTGCACAAAATAAAATTCATGCAAAGGTGGTGGGAGGGGCGGGAATGTCCCTCAACCCAGCCTGTACCCTCTCCAATCTGGGACCTCTCGATGGGTGTCCAATGCCCAGTAGGATTGGGCCTAACTGGGCAGTCTGACATCCCTCTCACAATCCAGGAATGCTGGCTCCCAACTGCTCACCTGCCTGCCTTCCTGATTGCCCCTAACCGCTTCTGCCTGCCAGCTTGATCACCCCCTTAATCACTCCCTGCCACTCTGATTGATGCCTAACTGCTCCCCTGCCAGCCCAATTGACCTTAACTGCCCTACCCTGCAGGCTTGGTCACCCCTAACTGCCCTCCTCTACAGGCCTGGGTCCCTCCCAACTGTACTTCCCTACAGGCCCAGTCGACCCCAATTTCTCTCCTCTGCTGGCCTGATCACCCATAACTGCCCTCCTCTGCAAGCTTGATCACCCCCAACTGCCCTCCTTGGTAGGCCTGGTCCTTCCTAACTGCCCTCCCCTGCTGGTCGTCTTGTGGTGGCCATCTTGTGTTCACATGGGGGCAGGATCTTTGACCACATGGGGGTAGCCATCTTGTGTGTTGGAATGATGGTCAATCTGCATATTACTCTTTTATTAGATAGGATAGAGGCCTGGTGCATGGATGGGGGCCAATTGGTATGCCTGAAGGATGTCCCAGATAAGGGTTGGGGTTCCCTTAGGGCATGGGATGGCCCAGGTGAGGGGCCTGTGGTGGTTTGCAGGTTGGCCATGCCTTCTGGCTACCTAAGCAGAGGCCCTGGTATCTGGGCTTTATTTATCTTCTGTAATTGAAACTTTGTAGCTTTGAGCATAGGCCAGGGCCAGCCAGAGCCGGCAGGAAGCTTGGCTTCCTCCACTGCTGTGGAAACCCAAGCCTCCTGCTTGCTCAATGGCTGCAGCCATCTTGATTGGGTTAATTTGCACACTTGCTCCTGATTGGATGGTGGGCGTGGCTTGTGGGCATAGTGGAGGTAAGATCAATCTATATGTTTATCTTTTATTAGTATCATTCCATTACTCTCTGATATACCTAATTATTTCTGACTGACTGAATAGGATTATTTTCCATAAGCAAACCTTTTCATTTTAAAGGAATAACTATTCACAGACATCTGTAAAGGGTTTTTGCCTAAAGAAACATACATGAAACAACACAACCAAATTGAAAACAAGCCTAATCTCTGGCTAAAATACAATCAGTGGAAAATTCGGATACATAAAGGCATGTTGCAACTCAGCATAACCCTGGGACACACCAGCCTATTTCCAGGATAGAACCATAGGAAATACTATAAATGCCTAAACTGGCCCTGTTTTCTCTTAATGTTATTTTTAAATTTATTTTCCTAAATTAATCTATTTGTTTCTTCCCTGAAAAATAAAATGTTGGAGGAGCTTTCATGAGAAGTTAATGAATATACAGCCTCTGCATACTATGTTCATGCATAGATAAAGAAAAAACAGCTACCAAGTTTCCTATTGGGGCTTTCTATAGGAGTTTTTAACTTCGAAGTGTGCATATTACTTTAAGGCACTTTAATCAAATTTCCATATGCATCTTTTAAGCATGACAGAAACTATTACTTGAAGCAAATTTTAAAAAACAAAAAGTCAAAGAAAGGTGACATTAGCCTTTTAACTTAATGCTCTCCTTTAACCCTTTAATTTATTCCCCAGGCTAACCAGAACCTTCCTAACTTTACCTCGGGAGTCTGAAGTCTTTAATACAGTATACTCTTTCTAGCTCTACTTTTCTCCTGGGCACAATTTCTGAGAGGCAGACAGCTTGCTCATTTTAGGGACATCATAAAGGCAGAGAAGATACTTTGCTGACATCTTCACTTGTAAAGCATTAAGCTAAAGATATTAATTTGCTCTGCCAGCACACTTGTAAAGGGAGTTTAGCTGCAAAAGAAACTTTTCTTATTTTGCACCTTGATCTTGGTGTAAATGACCTTTTAGTTTTATTATGCTTTTCCCTAAAAGGTAAGGAGGGGCACAAAAAAAAGACAGCCACTTGACGAAGATGGGATCTACCCATCAGTTAAATGTTCCCTGGCTTAACTGAGTAGTTACTAAGGTAGAGTAGCTCTTCCCATCTCTTTGACGTTGTCACTTATCAAGACTTCACTCAGTTCAAATGCATCTTCCCGGGCTCAGGGAGCACACATGTTCACAGCTGTCTTTCCCAAAACCTGCATCCAGGCTCCGAGGAGCTTTACCATTCTTGCTCTTATTAGCACAGCACA
Source organism: Pipistrellus hanaki (assembly GCF_964339955.1). NCBI lineage: Eukaryota > Metazoa > Chordata > Mammalia > Chiroptera > Vespertilionidae > Pipistrellus > Pipistrellus hanaki. The sequence continues at coordinate 17,631,550 of NC_140507.1, forward strand.
CTCACAAAATTAAGATTTTGATCTAGAGATGCAGGTGCCTAGCCTAAAAGTCAGATAGTACAGTAAACAAGTACAACAAAAACGTAGGCATGCTCTGCCTGATTCTGTCACTCCCCAGAAACTGTGATTGCCTCCGTTCGTCATTTCCCAAGCAAAGCCGCCCCTTGCCCACTCACCATAAACCAGAGAAGAGATTTAATTCACTCCATCCATCAAGGTGAGAGGATCAAAGGGCAAGGCGGGGCTAACTCCTGATCCTCCATTTTGTAACTGGACCCTAGCCTCACCCAACCAATCAGGGTCAGCCAAAGCAGTGACATCACCACCCCTATATAATCCTTGATCTGTTGAAATTCCCTCTCTTCCACCACGCTGCTGCTGGTGTAAGTGGGACAGAGCCCATGCTAGCATGGAATATAGGCTTTCTGCTATTGCATTGGACTCTGCTCCCTGGTGGTCTTTGGGGATCACGAAATCTGGGCATAACAAGGACACTGGGAGAGTTCCCATGAAGAGTCATTATTTGCTCATAAGAATGTGGTTTCCACGCGTGGGCTGGGTGTTGGGGGAGAGAACTCTTTTCAGAAACACAGTCTGGACAATATCTGGCAGCCTTGCTTCTAAAATCCCCCATCCCCACCAGCACTGTAACCACCAACCTGCCAACAGCTCTCCTGACCATGCATGCATCTCCCTGGGTGTGTGTGTGAGGGTGGGAGGGGAGGTTTGCAGGGAGTGAAATTTATAGCAGCAAATCCATCTTTTTAATTTACTCATTAACAGTCAACCTCTCTCACACACGGATATGAAAGAACAAGATCCCTTTACTCTCCTACATCTAGGAGTGAGAAGAAGTATCTCCCGCTTTTTCCCTTTCCCTCACAAACACAGAGATAGGGGAGTGAGCCACAAAGACATTTATTTCCTTCAGTCACATGTGTGCGTTTGCTGGCTGTGGTGTGCTCCTTCTTGGAATACTGACAGCAATTTGTCTCTCCAACTGTTATAGACTCATAGGTTTGCATGAGAACATTTCCAATTCACATTTCATCAAGCATCCAGGTCCCAGTGCTTCCCACCTTTAGAAGCTCACTTTATAGTTTTCTGAATAATCTTTTCCACTGGTGTGTGAACAGTTACCCAACTATCCATCCTTCAGCTAGTCCCCTCTCTTGTGCCCTCCCTTCTCAGACACTGTTTAACTCTTCCTTGCCCTTTTCTTTACCACCCAATTCAACCCCTTATCCTTTGGAAACAGCTCCTTGGCATCACCCCACTCTGTTCCTCGAACCCCAGGCTTCTCTTGAACATTCTCTGAAGCTGTGGTCCCCAACCCCTGAGACCATGCCACAGAGATGGCCAGGCCTTCTGCCAATCCAGGAGAGTAGCCTATTTGCATGAAGTACTTATTGGTTCAAAAAATGCAAGTAATTTTCTACGGAGTCAGCAAGAAGCAAATTTCCTCCCTGTAATCAAGGGAAATGAGTCCCTCTCCTTTGAACCTGAACACAGGGAATCTTTGCACTCAGAAATCTCAGAGCAAGCTCCTTGGCAATTCTTTCCCTCAATCACAGTCAAAATTAGTGGCACCACTTGAAATTCCAGGCCTTGCAATATAGAGGGAATTCAGTAAGAATCACCCCATTAAGGAAAAATCTGAAGTCACAGGTTCCATGTTACCCAAGTCTTGTCCTTCTGTTCTATGTCAGTTTCTACTCACAATTGACAGGCAGCCCTCTGTCATTACTACAACCAGGAAGCCCCAGTTAACCCCTCCGTCTCCCTCAGACTTTTGTGGACTGTAAGCCTCCGCCCGAGTCCACGCGCCCATGGCATGCATGGGCCTCCTGCACGTGGGACCTGGGGGCAGCGGATTCAGTACTCCGCTACCCCGCTTGTAAACATCACCTCAAGGGAAGGACGGCACCAAGACATAAAATTAAGCCCTTGGATCATCCAAGCTTGCCTCTCTCTTTCCAACTTCAGAATGACACAAAATGCCCCTACCAACCAAAACCTCAGCCAGTGCCAGCACCTGAGAACAATTCCAGCCCCCCCCCCCCCCCCCCCCAACGCACCCCAGGCTGCTGACTCTTCTAACAGGAATGGGAGACTCTAAGACCCTGCTAAGGCCCCGCCATGCCAGAAACCAGTAGACATCAGCCAAGATAATGCTATGCTCCAGATGCCTGCTTCCTGGGGTGCCACTGACTCACGCTGCCCGCGCCCCTAGAGCCTGGTCGGCAAACTGCGGCTCGCGAGCCACATGCAGCTCTTTGGCCCTTTGAGTGTGGCTCTTCCACAAAATACCACGGCCTGAGTCTATTTTGAAGAAGTGGCATTAGAAGAAATTTAAGTTAAAAAAATTTGGCTCTCAAAAGAAATCTCAATCGTTGTACTGTTGATATTTGGCTCTGTTGACTAATGGTTTGCCGACCATTGCCCTAGAGCAGGGGTCGGCAACCTTTAAGACATAAAGAGCCACTTGGACCTGTTTTCAAAGGAAAAAAAACACCTGGGAGCCGCAAAACCATTGCGACATTTAAAACAAATATAACACTGCATATATTGTTTCTTACCTTAATGCTATATACCAGATCGTGCAGAAAAAGGATTTTTTCACTTAACAAAAAGAGCCGCATGCAGCTCCGGAGCCACAGGTTGCCGACACCTGCCCTAGAGCAAAGTTCACATGAGTCCAGAAAAGTCACACTCAGACATATCTCCCCGTGAAGTCCAAGGCAAGCCTCTGGCTGCAGTCACCTATGTCCTCAGTGATGGCACTTGGCCTTCTACTCCAGAGCTGACTGGCTCTCCAGATCTGAAGCCCACACAGATATCAGTTTCTGAAATTCTGTTCAGTAACATGGCTTCTCCTTGAAGATTCAGTCTGCTCCCAGACTCAATAATCCTTTCACCTGCTGGCCCAAGGAATGGTGGCGTGGGGTGGCTATCTTTGCAAGATCTCTGCATTCGAGAGCCCAGGACAGGCTGAGCCATTACTTACCCCCAGATCAGAAGAGGAAACCCCAATATCCAGCTCCGACGTTCTTGCTTAGATCTCCCCCGGCCCTTTGCTGACTATAAATGGAGAGGGTGCTGGGTGTGTCCTGGAAACAGGTGTAGGGAGGACTGGGATTGCCTCAGAGAAACACCGGGCACTCAGAGGGGAACAGCAGGCAGTAGGGCTTGTTTTAAAAACCATGGTGTATATAAGAATCACCTGGGGATAGCTGGAACGTGTATTTCTAGGCTGCAGTCACCAGGATTCTGTTTATTGATAAACACCCTAGGTTTGCCTTGTGCACATGAATTGCCAAAACCAAAGAAGCAGTTCTAGGATTACTATTAACCTCAGAGGACAGACCTTTCTTTATGAGGGGAGGGTTCTGTGCCCAAGGAAAGAGCTTTGGCTCCTGGCTGAGTCGGTAATAATAATAATAATAATAATAATAATAATAATAATAAAGTTAATTTTTACAGGGCGCTTGCTCTCTGCCAGATACTGTGTGGGGTGCTCAAGAGGCATTATTTAGTTCATCTTTACCAATAAATGCTAATGGCATCCCTATTTTATAAAAAGGGCCCAGATTGGCATGTGCCTGAGGCCACACAGCTGCTAACTAATTAAAACTCAGATGGACTCTTATTGGTCTGACTTAAATTGCTGATTTCTGTTAACAGTACGTCTCATATCCTAGTAAAATCCCATCTTGTCAATGAAAACACTGACATGGCGTGACCACCCCATTGCTGACAGTCACCTCCTGGAAACTGTGTTTATATCTCGGCACTTAGGGATGTGCAGATCCCTTGGTGTAGCTGCAGGGGATCACAGCGCCTGAATGCAGCTGCTGACTTACTCAGCCTTCACTCCTCGTTAGTGGGATTCTGAGAGTTCTACCTGAGTTAACTCATTTTGTTCTCACTACAACCCTATTATTACTATCACTGTGTAGATTAGGAAACACTCAAGTCCAAAGAAATTTAAAAGTTGTGAAAGACTGATTGCACAAATGAACAATGAGGACCCACAACATGCACAGCCTTTCCAGGAAACCAATCCTCTTCTCTATGATAAACAGCCCAGAAAGCCAGCCTGCTATGAGTTAGACTAGTAAGAAGTCTGAGAACTATATTTACTAACAGTCCAGGAAGCAAAGCATTAACTTCTGTAACTCTCAGCCCCCAATAGCCAGGACTTGACTAATAAGTGACAGTTTCCCTAAATTTTGTCCCCACTTCCATCTTAGGACCAACCTGAGAAAGCCAAACATGCTCTCCTAACTGATCACCTAGACCAGTGTTTCCCAAACTTCTCTCATGATGAGAATCACCTGGTGGAGTTGTTAAAACACAGATTCCTGAATCCCAACTAAGAAGTGCTAAACTAGAATTTTTGGGAACATATAGGTAAAATTGTATACTTAACTAGTGCTCTAAGACAGATGTTATATACAGAGCACTAAGTTAGGTATGCAATTTTACCTATATGTTCTCAAAAATTCTAGTTTAGCACTTCTTAGTTGGGATTCAGGAATCTGTGTTTTAACAACTCCATCAGGTGATTCTCATCATGAGAGAAGTTTGGGAAACACTGACCTAGACCCATGGTTGGAAAACTGTGGCTCCTTGGCCCCTTAAGTATGGCTCTTCCACAAAATACCACGGCCTGGGTGAGACTATTTTGAAGAAGTGGCATTAGAAGTTAAGTTTAAAAAATTTGGCTCTCCAAAGAAATTTCAATCGTTGTACTGTTGATATTTGGCTCTGTTAATTAATGAGTTTGCCAACCACTGACCTTGACACCTCACTTTTAACTAACCAGCAGCCTCCTATTAAGGAACACCTGGAGCCTTCCCTTTATCTGTGCAGTAGTTCCCCACTCCTCTGCCTGACCTTATTTTTCTGTGAAAGTCTGGTGGCTGACTCTCTTGCTATAACCAGTTCAGAATAAATAGTGTTTGCTTGCTTGTCCTTATTTGGTTGATCTTTATTTATTTCCATAGTACCCTAAGGTCATATAGCTTCTCAGTAGCAAAGTTGGCATTTAAACCCAAGCTTTGGACCTCAGAACCCCTCTCCCTCTAGTTTGAGAATGTAGAGGCTGTTCAGAGCCTTCAGATTCACTCCCAAACTAGTAACTGTTTCTTTTAAGTCTTTGAAGATGGTTGGTTTTCCAGACTAGTCTACCATCTTCTTTGTAGTTGTCTGGCCTGGGTTCCTCAACTATGGTACTGTTGACATTTGAGTCTGATAGTCCTTTGTTGTGGGGGCTGTCCTGTGCATGTTTGGCAGCATCCCTGGCCTCTACCTACTTATGCTGTATGCCAGGAGCTCCTTCCGAGTTATGAAACAAACAAACAAAAAATCTCCAGATATTGTCTTGGGGGTGTGTGTAGGTGTGTGTGTGTGTGGGAGGGCGGGGGAGGGGGGGATCTACCAAAGTTGGGAGATTTGGCTTTCATTGTTTTAGATCAGTGATTCTAAAACTTTTAATGTGTAATAAATCCCCTGGGAATCTTGTTAAAAACTCAGATGGATTCTGGAGGTCTGGTAAGGGACCTAAGATTCCTCATTTTTAACAGCTTCCCGGTAATATCCATGTTGCTGGTCTAAGAACTATACTTTAGAAGTAAAACTAGATTGGATATTTTCTTTAAATATAGGCTCCTTAGGTCCAACCCAGGGGATGCTGCTTCAGAATACCTGGGCTGGGGCTCAGACACCTGCGTTTTAACAAGCTTCGGTGGCATTTCTTATGCCCAATAAAATGGGAAATAACCTTGGGAACGTTTTAGTGACCTCAGGCACAGGACTCGGGGTTTCAGATATTCTAAGATCAGCTTGGAAATCCCTGGGAATACCATCCTAAACTGGGTCTGCAGCTGCGATCAATGCTGTTGCACCAGCAGTGAAACATGTTTGGCTCTCTGCCCCAAGGGAAGGAAGGCTCCTTATCTTGAGATGACTGGAGAGAAAGTCCGAGGGAGCTGGATACCTCAGGGTTCCATGAGTGCAGACAAGAGAAGACAACTCTGGGCACTTGAAGCAGATTTGGACTGGACTTAGGGGAAAGGGAGTCCTCACAGAGGCTGCTGAAACAGGCTCAGGGAGAAGATGGAAAGGCAGCTCCAGGCGGGGCCAGGCAGCAAAGAAAAGCCAGTACTGGAAGATCTTCCAGAATGAATAAACACCCAGTATTTATTATCTTCTTAGATCACTTGGCTTAAGACTCAAAGAGGAAGAGAAGCAAAGAGAGAGAGGGATGGACACACACACACACACACACACACACACACACACACACACACGACCCAGGGGACACGATTTGCCTGGTAGATATTGTTTATAGATTGTTCACAAGTTATTTGGAGCCTTTCATTTTATAGGTGTGGAGATTTCCTATCAGAAGGGTTAACAAAATGTTTTACTCAGATCTTTGAATAAAAGTGGTGTTTACTTACATGCAATGTAATAATGTAAGAGATGAGGGCAAACAGAAAAGATAAACCATAGACAGAGAAAACCTAACTTTCTTTACACTTAACTTAATTCTCCAATAGGAACGTTCCTTACATCCTTGCTGCACACAGAGGCAGTCAGAAGGGAAGTACTTATAAGCTAAGCCGGGTGTAAGATACTTAATTTACATTATCTAATTTAACCTCAAAACAACCTTATAAGTAGGTGTTATTGCCTTAGTTTTTCAGCCTGGGAAACCAAAGTCCAAAGAGTTTAAGTAAACCTACAATGTCAGAGGGCCAATAAGTCTGAAATCTGAGTGTCCTTTTTTCTCCTTCCCTACTTTATCTACTACATTCATTAAATTATCCATCTACCATTTTATCCCTAACTATGGCTCAAATGACCATAAATGGTGTCATAGTCCAAGTTGCTGTCTGGTTCATGTTTCACTTTGATGACACTTAGAACCTTCTAACTTGTCTTATGGCTTCCAGTTTAGTATTCAACCAAACTACTCTTCACATAGCCACTGAAGTGTATTTTTAAAGTGCAAATATGATCACATTACTCAACTCCCACTCTCCCTCCACTGACCTATTCACTGCTGAAAACAATTCAACTGCCCTGGCAAGGTAGCTCAGCTGGTGAAAGGTTCTTTCCCGTACTTGAGGGTAGCAGGTCTTCCATCTACTATAGCTGCTACTACATTGCTCACTATCCATGACAGTCTGGTCTATTTGAAGACTGGCCAGTGCTAAATGGGGTGCATCTTGTAGTGATCATTAGACACCTCCACTTCCACCCAGTCCACGCCTTCAGCAGAGATCCTATCGCCTCCCTGGATGCTGTGAGGAAGGACACAGTGGCACAGTTTAGACACGCATGGCTTCATTGCCCTCCCATCCCCTTCTGTTAGAAGCTAACCCTCTTTTCTTTGGAAAAGGCCAGTTCCACTATGTGTCTGGAAACTTTCATTTGTAATCCTAAAAAGCAAAAGTGTTTATCTAATCTTTGACAAAAGAAGGGGCAAACTCAAAGGCTTCTATGCATTTAGTAAAGGAATATATTCTCTCCCTCTCTCTCTCTCCCTCTCTCTCTCTCTCTCTCTCTCTCTCTCTCTCTCTCTCTCTCTCTCTCTTTCTCTCTCTCTCTCTCTCTCTCTCTCTCTCGCACACACACGCACACACACACCTCTCTTTCATTTTTACTCTGCTGTAGCTTGAGGGGCATAATAAAGGAATCTTTCAATACATTGATTTGACACTCTTTTTTAACCCATTAAAATCTGGGTACAATTTGGTTTTAACAGAGCCACATATTAACAACACCTGGTAAATGCTGGGGCTCACTGATCACCATCAAACTGAAATTGAGGTGAAAGTCTGCAGATAATGGGGTACCAAAGTGCTGGGGACCCCCTTCTGTCTTCCTGACCAGCAGTGTACTCATAATGCCAGTAGTGCTGAGGAGATCAGGATCCCAGGGCAAATGTCCCTGGGTATAGATGGCCATCATCCTCATGCCCAGCCTGTGCCAATAGTCTTCCCAAAATAAACGCATTGGTTATTGTATAAGAGTCCCTCTGCTCACTCGTGTCAAGAGTTCTCTCTGGAAAACTCCCAGAGCCAGCTCAGAGCTGCCTGCAGAAAGTTATGCTGCATCTGATAAAAACAATCAGGGCTATGGCTGAGGTTTTTCATTAGGATGGGGGTGGAGTATGCGTAAAATAAAATTACTGGAATCTGCTAAGCTCTCTGCAGCCAGCAGCTAAGAGTTTCAAATTGAACACTAAGTTCAATGTAATTTAGTGTGTTTGCTCAGCGTGCCATTTTACCCCTGGGTTACCATGGGAAAATGGAGAAAGAGCTAATTGCACTATTATCACTTCAACATAATGGGCCAGTGCCCCAGAGCAGCTGCTGTTCTTATTAGACAATGTCACCAGGGGAAAATACTATTTCCTCTTTCCTTAGGTTCAACTGCTTTTGTGCAGTAACTGTTTTTCACGGACACACCTGTCTGGGGTTGCCACTCTATGTCTGGTGGTCTGGCTTTCCTTCTCCCGAACCCTCAGTATCAAGCTTGTATCTCTAAAATGACTAGGCTGCTTTTGAAGGCAATGTGTCTCCGGACATCATTAATAAGGTAGGGAACACAGGTGACTTCAACAGGCCCTGAGCCCCATTCCTACCTCTTTCTATACCTACCTATTGCAGATTCCTGGGCAAGTTACAGAACTTGCCCAGAAACTCAGTTCCTCATCTGTAGAATGGGAATAATAGAAGCTACCTCTGAAGGTTGTGCAAAATGAATGAAACCAATGAATTGCTTAGCCTGTGTCTAGTCTATGATGAATACTCAATTGCTACGTACTATTATGCTTGTTAATTTTAAGCGCATTTTGTACACATGATGAAGGGTAATAAAACATGATTATAAAACACAAAGAAGAGGTGCCTCAGCAGTATTCTCTAAGTAAAACAGTGAGGTAAGAAGTTGCCAAGGATAGGGTTGACCTTTTAATTTCCCTTTTCATTTATTTTATAGCAGATTGCGCTTTCATTATCTTTGCCTTGTGGGTGGGGATGAGTATACAAACAAAGACAATTAAGAAAAACAAAACGCTCTGGCTTAATACCATTTGGATAGTGTATCTGAGTTATGTGTTATTTTCTCAAATAATATACTGAGAGTTAGGGAGAGCATGATTATGAATAAAAAAACAACAACACAATATTCGGGGTTAGAAGTCTCAGCTTTGCCCTTAGCAACTGTACAAACTGAGGCAAGAGCCTCATCATCTCTGAGTCTTTTCCAAGTTGTAACATAGATATGATGTTATTTCATCTACTCCACCCTCAAATGTCTTGAAAATCAGAATAGAAAAGGAATTACAGAAATGCCTCACACACTTAAGTGCCACACAAAAACTTGTGCATGAATGTTTGTAGTAGCTCCATTCATAATCTCCAAAAAACTGGAAGCAAATAAATGGTTTTTGATAAGTTAATGGGTTTTAAAAAATTATATAGACCTTGTTTTGTTAAGATTATCTTTCAATAAAAGGAACCAGGGCTCATTGTGAAAATGATACATTCCAAGCTAGGGCAAGGAATACACAGATGAGTTTGGAGAGTCTTGTAGTAGCAGAGAGTTAGAAAATGATTTTTATTTTTTAATTATATTTTTTATTAATTTCAGAGAGGAAGGGAGATGGAGAGAAAAAGAGATAGAAGCATCAATGATGAGATAGAATCATTGATTGGCTGCTTCCTGCATGCCCCCCTGCATGCCCCCTCAACCTGGGCATGTGCCCTTGACTGGAATCAAACCCGAGTCCACAGTCCGATGCTCTATCCACTAAGCCAAACCAACTAGGGCAGGAAATTATTTTTTTTTTAAAGAAGGGCTCTAGTTTGGCCCAGTGGATAGAGTATCAACCTGCGGACTGAAGGCTCTCAGGTTCAATTCTGGTCAAAGGCACATGTTGGGGTTGCAGGCTCGATCCCCAGTAGGGGGCATGCAGGAGGCAGCCAATCAATGATTCTCTCACATCATTAATGTTTCTATCTCTCTCTCCCTCTTCCTTCCTCTCTAAAATCAATAAAAATATGTTTTTAAAAAATAAATAAATAAAAATTAAAAAGGAAGAAGGAAGGAAGGAATCCACAAAGATTGAGGTATGCCAAAGGAATACAATAGCCAACCAATGACCACAACTGAAACAATTTAAGCAGCAAAATAAAATACTATTGAATTATATAACCCACAGTATAAAATATCCATGAGTTCCTACCCATATAAATCAATGATTTAAAAAAATATACTGATGGGTAGAAATCTCCCATGCAGAAAAATTCCAATAGCTTCACGCAAATGCTCTGCCCTCTTGGAAGAGGCACACAATTCCCACATCCCAAGTGTAGACTGTGGCTGCCTGTGGCTTCCTTGCAAAGAGGACAGTAGGAAAGGAGAAGGTGGGAGAGATAGCTTTACTGTGGAAAAAACTGACAAGCACTATTTTAGGGCAACATTAATAATAAGGAATCATGTTGACAATATGTAGCCTGAATAAGATTAATAAAAATGACATTTTATGTCTGTGATCTTCCTCCAAAATATTCATAACCCTTGTCTAACAATAAGAAAAGCAACAGACACATCCTGCAATATATCTGACCAGGACTCCTCAAAACTATCTAGGTTATAAAAACTACGGAAAGCCTGAGACATATTCATAGCCAAGAGGAGCCCGTGGAGACACAATTGACATTCTGGATGAAATCTGTATGAAATCACAGAGCAGAAAAAGGACATTAGGTAAAACCTAGCAAAATATGAATAAAGTATGAACTTGAGTTAATAATTCATTCACATTAGTTCATGAATTGTCACAAATACACCATACTCATGTGAGATGTTAATTACATGGAAGATAATGCTCTGTGTTTGGTGGGATCAGGAAGGTGTGGTGTAATATGAGCTTCTAAAATCAGGTGAAAACATTAATACTGATCGCTACTAACAACAAATAATCAATTTGAACCACACTGATGTAAAACGACCAGAATGGGCCAGAAGACATGGCAAAGTAACTTTTCTTCATGGTAATGCACCATCACATACTTCAAAACCAGTTAAAGACACATTAAAAGATCTTGTCTGGGAAGTATAATCCCACTGTATTTACCAGACCTCTATCCACTGCTCCTTCAGATTACCACTTGTTCTGATTGATGGCACATGCACTTTCTGAGCAGCAATTCAAAATGTGCAAAGAAGTGGAAAATTGAATCTCTCAATGGTTTGCCTCAAAAAAAGAAAAGTTCTATTGGGACAGTATCCACAAATTACCTGAAAGATGGGGGAAATGTGTAGCTAGCGATGGACATTACTTTAAATAAAGCATTTTTGATGTTTTTCTTGAAATTATCATGTTTTCTTTTATTACCAAGTCCACATTATTAACTGGTACACCTATATATTATTGTATATATTATTGATTTCAGAGAAGAAAGGAGAGGGAGAGAGCGATAGAAACATCATTCATGAGAGAGAATCATTGACCCTGGGGATTGAGCCTGCAACCCGGACATGTGCGCTGAATGGGAATCGAAACATGACTTGCTGGTTCATAGATCGATGCTCAACCACTAAATCATGCCGACCAGGCCCCCCTTCCCTTTCTGAACTTCCATCCTAATGCCCCTTTCCTCCCTCACCACATTCCAGCTCACTGTCTTTCTCTCTGTTTCTTGAACATGCCAAGCCTGCCTTATCACCTTTACGCTTGACAGTCTGTCTTCCTGAAATGTTCTTCCTCCAAATCTCAGCTCAACCACTTCATCCTCCAACAGGCACTGTCTGACAAGTTGAAATTACCAGCCCATTTCTTCTCTGAGTTCATTGAAGTCCACCAAGAAGCACACACAAGGAGACAGTAGATATGCAAGAGATGTTTTGGGAGACAAGCCTGTGAGGAGGAGAGGGAGCCATCACACTGTAATGTAAATCTGACCCCTAAGAAGAGAGAGGAAAGGAAGGAGGGTTGAATAGAATGCATCTTAGACTGAGCTGCAGTTCTGACAAAGTTTGGACAAGACAGATGCTGAGTCCTCAAGCCACAGCCACCGTTAGAGGAGTCCTGCAATGAACTGGCCCTAGTCTCCCACAATGCTGAGTTGCTGGCTGGGGTATTTTCATGGCCATCACGCTCCCTACTGCATCTATGCTCCATCATATTCCTGTGTTTGTTTCTTCATAGCACTTATCAATATTTAATAGAATCTTATTTATTAATTAGGGGCCCAGTGCATGAATTTGTGCACTTTGAAAGGAACTATGGGCCACGAGGTCTCAGCCCATCCTCTGTGCCCCATCCTCTGCGCCCCTTCCCAGCTCCTCCCAACATGGCCCCCGGTCCCATGTTTGCCTGCAGCCCTGCTCCCACCACCACTGCTCCCATGCACTGACAGCACCGGCCCCGCTCACACCTGCTGACAGCACAGAGCAATTGGGGCTGGCGCCAGCAGCAGGTGCAAGTAGGGGCTCCAGTACTGGCTGCAGGTATAAACGGGGCCAATGTCAGCAGTGGGTGCAAGCAGTAGCTCCAGCCCTGCAGTGGGTGTGAGTGGGGCTGTCGTCAGCAGCAGGTGCAAGAGGCGGCTGCAGGCCCTAATAGCCCCTCAGGAGCAGGAGGAGATGGAGAAGCCCTGAGGAGCTATTGGGGCCGGCAGCTGATGCTTGCACCCGCTGATGGAACCAAGTGATCAGGGCTGGCACTAGGTGCCAGCAGCCAGTATGAGCAGGGCCGGCACCAGCAGCAGGTGCAAGTGCCCTGTGGGATGGCAGTGCCCTGATAACAGTGACAAGTGTCCCTCCTTGGTCTGGCACCCCTGCTCACCTGCTCCACCATCCCATCACAGCCGATGCCCACCATGTTCTGTGCTCTGTCGCCTGTTGCTGATGCCTACTATGGTTTGAGAGCGCCCCTGGTGGTCAACACAGGTCACAGCGACCAGTTGTTCAGTTGTTCCACCATTCAGTATATTTGCATATTAGAGTTTTATTTATATTGATATATAGATGTGCTTATTGTCTCCTCCTCTTTCTCATATCCTTCCAGACAAGAGTACAGAAATCATAGCTGTCTTGTTCACCAGTGTATTCTAGTACCCCAAACACTTCCTGGCACATAGTAGGTACTCAAAAATAATGTTAAAGAAACCTGTAGGTTTTGGGGAAGGGTAGAAGGAAAGGATGGTTATCCCATATTTTCTCTCTGTACTGGTACATTCTAATAGATGATACTCTGCTATAAAAACTAATAAACTTCATATAGGTTTTTCTGTTTTCCTAATTTATACCTAACTAGGTTATCCATTGTAGCCACACTTTTCCATGATCTTTTCTATATTTTCCTAGATGAAGATATTCTACTTAATCCACACTCAAGTGAGATATGTGATAATATAGTTGTATAGTATTTTATATTCCTAGTTTAAAAAGTATATTGATTTACAAATATCATTGAATTCTCACAGCAATCCTACATGGTACTAGCTATCATCCTCATATTCTAGAGGACAAAATTGAACATAAACATAAGGAGAGCCAAAAGAAGCAAAGTGGATGGATTAGGATGCCCACACTAATTCACTCAACAGAAGGGAAGAGATAGTACATTTGGTCCATGTGAAAATGTTTGATTATTTCCCCAGAGGTCCAGCCTGAGTCAATGCAACAATTCTTTGTAAGATCAGAAAATGAGTTTTAAAATAATACCTGTTTTCTGACCCACTTCTATTTGAAATATTTTTGCTTTCCTGACTCTGGTTTTTAACACAATTATAATATTCTGGGCATCCATACTTCCATGCCAAGTTTCCTGCCCTGATCTTTAGATGTTGGACAACTAGCAAACTCTGTGTACCAGCTTCTGCTTATGTGGCTCAGGAAGGTCCTCATTCATCTCTCTTGTGAAGTTGTTTTCCTTTTACACACTATGGCCATTTTTACCATTCAGGAAAAATAAAGCCATTTGCACAACAATGGGATCCCTCTGCTTGCTCATTTTTTTTCTAAATTTTCTTTAAAAATACATACAACTCCTTAGCTGGTTTGGCTAGTGGATAGAGCATTGCCTGTGGACTGAATTCTGGGTTTGATTCTGGACAAGGGCACATGTCCAGGTTGCGGGCTCGATCCACAGTAGGGGGCATGCAGGAGGCAGCCAATCAATGATTCTCTCTCATCATTGATGTTTCTATCTCTCTCTCCCTCTTCCTCCTTGCTTAAATCAATAAAAATATATTTAAAAAATACATACTAGTACAACTAAAAATATAATCAGTATTTACCATCTATTATAAGACTGCTTATAATGTTAACTTGCACTATATATGTATATTTTAGATATAATATACTATTTTTTTCCTATACTATAGCTAGTGATTCTTGTATTGGTTGATCCATTCATTGCTTACTGATGCCTTACTGTGTGTATATTCCTGTGCAAGATGCCAAGGAACATCTTACCTGCCAAGGGCAAGGTAAACTATGATTTTTTGTAAGGGCTTCATGCAGGAACTGGGACACCAACTGGACCATGAAAGGGAGTGATCAAGGAAAAGATCTCAAACATAAGAACTTCTAGGATAAAAAAAGGGAAGAACATTCAAAGCCCTTGCAATTCTATCAGAGTGTACCTCTTTTTCACAGATACCAATTTTGATTAGCTTCATGTTTTTCACTGTTTTGAGCTGAGGACCTTCCAAGCACTCCAAAAACACAAAAAACAGACAGAATATCACAACCTCAGGCTCCAACTCCATTTGTGTGCCTGTATCCTCTCGAATGGTGGGCGTGTCAAGTTCAGGGCAGCTTATATGTGGGCACATGCTACTACTATCCACTCCCAGCTGCCTTCTAGACATGGCTAACAGATCCCAGATCTCACAATCAGACCCCTTAGATTTCCCACATTCAACAACCACTCCAATCAAGTGGACTGGCCCAACAGTTCAAACTAGCCTACCATTCCAGACCCGACTCTGCTCAGGACAAGAAGAATCCTGTCACTTTCCTCTTTTTGCATTGATTTAAACTCAACTTAGCATACTGTCCACATTTTATAATAAAAGTTAAAATTACTTAGAAGTTCCATTCATTAAAATTACTTAGAAGTCTGCTTATGAATAGTTACCAAAATAATGTGACTTAGCATAGGTATGTATAAGCTTCATTTGACGTTCAGGAAAGTCACAGGATGCTGATGGAGAAGATGACAGATGAGAAAACTGAGATAGGAAATGAGTACAAATGACATATCCAAGATCACACGGCGACTCTACACATCTAGGTCTCCATGTTCTTACTTAGTCCTCTGATGAGTGGCCAAATCACAAGCCTTTAAATATGTGCTCCATGATTTAGGATATTGCAGGTTTTTGTGGGTTTTTTTTTTTTCTAAATCTTTAACCCTGAAATCAGATTAGGGGATTCACAATACATTAACAATAGGTAAATTGTTGATTCAGGCATGCAATTCATTTTAGGTATTTTAGTTATGCCCTAGAAAATACCAGTTCAGAAACACTGATTTAATTCAATCTCCTCCTAATATATTGATGAGAAAGTTGAGGATCAAGAGGTTTTGATTTCATTATAGAAAAAAGCAGAATCAGAACTAAAATTCAGGTCTCCTCATAAATACTCCATTTTTGTACTGCAATGTTAAGCCTTCTGATAGTTGTCTTAAAAAGCAGCACAAAGGTCTGTTAAGATACCCAATGTAGGACACATTGAACAGAGGGTTAATAATATAACCCTTAGGTAAAGTGACTAGACAACTGGAATCTCAATCTAAGGCTTTATAATGAGTCGTTCCGAATTTGTTTACAAGCATGGTACAGTCTGCATTTCCAGACTCTTCGTCAGAAACTGCAGCATCATTCTGCAGCCTATTTTTACAGGTACGCAGTCTAAATTGAAAATAAATTTCAAAGAAGCTCTAAGGGGAATACTGCAGTAATTTCAGCCTAGCTGAGTTGGAAAAAAAATCACCTCTGAGCTAGACCATAAATCCCAGCTATTTTATAGCTTTTTCTGCTCTATTATGCTCATTCAAAAACATCTAATTTCTTTAGTGAAAATCCATTTTTTTTAAAAAAAAGGTACAGATTGCAAAAGTAGATCTGAAAGTCAAAGCTTTTATCAGGACAAGTCTATCCATAGGCTGTGAAAATCCATATGGAGATCTCTTGAGCTTTTAGATAGTCTGCCTGGGAATATTTCATATTTTGCAGTGAAAAACTCGGGCAAATCTTGAGGTTAGTATTTCTCTAAAAAGAGAGGTACTGCTGACCAGAGGTAGTGTTGGACCAAGCCAACAGCCTCTTGCTGGGTGCAAGGAAATGGCTTAGCATGGATTCTCCTCCCCCACTCTGTGATACAAAGAGATATAAGAGAGGTCATCCAACTAGACCACATTGAAGGATGATAGAAATCTAGACAAGAGATGATGAAAGTATAGACTTAATATTCACTTTCTGTGTAAGAGCACAGGTCTTGCATTTAGATAAAACCTTGAGCTTAACTTCATTTTGCTATTTTTCAGCTGCAGAGGTGTTTCTTTGTTCATCAGTGTGTCTCAATCTTGCTCCCTAAATCCCCATCCGGTTATTACACACACTCAACAGCATTACAGAATTTTCTTAAAAGGCTGGTGAGTCAAGCTGAAAGCAGACTGCAGAATTTCCCATCAGGTGGCTCTTTGCTTTCATCCATGTGTCCCTAAGTTGTTGAGATGCTGCGAAGGACCCCTTAAAAGGTGGTTTTCTAAAGAGATTTTTAAGCAAAGAGAGGCAAAGACCAGAACAGTTTAACCATAAAACTAAATTTTCTTAAAATTGCATTTAAATGCTTCCTTACAATGTATAAAGTACATTTCCAAGTCATTTAGTAGTTTTTAAACCTAAATGCACATCAGAATTGCTTGGAAAATGCCAACTCTGAGATCTGCCAGATTCTAAATAGAAAAGTCTAGAGCAGGGCCCAGGAGTCTGCATTTCCATCAGCCACCTGCAGGAGAGTGTGACACAGGTGGTCTGCAGACCAAGCTTAGAAAAACCCTGACTTACATTGGTCTGACAATGCCTAATTGTCACTTTTTAGAAAATTTTAAGAGAGTTTTAGAAAAAGAAATGAATTCTCAGAGAGACTTAGCAATTTGTCCAAGATCCTACATGGAACAGGAGAGCTAAATCTCAAAAGCAAATGTATGATCCCAAATCCAAAGACATTCACATAAAAAAGGCTGAGTGCATTGTGCATGAATGAAAGCATGAGCATGAAAGAAAGCACTGGCATATTAGACAAAAGAACCATGTATAAGGGTGAGCCTGCAAGGATAGAGAGAGGTAGTGGGAATTTAAGAAAGAAAGATAATTACCGATATGCTCCATGGTCCCTCGCCAAACTTTCCTCAAGGGGGTTACACAGTCTGTCCCTGACCCTCTGATTGTCACCTGGCCAGTCTAGAACTCCTGGATCTCCTCATTGCTATGAGAATCTAAACTGATCTTATATGAGCAGCAGGTAAAAATATTTCCTTTTTAACTCTTCCCCTTCTCTTTCTGTTGTCTTCTCCAACCCTGGCTCCTCTCCTATTTTATGATAGGATTCCAACTGTAAATAAGTGGTTAAAAAAAACAAAACACCTCTGTTCAATAATTCTTCAGACCACTCATAAACTGGAGTTGGAGTCAGAATGCTGACATTAAATCTGATCTCTATCACCCACTTAATGCAGGTCCTCAGGCAAGTTGTTTAACCTGTGGAGCTTTGTAAAATAAAGTGATCAGACTAGATTTCCTCCAGCAGCCTGTTCAATGCTGGAAGGCAGAGATTCAGACTCTTTATAGTGAGCCCCAAACAGGTGTACCGGTATAAGGCTCTGCACTGGGCATGAAGGACAGTAAGCAGACATGGACCTCAGCAAGGCCCTCACCAGTTAACTAGACAAGATGGGATTTAATAGATTCCAGGAGGAAATTTTCAAATAACAGGAGATTATGAAAGAAAGAGAAAGTATGAAACTGGGGGTCAGAGTATTATTATCACCTCTTGCCTTTTATTTTATTTTTTAATAAAAATATATTCAGTGACCTAATAAAACTGGTTAAGTTGTTATTCAATGACAAATAGATCCACATTATGAGAATTTAAGATTTCAAAAGCACTTTAGAGTGCTTCATAATATTCTTTTGTTTCCAGTCTTCTAACACTTTTTTATTGTTGACACAATTATCATCTACTCTTGTCCCTTCCAATCTATCTGCATACTGAGAGATCTTCTCAAAATGCAAATCTGATCAGTCTTTATATAAGACCTGGCCTTTAAAATACCATGTTTCCCCGAAAATAAGACATCCTCCGAAAATAAGACCTACTTACAGGTTTCCTTCTGAGTGAAATATATAAGGCATCCCTCCGAAAATAAGCTCCCCCCCTAACCCCAGGCTAAACATGAGAGATTTGGTCCACTGATTCTGAAAGAAATGGAGTCACAAGAAATTCACCAGGGAATTCAGGAATTGGATTATTCTGATGATGTTCCAAAAGATGATGACATGATTGTCATTGAATAAATGAGTAAATTCTTGATACTGTAGGATTCACAGTTTGTCTGGTTTGTGTTGACAACTACAATACTACCGTACCGTATACAGGTAATAAATTTCCTTTATTTTCATTTAACAATAAATGTGTACCATATTCTTCATGGAAAAATAAGACATCCCCTGAAAATAAGACCTAGCACATCCTTGGGAGCAAAAAATTAATATAAGACACTGACTTATTTTTGGGGAAACAGGGTATTTCCCTTGAACCTACAATCTAAATCAGGGAAGGCAGGGGAAGGTGGAGGGGAGTTTTAAGAGATCAACCAAAGGACTTACAAGTATGTATATAAGCATAACCAAGGGACAGACAGTAGGGGGATGAGGGCATGTTCTGGGGAGCTGGAGGGGGTGGGGAAAGGTCAATGGGGAAAAAGGGAGACATATGTAATACTTTCAACAATAAAGAATTTTTAAAAATTAAATAAATTTAAAAATTTTCTTATTGTAACCTAAAAGTCAGGGTCCATGCTTGTTTTGTTTTCTCTTGTATTTACCCCCAATGCCTAGAACAGTGTAGGTAAATATTTGTTGAGGGAAAGAGGGAAAGAGGGAGGGAGGGAAGAAGGGAGGAAGGGAAGGAGTAAATGGGTGAAAATATGACTTAGCGCCTAGAGTGGTCCTTAAAGGAAAGTCAAGTGGCTGGAACAAAGACTGAAAAAGGCAAAAATCACTGGAATGTGGAATGGTGCAGGGAAGCAGGAAAGGGACAGCTCCCCCCACCGCCCCCCAACACACACACACACACACACACACACACACACACACACACACAGAGAGAGAGAGAGAGAGAGAGAGAGAGAGAGAGAGAGAGAGAGAGAGAGAGAGAGCAGAAAACTCACAGACCAGGTTGGAAAGCATAGAAAGCCCTCCTTATTAGTCTCTGAGAGTGGGAGCCTGTAACATAGGGTAGGTTTGCTCTCTTTTCAAAGAATTAAAACCTCACAGCTCTGGGTATGACTGGCACCTAGAGGGCACCGGCTAGTTTAGTCGCAGACGCTGATGGACAGCCCTGCTGCCTTCAGAGCCCAGGGATGCATGTGGAAGACCCAGGAACCAACCCCATTATCGGTTTTCACATCAGAAACTCATTTCCCCTCATTAGATTCCATGCCTCGCTTTTTCCTTTACCTATTTATTCCTTTTATTTTGTCAGCCTGGGCCCTTAGAGCTGGTATAACCCTGGGCTTAGGGCTCATTTGAGCAAGAGAATGGATAAGCAATGCCTCGTGTTCACAATGCTTCTTTCATCTGAGGAGATCTCCTAGGAAAAGTGGGACAAAGCAATTCAGAGTTGTCACAAACCTGTATTAGCCAGACAAAGACGCCTCGCATTGAGCACCACGCTGAGCTCTGCGTGCATTATCCAGAGGCCGCACAGCCAGGTTGGTGAGAGTATGGGCTGCAGATCCAGACCCAGAGGTTTCTCTCTGGGGTCTATCCTGACCAGTGAGGTGACATTGGGCCCGTTCAATAACCCCCAGGTGGCTTCCTCACCTCATTTGCAAAATAAGGATAATACCAGCATCTACTCCAACAGTCGGATTAAATCAGTTAACACACATAAAGTCCTTAGAATAGTTCTTGGCTCATAATCAGGATCACATAACTGTTATATGCTAATGCTACTACTTCTCATTTAATCCCCTTTAAAAAATGCTTAGGAAGCAGGGATCAATACTTCTCAGAAAACTGAGAATTCAGAGAGTTTAACTGACGAGCCAAGGTCACACAGCTAGTAAGTGGGAGGGTGCTACAGAACCCAAGTCACTCTGCCCCCCAAGCCCATGCCTACAGCATGGCCAATGTTTTCATGCACCCAAATGCTGAGGTAAGTGGAACTGAACTGCAAAAGGAATCAGGAGCTGAAAAAAATTAAATGAACCAATGGTGTTACTGATGCAATTCAAGTGCACAAGCATCGGCTGACTGCCTCGCCTCAGTTTTTTCAGTTTGCACAGTGAAGACAAGCATAGCTTGTCAACTAAATCAAGGCAGTGAGAACAACTCACTACCACTCTGCACCCACCTACCTGTATACTTAGAAACTATGGTGCAGAGGGACCACACGGCACAACGCCTTCATTGCCTATTGCTAGGCGATAATAGTTGAGAGAAAAAGGATGAAACCCTCCACTAGACTCTAAATCCCACGCGGGGAGGGGCTGAATCTCTCTTGTACAAAGGTACAGTGGTGGATACCCACCCACAAAAGTTCTGAGTGGCACGAATGAGCACAGTGCCTTGGGTACAGATTTGAAAGAGACTGACACATTCTTGCCCTTAATAGAGCTTTTATGTCATGGGAAACGAGAACATTCAACATATTATATATATAATTGTTGGCATAATGCATTGCAAAGGAGAACTTGGGTGTTGTGGTTGTAAATCAGGGGATCTGACCTTGTCTCGGGGGTGAGGAAAAGTAATGTGTGACCTAAAACCTGAAGAATGAGTAGGAGTAAGGAGGATAATGGATGAAAGCAAGACTGGAAAGTGAAGTTTATGATTTATAATTTGAGGACAAAAAAGGAGCCACATACTAAACCTGACAAGCTCAGGAGAGGAGGCCTGCAAGGCAACCTCACAATCACAAACTTAAAGTAACCACATGGGATGATCCAAAGTTACCACTTTCTAACTCAAAGCAGGTCCTGGCAGGCGGTCGTATCCTAGGCCTGGATCTTTCTGACAAAAGTCAATCTTTATCTTAACTGAACTGCCTGTTGTCTTTTCCCATCTAGGATAACACCTTTGGAATGTCAGTGTTATTTCTTTTGCCAAGTTCTTCAGGGCACAGTCTCCCACCAGAGCAGGACCACGGAAACCCTCATTGTTATTGTTATCATGTCAATTGCTAACTGCTAACTATTCTATACCCTGCAATGTAAAAGAAGTATGTATCTATTTGTTTTACTTCTTTGTTATGAATTTTAGATAAAGAGTAAGGGAGATGGATAAAAAGATAGAAACTTCAATGAGAGAGAACCATCAATCAGCAGCCTCCTGAACATCCCCTATGTGGGAACAAGCCAGCAACCCAGGTGTGCCCTGACTGGGAATCAAACCAGTGACCTCCTGGTTCATAGGTCGATGCTCAATTTTTATCCAATCCCAGAGATTATCCTCCCCCTTTGCTTTCTCCAACCTCCCTAATCTATCACCGATGGATTTACTGTTGTCATTTTGGCTCAAATAAATGCATAAAAATTCTTACAGGTTTAGACTTTTCTTACGTTGACAAATTATTGCTTCCGAAAAGATAAACATTCGTAGCATGGGAAAACAAGTGAATTGGTTCTTTGTTGATCAACAGAAAGGAACAAAACAAGGGTAAGTCAAGCTTGAGCTAAGAAGGAACTTGAAGCACAGAGCTGACCTGACGGATGTAGGGATTTCATGTACAAGGAGATGTCACAGCAGAGGCAGAGGGGTCAGAACAGCAGCTTATGTCCTTACAGAGAGAGTGCCTTCATCAGACAAGGGATGACTGGCCACCCTCTCCGATTCTTTCCAGCCCTGAACCTCTGTAATTCTAATTGGAATCAGGGTTGCCTTGTCTCTCAGCAGCAGGCCCAGCATGAGTACAAAGCAAGCAAAGAAAAGCAAATTAATCTCCATAATCAGCCCTGCTCAGCCCAGGGAAGTTAGTTTTCAAGGCCTCTCTCTCTCTTTATTTTTTTGTGTTTGTTTGTTTGTTTGTTTTATTGCAAAGTTTATTTTGTTTTCCATCACTATCCCCCCCCCCCCCCGCACTCTCTTCCACTTTCACACACACCCCTCCCCACAATCACCACACCATTGTCCCTGTCACTAAATTCTCTTTTTCCTTATCCTTTTTGCTCAATCCTTCCACCCCTCCCACCCAGGCCCCTGAACCTCCCAACCCCTAACAGCTCTCAGCCTGCTCTCTATGAGTCTGTCTCTATTTTGATTGTTAGTTCGTTTTGTTCATTAGATTCCACATATGAGTGAAATCATATGGTACTTGTCTTTCTCTAATTGGCCTATTTCACTTAGCATTAATGTTCTCTAGGTCCATCCATGCTGTCTCAAAGGGTAAAATTTCCATCTTTTTTATGGCCAAGCAGTATTCTATTATGTAAATGTACCATAACTGTTTTTTGCCACTTATCTACTGATGGACACTTGGGCTGCTTCCAAATCTTGGCTAGTGTAAATAACACTGCAATGAGCATAGAGGTGCATATATTAGTATTTCAGGATTCTTTGGATAAATTGCCAGAAGTGGAATCACTGGGTCATAAGGCAGTTCCATTTTTAACTTTTCAAGGTAACTAAACATTGCTTTCCACAGTGGCTGCACCAATCAGCATTCCCACCAGCAGGGCATGGGGGTTCCTTTTGCTCCACATTCTCCCCAACACTTATTCATTGATTGGTGATAGCCATTCTGATAGGTATGAGGTTATATCTCATTGTGGTTTTAATTTGCATTTCTCTGATGACTAGTGATGTTGAGCATCTTTTCATATGTTTATTGGTCATCTGTATGTCCCTCTTTGGAGAAGTATCTATCCAGATCCTTTGCCATTTTTAAACTTTTTGGTGTTGAGTCTTATAAGTTCTTTATAAATTTTAGATATTAAGCCCTTATCAGATATTCTCATTCAGTGGATTGCCTTTTCACTTTGTTGATGGCCTCTTTTTTTAATTGGCCACACCATGATTGGCTGTGTTCCAGTTTCTCATCTTGTAGGAAAATGGTAGGAGAAACAAATGAGTTCACATTTATGTAATAATGACTCTATCTAATTCTTCCAGGCACATTGATTGGTCACCAAATAGCAGAATGGTTAAAAGCATAATTCTGGAATTAGAGAGATGTGGATAGAATCACAGCTCCACCAGTTACAAGTTGTGTGACCCTTGTCACTCTCCGAGTCTCATTTTCCCAGATATAACATGGGAACAATTATTGCACATATGCTATGTGCATACCTTATGTGGTTGTTGTGAAGAATGTGTGTGATGGTGAACATAAAGTGTTTTATATGTTGCCTGATGATATGAAGTCCTAGTCAATGCTTCTATTATTAATGTTCTGCTTAAAGAAACTTACATTATCATGATTACATTTCAGGCACTACAGCACTGAAATAGGGATGGTGGCAATATTCTGGGGGTCAGAGAGTCAATGGCTATTGATTTGTGAAGCAAAACCTGGGGTGGTAATGATATCTACTCCAAAAGTTTTATTAATCTATTGATAGTCTGAAATCAAGTACAGAGTAGTTAAGTGATTTGCCCAAAGGTGCTCAGTTAAAAAGTGATGGTGTTATAATTTGAGCACAGGCAATTCTAACACCAGAGCCCATGTACCTCTGCAATTTCTATTAGTTCTAGGCAAGCCAGCTATAAAACAAATCCACTGGCTTAAAAAAAACAGTAACATAGTATAATGGCTATGTGTGGATTCAGACTTCCTGGGTTCAAATTCTAATTCTTACACCTACTAGCTATCTAAACTATCTCCTACAGCTTATTTAACCTCATTAAGCATTGGTTTTCTCATCTGTAAAATGGGAGACATAAATAAACATTTACCTGGCTACTTTTCATGGAAATCAAATAATGCAATTAGCTGAATAAGTGATAACCCTTACAATGTAGTAAACTTTCAGAGCTAGGAAAACCTTAAAAACCATCCCTAGTACTTGGTTTTTGAATGAGAAAAAGCTGAAGGACCAAGAAGTGAAGAGACTTGCTCACAGTAATTTAGATCAATAGAAGTGTGCTGCTCTAACTTCCTTAGTGGCAGGAATTGAGTCTTATCCATCTTGCAATCTGTCAAGTGCCTAGTGTTCTAGGGGTAGCAGGAGGGGGAATGATGGAAAGGATGAATATAGAAAGTAAAGGAGGGAGAAAGAACCAAAGGTAGGAAGAGGAGCTACACAGCGGGCTTCGTGGTCTGTTTTGAGCAAGTCCGTTCGTGTTGAACGTCCATATCTCGTTCTAACCTCAGCATTAATGATTATCTCTGATAGCACTGCTCTCAGTTTGAAGTCATGTGCTTTTCCACTCTTATCTGTTTTCTGCAGCTATCCCATTTCCAGCAGAAGCCTGGCGACAGGGAGATTCTGACACAGGGCACTAGCTGGGATCTAGCAAACAGTCTATAATTGCAATCAAAGCTGTTGCACAAAACATGCCACTTCCTTCGCTTCATTGTTCCTGTTCCCTCTTTCCACACTGAAAGGGCTCTGCACACAGACGCCCTATGATGTGCCATTAGGCATGAGTGCAGAGAACACTGCCAACCAGTTTGCATGCTGAGAAGATAATTAGCATAATGATGGAGGGTCTTTTTTGGCTCTGTGCTCATTAGAGGAATAGCAATTTTCCATTATTCTTAAATTCCTGAAGCATTGGATGTTTTAGGTGTGGTATTAAAACCATTTCCATTGCACAATGGGTGATGTCTCTGAGAATGAGCCTGTTCCATATTTTCTTTTCTTTAAATGACCAACCAAGTTAATGTGTTCCCAGAGGACAAATAATATTGTTTCAGTGACTTTTTCTCCTACCCGAATTTCCATCAGATCCCAAGTTTTAAGGTAAAAATGAGCTAACAATGAGAGACGAAAGAAGATGAAAAGCTAAGTTGTACTTGTGTGTTTTCATCAGTCCTCACAGCTCTCATGCCCCTCTCAGCATGGCAGCCTCTGGAGTCCCACAACACTCACTTCTACCTACTAGATAGCTGCACATGGTGGGGGCCAATGAGGATCTCAGGATTAAATTGTCATTTTAGCATTTAGATTGGTATTGCTTTCTTATCTACATAACTATGACCCAAAGAAGCCTGGTTAATTGTCCTGAAAAGGAGTCTCTTCTTCAGTTTGCTTTACTTACCTGTGTATGTGTTGAATTTTGACCACCTAAATTGCTGACATGTCCTTTTTTCCGGGGTTCCATGCTGTATGTATTTTTGTTTCACAAAAAAGTACCTAGTCTTTTCAACATCTGTCTCTTTTGATATGTGATCATATAATCCATACAAAAACATTTTCTTTGGTAATCTAGCCACCCTCCAAGACTTGGGGTCCCCGATGCTTCCATTAAGCATTAGTTGACCACATTCGTCTGGAAAGGTTTTTTACGTAGGTATCAAGCTACCTTAGTAAGCCAGTAGGGCTAACATTTATTGAGCACCTCTGCATGCCAACCACTGTGCAGAGCATTTGACTTGGATTACCCAATGGCATATTATAATAACCAAATGCCCAGGAAGCTAAAACCAAGAGATTGAGTAGACCAGCAATGGGTGGTGGTGAAAGCTTAAGTCCTGAAGATGAAGCTCTCATGAATGGGATAAGTGCTCTTATGAAGGAGACCCCACAGCCCTCCCTAGCTCCTACCACCAGGGGAGGACACTGAGGAGCCAGCAGTCTGCATCTTGGAAAAGGGCCTTCACTAGAATGCAATCAGGTTGACACTGTGATTTTGGGCTTCCAGCCTCCAGAACGATGAGAAATGAGTATCTGTTGTTTAGAAGCCACCCTGCCTGTGGCATTTTGTTATAGCAGCCAGAACAGACTGAGATGCTGGCTATCTAGAGAAAGTCTAAAGAACAAGGATCTGAAAATGGTCAAGAACCAAAATACTCCCCCATAGACAGTCTCTTTAGAACAATGACACTGGCAAAGCCACCACTGGGTACTTGCTCTGTGCTGCTACTAACTTCTGGTTCTGCCACCACCCAAACTTTACAGTGCCTGCTTTGCTCTCTCTAGTAAATTTTTTAACTAATAATCTTAAACCATATGGCTGTACTCAGGGAGCAGAGAGTAATCCTAACACCTTTAGGGGAAAATGGGTTCTTGCTTCCCATCAACTACTCCCAAAGGAAAATGCTCCCAAACAAATAGGATGTGCAAAGGTTAAGTAGCCCAAAATAATAAATGTATGCATAACTATACAGCAATTGACTTGTCTGTATCTTTTAAAAGATTGTGAGCCTCCTGAGAGTAGGAACTGGATTGTCCTGGTCACTGAAGGATGCCTAAGTCCCAGCCTAAGGTCTGTGTCATAACAGGTACCCGATAAATGTCTACTTAATGAACAAAAAAAGAAATGTTTTAGGTGTTTCTAGAAAGGAATATAGTTAGCAGGACAACAAAGGAGTAGGCCTTCCACATAAGGGGAACCCCATGGACAGAGAGGCAAGAAAACAGGAACCATTTGACCTTACAGGGGAGGGGATAAAAAAAAAGGTCTCAGTGGATCAGAGGAGCAATAGGTGAGATAATCAACAAACTGGGGTGAAATTATGGATAGCCTCCCAGGCTTAAAAGCACAGGGAAGGCAATGAGTGTCGGAGCCACCATATGTTCTTTTTCTGATAGCAGATTTTTTTGTGTTGTAATTGATATACAATAAATTCCACATGTACAATTTGATGAGTTTGAAAAATGTATACACTATAGTCAACACAATCAAGACATGAACATAACCACTCCCCTGAAATTTTTCTCATGTTCCTTTTATAATTTGTTTCTTTCTTACTTTTCCCTATTCCTTTCCCCAAAAAATCATTGATTTGCTTTTAGTCGTTATAGTTTTCATTTTCTAGAATTGTATATAAATGGAATATATAGGAGGTGCTTTTTTTTGTCTGGCTTCTTTCATTCAGCAAAATTATGTTGAGATGCATTGACACTGGTGTTTGCATCAGTGTTGGCCTAAAATAAGTGTTAGTTATTTTTATTATTACTACTGTATAAAAATGTGGATTAAAGGCATGAATTAAGAATTTATAAAGAACTCTAAATTCAACAGTAAAAACACAAACAACCCAATTAAAATGAGTAAAAGATTAGAACAGACTTATTTTATGCATAATATCTCAATATAAGAGTCCTATGAGGAAGATCCTATAATAATCTCAGTCCCACAGATGAGAAACTCAAAGCTTATAGAAATTAGGTAACTTGGTTAAGATCTCACTACTAAAGCCAGAACTTGTACTCCAAAATCCATGCTTTTTATCTCATCACCAGAGACCTGGGGAAATGAAACCTAACCAAAGGAAGCTCTCTTTCTTAAAAAAAAAAAAAAAAATAGTAGAAATATGTTTACTGACTGTGTTTGTAAGACTATTTCCCCATATAGTAACCCACATAAGAAGACTTTGAGGAAGTTTTCACCTGAGTCCCCAGAACACATTTTTGAACAGAGAGTTCTGTTCCAGAACAAAATAAATGGGTGAGGTTCATCAGAGCTTAGCTGTGCCTAGCAGTCTTCCCTTGGCTAAGTGCACCTGCATGAATCAACCATCCATCAGCAGCAATGTGAAAGGTGTAATCTATAGAGGAAGACAATGTAAGAATTTGTGGTGGGGTCACTTTAAAATCTGTTCAGAGAACAAGAACTGACACCTTAATACTTCCTGGTAGAAAGTGATATAATCGTCCTTTGAAATAGCTCATTCCAGAGTTTTGAAATTACTTCCACTTTTCATTCAGTGTTCCCTGGGATAGATGCTCTTATGTTCTGCCCATAATGCTATGTCAACTCTTCAATAACTATTTCATGCCCGTTTTTCTGTTAGCACTGACTATAAAAATATATATAGAAGAAATAACAATTATGAAACACAATTGCCTCAGAGGTTATATTAAAAATATTTAACCACTCTTATGGCATGGGCACTGACCAATCAAGCCTGAATGCCATGCTGGTATGTACCAGACAAATACTAGCCCTATAATAAGTATTGTCATGTTATTATATCAGTTTGTAGTTTATAGACATTTTCATATCAAGTAACTCATTTGAATTTCATAAAAGGCAACTTAGGCATGATTATCCCCACTGCACATATAAAAATGATCAGACAGGTAAGTGATTTTTGCCATTGCTTTTCATAGCTAGTTAATGATAGAAGCGGAAAGGCAAATGAGGTTATAACTCATGAGCTAATAACGTTACACTATTCCCCCATAGTCTCTGACTCCAAGGAGCAAATGATCCTGTTGGAATAAGGCAAATGCATATGAAACAAAGATAATACACTCAGTGGAGCAAATATACATTAAACACTTCAGATTCAGAGAATGAAAGAGGAGAATCAAAGTCATAAAAACTGACCTTTCTTCCAAAAATGGTGGCAACTACTGAATAGTCCTGGAATGAAGGAGGGTCCGCAGATTCAAATGTCCTTGATCATATGTATCTTTGGCATTCCCTCCTCAGTGTCCCAACCTTGACATTGCTCACACCAGTCCAAGCCTACAGAGCCTTGCTCCTCAAAGTGTAATCCTAAAGTCAGCAGTATTATCATGACCTAGGAGCATGTTAGAAATAGAATCTCAGCCCATTTCCCACTCCTCCCCATGAGAACTATGAAATCTGAATTTTCAAGAGATCTCAAGGAGATTTGCAGATGCCTTGAAGTGTGAGATGTTCTACTCTACACAAGCTTTGCACATTTTTTATTATGATTTATAGCCATTATTAACCACCCCTCGCAGCTCTTCCATTGGGTCCTCTAGAACTTTTGATCTATTCTAGAAAAAATCCCTATATTTTAAGCCACTTTTTAGCTCCTCTATCACATAATGTGTTGTGTGCTCTTTATGAAACCTGGTCCCTTCTTGTGGAAATGGCTTTCCTTGTAAGCCTCTCAGATGAAGATTGCTTTTCTTCCACACCTGACATTGCACAGAACCTGGAGGTGAGGCTAGGTGCTCTCCATAATCCTCATAATCATTCAGAGTCAATTTCTTCCTTCTTTCTTCAAAAATCCTGCCATTTTAAAAGCATATGTCATCAAGCTCTACCTTTCATTATCCTGCCTTGTTGTAGTCATTTGTCACTCTCATTTGCTTCTTTAATTACTGAGGACTTAGTCTCAAATTCACTGTCTTACTATTTACCCCTCTTACTCCACTGTCAACCCCATACCACCACTCTTCACTTCCTACATTCTGCTACTATGTTACCATTCTCAACCACTTACACACCAATGTCATGGTCACCATCCAACCCCCCAACCCTTGTTTTTCCTAATCCTTTACTACCTCAACTCCAGTTTTCTCCTCCATCCCACCTCAGCCACCCACTACCATGGATCATACACTAGACCTTGTTTTTATTAATAATTGCATTGCTTTTAAAATAAATTTCAAACAGATGCTCTTATTTTTGAGAACTAAGTTAATTTTGTAATCTCCCTTATTCTCCTCTACAAATTTTTGACCTCCATCAGGATTTCTACGCCACCGGTCTAACGACTTTTCACTGCTCATTACTATTATCTCATGAACTAGTTCTTTCCTTGTCCTTTTTTAGATTCAATGATTAGTCTATTTAACCATACCTTTTATAAAATCCCATATCTCTGGCTTCTTGCTCCCAATGTCAGTTTAAGTCAATCCTCTACCTATCAAGCAGCTGAAGGGGGCTAGAGAAAAACTTACAAGTCTAACTTATCTCTCTTTAAATTGAAGACCACCAAACTCAAGGGGTGTTTAGTACTACAGAGCACTTTCACTATATTCCCCTAATTAATACACTCTTCCATTTTCTGAGATGGATATTGTCATCTCTTCTGAAATTTTTAACATTTGCTCCCTCTCAGCTCTTGACTTAGTTTTTATTTCATTGTGAAAAATCGAAGCCACCAATAAGGAATGATTTTATCTTTCCACAACCAAATCTCTCAACTACCTGCTTCTCCACCCATAAACTATTTTGCACCTATATAAAACCAAGCCTTCTATTTGTACACCAGATCCAATCCCCTCTCAACAACCCAAGACTTTACTGTATGACCAACATTTCTTTTTCCTCATGCTCAATTTGCCCCTAAATATTGAAGCATTCACAGTAGAACACAAATATGCTACACTTTACATGTATATTTTTATTTTTATTTTTTAATATATGTTTTATTGACTTTTTTACTGAGAGGAAGAGAGAGGGATAGAGAGTTAGAAACATTGATGAGAGAGAATCATCGATCAGCTGCCTCTTGCACACCCACTACTGGGGATGTGCCTGCAACCAAGGTACATGCCCTTGACCGGAATCAAACCTGGGACCTTTCAGTCCACAGGCTGAAACTCTATCTACTGAGCCAAACCGATTTTGGCAATTTACATGCATATTTTTAAACATTCCTCCATTGGCCTCATGTTTCTCTCCAGCTATTTCATTTCTCTGTTCACCTAGACAAAAAAATCAATGAAATACTAGTATCCTTTCACTCCCTAATGTCCAATTCTCTTTGTAACCTATTTTGGTCAGGTTTTCCTCCCACACTGCACAGAAGTCACTGTTAGCAGAGTCATCAACAAATCCCATCCCATCATGCTAAATCCACGGTGAGTTCTCCATTCCAACCTGGACTTTGGGCTTCTTCCTTCCATTTCTGGACCTTCTTGTGCCCCAGGCATTGTGCTGGGTGCCACTGTAGCCTCACTAACAACTGAGTCTCACCTGACCTAAATAAGGTGTTAATTGCTTCCAGTGTAGGATGATTTTTATCCTACAGAAATGCTAATCAAATAACAGGCTTTTATTAAAAGTAAACAGTCAAAAAAAAAAAGCGGCAAAACTCCATGGAATGTATTATATAATGATATTGCAGATATTATTACAGAGAGCTTTGTCAGTTACTAGATGTGGAGACATAAAGTAAGCCATGTCATCTCACTGGGCCTGCATTTATCCATTAGTAAAATGAGAACATTAGACTTGGGAAAATTCTAAGGTTGTTCACTCAAGTGTAAGAAAGAAATCCTAAGCATCCTTGAGAATAAGATGTATTATTGGTCACACTCCCTCTGATTTGTCATTGGATGCAGAATAATGAGTACTAAAAACTGAATTTATGTCAAACATTTCTGCTGTTTCCAAAACTGGTTCTAAACAAGGACCTTCCTGCCAGGGCTGAGATGTGTGTAATTTGGGATGAAATGGGAAATTTGGAGGAGTCATGCTGGGAAAATTCTGGCAGACCTACAAAATATAGCAGATGGAGAACAACGGGAGGACATAACACTGTTCCTTCTGTTTAGCCAGAGCTCTCTGCTCCCAGGGTACTCTGGAAAGGACCCAGCATGCATCAAGGGCACAGGATATTTTGGCAAGATGTTCTTAGGCTTGCCTTTTGCTCAGAAATTAGACATTTTATAGCATGAAGATAAATTAATTAATGGAACTTCTATTTTTAACCAATATACCCAAACATGAATCTAGGTGACCATGCTTATCTTATTTTAAATATATTTTTATTGATTTTTTTTTAGAGAGAGAGAGAAAGAAAGAAACATTGATGTGAGAGGAAAACAGCAATTATCTGCCTCCTGCATGCACCCCGACCAGGGATTGAGCCAGCAACCTGGGAATGTGCCCTGACTGGGAATTGAACCAGTGACCGTTCAGTACATGGGACAACTCTCAACCAATTGAGTCACACTGGCCCAAGCAACCATGATTATTTTAAAGACTGTTGCCTATGAGGAGGTAAAGGGTCTCTGTATTTGTTTTTATCTCCATTAATTTCCTTTCCACCAAAGAAGAAAAGATTTTACTCTGAAAGTCATTGATTAAATAAGCAGGATTTAGTAAAAGAACATATCATACTAAGTGATATTTTAAAAAATCACTGTGTAGTCACAATTTCATCTCGTTTCATCCCTTTCACAGCCAAACTTCTCAAAATAATTTTGGTAACTTCTTCTGCTTAATAAAATTTCCTGACCTCTCTCTAAGTCTTTATATCAGTGTAGTCTGCACTCCCACATTATTGAAATTGTACCCCTTTTATAAAGTCATCACTGATTTTCTCTTGACTTCTTAGAGGATCTAACCTTCTTGGCCCAGTCTTGGTTTCATTCCTCTCTTCTCAGCTTTTTATGAGAATCATCCTCTGTCTTGCTATGAGTTCTAGAAATCTATGTTCAACCTCCTCTGTAATTTTATACATAGGTGTCAAAAAGGCATATCAAAGCCAGCATGCCCAAAATTAAACACATGCTTATTTCCCCCTAAGCTCAGACCTACACTGGTGTTCTTTATCCACTCAATGGATAATTCAATGGATCAGCAGAGATCCAAAGGGAGAGAATATAGTAGAAAATAAAGCACCAGATGACAGCCTCCCAGAGATGCCATCCATGGGGGCATCTTCAGAGATAACCTGGTTTCTTTCCTGCTTGAGGCCAGGCTATTTATCTCATCTTTTAATTTTGTGAATTACCCAGTATGTGCAGGTAAACAAGTGTATTCATTTATTTGTTTGCTTCTACAACATTATTAATGCTTTCCATCAAAGAAAGTTAACCTATTTAGTCCATAAGATGAAATTAATGGACATAGGTCAGATTTTAATCCATATAAAATATATCTTCTTTTTGGGTTTTCACACATTTAAAAAATTGATCACAGATCAAAACAAAGTGAAAAAAATTTCAATTTCAAAAGGCAGAATTTAGGCACTTTTCCAAAGTGTAGATATAGAAGGCCAAAACACATGAAAAAATACTGTCACTAAGCAACTGAGAGATGCAAATTAAAACAACAATGAGATATCACCTCACACCTGTCAGAATGGCTATCATCAACAAATCAAATGACAAGTGTGAGCTAGGATGTGGAGAAAAGAGAACCATAGTACACTGCTGGTGGGAATGCGGACTGGTGCAGCCACTGTGGAGATCAATATGGAGTTTCATCAAAAAATTAAATATGGAACTGCCATTTGACCCAGTGATCCCACTTCTAGGAATATATCCTAAGGAACCTGAAACACCAATCAGAAAGAATATATGCAACTCTATGTTCATAGCAGCACAATTTACAAGAGCTAACATTTGGAAACAGCCTAAGTGCCCATCAGCAGATGATGGATAAAAAACAACAACAACAATGGTGGTACAAACAAATAAACCATCAAATGGTGGTACATTTACA
Source organism: Pipistrellus hanaki (assembly GCF_964339955.1). Lineage (NCBI taxonomy): Eukaryota > Metazoa > Chordata > Mammalia > Chiroptera > Vespertilionidae > Pipistrellus > Pipistrellus hanaki. The sequence continues at coordinate 17,665,143 of NC_140507.1, forward strand.
CAATGGAATACTACATGGAGGTAAAAAAGAAGGGACTCTTACTACCCTATTTTCCGGTGTATAAGACGACCCCCTAATTTTACAGTTAAAACATAGGTTTAGGCCTATATTCGCTGTATAAGACTACCCCCCACTTCAAAGAAAAGACTTACTTTGCCGTCAAGATCTGCAGGTAATTTTTGTGCAATTTTGGTCTTTTGCCCCTGATTTTCGGTTGACTTTTTTTCATTTCAAAAGTCATCTTATACGCCGGAAAATACGGTATTCGTAATAAGCATAGCTGACCTGGAGAGTATTATGCTAAGTGAAATAAGCCAGTCAGAGAAAGATAAGTATCACATGATCTCATTCATGCAAATCTAATGAATAATATATACTGATGAATAAAATAGATCCAGAGACATAGAACCATGGAACAGACTGATCATTTCAGAGGGAAGATGGGGTGGGTGTTGGGGAGAAAAAGATTAACCAGGAAATTTATATGTATGTTATATGCATAGCCCATGGACACAAACAATAGTGTGGTAAAGGCTTGGGAGGGGCGGGTGTGGGAGGAGGGGGCTAATGGGAAAAAAAAAAAAGAGAGACACCTTTTGTGTCAACCTGTAATACTTCAACAATAAAAAAGTTAAATTTTTTAAAAAGGCAGAAGTTATACCATCAACATTTTAAAATAAAAGATAATAAACTAAAATTTAACCATATAAAAATAACTACAAAATTATAATCACCTTTAACTAAAATGTGAGTGAAGACAAAAATCAATGCCATATTTATGCATTCTACTGCAAACCACTTATTGAATAGCTACCATGTACTACTACACCAGCCATCTATCAAATCTTTGCATTAATAGATCAATTTCCTTGAACTGTTAGTGTAAGGAAACATTTATTGAATGCTTACTGTATGCCAAACCCCATGCTAAACTATTTTGCATTTAATCCTCACACCAATCCTAAATTAAGAATTGGAAATCTTTATGAGGAGAAAATTAATGTTTAGCTATGGTATGTAACTTGTCCAAGATCATATAGTTTCAAGCAGCAAAATTAAACCCAGGTCTGCCTGACCACAGAGCCCCAGTTATTTTTACTACACTGGTATCCAGAATAGTATCATCACTAAAATGCAAAACCTATAAAAGAAACAGAAGACCAGAAAGAGATGGTAGGAAACCTGATTATCACAAATAAGACTCTAATGTCACACAAATAACCAGCCTGCTGTCCTTGCCTTTCTTTCCTACTCTTCCTTTCTTTCCTTCCTGTGTGTATCCATCCATCTATCCAAACTTGATTGAGTTCTCTTTATGTTCTTTGTATGGCAGCAGTATGCTAGCCATGGACGTAAAATAGTGATAAGACATCTTAAGATCTTTATTGGGAAGACTGACAATTTAAGCAAGAAATTGCAAAAATCTCTTGGAAACTACAAAGTATCTTCCCCAAGTATCATTGGAGTTCACAACAACCCATACTTTCATGCATTAGGACACTGACCTACCTACATATAAAATAACTTGTTCAAGGACACATTAGACCAAACATAATCCCCTTGATGGTGATCTGGGATTTATATACAGGTTTTCTGACTACTGAGTTTAGGACTTCCATCTAATGCTACCCAACTATCTATTCCCCATTTTCTCCTCTGGCCTAGACTCTTTATTGAAATAATCAAAGACTAACCACAGCTGGAGAGTCTGAGGGAGAAATAAGGAAGGGCACATATCTCACTGAAAAGTGTTGCCATTCATATATTCCTTTTTGTTTTAAAGAGTCATTTTCAAAAATATTTTTATTGATTTCAGAGAAGGAGAGGGAGAGAGAGATAAAAACATCAATGATGAGAGAGAATCACTGAGTGGTTGCCTCCTGCACAATCCCTTCTGGGGATGGAGCCTGTAACCTGGGCATGTGCCCTGACCAGGAATCAAACCATGACCTCCTAGTTCAGTGGTCGGCAAACTGCGGCTCATGAGCTACAGGCAGCTCTTTGGCCTCTTGAGTGTGGCTCTTCCACAAAATACCACAGCCTGGATGAATCTATTTTGAAGAAGTGGCGTTATAACAAGTTTAAGTTTAAAAATTTTGGCTCTCAAAAGAAATTTCAATCATTGTACTGTTAATATTTGGTTCTGTTGACTAACAAGTTTGCCGACCACTGTCCTAGTTCAACCATTGAGCCACACTGACCAGGATCCATTGATTTATTTTTATTTTATTTTTTTAGAGAGAGGGAAGGAGAGAGAAAGAGAGAGAAATAGAGAGATGAAAACATGGATGTGAGAGAAACTTGTATTTCTTGTTCACTGATGTTTCTGCAAAGCTCATTACATGATGAATCTTCAAAAAGTAATTGTTAAATAAAATAGAATGACTGACCCTTCAATTTACAGATAAGAAAATGAGGCTCCAAGGGTTTGAGTAACTTCCAAAAAGTCTCACAGGATTTCTATGGGTGTCCCTGATTCTAAACTTCACTGCCCATTTCCCTTACTGGTTTGGCTCGGTGGATAGAGTATAGGCCTGGGATCTGAAAGGTCCCAGGTTCAATTCTGGTCAAGAGCATGTACCATGTACCTTGGTTGTGGGCACATCCCCAGTAGGAGGTAAGCAGGAGGCAGCTGATTAATGTTTTTCTCTCATTGATCCTTCTAACTCTCTACCCCTCTCCCTTCCTCTCTGTAAAAATCAATAAAATATATTTTTTAAATAAAATAAAATAAAATAAAATAAAATAAACTTCATTGCCCTTTGCAAAAGGCACTGCCAAAAAAGATTAAAGTGTCAGACAGCAGGCAGGGCTAGATGACAGACACGTGTTCTTTTAGGCTTTTCATTCTACTGTGGATACAATCAAAACCAAAAAGGTACATTGATCATGCTTTCCCCAGGGAGTCCTGAATTTCCAAAGGAACAAGATAACTTGAGAAATCTATTGATCTCCCATTTTTGTCATTCTGTACAGGTGACAAGGATCAATGGAGATTTATACTCTTCTGCCCATGACCCTACAATTTAATTTGTATTTCCACTCAGAGTCCCACAACTTTACCAAATACACTGCTCAGAGTGCCCACCCCTTAAGTCAGTGCCACCGGCTGTGTCAGCTTTGTTTTGTCAGCTCCTTCCAATTCAGAGAAATGTCTCCCCCGTCCTCTCCTGCTCTCTGCAGGCAAAGCCAGCAAGCCCAACCCAGCTGTCCTCTCATTTGCCTGACACACTCTCATTGGCCCACAGCCTAAGGAGGGGCGGGGCTTCTGTCTCTCGGGGGCTCTTCAAAAGAGATCCTTGCAGAAGCACTCACCCACCCCTGCCTCCTGCACTGGGGTTGTGCTTCCCTGTCTGTTTTCTCTTTCCTTTCTGTCTCATCTTGGGACAGAGGCTCTTTCCAGAGGAAGCGTGGGCCTTGGATTTTAATGTCAATGATGGAAAAATATGAGAATGTCTCCTGGATCCCCCAGCAGGAACTGGAAGATCCATTCAAGAAATATCTGAACAGCACAGAGGACTACCTGACCTTTGTCTGTGGGCCTCAGCGCAGCCACCTCTTCCTCCCGGTGACTGTAGTGTACACCCTGATTTTTGTGGTTGGGGTCGCTGGCAATCTCCTGGTGTGCCTGGTGATTCTTCGGCACCAGACTATGAAGACACCCACAAACTACTACCTCTTCAGCTTGGCTATCTCGGACCTTCTGGTCCTGCTCCTTGGGATGCCCCTGGAAGTCTATGAGATGTGGCGTAACTACCCCTTCCTGTTTGGGCCCGTGGGATGCTACTTCAAGACGGCCCTCTTTGAGACTGTGTGCTTCGCCTCCATCCTCAGTGTCACCACGGTCAGCGTGGAGCGCTACGTGGCCATCCTCCACCCTTTCCGCGCCAAGCTGGAGTGCACCCGGAGGAGGGCCCTCAGGGTCCTGGGCATCATCTGGGTCTTCTCTGTTCTCTTCTCTCTGCCCAACACCAGCCTCCATGGCATCAAGCTCCACTACTTCCCCAATGGGTCTTTGGTGCCGGGCTCTGCCACCTGTACAGTCATCAAGCCCATGTGGATCTATAATTTCATTATCCAGGCCACCTCCTTCCTCTTCTACATCCTCCCCATGACCGTCATCAGTGTTCTCTACTACCTCATGGGGCTCAGAGTGAGTATCCCAACTGGCTGGCTTAGGGCAGCATCCTTTTTTTTTTTACTCGCTGACTCCAAGTTTTGTAAGAGGAACTTAGAATCGGAGAAGTTCAGAATGGGAAGGGAGCATAGCGTAACACAGAATGAGCTCAGAGGGGAAACCCAAAAGTTAAAGGACTTGCCTCAGTTGGACAAATAGTGCCCAAAACTATAAATTATTTCCTCTAAAACACCTTTTTTTTTATTATTCTTCCCTCTACACCTGGGGTTCTCAAACCTAGGTGTTCCTATCTAGAAACCTTACTATGGGTAGCAATATGCAAGCCCCTCCCCTGGGAAAATTCTGATTCAGTACGTCTGAGGTGGAGCCTCATTAAATAGCACAGGTGGTCACCCACCAGAGAGCCAGTTTCACAGCCTGCTGTCTTTTTTCTGCCCAGATCTATGGCCTGCACTGAAATCTTCCTTTGCACCAACTTAGTCTGAGTATAACATAAACCAACCCCGCCCATTTATACTCCAAGACAAATACAGGGTGGGACAAAGTAGGTTTATAATTGTGGGTATGCAAAACAAATAGTTCACTCTTATATTATTGTTGTTCTTAGCATCACCATTATCATATTATTTTCCATATAAACAACTGTAAACCTACTCTTGCCTCACTCACTCTGTATACAGTTTTACAGTCAGACACTTTCCTATGATTGCTTTCATTCTATCAGGTTTGAAATATCAGGTTAAAAATGCAAAAATATGCCCTAAGCCAGATCAACTTGGCCTCTCTTGAGAAGGTGGAGATTTGGGGCTAGGGGTGTAAATAGAGCACGTGAAATAGAGTAGAAGGCAGTGTGAATAAGAGATTGCTTGGATTAATAGAAAATCATCTCTGCTTGTGCAACATATACTTAGAGGTTCCTTTTTCTGTGCACATAATGGTAAATCAATTTCTTCCTTTTTTTGTATTTTTTTCTGAGTCTAAATAAGCTGAGAAAAACTGTTTTTGATGAGGGTAGAAGTAAATTGATGTTGTTTCTCTCCTAGTATACTCTGCATCCAAATTCATAGAGATGACACCTGCCTGTGACAGTTTTATACCCTTTTAAGGAGGTGGCTTGTGTAGGAAACAATCATGAGGCCATTTAGACTCTCAGGTCTGAAGCTCACTGTCTACTGTGCCTTTAGGCAAGCAACACGACTCTCTTTTGGAATTTTCACATTTATAAAATGAAAAGGTCACATCAGATTATATTGAAGGCTCCTTATAGCTCTAACAGTCTGTGATTCCTTTACAAAAAAAAAAAAACAAGAAGGAAAAATGTGTGAGTAGGAGCAATGTGAGTCATACATTGAAAGAAAAACAAAGCTGACATCACATTTACATCATATGCTTCAATTTGGTTTGGACACCATGCATGACGTAACAATTAATATATCCTCATATCATTGGTGAATACCTGCTGGGCCTAAGGTGACTGCAACGTTGAAATAGGAAGAATAAATTCTAAGTACATGGATATCTAGACATAGAAGCAACTCTGATCAGGCAGAAAACTGTGCTAGTCTCCTCCCGAAGGGCTGGTCGCTATATTCCCAGACATATGTTTTCCCAGAGAACCTCACAATCAAGTCTTTAGAATGCTCTGTGCGTTTCAGTTGGGGGATAGGACTTCTGCATGATTCCAAGTACCATGAATCTTATGAGGAATATCCACCCCAAACTGGTTAATACCATCTCATCCAACACCAAGCAATCACCTTGGATCAATTTGGAGGAAATATTTAATTGGAGCAGGAAACACATACATTTCCCCGCCCCCAACCAATTACATCAAGTTTCATTTTGTTTTGTTGTTTTGTTGTCATCAGACTACAGCTGTCTTCTTTCAGGAGTTAAATGACAGCTCAGACAACAGCTTAGAAATCACCCAAATTTGCTTTGTGAATGTAATACTACTTCCAGCCTCCTGTTCTCAGGAAGGATGAAGAAATTCCCTGCTTAGAAAGTCACTCCTAGAGGAGTTTAAAGACCTTTAGACTGAAGTCAGGAGATAGATCTTAGTCTGTGTCCTTGGGCTCCGGACCTGGCACATGCTATATTTGCTCTATCTTTGCCTGAATGTTCCTGCCATCTATCACTACAATCTCTTTTACCTTTTTTCTTTTTTTAAAATATATTTTATTGATTTTTTACAGAGAGGAAGGGAGAGAGATAGAGAGCCAGAAACGTCGATGAGAGAGAAACATCAGCCAGCCACCTCCTGCACATCCCCCACCAGGAATGTGCCCACAGCCAATGTACATGCCCTTGACCGGAATCGAACCCGGGACCTTTCAGTCAGCAGACCAACGCTCTACCACTGAACCAAACCGGTTTCGGCTCTCTTTTACCTTTCTAACTCTCACTTTAAATCATGCTCACACTTCCTCAGGGAAGCTTTTCCTGATTTCCTAGTTACACTTGGACCTCATGGTTCCTGGTGATTTTTTTCCCTCAGATTTATTCCAATTTAAAATTCTATATTTGGATATCCCTTGTTATCTTTCTCTCCAACTTGACTGTAAGATGAATGAATGAGTGCATGAATGAATGAATGAAGTTGAATTATTCCCCTCCTAGCTGGACTTTAGCTTCTTTACCTTCAAAACAAGAGACTTGGAAACAAACTCATAGAGCTATTTTGATCTAAAAGGTTTTAAAGAGACTTAAGCAACTCTGAGGATGATTGTTATTGATTCCCTTAGCAAATCTTAAGTTATGATACACTCTGGACCCACTGACTTCAGGAGGTGGAAAACCATAGGTTGGTGAAATCCAGGATGGGGGAAGAAGGAGGAGAACCATGTATATGCTCAAAACTGAGTAGTTAGTGCAGCTTCCTTCCAGGACACAAGTCTCCACAGAGCATATGGATGAGATGGTATTAACCAAATATCAAACATGATAGAGATGGAAAATATCCAATCACAGGACAAGTTCCTCCCATCTGGGAGGAGGTTCACTGAAGCTCTCACAAACTCCTTGTATCTCCTGCATACAGCATTAATGCTTGAGTTGAGGAGCATGCATTATTGATTGCAACAGAATTCAGCCATGCCAACCAGAGTTGAACTTTTTTAAATTTAAAAAAATGTGTTCAGATTGTAGACATATTGCTCAGTTGGTTGAGTGTCAAACCATGTACCAAGAGGGTGCCAGTTTGATTCCCAGTCAGGGTTGCAGGCTCGATCCCCAGTAGGGCGTATGCAAGAGGCAGCCAATGGATGTTTGTCTCTCTCCCTCTTCTTTCCTCTCTCTCTAAAACCCAATAAAAATATATTTTTTAAAGAAATGTTCAGATACTACTTAAAGAATCATTACCTCTCCCAATAAGAATGAGTATTTATAATTTCTAAACTGAGAAACATATGCATTCTTGTTGTAATATTAGTAAAGTAGAATTTCCCAAGTTGTGTTTTTCAAGATGGTACTAGGTATTTCACTAAAAGAAGTTTGGGGAAAGTATTGTTTAGTCAGAGAAACATCTCCCTTGAGGCTGGGGTGAGAGATGTAGGGTGTGGAAGGTGGGCATGGGAGAATGGTGATATATAATGCTTTATGAAGATTCATAGGGCCCATTAGCATATTAAAGGCTCTGGGAAGACCCACAATTGAGACTATAGAATTTATAAAATAGAAATAATACCCGTTTTAGCTTTCTACTGCCAATCCACCACATAGCAGAAGGATTACATCCTCACAGATGTATAATAATTACCAAGTGAACTAGAGGCCCAGTGCATGAAATTTGTGCACTGGGAAGGGAGGAGGTCCCTCAGCCCAGCCTGCGCCCTCTTGCAATCCAGGACACCTTATGGGATGTCTGAGGAGAGGGGGCCTAAGCCAGCAGTCAGACATCCCTCTCACAGTCTGGGACCCCTTACTCCTTACTGCCTGCCCTGCCCTCCTGCTTGCTGCTCCTTAGCACTGCTGCAGAGGCAAGAGAGGCTCCCGCCACCATCACTGCACTCACCAGCCTTGAACCCACTTCTGGATGAGCAGTGCTTTCCCTGTGGGACTGCACTGATCACCAGGGGGCAGCTCCTGCATTGAGCGTCTGCCCCCTGGTGGTCATTGAGCATCATAGCAAGCAGTCGTTCTGGTTGTTCCGCTGTAATGGTCACTTCAGCCTTTATTATATAGATGAATGGCAATGCCTATATAACTTTTTTACTTTATAACTTCACATTTTTCATAGAAAATTATATGTGGCCTATTAATATGCCATATATAACAAGGGTTCTATAAAATAGAAGATGATAAATGGTTGTAATGCAACTTGGCTACATCCACCTGTCCAGTTGAGTTAGATAATCTAGATTCACCTCCAACTTAATATTAAACTTTGACAAATTCTTACATTTATTTTAATTCCCAATTTTTGGTCGAAGAATAAGTGTTAAGAGTTACACTTCTCAGATCCTAACAGAAGGGAGAATGTTTTCTTTCTTAACATTTCTTTTCACTTCCCTTGCAGCTAAAGAAAGACCAAACCCTTGAGGAAGACAAAATAACTGCAAATATTCAAAGACCCTACAGAAAATCAGTCACCAAAATGCTATGTAAGTCCTCCATTTTGTTTTTATTTGTTTGTGTTTATAAAAGAAAAAGAGTTGCATTTGGTGCTAAGAAAGTGCTTCTGAGTACCAGGATCAAAATTCTCCTGAAATGTAGAATCATGGTCTGGTCTTCCATGGCTTACTCAAATTTCTAGGACCTCTTTGATTCCTAGTTCCATTTTTAACACTCAAAACAACACACTAAATTGCATTCACTGTAATGTGCTGCGTGCTTTTTGGCAAATCACATCCACTCTACGAGCTTTTGAGTATCTCTTTCTCCCTCTAAAGTAAGCAGATGTTTTTAAAATTATTTTTTATGGATTTGTTTTAAAATATAAAAAACAATGATGAGTGCGCCATTTAGAAAATGCACAAATTACATACACAAACATTTTATAACTCATTTTAGGGGATCATGAAACCCCTGCTACCCTTTCTTGGACTCCATGAAATACTTTACCTCCAGATTAAGAACAGCTGCTCAAGAGTACCCCTATGTCACATGTGTCAAACACAAGGCCCGCAGGCCAAATCCAGCCCGCCAGGCCTTGCAATGTGGCCCGCACCGCGCTGTCATCACTGCACTCCGCTGTCAGTTTATGACATTGTCAGTTTATGACTGTTCAGTAAACCATTCGGCCCGCGATTTAGGCTGGATTTTAGATTTTGGCCCCTTCTCTGATTGAGTTCAACACCCCTACCCTATGTGGTCATTCCACCTATGACACTGCATGATTTTATATAAATAATTTTTTAAAAATACATAACCACACTCTCCAAAAGCATTTGATAAAAAATATTTGATCCAGCGCTACCCTATAGGAGATAGTAATGGGATAAAAGAGGTTTATGATATACTTTCCAAGTCAAAACCTAAGGTTTGGAAAAAACAAATCCTCCAGGCTAATATGTGCATGAAACACTCACCATAACTATATGTTGCTTATGAACAAAAAATAAAACCTGTGCAAGTCACCAAAATTTGTCATTTCAACTCTAAGACTCATCTTCTTGAAAATGTTTTAGTCCCTGTAGGCACTTGACTTTCCCTGTTAAGAAATCTCATGTCTTTATTATTGCTCCCTTTCTCCTGGATTGTAATCTACTCTCACAAAAAGACTTGAAGTGCATTTATGTTAAAATCATAATGATAAAATATGCTGCAAAGCATTTGCCTTTAGTATGGAGGGTTCATTTTTTTAAAGCAATTAAAATTTTAATTGTGGGGAATTGTAGGCAGTAGTGAGCAGATTAGGGACTTTTTCTTGGAGAGGTAAACTCAGAAGAAATTTCCAGATATTCCTGAAACCACACCACACAGATAAATAACTTAACTCTGAATATGTTTAATGCCAAAGTAAATGTATGTACTACTGACAACAGAAACCTCAAATGTGCTCACAAGTACAGAGACCTGTAAAAATAAACACCCATATACCCATTACCCAACCTCAAACATTATCAACTCATAACAAATCTTGTTCCATCTATATCACTGTCTCTCACTTGCCCCTAAAAGAATATTTTGAAGCAAATCTCAAGCATCATGTTTTGGAAAAGGAAAATATTTTATAACTTCAGAAGAAGAAAATATATATATATTTATATGTGTGGAGATTAAATGCCCCATAGAGTAACTGCAGTAGCACCAATTGCTGTCTTGGGAGCTGAAAATAAGAAACTAGAAAGTACAATTTCTTGTGAATCTATATTATTTCAAAATAAAAACTAAAAACAAATAAAAAGAAACTAGAAGTAATTCTGTAGTCTAGGAACATCTAATATAATAGACACATCCCTTGTCCCAATCAAAAGATGCTTGTAAAGGATTAGTATACTTATGATTGTTCTCTTTCTCTCTCACCCCTTACAGAATTTTAAATGATTAGATTCAGAGCAGATTTTAGTTCTTTCTAGAGTAACAAATAAATTCATACCATAGTCAATATTTTTATTAATCAATGATCAAATACTTGAACCCAATCATTTTATTTATATAGCCAATTTATGTGGTTCCAATGGTCTACTTGCAATATAATTCATTTCCCACAATAGAATGAATTGGAATAAATTTGATACTATTTAAAATGTTCTAAAGGAGACTTACATTATATAAGAAATCTTATACAATCATATAAAAAACTGATCCTAAGTCCTATATAATTCATTCTTATGTTTAAATAAGACCTAGTTAGTCTGTAATAATGATAAGAGGGAAGGGAAATTGCTTGAAGTGACGGATGGACTTAACGTAGTAGCCATTAGATACTTATCCTTGTTTTGACTGCCTTTTGTCCTCCCATTCATCCTTCTTTTTCAGTTGTCTTGGTCTTAGTGTTTGCTATCTGTTGGACCCCATTCCACATTGATCGGCTCTTCTTCAGCTTTGTGGAGGAGTGGACTGAATCCCTGGCTGTTGTGTTCAACCTCATCCATGTGGTGTCAGGTAAAATCTTAGTTCCTTTGGTTGCATCATAAGTATCCGGGTAAACGCAGCTTCTTTATTTTGCTCAGAGCAGTAGGTTCTGTCTGGATCTACTGATTTATCATGGGGGCCTACTATACTATTATGAAGTCACTTGATTTTTTATTTTATTTAAATACCAATTGAGTATGTTACTGGTCCAAAAGAAATACACCAGATCACTGCTTTAGATGCTACTCTATGGAAGACCACAACTCTAAGCATGATGACTACAGTAGAAAAATGGTCTAAGGAGTGACTGCTTTGATATTCTTTCCAATGACCACATGATTGAATTAATTCCTATTTATTAAATATCCATGCTCTTGAAATCTTGTATTGTTTTTATCAAGTGTTAGATTCTCATGAAAACCAACCAAAGGGTATTACTATATTCATGGTGCGTCAGGGTCTGTCTGTAGGCTACTTTAACACTGCTTGTTGAACATACTAGAGAATGGGGAGGGAAGGTCACTAAGTCAGAGGACCTGGATTTGCATCTCACTTCCACCATTAGTTTTCTGAAGACCCTGGCTTCCTTTATGCCAGTTTCCTCAACTGTAAAATGGCAATAACACCTTCCCTGTTTAAATATGGGTGAATGGAAAGAAGCAAATAAAATATTAGCTACTAAGAAATTTTAAACTGTAAAATGCCATATATTTTTCTATAATCACCACATATTATCATCATCATTTTACTGTTGAAGAAACAATTCCACAAGAGAAAAAAAAAGAAGAAGAAGAAAAAAAAGGCTTGCCCAAAGGCATACTTCTGACAAATAGTAAAAGCAGGGTTGGGGCAAAATCATCGAACTTCAAGTTCAGAATTCTTGAGCCCAAAATAGAGTTGAGAATGGCCATGTAGTTCCCCTTTCTCAGACAGTGTGTTTGTGAGCCTTGGGTTCACACCACTTCTGTCCCTCTGCTTCTCCTAGTCACCAGCTGGTTCATAGAGGCAAGGTGAGATCAATTTGTGCAAATTAAGCTCCAGATGTGCACAGTGCTAAAGCAATAGTATTCATATGTTTATTGAATATCATTTAATTATTTATTTTCTTCACTCTTTATTTTCAACAGGCCTTGTGTACAGCTTATACTTGAACATTAGAATTTACTGTTATGTTAAGCTATTATTTTTTTTTAAAATTCAGATTATAGCTCTTATTTTCAAGATAATTTGAGAAAAATGGGGTGTCTAAATAAACTGGAAAACACCACAAGATCACATGAGGCTTGACTAGCTGACTATCCCTCTCTAAATGTAACAAAATGACCATTTTAAGACTTCCAAATTACGGTATTTATAACATTTTCCTGTTAAAATGTAATCTCTCCCTCCCCTTTAGTACCAGCCAAGTGAAACCGTAAACACTACACAAAACGTCCCCAACCAGATCCCCAAGTTATAATAAGTTATAATAGTTCCGATCATTGACCATATGCTTGTCAAACCAGCTGATTAGAGAGTTATGCACATTCTGCATCATTCCTGCAATATATATTTTAAATATATTTTATTGATTTCAGAGGGAGAGAGAGATAAAAACATCAATGATGAGAAAGAATCGTTGATCAGCTGCCTCTTGCATGCCTCTCTACTGAGGATCAAGCCTGCAACCCAGGCATATGCCCTTGACCAAAATCAAGATCAGGACCCTTCAGTCCTCAGGCTGATGCTCTATTCACTTAGCCAAAATGGCTAGGGCATAAAGATTGCTGCCTCTGCATATTTGTGCATGCTTTACCTTCTACCTTCAGAACTCACTCCTCTCTTGCCCAACTCTCCTACGCATTTCAGGGTCTGGCTGAAATTTGATCACCCACCATTAAATCATTCATAACCATCATACTCTTTACAGTTATGCCATTATGTGAATTTTTATAATATGGTTGTTGGTATGACATATTTTGCTCTTGATAGATATTGTTTGGTATCACTCTATTATTAATTATTGATGTATGGCAGAGATCTTGCCTCTGTAACACTATTCCAAGTTCTTGGAAAACAAATTCTAAATCCATTACCTCCTAATGTACCTCAAAGTTCCTGGCACTTAATAAGAGTTCAATCAATATTTATTTATTGAATGAATTAATAGTCCATAGAAATGTTTTCCTTCTCTATTCCTTTATTCCCAATTCTGTGCACAGGCCCTATGCCACTTTTCATGTCCTGAACTAAATAAATGAGGACAATGATGAGCATGTTGATGACAGTACAGTACCTGTCACTTACTTTATATTCTTAACCATTCCCAGCCCCTCTGTGGATAGTATCTCAACTTTATCCTCACAATGATGCAGGTAGGTGAGTTAGGCTTGTACTGTAATTCCCATTTTATAGAGAGAGAAAAATTGAAGTGCCAATTCTGCCTGAAGTCTTAGAATAAGCAAAGGCCAAGATCAGAAACTAAGTCCTGTGATTCTCAACCTTAGGCTCCTCGTGGGCTTTGGGGAAATAAAATAAGATATGGTAATAAAGGATGAGCATATAACAAACAAGAAAGTGACAGTGTGTAAGGCACTTGGTGGAGAAAATAAATGGCAAAATGCAGTTATTTAATAAGGTTGGAAACTAGGTGGGAAGAACCATGGAAGGAAAAAGCAAAATAAGAAGAGGCACTGGGAAATATTTCTTTGAAGAGATATTAAACATATAAGGAATCTCAGCAGGGACAATGCCTTGACTGACTTACCATTCCTCCATGGCTTACAAGTTTCAAATTATAGATTTAAGCACAATTCCAATGAGACAAAAACATCTCTCTTCCTCTGATAGTTAAGCATCTCTCATTAATGCCGTGGGAACATGCTCTTTAATTAAACAAGTGTGGATCAAAGGAAGTTGCAGAACATCTCAGAGAGATCCCTTGCTGGCCTAAAATTTGCCAAGACTCTTTGATCTTTCTGTGTTTGATTCCTACGTACACAGTTGGTAGAGCATTTTGTATCCTCAATTAGTGTCTTGTATATATTATCACTTCCAAAATAGGCAATCATGGGGATTCTAGGTTTTGTTAAACATGTATGCTTCTTCCTAGCATGCCTCTCACTCAATGTCTCCTCGGTGTGTCTATTTAACCCCTGCATTCCAGGTGTCTTCTTCTATCTGAGCTCAGCTGTCAACCCCATTATCTATAACCTACTCTCTCGCCGATTCCGAGCAGCATTCCGGAGTGTGATCTTTCCTTCCTGCAAACAGTGGCACCCCCAGCATCACCCACAAGGGCCACCTGTCCAGCGGAACATCTTCCTGACAGAATGTCATCTTATGGAGCTGACTGAAGAGGCGGGCCCCCACTTCCCCTGTCAGCTGTCCATCAGCAGCAATCACCTCCACACAGTGCACTATTCGGAACAGACCCCATGAAAGGAACTCTCAAAAAATTGACATTCCTCTCTGCCTTCACAGTTATGGGAGGGTCAGCCGATAACTTATGCCTTCCTTTGTGATAATGAGGAGGAAAATGGCTCTCCGAACTTATGTATCCATTTGTAGGTGTGTTTTTAAACAAATGTGGAAATCCCTACTGAAATATGGATCTAAAACCCACAACCTCCTGACAGCCTGAGGCCCCTTCACTTGTTGATGAAGAGAACATGACTAGCAAAGTAGGATAGCTATACTTGGAGTATTTTACACTCGTCCAAATGGTTTTTCCTGAGTCATCCTCACTCTGAGTCAGGCTGTGGTCACTCTATCTACTAATGGTCCCTGTCAGCCCCAGAAGGAAGACATGTAGATATGGTTTTCCTTCCCGTGATTTGAAGGGTCCATGCCAGAGTTCCTCCAAAGCAAACTACTTACCTAACTGCCTCATATTCTGCCATCATAATGTGATTCCTTAGAGTCTGAAGACTTATACTTTTAGAAGAATCTTTCTGATAACATGGGAATGATCCTTACAACTATTACCCCCACCATCCCCATGCCCAAGTCATTATAAGTAGGTCCTCACCAGGAATTCAATTAGATACAAGTTCTACCTAGAGAAGAAGGGGATGAGGTAGAAGGCTAAGGTGGAAGATCATAAGATACATAAACTATACCGAACACAAACTTAGTTATTTTTACAATTTGGTCTAAACTTGGATTTCTACAGTCTAACTTCATAAAGAGAAGTGTGTTCTACTACTATCTTGATAAAAAGACAAGTCAAATGGTAACTACTGGTCTCAAACCCATTATTTTCAGCTACTCAGTCCTGCATTGCCTATATAATACTCCTCATCTATAACATGGGAAAAACCTACTTTCCTGACTCATCTTCCATCACATCATCTCAAAAAACTGTATTATTTGACTTTCTTATGAGAATACATAGCAATTTTCTCAGCTGCACATATTTGCTTATAGATTTCCCTTTTTATCACCAATCTCCATCTTTTTCTATCCTACCTATCCTTCAATGTCCATCTCAATGTTGTACCTCTTCTATGAAACCTTGTTTGATGTATTTGATAAATGTGGTATCTGAATTCTCTGTCACTTTATGTCTTGTAGCTTTTTCTTCACTCTGCTTTGTATTTCTGAGATTTATATTCCTGCTTTGTCAGAATGTAAATGGATCAAAGATATGGGGTATCTTGTGTTCATTTTTGCTCTTGCTAAAACCCTGGAAATATATCTATTACAATTGTAGGTGTTCAGTAAATACATGGAAAGTGAGTTGACTTCACATTCCAATATACTGAGACAAAAAACAGCTTCAAAGAGAACCAGATTCTGTTTCTGACAGGGATGCCTGACCTCAGATGGCCATTTAATTAGGTGAGTTTATAACAGTGTACCTGCTGTGCCTGCAGTGCAAGAAGGCCCTTCTCAGTTCCCGGGTTCACTGATCCTGAGATATGCCAGTTCTAGCTTTTAGTCTACGATTTTTTCCTAAATTGAATGAACCATCCTATTGAAAAATTGGGGTCATGGTCTCTGATGTCAACATTTCTTAACTGAACAGGCATCTCCAAAGGGATTCGATATTTTTTAAAATTTGCTTTGCTAATCACAAGCCAAATTTTAATGAATTAAAATTCTCCCGTGATGATTTATTTTTGTGAGCAGAACTGTCTGGTCATTTGTGAGTTAAGTTGAAAAGACTTGGCAAAACAAAACTTCAGAAATGGAGGAGAAATGGGTTTCCTTCTTGCCTTTTAAAGAAGGCACATTCTTAATGAAGTTCTAATAGGGTCATTATCCTTAACATCAACTCCCAATGATCAGGCCTAAAAATGCTGCTGTTATAGGTGGATGCATAGAAAAAGAAATAACACTGAAGTTAGTAAATTGGCTGTTTGATTAAAACTTTGGGCTCTTTTTTATTTTCTCCTCATTTACCTTTTTTTCCTAAAAATTTACAATCCCCAAATTATTACTAACTCATTAACTCTTTCATTCAACAGATCTTAACTAAGTACACAACAGGTGAAGTGCATGCTCCAGGTTATGAATTCCCTGAACCTGAAAGTTTGCATCTAATAGAAGATAATTGTTTTTGAAAAACATTACAGAGTGTATTATTCAAATCTAATTGTGAAATGTGCTACAAAATACAATTACAAACTATATGAAACTATATAAAAAAAGGTATTTGGCCAAGTCAGGGGGAAGTAAATTTAATTAAGCACATGATTACATATGGGAAGTTATATTTTAAAGTAAAAATTGAAATACACATGTCCTAGAGTTAGTTTGTATAAGAGTTCATACAAAATTAGTAGAACAAAGAGAGACACTAAATTTTCAACTCTATCATAACTGACCTCGTGAATTCCTTGTGATCTCTGAATTTTAGAATAATGATAGAAGAGGTCAGTGCGATAAATGTTGGCAATTTAACTCTTCTGCAATGAGAAAGTGACTTTTGAGCTCTCTACTAATTCACACTCAGTGAACTGAAGCTCTGACATTCAGAAGGTTGCTTGCCCAATTAGTTGGTCTAGCAGAAATTCCTAATCTGAGACTTATGAACAAGTGTCAGAAGGACCAACAATCTCCTGAAATTGATGTTTTAATTATTAGTTTGTACTTTTTTTCTTGGCAACAAGATTTATACTTTGATTAGCTTCTAAAAATAGCTTATCACTTAAATTATCATAATTACTGTTGTAAAGTGCCCTTAACAGTCATACATAAGGTCATTCTTCTAATGGGTAAGGTGTAGCTGAATGAAGATATTGCAGGATAATTAAATGTGTTATTATTCCAACATAAAAATCCAGTATAGATAAGTATCATCTATTCAGCACCAGCGAGGACTGGTTTGCAAAATTGTTACATATATAGAAATTTTGAGAGCCTGTTGCCAAATGATAGCTTAAAATCAGCCACAGTGGGAATATTTACACCATAGAAATTGGATAACACCACACCTCAGCACACCTCTAACTTTAATAGGCTAGCAATCTGCCATCTTGTATAATATGTGTGATTTGTTTGTAGAATAAATGGCCAATAACACTGTTATAATTACACACCACTTAAAATTGTGGTTAACTCGTTGACAAAAAGTAGTCAATGGGCCAGATTTTGACCCAGAGGTAAAAGATAAAATAATTGAAGGCATGCTAATTATGACATGAAAACCTCATCAGCATTTTATAACTAAGCTAGAGTGGAAGAATTACCCTTGGATGCTGTCCATTAATATTAGTGCAGAACATAGCAACAGAGCTACTCATTATCTTCCCTTTATATCTGTTTTAAATATCCCACAGGATTCATTGTTAAAAAAAAAAAAAAGGATGCACAATTTCCACATTCTCTACTTGGCTGGAGACTTCGTTTATTAAATTTTGTAAATGTGTGGAAAGGGACTATATAAACGTTATAAAGAAGCTTGAGGTCATACTGGATTATGCAAGCCAAGCAAACAACCTACCCCCTTTTTGTTTACATCCCCTTTGAATCATTAAATCACATTGGAACTCTGCATTAGACATACATGTACCGTATTTTTCGGACCATAAGACATACCGGACCATAAGACACACCAGTTTTTAGAGAAGGAAAATGAAGAAAAAAAGATTCTGAAACAAATAGTGTCCTAAAATATTTTATGTGCATTAAAACCCAACATCACAGTCATAAACACATGTAATCAACCCTGTAAAGTAAACAGCAGCATTTAGAACCATTTTAGAGCCGGGCAAGCACACAGAGACCACACAGAGCCGGGCAAGTAAAAAAACTTTTTTTTTACAGTATATGTGTAGGCTATATTTGGACCATAAGACGCAGGGACTTTTTCCCCCCACTTCTGGGGGAAAAAAAGTGCGTCTTATGGTCCGAAAAATACGGTATATGTTATACTTTGAAAATATTTTCTAGGTAAAGTCAAGATCTGAAAGTTTTAACTAATTTTCATGAGGCCTAGAAATTGCTGCATCTACCTAAATTATACTATTGAAGTGAAATACATACATTGTGAAAAATATATACCATGAATTCAGTAGGCTGGAATGGATATATTGAGCAGGTTTAAAAAAAAAAGTTAAAAGGAAAGCAATTCATTGTTTTCAAAGATACGAAATTAATTGTATGTTAAAAAATACCTTCCCTAATGCCTAGATAATGATTTGTAAGCAAGTAGATATTTTTAAATAGTGTTTAACCAGACTTGAGTAAAACTTGCTTATTTGAATATTATATCAACAGAAGGAATATCTTACCATAATTGTATATTTCCCTTTGTAAATGTTGAAAATGTTAATGTTGATTCTAACTTTATTACTAATTCCTTAATGATAGAAACTTAAAAAAAGCTTTACTTCATAACATTCATTTGTACTATTATCTAAGTTTTCACAGCTTCACTAAGTGGGAGATATATGCCCCTTTCAGTTGACAAAACAAGACTTATCCTCACTTCTCACTTAGTAAAATAGACAAGTCTAGATGAGTCATACAACAGTATTTACATCTCACTCATATAACTGCAGGTTAGCTGTGGTGGCTCCTCTCTACTCTATCCAAAATTGGGCACTGGCAGGAGAGATAATGGTCACCCAAAGTATATGTTTCTCAGAGTGAGCAAGTCACTTGGCCAATCCTCAAGTTACAAGCTCAGGAAGTACACCTGACTCACCATGAGGCCATGCCCCACCAAGGGGGGCATGTATGATATTCCCAGAAGGAGTAGAGCGACATGTCAGAACTAGAAACACCCATCTGGTAAGTGGTACAGCGAGTTTGAACCCAGAACTACATGGACTGCAGTGTCTGAGCTCCCCCATTACTACACTGATTCCACATGTGACCCTACCTCATTGACATCATAGCAAAAGCCTCTCAGTTAATGTCACCCCCCATATTACCTCATTTACTTCCCACTAAATCACGAGCACAGACCAGAGAGCAAACAACAGTATGGACACTGAAGCCAGATCCCTGGGTTCAAATCCTGCCTATAACATGCTTACCTGTGACCTTGAGCAGGTTTCCTAATCTCTCTGGTCCAGTTTTCCAATCTATAAAATAGAAATTATGGTAGTATCTATATCATGGTGGTTACATAAGGGTTAAATTAATATACTACTCCTAATGGTCTTATGATCCTGCCTGACACCTAGGAAGTGCTAAAATAAGTGTTTGTATGTCCAGTTGGTGTTGTTTAGTGGTTAAGCATTGACCTATGAACCAAGAGATCAAAGTTCAATTCCCAATTAGGGCACATGCCCAGGTTGTGGGCTTGATCCCCAGTAGGGAGCATGCAGGAGGCAGCCAATCAGTGATTCTCATCATTGCTGTTTCTATCTCTCCCTCTCCCTTCTTCTCTGAAATCAATTTTAAAAATGCTTTTAAAAATAAGTGTTTGTTTATGAACCTACATGTAAGAAAATTATGTCAATGTACTGGTGACATTATTAAAATAAATATAAGACTTTTCAGGAAAAAATGTTTGTAGGAGAATAATAACTAGGAATGAGTGCACTTTTTTTGTTTCATGAAGATATGTTATTTTAACAACTCCTTTTGTTTACATTTTTAGAGAATGTTATTCTCTGGCAGCATTCAAATGTAAGATGATTTTTAAATGAGCTCTACACCAGGAAATGTGTCAGGCTTTTTATTTTATTTTTTTGTAATCATTTCTACCAGATAAACAAGCTGCCCAAGATTCCATCAGCAATGGCTAGGAGCTCATTAATAATGAAGGCACAAGTATGTATTCAAGATTGTTTCTCTGTTACATGAAAGATTAATCAATATTATGATAGGGCAGCCGCAAAGCCACAGGCACTCAGGCTGTTAAGGATAGCCAGGCAGTCTAATTGTTTTTGAAGGCCTTTGGCCTGTCTTCCTATGGGGAATTAAATGTGTGATTTGGGGCTCTCAGAATTAGAAGACAGAGGGCTAAGGATCCAACTAATGTGATTATTCTAGCCTAGACACCAAGCTCAGAGTTAAATGACGAGGGGAAAGCCTCCAGGGTATTGAATGTTTCCAGTACATGTAGAAATGAAAATGTACCTGCATAATCATCCAGAAACACTCTCACAGACACACCCAGAATAATGTCAGACCAAATGTTTGGACACCCAAAGGTCCAGTCACTGGACTTGTGCGTACCCTCCACACAATCACTTCAGTAGTTCTGGAAATTACTCTCCAGTAATTTCATTCTTTGTGTGTGGAATAAGTATGATTCATGCTTCGTATGAATAGTGTCCTATCCCCACCCCCACCCACCCAACCCGCTGACACAGTCACTAGAAAACACCTTATCTTTAGGCCTTGAATTTCTACCTCAAAAGATAATGTCACTTTTACATTACAAATACTTGTAAGTTATTAACATGTTTGTATTAATTAATTTACAGATTTTTTTCTTAAAGGGGGAAAAAAAAACACCCCAAGATATTACAGAAAAGGAAATTACTTGTGTATGTCAGATTAAGTATGGCTCTGGCTAAACTTGTGGTCCTCAATGTCTGGAGACATTTATTGTCACAAATAGGGGGGTGCTCCTGACCTCTAGTGAGTAGAGGCCAGGGATGCTTTTCAACATCCTACAGTGGCCAAGACAGCTCCCCCACCCCACCCCACCCCACCCCCCAAAAAAACCTATAAAATATTATCAGACCTAAGATGTCAATAGTGCTGACGTTGTAAAACTCTTGCCTAAAGCAAAGAGGGTAGGACTCCCTTTAAACAGAAATTGATTATTTATTTGAAAACAATGTCCAGACTAGAAGGATCTTAGGGTATAATCAAACTGACTCTCTGTTGACAAACTATGATATGATTTGGACTGCAGTGCCCCCGAAAGGACCAGAGCCCGTGTCCAGGGACACCAGTGCAAGACGGGGTCTGGCGACTCAGCCCACAAAATAGAAATCTGCTTAACTCCTGAATATTGTTGTAGCACTTTTTCAAAAGAGAAATCATTTAAGATAATGTCTTTGCCTCATCTATACTTGAGTGGTAGAGCCTCTAATGTTCCCATATGAGGATCCTCTCTTGGCACTCAAATCCTTGTGAGGTCACTTTTGAGATTAGATTACAGAAAGAGTCTGGCTTCTCTCCTGGGCATAAACCCCCTCTCTCTTTCTCTCTCCCCCTCCCTCAGTTATCTCTGGAAAGCCAGCTGCTGGTGAGCTTGGAAGCAGATCCTCTCCTCGCCAAGCCCCAAAGTGCCTGTGGGACTGTGAACCACTGGATTGTAGCCCCTGAGAGACCAAAAGCCAGGGTACCCAGTTAAGCTGCAGCCAGGTTCTTGAACCACAGAAACTGAGATAATAAACATGCATTGTTCTATAAAGTTTGTAGTGATTTGTTATGTTGTTATTACAGTCAAATTGTAAAGATTTTGAAATTGTTTAAGAGGAGGAAAATCTTTAAGACCCAGGAACTTTCCATCCAATTCAATTTATTTTAGTCAATTGAATTGAATTGAATTCTAAATTGAAGGTGAAATATAATGAGAACACCATCATTCAGCCTCGGTATGTTTGCTAATAAGACAATTTTCATTTGTATGTTGTTAACTCTCAGGTAAACACATTTCACTTCTTTTAAAATTTATTTAAATAAATTTTAAAAGAAGTGAAATCTGTGTTTACCCATAAATCCCATTATGTTTATTTATGTGTTTCCCCCAAAATAAGACATCCTCCGAAAATAAGACCTAGTACATGGAAAGATAAGACATCCCCTGAAAATAAGACCTAGCGCAACTTTGGGAGAAAAAATTAATATAAGACACTGTCTTATTTTCGGGGAAACAGTGTAGAAGGAACTGTCTCTTGCAGAATAAAAGAAATATCACAACATCTAGTTGGTACTGTTTTTACTCACATCTAATGCATTTGCAGAGGAAAACTCCCTAGAGATCCTGAAAAAATACTTGACTACCCCCAAGTGGACACATGAGTTATTTTTAAGAAAATAAAATGTAAAATTGGCACTGTCTTCCAATAGCCACCACAAAATGGTATGCAGTGATTATACATCAGACTCAGCATCTCAGAGCTGATGAGAACTTTAAAAGTTGAAACTTTGAAATTCAGAACCCTAGAGCTGTTAAGATATTTGCATTCCCTCTACAGTCTGTCTTATGCTCATACATTTCTATTTTGCTGCCTACCAAAGCAGCTTGTTCTCTCTGCCCACAGCTCCAGTTGAGTTGTGCTACAGTAAATCTTCATTTTTTTTTTTTTTTTTTTGCGAACTGTCTGTAAACCACACAAGATTTCTCATGTCATCCACACCATTCTTAATGTTCTTCATAGTTTCCAGAAAAGAAGATACTATCACCCTCCAGAAAGTATATTCAAACAACCCAGAGCACTAGATCTTAACCTTTCTGGGGTATTATCTTAAAAATTACTTTTTGCTCTCTCTCTCTCTCTCTCTCTCTCTCTCTCTCTCTCTCTCTCTCCTGCAATTAAGAACTCTGGCCAGGACAACTGGCTTTCTGGAAAGCACATTTTATCCCCATTTCCGAGAAAAAACTCAAAGTGGGAGAAAAAAGGAATAGTGGCCAAGAAAGGAAGGGAGAGCAAACACAGAAGGGCAAAGAGAGCCTTTGCCTAGCACACATCTGCAGGTTTTCCCTTTTTGCTTCCTTCTAGAACCTTCACCATTAGCAAGATAGCCTTGCTGTCCTTGGAGTCTGACCTATGGCAGGGGACAGGGGTGAGGGAAAGTGGGGAGGAACATTTATTCTCCGTGGGGACAGAGAAAGGTTAAAGGAGTAGAGAGAGGACAGCTTTGACTTCCATTTAAGATTAGAGTGAACAAAAATTATAAATAAATCCATTCTTTTCTATATTTTCTTCTGAGTGTTTTAATAAAAATGTTGAGCCGAAACCGATTTTGCTCAGTGGATAGAGTGTCGGCTTGCGGACTGAAAGGTCCCAGGTTCGATTCTGGTCTAGGACATGTACCTTGGGTGCAGGCACATCCTCAGTGGGGGGTGTTCAGGAGGCGGCTGATCGATGTTTCTTTCTCATCGATGTTTCTAACTATCTATCCCTCTCTCTTCCTCTCTGTAAAAAATCAATAAAATATATATTTTTAAAAATGTTGAACCACTAAATAATCACTTTTATGCACACTACACACTTCCTCTCCATTTATCTGCTTGTCTTTTATAGCAAAATTCCATCAGTCTACATTCTCAGCTTCCACTTCCTCATCTTACACAGTTACTTAAAACCACTTCAGTCAAGCTTTTGCCTCCATGACTTCAGGAAAACCAGACTTACTAAGCTCACCAGTGACTCTAGGTGTCAATTTTTGCGTGCCTTCTTCACACCACTGACTTATTCCATCCCCGTCCTTATTGAAACCCTTTCTTCACTTGGCTCCCTGGCCACTGCACTCAACTTTAGTCATTTAGCAAGCATTTCTTCACCATCACTCTCATCAAACCCTCCTCTCTTATTGATGTATCACATAGCTTTGGACTAGTTTTGTTTTATTCCACTTTTGTTCTCCACCCAAGACATGGAGTGACTGTTGATTTGATGCTTGAAAATTTTTTTTATCTGTTCAGATTCTTCTCAGCACATGCCGATACACTCAGAACAAACCCCAAAACCTACTAGATGGCCTAAAGAGGCACTGCATAAAATGTGGCTCCAACAACTCTGTCTTGCTTCCATGCCACCCACAGTACAATGGCTCATTCCCATCTCATTGCCTTTGTGTTTGCTTTCTTACCTGCTTGTAACAGACTTCTCCCAGGTGTTTGGATGGCTTGTATTTTCACTTCATGCAGATCTCTATTCATATATCACATCTCCAAAAATCCTCCCCTGACCATCCTTTTCCTGTCCATTCCCTTTATGCTACTTTAAAATTCTTCAAAAAACTTATTTTGATTTGTTGGTTGGTCTGTCTGCCCCAATAGAAAATAAGTTTTGTGAGGGCAGGGACTGTATCTGCATTGTTCATTACCCTATCCCCAGCATCAAGAACCCTGCCTAGAACACAGATGTTCAGTAAATATTTGTAGAGTGAACTGGGAGCTAGGATATAAAATACTTATAAGTCATATCACTTAGCCCTAATAATGTTCTATAAATCTAATTCAAAGTATGAGGTAGGAAATGTTGAGGAGTCATGCACGTAACTCCAAAGACATGAGGCAGAATATCCTATATAATAAAAGGGTAATATGCAAATTGTCTCCTCGACCAGGAGTTAGACCAGAATTTGACCAGGGGACTGGGAGGAGGCAGGTGTCAACCACCCAGGAACCCTCACCCCTGCCCACCCAGCCCAATTGACTCTGATAGAGGTGGGCCATCTAGACCCCACCCAGGCACAAATTCATGCACCAGGTCTCTAGTCTGCTATAAAAAAATAATAATAATTAAAAAAAGAGGATAAGTAACCTTTTATGAGAGCATGGTTGGGTTAGAAATTACCTCTGACCAATAATTAAAAACAAATCAAAGGCTTTACAAAGCAGATGACATTAAGCTGAATATAAAAGAATGCATAGTATTCTGTTTGAAAGAAGAGGAAGAAGGCATGAAAAAATGCTAGGGAGGTAAGAAAGCATGTTCACTCATTCATTTAATGAATATTTATTGATTTTTCTATTATGAGCTTGCCAGGCATTGTTCTAAATGCTAGGGATTTGGTAATGAATGAAACAGAATACAAATTACAGCTTCAAAAAGTTTACATCCTAGCGGGAAGAGAAGTCAATAAGAAAATAAGCAAAGAAATACAGCAAATGATTTCAGATTGTGAAATAAGCAGAGTCACACCACCTCCGGAGGTGGGATAAAGAACTCAAAAGGATTGTGCAAGAGATAGAGGCACTTCTTGGAACAGATTTGCCACAGAAGTTCTCTAGGGAAGTCCTGGGAACTAGAGGAGGAGCAGAATCTAGCTCTGCCCAGAGATGAAGGAAAACCATACCAAGTCAAGGGAATGGTGAAGGCACAGGCAGAAGAGCCATGAGTATGCCTGCTGACCATTTCCAATTCTTCACCTCCCAGGCACATCTGGGGTTTCATTTCCTTGTATTAAATCAGATGACACTAAACTGGACATAAAAAAATGCATAGTATTTTGTTTGAAAGAAAAGGAAGAAGGAATTAATTAAAAGGTCTCTTGTAATTAATTCTAGTCTCTAAATTGTGAGCAGAAGTAATGTGTGTCATTTCATTACTGACATAAGATCTGCCAGAGTTATGTTTTCCACAATTTACAAATGTTGGTAGGAATGATGACTGCTTTGTCATCCTAGGTCCCTGAGTGACTGCAATAAACAGACACCCTGTGCTGATACATAATGGGCTTATAGTAATATTTAGGTACATTTTTGTGTGGCCATTCTTTCATTTCTCTTGGATAGATGACTAGAAATGGAATTGCTCATGTTTAACATTTCAAGAAAATACCATTTTTAATTTCTACTAATATGAGGAACCCAATTTCCCTGCATCCCCAACACTTGTCCGTCTTGTTTTTTATTGGTCATCCAGATGAGCATGATGTCGAATATCGTTATGGGCTTGACTTGTATTTCCCTAATGATTAATGAACACGTTGAATCTGATAGCTTAGCTTGCCCAATTGCTAGTAAGCTGGGAGCTAGGCTCAAAGTGAGACTTCAGGGTCAGAAACTTGTCCCATGAACTATACCATATGAAAGTTCAAATTATATCACTCCCTACATAAAATTATGCTAACTGAAGTATAATACATTCAAAATAATGCCTGTAAATTTATCTGTCCATACTAGTAGAGGTAGTAAAAATAAGTCCTGAATGGTTATATGTGATTAATTCACAATACATTAAAAAAAATCCACATTGAAGGAAATAAACAAAGATATATTTAAAAAACAAAAAAGAACATTTGTGGAGATCAAGATGACCAATGGATCACCTTCTTGGATATTAAAGTCACCAGATATGGTGATGGGAACACAGCTTTTATAAATCATTATTAAAGACCAAAGCCTTGGGTTGTAGATATTATCTTAAATAAGTTTCCCAAAACACTGAAATTTATGAGAATGGCACTCAGTGGAATTGTTACTGCACAACTTGTGTAACTGTTACAGCACCCTGTAGACTTGCTTAGCCTTAGCTTGACCAATGGTCTAGTCTAGCTGTTCTTGCCTAGGGAAAGAGAGAAATGTTTGGAAACATTTTTCATTGTCATAACTTGGGAGGGATGTGCGACTGGCATCTAGTGAGTAGAGACCAAAGATGCTGCTAAACATCCTACCATGGACAGGACAGCTCCCTAAAATACAAAATAATTTGGCCCAGAATGTCAACAGTGCCAAAGCTGAAAAACCCTGCTCTATTCCTAAAAGCTGCTTTCGAGAACTCCCTGTAGTTTCCTCCTTCTACACAGACAAATACATTACTCAGACAGAAAATACCACAGAGAGTTTTGTGCTGTAACACGGGGTTCACTCAGATGCCTATCAAAAAGCCCACACCCTAATATCCCCTCCTTCTCCTGCCTATGTTTCTGATGCAATTTGTTTTCATTCCTGGCTGGAGATAGAAAAAGAATCTGTAATCACTAAGTCATTCAATTAATTACCTGATGCATAAAATTAAGGTAATTAAAAAGGAAGAATCAGGTCAATCCTTCTCAATTGGCTACACTCTAGTTATCCTATATGCTGTTAGTCTAATTATGGAGCCTCCATGGATTCTGAGAAATGCCCCAGAGGTATTTCTTGACATTTGCAATTTGCCAAAGATCTTGCAGTGGGAGTTCTATGCTAAGTACCCAATACCTGGGGGGCAAAGTCTATATAACGTGCTACCTCTCCTAAGAACTTCAGTTGAACTTTTGTGCCACATTAGCTATTTATTTCAGAGGCCAGTTCCTCCCCCAAGCTCTACATTAACTTGTGGTGTCTCCGTGAAAAGGTCACTTTCTGGATTCAATTCACTGTGTGCCATCTGAAGGAAAAGGGTAAGTAAATTAGGCCCTGTCCAAAGCCAGAGCATTAAGAATTTCAGATTCATTTTGATAGATCCCAAAGGATTTAACAGTGAAACAGACAGATCTGATATGGCCCTCTGGGACCTACTCTCCAGTGAAGGAAGACAGTTACTACGCACATGACAATGAAAGGTGATGAGTGCATAATGTTGTCAGGGTCCTCCTACTCAGACTAGCATCACCTAAGAACTTGTTAGACAGGCAAGAACCCAGTTCCCACCCCAGACTTATTGAATCAGGAAATGCATTGTACCAAGATCTCCCAAGTGACTCATATGTGATTTAAAATTTGAGAAGCACTGGTCTATGATGGGTCCAGTGGGTCTCTATGCACCTCTAATAAGCAGGACCTGGAAATAAAGCTGGAAAGATTGGCTAGGGCTAGGTTAAGGATGTAGGGCATCCCTTTGTAGCCCCTTGAAGACATGCTAAAGCATTTAAGTGGGGAAACACATAATCAAAGCTTAGATTTATGAAGCTTCAACTGTCCATAGGTAGGACAGATTGTAGAAAGTACGGGGAAGGGGAGAAAGTTACCAGGCTATTGCGAGTGCAGGTAATGTTATCATGAGGCTAAAAATGAAGAGAAAGTAATGAATAAAACCTAATGCTATTTTTGTATTTCAATGGCATGCTTACAAAAACCACAAGATTTTCTTATAATTTTGTAATTAGTTTTAAACCCTTAGGGACTAATGATTAGCAAATAAATCTTAAGTCTCTTTCCAAAGTGCTAGGGATAAAAACTTTAAATAACAGTAATAAGTAAAATAATATATACATTTTACATGTACAAGTGAAATTACCATCAGCCACTTATAAATATGGATATTTTATTACCCATAAGTTGCTCTCCATTGCCAAAATGATCAATTAAAATAATGTATTAGGCAACATGAAAAAATTAAAAACATATAGGTAAGTCATGACTCTTTTCTGGAATTCTATCTGCCAATTTTGATGGTTATATTAGTCTCTTAAGGGCACTTAAACTCTGACATCCTAAAATTCAATCATTCAATAATATCCATTCATTCAACAAATATTTACTGAACACCAATTACACAGATTCTGGTACCAACTCCAATTTGAGTTGGGGTGAGTTCCTTACACCAACAAGCAATTCTCAGGACACCAGATAGACGTCCTACAATTCATTCTGGGGACTAATTCCAGAAGGTCATAAATGCAAAAAGTTCATCAAAAAGTTGGTGGACTTGAAGCTTCAGCAGGGCTAAAGATACATATTATTGCCTACTGGAATAGCTGAAAGCATTTCCTCAAACCTAAAGATTTGCATATATTATTGCCTGCTACTAGAACCACCAAAGGCAGTTCCCCCAACCTGACAATGCCTACTGATACCAAACCTTACCTTTGATATGTATATCTACTTTGTTTTAGGGAAATTTGTGTTAATAAAAAACAAGGGGTCCAGAGATTCAGAGAACTTGGTTACTATAGCTAAGTCTCCTCTGGCTCCCCAAGATGCCTTCCAAATTTATATTTCTAGTCTCTTTATTAATTTACATGCAGCCTCTTCTCTAGATTCCTGAATACTTCTAGATGCTGAGAAACACCCTGGCAACTTTAATTCAATTTTGACATGATCTACCTAGAGACACCATCAGATTCTACAAGTTAAGGGTTCAGTACCATAAACTGCCTTCCACCGCCCCTGCCCTTTGGATGCCAATCACAAGCCCAGGTTGTTCCCTGTCCTCCTGACCAACTATTTATAAATCGGAGGTTCTTAAGAGCCCCGCCCCTCAAATTTAATTAATTTGCTAGAACAGCCCACAGAACTCAGAAAAGTATTTTCTTTACTAGATCACCAGTTTATAATAAAAGGAATAACCAAATAAAAGAGATGCACAAGGTAAGGCATGGAGATAGGGGCAAAGAGCTCCCATGCCCTCCCCAGGATGCCACTCTCCCAGCACCTCTGGATGTTCACCAACCGGGAAGCTCTCTGAACCTTATGGAGCTTTCATTACATAGCTATGATAGATTAAATCATTAACAATTGGCAGTTGAATTCAACCTTTAGTCCATCTCCCCTTCCCAGAGATGGGGTTGGTGCTGTGTGGGACTAAAATTCCAATTCTCTCATATCTTAAATACTACTTCTTCCGTGAGGCCTTCACTGATTGCCAAGTCATTACATGACTAACCATCCCTTTCCTTGCATTTAATTTTTATGCATCTGTCCTATTGTGATCATCTCATTTTGGATATATCTGAATGGTATTCTTGACTTCTCTCCCCAAGCAATAATTAATCTTGTGAATTTGACCTCCCTGGTGTTTCATGCCCTTCTTCCCATCACCCTCATGACTGCCTACATCACTGTCATTTGTTATTTGGATAACTGCATCAGCAATCTTAACATCGCCCCCAAGCTCTGATCTTATTCTACTCCACTCCCCATTGTGCTACCAGAACAATTTTGTTAAAATTCAAATATAATCATGTCACTGCTGATATCTTTCAGTAGCTCCCCACTGCCCCCGGGATGAAATTCAAACTCCTCAGTATAGTGTGGCCCTGCTGTTTTTTGAAATTCCAGTTTCATAATCAGTGCTCTGATCTAGTCACACAGAACTTTCTAAAGTTTTCTAATTGCACTAAATTTTTCAAGGATCTGCTTCTTTGCAGCCTAAATCCCTCTACATACCAACATAATAGCCCCATTCCCTTTACCTGAATAACCTTGAACCATTCTTTAAGATTTCTTCCAAGAGCCATCTTTTCCAGAACTTTCTCAACCTCCCTTAAAGCCACAAAGCCAAGCTACATTCCTGTCCTATGTTCTGTAGCTATGTGGACATAACACTATATATACAAAAACTAAGTCAATGTCCTATATACTTACTAGTTTGTGTCTCTATCTCTCATTAGACCATGAGCTTCTTATTTGATAAACAAGTGAGTAAAGTTTATACCACATTTCAGGATGTTCCATCACTTTTTTTTTTGGATTTTGCTTCGAAAAGACTGCTCTGAAATTAGTATTTTCCTTTTGAAATACCTAGGCTCATTGCCTAGTGTCTGAAAAATTAGCCTAGTTCATTAGACTATGAACTAGTCTTCCCCTGGTTATTAGTGACCTGTAACCAATTCATTTCAGATACTAATCTGTTGCTCAAGAATTTTATCTATGCTCTAAATCCAGTAGGAGGGATGATAAAACAATTTAATTCAGTGAAACAATGTATTACTTACAGTCACTAATTGGGTGTTTTCAAATCAAACTATTGTCTCAGCCAAATAGAAAATCGTCCAATTTCACAGAATCAAATTCTTAGCCAGTTGGCCCAGCGCCTCCCCATTCTTCTCAAGAAGCCAAATGCTGTCTTCTCATGCATGAGCCGAGTAGGTAAAAACTACCCAGTATGAAATGAGGGCTAACACCTATGAAGAAGGTCTCTCCAGCCTCCCATGAAGGAAAATATCTTTCCTTTAGAGGATATTTAATTCCAATTTGTTATTCATTTCTTTAACTACAGCAAATTAAATGCCTGCAATTGATCTAGAGCAGATAGTAAACATTTCCTTAAAGGACCAGATAATAAATAGTTAAGCATCGTGGGTCACGTGACAAAATCGAGGCTATAATGTAGGTACAGCAGGTTCTCCAATAACACCATTTTGTTTGACATTGTTTAGTGATAACACTAATGAGATGCTATAGGAACTTAACTCAATTATACTAATTAGCTTATGGTAAAAATTGGTTTTGTTATAAGTCCTTTTGCTTAAACACAAAACCAGTGGACAATGTTGAGTGGGGATTTACTGTACTAATATAACCATTTAAAATGTAATCATTTAAAACTGTAAAAAAAAAAAATCTACCTTTAGTTTGCAGGCTATGTGGCTGGATTTGACTCTTGGGCTGTAGTTTGCCAATCATGTATCTGAGCACTGCCAATCCTCTCTAGGACAGCCTTCAAGTATTTGGAGATAGTACTCATGTTAGCATACCCCCAAACCACTGCCCCCTATCCCAGCCCCTATGCAGCCTTGGCTTCTTCATTCGCACCCTTTCAAGGTCTCCAGGCCCTTCCCTCTTAGTAGCATTTATAATGAGCTATCTAGTTTAAAACACAGCCAGCACTCAGATTAAATGAAATACTCTAGCTTTTGTTTGTGCAGCATAAAAAGTTAGCAAGTATTACTCATTCAGAGGCTATTCTTTATTTTTAAAAATATATTTGTATTGATTTCAAAGAGGAAGAAAGAGGGAGAGAGAAACATCAATAATGAGAGAGAATCATTGATTGGCTGCCTCCTGCACACCCCTTAGAGCCCCCAACCTGGATATGTGCCCTCCTGGTCCATAGGTCAATCATGCTCAACCACTGAGCCATGCTGGCCAGGCTATATTCTATTTAGAATGCCTTTTTGTACTCTCCTAGCTCTGCTTCACATAAATAAGATCCTACTCATCATTTAAATCTCAACTTGAAACATCTTCAATGCAGCCTTGTCCAAAATATTGCCCTACCTCCCCATCTTTCATCTCAATTTCAATACTGCTGTTGCTTTTTGTGTGTGTGTGTTTTTTTAATAGAACTTATCTCAAAATGTAATTACTTTATTAATTTTTCTGTTCACTTGGAGAATTCTTTGTTGTGTTACTTAACAAAATAAAGTAAAAGCACCTAGGGAGTTAGGACAACTTCTAATTATAGCCTCAATGGAGTGGCTGACATCAGACTTAATCTTTGCTGTGAAAGCTAAACAAAATACATCAAAGCATTGTTTTCAGACATCGGACAATAACCAATGCAGATCTGTGAGCTTCAAGGGCAGGGAGCCCTCCCACTCACACCAACTTTCTTCTTGAGGCAATTTTCCAAATTGTGGGGCAGAGAGATAGAGCCAAGCAGACAGCAGCAGTTTTGCTGGGTTGAGGAAACAAGAGAGCAGAGTTCATGACTGGGTCCTGGGAATGGCTGGACCATAGTTAGCAATAATGATGAGGACAATTTGTCCATTAACAGGATATTGAAAGTGAAGTTTATAAGTTGCTTTTACCCCTGCCCTCGCTGATCCTTACAACAATCCATGTAAAGGAGTAAGAATAAGGAGACAGACTCAAAAATTGTTTAACTAGTCAAAGTCATGTTTGCAGTTAGTGGAAGATCTAGAACCCATAAAAAGATGACACTTAGCAGTAATTTATTATTTACACATATATATATTATAACACTAATAATTATTTTGACTAGTGTTTACTAACCACCTTCTCTATACAGATACTGTGCAAATCTACTCTAAGAAGAGCCATCATGCACTGAGCCATGGCGTTCACTTTTCCCCGATCCCCTGCCTCTGTCTGCTGCTTTTTCTTCGTAATGCTACTACTGCGAGAGTTTCCTTGGAACTGAAACTGTCAGTAACTAGACTTCATTAACACCATTTCTTTAGTTTATTTGTCTGGATGTTAGAAGTAAATCTGTTTCCTAGCAACCCTGTCCCCTGCTCCCTCAATTTTCCCTACTCATTATCTTCCCCATGATCAACTATGAATTAGCCAAATTATGGGCAGGTTTTAGATTTCCCAGAAATGGAAGATATACTTGCAAACATTTGTTCTCTTGGCATGAAGCCGCTCTGAGGACCCGTGCTCACTGAGGACAAAGCAGGGAGCTGGAAGTGGCCATTAATCTTAATGCGCCTTAGATTTGGGAGCCAGGTCTCCCAAGATAATCACTTAAGTGCAGTCGTCTGGCCATTCATGTAAGAACCAGTATTAACCCCAAGAGAAGCAATAATTTTGGTTAAAAGGGGACCCCCTCATGACATCCTTCTGCAAAGTTAATTGTCAATATTATTTTATTCTTGGCTCTATTATGAAATCCATGACCGACCCTCATATTCTACCTCCTACACGTTTAATATCCTGAAAATCAAACAACTACTCAAACTGACTTCCTAAATCCCTTTTGTAGAAACATGAAAAAAATGACCCCCTATACCAATGTAAAATGCAGCTAGGGATTCATGCATCCCAGATCCTCCTCAAGCTCAGGGATTTCCAATTGTAAATAATCTATATTGAAGACAATTGTCCCCAGTGTAGTATTTTCAGGGGTTATTTCTTAAAATGTTCTAACAAAGATAATTTCAAAACTGTGTCCAGGAACCAACATTAACTCCAGGCAATATGAATTATTTCACTTCCATATATTTATTCCTTCCATAGTTTTAAGCACCTATCATGTGCCAGTCATTGCTCTAATGTTGGGGATATCATCAAAAATGAATCACATGTCCTGTGCTGGGCTTTATGTTTGGGTTTCTTCTCTCCAGTCCACAGTAGGAATACATTTTTCACTAAATGAAGTAAGGGCTTGATTTGGCCAATGAAGTAGAAACTGAACTGATGTGTGTTGCTTTGGGGTGGAAGCTTTAAAAGCCATACTTTATTTATTTATTAGGTTTGCCTTGCTCTCCTTTCCATCTGCCTCAGCAACCAACCTTTGTCCTGGAATTAGAGTAGCTAGGAGGGCCCCAGGAGATCCACCATTGATATGTAACATCAGCAATAAACAGACTTTTGTTGTTGTATGCCAATGGGGAAAAAAACTTCATTAAAACCTAATCTTTTCTGACTGATAGAGCCCAATTATTATGGACACATATAATAGATCCAAAAGTCAATCTCTCAATCAAATCAACCTGATCTACCTAGCCTTCCCATCTGGCATAAAAGCTAATCGTTACACCAAGACAAACCCTACTTCTCTGATAGTAAAGAATGTTGTGATATCTTTTTTTGACTATAAAGACAGCAGGAGGATATAAAGTCAGAGCCCTAGACTGGAAGATAGAGGACCTGGGTGCTGTAGGGTGGCTTAGAATCCAGTGTGTACAGGAAGCTGAGGGCTTGGTAAGTCAGAGGTTTTTGAACTTGACCCTCCATTCACTTCACCACCTGATCTTGTCAAAAGAATTCTCTCAGCAGATGACTAGATCTCGATGGGTGGCCAGGAGATTTTAATGCATCATGTAGATTTTGCAGTCATTGCTCTAAGCCTTCTCATAACGCATATCATATTGGCCCTCTGTTTGACAGAGCTTCTACCTCGATGCCTGGCTAAATTCTGAGATTGGGATTCCATTCTGAACCTAAGCCTGCTGGACTGGAGTCTTGACCACACACCTTTGATCTGTAACTAAATTGTGACACTCAGACTCTCAGCCTGCTTTGAGTACTACCTAACATAGATGACAGAGGTCAGATGCATGACACCCCTGTCGTCCAAGGCTATGTCACTGCTTAAAAAAGAGGCCCTCCTGGGACTCATTGTGGAATATAAAGTTGAGATAAGCCCACATTTCTTTCTCAGAGAAATTCCTCCCCAACCTCTGTTGAAGGGGTAAATGAAGGTGGGTGTATTTTAGTATGGAATCTCCTGCAAGCCATAGCCAGTTACACAACTTAACACACAAAAAGGCAACACAAGGAAAGCCAGCCACTTATTAATTGGCTAGCACATAACTAGTGCTCTTCTGGAGAATTTGAACAAAGAAAAGAAAATTCTATAATCAAACACTGAAAGGTCATGGCTGGACTCATTTTCATTCATGTTCTTACTGACAAGTTGTCTTAGAAAGCTGTATTACAGAGAAACCAATCAACATTTTTTCATACAACCAGAACGAGAAATACAAAGGAAAAAACTCAAGCTTAAGGACCTTTTCAGCAAAGCATATGTCTTTCTGAAGCAATGTATTTAGTTGTATTTCATTTTTGTGAAATGCCCCTATAAACTTTCAAAATGCTCCTTCACTTGTATCAGCTTGTATGGGTTCAATTTTTTGCAACAAAAAAGATTTGCCTGTGGTGAATTCTCTTAAGTGGTGAACATTGGTCTTATTCTAGCCTGCAGCTGCCTCTTGGGTGTAACAAATTAGACAATTACCCAATCTTAGGCCATCCTTTCTGAGGAGCATGGGCCACTAAAGTCCCAACATTCCAATTAGCTCAGTCAATCTTAATTATGCAAATATTTCTCTTTTCTCCAGCTTTATTGAGGTATAATTGACAAATAAAATGGTAATAACTTAAAGTTTATAATATGATGATTTGATAAATGTAAATATGATGAAAAGATTTACACCATCTAGCTAATTAATACATCCATTGCCTAACATATTTACTCTTTCTTGATGCAAACATTATGTTCTACTCTCTGAGCAAATTGCAATAATAGGATACAGTATTATTCAACTACTAGAGGCCTGGTGCATAAAAAATTCATGTACTGGAGGGGTGGGGGGGTCCTTCATCCCAGCCTGCCCCCACTCACAGTCTGGGAGCCCTCAGGGGCGGGAGGGGACCCAGTGATCAGGGGAAGGTGATGCCCCCATCACACCTCTGCTGCTGCCACTGCCAGCTGCGAAAGCCTCAGCTGGCCCTGGTTACCTGAGCCTCAGGTGGCAGGGGACTGAAGGCAGGTTGACCACACTATGCGCCTGCCACCCTCCCTCCCACCCCCCAGCTGGGATGAAAGGACTGGGGACTCTGATGGGGCTGAGGGGACTGGGTGCTGCTATCTTGTGGCTATGGGTGCCACTATCTTTGTGATGGCATGACGGTCATTTTCCATATTCCCTCTTTTTTAGATAGGATAGTCACCATGTAGTACATTAGATCCTCAGATCTTATTTATCTTATAACTGAAAGTTTATTCCTCATTTCCCACAACCTCCAGCCCCCTGCCAACCACCATTCTACTCTCTGCTTTCCTTGAGTTCTACTTTTTAAGTATACCATAAAGCATTTGCCTTTCTCTGTCTTTCTGTCTGTTTTATTTCATTTATATAAATATATAATGTCTTTCAGGCTTATCCATGCTGTCACAAGTAGCAGAATTTCCTTCTTTTTATTTATTTATTTTTAATGTCTTTATTGATTAAGGTATTACATATGTGTCCTTATCTCCCCTTTACCCCCCACTCCCTCATGCCCTCACCTTCCTGTTGTCTGTGTCCATTTGTCAGGCTTATATGCATGCATACAAGTCCTTTGGTTGATTTCTCTCCCTTACCCCCACCCTACCCTACCTTCCCTCTAATGTTTGATGGTCTGATCAATGTTTCTCTGTCTCTGAATCTGTTTAGTATTCACTGTATGTATAATATTTCAATCAGGCAATATATATTTGTAAAGATATTAAATCATTGGATAAATAGAATAGTAAATGAATCCTAGCATGTTAATTAAGAAGTTTTCTCTATGTTTTCTTGTAAATCCAGGTGCACCCTGATTTGAGGAAATTTATAACATAAAATATGGCAACTTATAATAAATAATGAGGGTAAAAATATTTTAAGAAATAAAATAATAATCCTATGTAATAAAAGCCTAATATGCTAAATAAAATAATAATCCTATGTAATAAAAGCCTAATATGCTAAATCAAAAGCCTAATAAAAATAAAAGCCTAATAAGTCCATTCAACCAATCAAAATTCAATATGCTAATGATATGCTAAAGTCACTCAACCACCCATTATGATGTGCACTGACTACCAAGGGGCAGATGCTCAACACAGGAGCTATCCCCTGGTGGTCAGTGTGCTCCCACAGGAGGAGTGCCACTCAGCTAGAAGCCAGGCTCACAGCTGGCAAGTGCAACCATGGTGGCAGGAGCCTCTCCCACCTTCGCAGCAGCACTAAGGATGTCAGACTACAGGCTTAGGCCTGCTCCCCACGAGGGCTCCCGGACTGTGAAAGGGCACAGGCTTGGCTGAGGGACTCCACACCACCACTGAATGCATGAATTTCATGCACCAGGCCTCTAGTAACAAATAAATGATGAGGGTAAATTTGCTTTTTCAAATTCGGAGCACTCTCCTACTTGTAGTCATATACTTCAAAGATTAAAAACAACCTATAAAACTGAATGAGAGAGGGAGGAAATATAGTGATGCTGATGAAAGGATATCTTAGTGAAACATGACAATCAATAGGAAAGTAAGATTTGATTTGCAAGGTTCATTTTTTGGATATGCCACTTTATTAGGGATAATCAACCCACAGAGCCTATGACTTCTGGGACTCTGGAATGAGCTTAGCTGACTCTAACCTCATTCAAACACACTCAAGACAATCCCCAGGAAATGATTTCACAGCATTATTCATTCCAAGAATCAAGTCTTACTGTGAGCTAGTTACATTTCTCTCCACTCTTCGTAATACAGATATCTTAATACTGAGAGACCTGGCTGCCTCCACATCTGAATGTACTGATTTTTTCCCCTGAAATGCAAAAGGTATGACTAGGACACTCATTGTGAAAGAGAAATTGAACTCTCTAGCAGATTCATCAGTGTTTACTGAGTAACCCTCTACTCACTATATCTTGGTTTTCTTCTCTACAATCAGAAAAAAATTTTAACACAGAGATTCATTGAAAGGCAGATGTTAACGGTGTATTTATTTACTCATTCTATGAAAATTAATGGTTTCTAATATAATCAATCAATTATTAGTGATTTTTGTTAAATTTCTATATATGAAGCCTATAAAATAACAAATTTTAAAACATTTATTATAGCATGACTGTTAAGCCTGTGACTGTAGTACTCAGTTGTCTAGGTTGAAATCTTAGTCTTATCGTTTATCAGCCATTGTTATTCATGGACATGACTTAAACCTTCCAAGGTTTAGTTTCCTCATCTTTAAAATAAAAATAGAAATAACCTTGTAAGATTATTATATCAATTAAATTAAACAATCCATGTGTGATGGTTCATTTTGTGTGTCAATTTGACCAGGCCATGGTGGTGAGAGCAAGTGGAAGGCGCCCAGATAAAACTGTCTGGGTGTGTCTACTAGTATGTTTTGAATGAGATTAATAATTGATTTGGTAGACTGAGTAGAGCAGATTGCCCTCCTTAATATGAGGGCTCTCATCTCATCAGCTGAAGGCCTCAAGAAAGACTGATTCTTTCTCAAATAAGAGGCAATTCCTCCTACCTGTAAAAAAAACCTGTGTTAGCTGGAATATTGATCTTTTTTGGCCTTCAAACCTAGACAAAAACATCAGATCTTCTTAGTTCTCAAGGCTGCCAGCTTTTAGACTAAACTTACACCATCAGCATGCCTGGTTCTCAGACTTTCACACATTGGCTCTCCTGGGCTTACAGACTACTGATTACAGATCTTGGAACTTCTCAGTCTCAGTAATTGCATGATCCAAATCCTTATAAGAGAGAGAGGGGGGGGGGGAGGAGAAATTGCCTACTGGTTCTGTTTCTCTGGAGAATCCTAACTAATATATCATAAAAAGCAATTAGTACAGTATAATACTCATAATAAGTACTTGGTGAAAGGTTAGCTATTCTGATAAATATAAAAATAGCTATTATAATAAACTAGAGGCCCAGTGCATGAAAATTCATGCCCTCGAAGGCTTCTCAGCCCAGCCTGCACCCTCTCATAATCCGGGACCCCTTAGGTAGGGTCCCTAGGCCTGGTCTGAGATCAGGGCTTATGGCTTTCCTTCCCCGGGCTGCAGGCAGCTGACCCCATCCCCGCTACTGCCACTGCTTGCCATCTGTACAGCACTGTCCCCCTCCACTGCCACTGGTGGCATCCCTCTGCCGATGACAAGCTGGGGTGCAATGGCTTGGTTGGTCTAGGCTTCCCTCTTTCTTTGCTGGGGAATGGGGCCAACCCTGCGGAGAGCGTCTGCCTACCTGATCACCCCTAACCACTGGTCTGCCTATCTGATCACCCCTAACCACTTTGCCTGCCTGCCTGCCTGATTGCCCCTAACCGCTTGCTTGGAGGCAGGGCCAGCCCAGCGAGGGGCTATCTGCCTACCTAATCTCCCCTAACCAATGGCTTTTCTCCCTGATCTCCCCTAACTGCTTGCTTGTCTACCTGAACACCCCTAAGCCCTCTGCCTGACTGCCTGATTGCCCCTTACTGCTTGCTTGGGGGCAGGGCCAACCCTGATATCTGGTTGGTCAGCCTTTGATCGTTACTGGTCATTACGACCCAGGGTTTTTATATATTAGGATATTATGATCAATATTTGCAATCACTGACATGACTCAGAATGAAACCTTTGTCCTCTGGGAACTCACAGATTAACAGAAAGATAAGGTGTACATATTACTAAGTACTTTTTCTTGCTTAAAATCTTTTAATGACAACCTATGAGCTATAAGAAAAAATGTACAACTCCTGAGTATGGATTACAAGACCCTTTATTATCTAGTCTCTGCAACATCTTTGTACACCCTCTATATTTCAAATAAAAATATTTGCCTACATTGAATTTCTTAAAGTGAAGATATGGACTTTTCCTGTCAGACACTGGGCTCCCTCCTGCCTCGGTGGATTTTCAGATCCTTATCCTCTGCCGCTGATGGTATGTCCTCTTTGGCCTGAAGAACTCCTATCTACCTGCCTAACTGCATCTCATGTCACTTTAGATGCTTCTCTCTGCATGTTCCCTTTAGCACCTCTCCTTCTTCTTTAAGGTGGACTCCACAATGCAGCATGACTGTTGATTTGTAAATTCTATAGAGGTCCCAGCACGAGTCCAAATCATGTGCCTATCTAGAATGCCAACACATTGAAGAATCCCATAGGAGCAGCCAGAGGATACATCTTGGTATAAAGAACCCAAGAGCTTCTAGGCAGAACCTAACATCAAAGAAGATGAAGTCACACAGACCTGCCTGAACCAGGAATAAAGCTTCAAAGCTGGTTAGTTACTTATACTCAGTTTACTGGAAATCTAAAAGACCATTGCTTAAGAGGTGTCATCTACTTGCCCTTTCCATGGAAGTACTTAGTCCACTTGTGCTTTCTCAGACCAGACGTTCTTTTAATTTTTTTGGAACACAGGACAGAATTCATTTGCATGGCCAATTCAGCACATTTAAATGCATCTTCTTGGAATTAGTGGGTAACTGATTATCCCAATAGTCAGGAGCCCACAACACAGATCCAGTCTCTGTGTAGACCAAAAAGTTACGATAGTTGGGGTGTGCTTGAAGTTAATAAGTGCAAGAAGCTAGAGTGCAAGATATGAAAGGGGATGCAGAGCATCCTCTCTCCCCGCAAATCAAGAACAACATGCTCTACTCCCAGAACATTGCAGAAGCCTTTCCTGGATCCTTGTCCCAGCCCCTTCCCAATCCTGATTCGTGGAACCATTCAACACCACATGCAGAGATCTAAGACCCAATTCTCATCAGAAACAATTCTTAATAGCACCTGTTATTATTTTTTTTAATCATGTTTAATGTAAAGACACTGAAAATTACAGGAGAGCTCAAAAAAGCTCAAAAATAAAATGATTTCTAATCACTCAGATTAGAGGTAATATTTTAGTATATATCCTTACAGTGTTATAGTCACACACAGCGTATTGTTTCAAAATATTGTCATGTGACTTGTTTTCACTAATTACATAATTTGAGCATTTTCTCATGTTATTTAACCATCTTCTTCATTATTTTTATGGCTTTGAAACACTCTGTACTTAACCAGTCACTCTTTTGTGGGATAGCAAATTACTTCTACTGCTTTTGCTATTCTAAGTAATCTCATAATTAATGTTCTTGAGCTATAATCTTTTTGAGTCTCTAAGGATTTCCTTAGGTTAAATACTTAGAAGTGGAAATTCTGGGTCAAAAAGTGTGCATATTTTTAAGAATTGTGGAGCAGATATCCAAATAGACTAATAGAAGGGAACCTCAGGCCAAGTATATTCCTCCAACAGTATATGAGACTGGTTCTGTAGTATTTAAAGAGTACTGAGCTACTGGGGAGGCAACACAGAATCCATCCATCCATCCATCCACCTATCCACCCACCTACCATCCATCCATCCATCCATCCATGCAACAAATATTGACTGCAGACTCTACACATGAGCTAGAAACAGAATAGTGAAAAAGACAGCCATAACTCCTGCCCTCTATGTACCCACAGGCTGGTAGAGAAATCAGACCAGCAATGATAACACTGATCAGCACAGCCTTGTTATTGTTTCATTCTGACAGTATGTCTCATTTCAAAAACAAAACCCTACCTTATGGCTGAGACTAAGCGTCCAAGGCTGGCAATTGGTCTCCTGATTCTTCCACCCCAGGAGCCATGTCTTGCTCTCGTGTGTTCTCTTGGAAAGGCTACGGGATTCTGGAACAGCAGCCAGCCCTGCCGAGAGCACTTCCCTCTGTCAGCGCAAGTTACCCATGGCAGACTCCAGCTGCACATTATTCCCTTTCTGGAAAAGTCATACAAATCACAGTCACTTTGGGCTGCACATAACTCACTCTGTGCCAGGTCTTATACTAGGCACTTAATATAAATGATCCCATGTAATCCAAACAATAATGCTATGAGACTGATGTACTCTGCTACAAATGAGGAACAGGATGATCAGGGATCAGCAGGGTTGGTATGTAAACACAATTCTCTCTTACCCACACTTCACTGTACTGTTTACCTGGACTTTCTCCATACCCCGATGCAATGCTTCATCCTCCCTGGTTGGACATCCTCTGGTCACCTACTGAGAGATCCATTTCAAAAGTCTGTCATACCCAGTGGGCAGCGGGGGCCTGGCACTCTCCAAACTCTACTCCAATGAAGTATCAAGCTGCCCTGGGGAACCACTGCCAGTGATTCCCAAAGTGTGTACCAAAGGTCCCCTGCTGCAGAACAAAGAAATGTTCTTGTTTAAATGAGTAAGGAAAATTTGGTATATATGCATGCAATGGGATATTATTCAGCCATCAAAAAGGAATGCTGTACTGAGACATATCACACGTGGATGAAATCCTCAAAACATTATGCATAGAGAAATCCACAGGCAGCAAAATCTCACATATATGCCAAAGCCATATCTTCACTGATACAGCTCCCAAGGTAATGGAAACTAAAGAGAAAATAAACAAGCGGAACTACATCAAAATAAAAAGCTTATACACAGCAAAAGAAACCATCAACAAAACAACAAGAAAGCCTACTGCATGGGAGAACATATATGCCAATGTTATTTCCTATAAGGATTTAATCTCCAACATTTATAGGGAACTCATACAAATTAACAAAAGGAAGATAAACAACCCAATTAAAAAAAATGGGCAATGGACCTAAATAGATACTTTTTGAAAGAAGACATAAGGAAGGCCCAGAGACATACAAAAACCTGCTCAAAGTCACTAATCAGCCTAGAGATGCAAATCAAAACAACAATGAGGTACCATGTTATACCTGCCAGAATGGCTATCATCAACAAATCAACAAATGACAAGTGCTGGAGAGGATGCAGAGAAAAAGGAACCCTTGTGCACTACTGGTGGGAATGCAG
This sequence comes from Pipistrellus hanaki, assembly GCF_964339955.1. Lineage (NCBI taxonomy): Eukaryota > Metazoa > Chordata > Mammalia > Chiroptera > Vespertilionidae > Pipistrellus > Pipistrellus hanaki. The sequence continues at coordinate 17,708,141 of NC_140507.1, forward strand.
ACTGGTGCCGCCACTGTGGAGAACAGTATGGAGTTTCCTCAAAAAAAAAACTAAAAATGGAACTTCCATTTGACCTAGTGATCCCACTTCTAGGAATGTATCCCAAGAAACTAGAAACACCAATCAGAAAAGATATATGCACCCCTATGTTCATAGCAGCACAATTTACAATAGCTAAGATTTGGAAACAGCCTAGTGGATCAGTAGATGAATGAATTAAAAAACTTGTGGTACATCTACAAAATGGAACACTATGCTGCCTAAAAAGGAAGGAATTCCTACCATTTGCAACAATGTGGATGGAGCTGGAGAGCATTATGCTAAGCGAAGTAAGTCAGTCAGAGAAAGATAAATATCACATGATCTCACTCATTTGTGGATTGTAATGAACAACATAAACTGGTGAACAAAAACAGATCCAGAGACAGAGAAACATCAATCAGCTGCTCAAACCTCAGAGAGAAGGGAGGGGAGAGGTAAGGGGGAGAGATCAACCAAAGGACTTGTATGCATGCATATAAGCCTAACCAATGGACACAGACAACAAGGGGTGACGGTGAGGGTGAGGGCATGATTGAGGGAGTGGGGGCAATGGGGGGATAAGGACACATATATAATACCTTAATCAATAAAAAAATAATAAAATTATAAACAAAAAAACACACATTATGCAGTGAAAGAAGCCAGATACAAAAGGTCAAAATACTAGACAATCCCATCCATATGAAATAGCCAGAATAGATATTTCAGCAAAGACAAGAAGCAGGTTATTTATCACCAAGGCCTAGGAGAAGTGGGGAATGGGCAGTGGCTGCTTAATGGATATGGGTTTCTTTTGTGGCTGAGGAAAATGTTTTGGAACTAGAGAGAGTTAATGATTGTGCAACACCATGAATGTACTAAATGCCACTCTATTGTTCAGGATGGCTAAGCTTAAGTCATGTGAAGTTTACCACAATTTAAAAAGGGGGTGAAGGGAGCAATAACCTACCAAGTCAAAATATTTGGGCCCAGATATGTCCTTTTACACAAGATCCCAGCTGATTCTGGTGCACATTGAATGAAGTTTGAAAACATTCCTAAGAAAATGCCTCGTATGGCTCAACAGGATAATCATCTAAAAGTACCCCAAAATTAAAAGCATTTTTCAAAGCTTGATTTGAAACAAAACCCTAATCCAGGATGTAGTTATAACCAGAACAAAGAACCCTAGAATGAGGTGGCTTCATTGATCCGCCCAACACCATGATTCCAATTAGCAAGGAATCCAGAGGATTGGCTTGGACCATGTACATGTGCCTGACCCAATCACTGAGATGGGGAAACAAGGACAGAAAAAAAAATGGTGACGTGTGTGAAGAAGGACAGATGCTAGGCCAGAGGAGCAGAGATACTGGCTAATCAATGTGGCCAGGTAAAGCAACGCACAGCTCCCGCATAGCCCTGAAGTAAAATAAATGGAAATCAATGGACTAAGAGTTTAATAAAGCCATTAAGTCACCGCAATTCCTTTCCAGGCAAATTAATTCCTTCATGGATATCCTTATTGCTTCCAAGACTCAATTCTCTCCTGGCACCGGATTCGGGTGGCATGGCCCCAGAGAAAGGCTTTCTCACCATCTCCTCCCACCATCCTGTCCCTATGGGAGGGGAGCTTCATTGCTTGGGCTGTCTTCCATTGGCATATTGTTCTTGCTTCACTCCTTAAGCCCATTGCTTTATGCTGCAAGGGAAACAAGCTACCGTATTTTCCGGCGTATAAGACGACCCCCTAATTTTACAGTTAAAACATAGGTTTAGGCCTATATTCGCTGTATAAGACTACCCCCCACTTCCGAGGCAACACCAGTTCTTTTTTTTTAATAGACTGCCTCTCTGACTCTGGCCAGTCTGAGCAGGCTTTATACTAGAACACAGTGTAGCTTCGGGTACAGAACATGTATAATTTGCATGCATAAAAAGCCTGCTTGGATTGGCTGAGTTAGAGAGGCGGTCTATTAAAAAAAGAACTGGTGTTGCCTTGGAAGTGGGGGGTAGTCTTATACAGTGAATATAGGCCTAAACCTGTTTTAACTGTAAAATTAGGGGGTCATCTTATACACTGGAAAATACGGTAATCTCACCTGCTACCAGGCAACAAGGGGCCAAGACTAAGGGAACCTGTCTAAGGAACCAGAGCAAGTCACTGTGTGTTCCCTCAGTCATCAACACAGCAGTGAGACTTAACCTGTATTGTTAATATCTTATCTATTTGTCTTCTTTCATTCCTGCAACAGCCCTGAGGTAGGCACGATTGTGTCCCGTTAGTGGATAAGGAAACTGAGTCCTGAATGGTTTTGTAGCTGTTGCAGTGTCTCCTGACTCATGACCGTTCTACCTTACTCTTGCCATTGCCTCCCTAACTGAGATCCTGCAAGACTAGGACATTACTGACTAGGAGTCAGAGAGGACACCTGAGAGCATCAAACAAACATAGAGCAGACTTTCCCCCCAACTACAAAGTCTATGGTCTGAGGGACACTGACCAACAGACTTTCACAGACCCCTGAATTCCTATCAGGCAAACTCTCATTAACTCATAGCTGGTCAGGGGGAGGAAGGAAGGAAGGGAAGGTTTCAGGGGAGTGAGGACTAAGGACCCACAACCTGGATTTGCTACAAGAACACACACACAATGCTTTCATATAAATTAAAGTAATTGGTTTCAACTCCAACAACCTAGGTCCCAATTCCCAGCTAACCTGAATGACCTCTGGCGGTATTGACCTTGCTAACAGTCCACATTATCATCTGTCAAGTCAAGATGTTTATCTCCCATGGTGGCTGGGAAGAACCGAGGGGTATTCCACAAAAGAGCACTTAGTTATGTGCCTGGCACAGAATGAATTCTTTAGTGCTAGTTTTCCTTATTATTCCAAAGACCAGACCACCACCATACCAACAAACCTCACATGACCTGGCAAAGGTCAGAGCCTGTGTTCACATAGACCTGTGTCTGCACAAACCTGCGGGTGTTTATCTTGTTAACCAGTGTGTGGCCTTTCTGAACTCAGTTTACTCAGCAACTAAACTGAGATAATGGTACTGTCTCCCTCCCAGGTTTGTGAATAAGAATGTTAAAAGGGGGAAATGGCTTTGCCCAGCTGGAGCGGCCCAGTTCGTTGAGCGTCATTCTGTGCACCAAAAGGTTGCGGGTTTGATCCCCAGTCAGAGAGTATATGAAAGGCAACCAATCAATGTTTCTCGCTCTCTTTCTTCCTCTCTCTCTGTCAACATGTCCTCCGGTGAGGTTTAAAGTAAAGGGTGGAGAAGGCTTTAGTGACAGCCTGGGCCCATGATATTATCAATTAGATCACCCATTGTAAAACCCTCATTGCCCAGAGTTTATTATGACTCTGCCATTTTTTCTGTCCTAATATTGCAAAACATGTTGAGCATAATTTAATGCAGTTTTATTTATTTTTTATTTCTTTATTAAGGTATCACATATTTGTCCTCATCCCCCCCCATTCCTATCCCAAACCCCTCCCTACGCATACCTCCCTATCCCCCCCCTCCCCCCCCCCCCCCCGTTGTCCATGACCACTGGTTAGGCTCATATGCATGCACACATGTCCTTTGGTTGATCTCTCCCTTTTATCCCCACCCTCCCAATGCAGTGTTTTAAAACTCTGTAGGGCAGGGAGCCAGGAGACAGCATAGAAGGTAAGGATCGTGGTTTGTGGCAGTTGGAGCCACTGGCCACTAGGGGCCATTGGTAAGCCACAGAAGCTGGAAAGATGCCTAGCCTGTCAGGTATTCACCACTGTGTTTCTTATGTAAAGTGCTTTCTGGACTATCAGAAATCCAGATCAGGGACTTTCACAAAGAAGGCTGGCTTTATTTTCTCCAAGGGCGTTCACAGCCCCATTTCCTCCAGAGGTTGGAGGGAAGGGAATATGGGCCACAGCCTGTACTTACCTAGGCAATGAGCCACAAGGCTAGTGGGGAAGGAGAAATCTGGGGAAATCCTCCACCTGCAAGAATTTCCCCAGTGCCCAGTGACTGAAATCCCTTTAAGTCTTATAAACATGGTCTGGCATAGCCAGTGATTAGCTGTGAAGCCTTAGGCAAGTTACTTAACCTCTCTGAGCTTTGGTTTCCCTTGACCAGGTTTAATTTAAATGAGATAATACATACAAAATTTCACACATATAGAAAGGCCAGGTAATTTTTATTAGTTGCTATTCATCTTTTGTAAGAGTTAGACTCAAGGTCTGGAGAATAGGCATTCTGTCGGGGGGTGGGGGGGGAGGGTAAGAAAGAAGACAGAGGCACAAGGAGGGTATAAAAGGCAGGCAGAAGCCAAAGTAGATGCCTCCAGGTCATTGAAGTTGGGTTAAAACAAGGGAAGACACTTCGAGATGCGGGTTCACGTATTCTTGTCCTGTTGTGTGTTTGTAAGTGTGCGTAGTGTGAAGTTAGCAGTGTTAAAACGATAGCTCAGCTTTATATCCCAGATGCCAGGGAACTTGCAGGTCCCCCTGGAGGCATACAACAGAAGCAAAATGAAACTAGAAAAAAATATCTGTTGGCAGAGATCAGGAAAAAAATGAGGAAGGCTGTAACAGGACCCAATTCTGGACCTCACACTGAGAAACATAACGCAAATCAGAGCACATCTACAGGGGAGGGGAGCTGCTGGGGAGGAGAACCCAGACAGTCCCGAAAGGAGAGGAGTTGAAGAAATGTGGGTGATCCACTGGAAAGGAGGAACAAAGGAAATCCACTCCCCATCTTTGGATCAATGGCTCAAAGGCCGTGTGGAGAAAGAGGAGCAGCTGGCTGATTTATGGCATGTGCCCGAGAAGGTAGACCCAAAATCAATGAGTACTGCAGAGTCCATGAGTCCCCCAATATTGTATCCACACACAGTCACAATGTGTGTGTGTGTGTGTGTGTGTGTGTTGTACATATTGTGCATCTTTTAGCAGAAAGAATCCACAGCTTTCATCAAATTCTCAGGACCTCAAAAAAACTTAAGATTCCCTGATAAAAAATAATAACAGCTAATATTTATCAAGCAATTACTAAGGACCAGGCACTGGGCCAAGCCCTTTACATAAGTCACTGAATCCTCCCAAGAACCCTCAGGAGGTATTGTAGCTGACTATGTATGCAGGCTCTGGGGCCAGTCTGCCCTAGTTTGCATCCCAGTTCTGTCACTAGCAAGCCATGTGACCTTTGGCAGCTCACTTTCTCTATTCCCTAGTCTGTAAAATGGGGATAATAATGATAACCTCAAAAGGCTCTTGTGAGGATTAAGTTAGTACATGTAAAGTTCTTAGAACAGAATATGACAAACTTTAACAATAAGCTTTCACAAGATGCTATAAGCCAGCTACAGCATACCACTACGTTAAAGTTCTCCTCCTCCTCTTTTTTCTTCTTCTTTCTCCCCCCCCTTCTCTCTCTCTCTCTCTCTCTCTCCTCTCTCTCTCTCTCTCTCTCTCTCTCTCTCTCTCTCTCTCTCTCCTCTCTCAGTCTGATTAGAGATGGCTCACAGATGTCTCCCTGGTTCCTTGAAGGGGTAGAATTTGGAAAAGCAAAGTTCATATTCTGTAAGAGCAGAGAACTTCAAAGGGAGCTTAAGAAAGGCTGGCAAAAAAAAAAAAAAAAAAAAAAAAAAAAGGATCTGTTTTGATCAATGGATATTTCCACAAATAGCAGACATGGATATTCCTTGGAGTAAGAGGGAAATTAGCAGCTCCCATATGTGAGTGTTTATTAGCTGCTTTATCTTCCTTCTTTCATTTAATACTGCCAACAGCACTCTGAGGTAGGTGGCACTAGGTGGCACTAACTGCAGGCCCATAGAGGAGGGAAAGGGGGCGCTATGATACTAAGAAACTTGCCCAAGGACATAAGGCAGGAGGGACAGGAGCTGAGAGCGGAGCCCACTCTTTCCACTCTTTCCACTTTTGTTCTTTGCTGCTTAAACAACAGAGAAACATCCATGGAAGACCGCTTGGGGCAATGCTAGGGCAGAAAGGAGCACCCCTGAAACTTTGGGGTAAATTCTAAAGTGGAGCCTCAACTTTCACCATCTTTCCAGAAGCCTGCTCCAGGAAGCCTCTTCATGAACAGAAGGTTCCCCCAACCACCCAATCTCCAGACCTTCTGCTGCTGCTGCCACCGTGGGGTGACTTTCCGTGGAGGTTCTCTGGGACTATCACCATCCTGGCCCTCATCCACTAGGGCTCTTCCCACACAGTTCACTCAACCACCCAACTTGAGGCCATTTGGGGAAACTGCATTCATGGAGACATAGTCAGGTGACCTCAGAAGGCACATCCCAGATGGACATTCTCCTGTATTCCTCCAGAGAGGCCATGCAGGGTATAATCAGGATGTCAAGTTCAGGAATTAGATTGCTCAGACCCATCACAGCTTTGTCACGTGTGAATGATGTGACTCTGGGTAACTGACATAAGCTCTATGTGCCTAGATTTTTGCCTCTGCAAACTTGAGATTATAAGGGGTTCCTCCTTCAAAGAACTTTGGTGAGGATTCAACAAAATAATATTGAAAGGGGGCTTAAAGCAACATTATGAAGATATCATATACTCAGTAGATGTTAACCATGACAGCCTGTCCATACATCCATCTTACTAATGCAATTTGGGGAACTTGTTGGGTTCCCTCCTCCCATTCTGGAGCACTGGTCCTAGGACTCCTTGACTTGCTTTTAGTTAGCCCAACCACTGGTTCATAAATCCTTTGAAAGGTTTCTGAACCCTTTGGAAGGTAAAAGCTATGTAGCCTCTTTCCATGAAACAAAAATATGCAAATTTTACATACATTTTCAAGAAAGTACCTTGAAGCCTATCCCTGGGCCATACTCACCAGACCAAAATTGTCTTTTTAAATGCCTTCCATTTAAGTGTTTCCACCCTTGATTTAGCTCCCAGAGCCTTACCTCTTCCTGCTCCTTTCCTGTTTCCTCCCTGTTTTCTCTGATTCCTTCTACATACAAGTGTTTTCAACTCTCCTTTCTTGCCTGCCTCATCAACTAACATAGCTCTGTCATCCAATGGCAACTCCCACAACCATTAAGAAGAAGAATTATTATATAATTATTCAGCCTCTAATTTCAAGTATGCATTGGCAGGGTTAGAGATAATTATAATATTGTACAGAGAAGATAATGCCTAAATTGCATTCCCTCCTAATAACCACAGTTCCTTAGACTCCAGTTCACATGCCACTACATCCACTTTTGCCATTTCTGAAGCCACCTCTTGTTCCATAAAAATACTTTCAGTACAGGCCAAGCTCAATACCTTAGCACATTGTCTGCCATGAGGATAAGTCCAAAATATATAACTTGCAAAGGAAACACTTCATTGGGATATAAGGCTGGAATTTGGCAAGTCCCAAGAGATAGGACAATGCCTCTAGAAGTGGACAGCATATTAAATTAGTAGAAAGATCATGGTCCTTTTTATGTCATGTAGACCTGTACATATTATGTGAGTGACCCTAGTCAAGCCCCTCTGAGCCTTGCCTTAATGACCTGTAAAATGGAAATAAGAATTGGAGTAAGGGTGGTGGTGAGCACTAAACTGAACAGCCTATGTTTATCACCCAACAGTCATTCATTAATTGAACACCTATTTATTGAAAACTTGCTATAAACTGGCCTTCGTAATGAGACTGAGAATTCTCTGTGAGCAAGAGATAGTGCCTGCCCCCATATTGTTCACCATGCTTTTGGGAAAAGGATTTTACAGCCTGTGTTAGAAGAGTATACAGGCACGGGATACTCTAGGAACCCAGGGAAGGGACACAGACAAATGCTAAGCATGCAGTGGGCACTCAGCAAATGTGACTTCTCTTCCTCCCTTAGCCAACAGCCACACCCTCAAGTAACCAAATCAATCATCTTCTTCTAGGTGATACCCCAGAGTGTAAGTCTGGTAATGCCTATCTTCTCAGACACCAGCAGGTGTCATCTCCCATCACTCCCCCCCCCCCCAAATGCACCAGGAGAAACCCCTAAAGCTTCATTACAGAGGACAGAGAGCCATTTAGGCCAATGAGTTGAGCCCAACTGTTCACTCCATTCACTAGAGCACTTACTGCTCTTATCTCGTGGCCAGGAGAGTAATAAGAAAGAAAGCAGCCAGAAATATTAATCAGAACCCAGAGAATTTTAATAAAATGTTATTAGACGTCAGCGCAAACTGTGGGGAAGAGAAAGAGCTGCAGCCCTGGAGCACCTGTTCCTGTTTTAATTGGATGACTCAGGTCTGGCCAGTCCAAAAAGATGCCCCACTGTTTTGAGGCTCTGCTTGCTACGCCCATTTGCCTACACAGAATCACATTTCTTAGCTCCCTTCCTTCAGCCCGCGCCTTACCCAATACCTGCCCCCATCCTACTTTCATGAGTAGCCTCCTGCCCTCTATTCCAAGGGCCCCTATTTACAGCACATTCGTGGCACTTTCTATGGCAGATAAGAGCCCAGTGCTAGAAATCAAAGACCAAGTATTTGGTTCCTGCTTCTGCCTCTTAATCATCATGGAACTTTGGGTCAAAAATCTACCCTCTTCACTAGGTCTCAGATTTCTCATCTGTAAAATGGACACACTGAAATGGTTCTTTCATTATCCCTATTGCCTTTCTACTAGTCTTTGATTCTGAAAGTGCATGCATACCTCATGATTTTCATTAAAAGGGTTTGACTAACAGCTGGTGAATAAGCACCCCTACCTATCCTTCGAGGACAGGATGGTCTTGCTTTGTTCTTTTCTGCTCCCAATGAAAATTCAAGCCTGAATGAAGGAGTCAGCTACTTTATCAACTATTTGATAGGAACGAGCTTTCTCTTTGGATCTTTCTGCTCATATTTCCACTAGGTTCAGTCATATCTATACTCCTGCCTTCCCTCACCTGTGTTACTGGGCCAGTTCCTTATATCCATATAGTACTTTGCTTTTAAAAGGCTATTTCATCTATTGGACTTTCTCAAGATTTCTATGAGGTAAGTAGAATGGGCATTATTATTCTCATTTTATGTATAAAAAATCCAAGACTGAGGAAACTTAATTGAATTGCTAAGGTTATACATCAATTAAATGGTAGTCTAGACTCAAGACTAAAATCTCCAACCACACCTCCCAACCACTGCTCTGTCCACTATACTACTATGTTCTGCTTAGACAACATCTAGGACCTTCCAAAACTAACAGCCTAACAATCTAGGACAGTGAAACAGTGATACTAATTTAAAAATTACTAAGGAATACAGACTAAAAATATCATCGAGTAATGGAAAAATGTGTAGGAAGGCCCAAGGCCAGGTAAGTAAAGAAGGGAAAGGAAGGTGGTTTTTCTTTGAAAATGACACCTACACCAATGGAAGTGGATTAGTTTCTTGGCAAAAGGTTAAAACCTTGCAAACACAGCTCTGAGATTAAATATTTTTGAAAAGCAATGCAAGGATTTTTTTTCCTCCTCTTTTAGCTCCTTTTACTTGCTCTTTTATTAATATTCTATATTTCATAGTTAAAAAAAAAAAACCTTCCACTGCATAGTGAAAACAAACTGGTAACATCAGCACTTTCTCTTCACAGCTGGATCCCAGGTTGGCAATGTTTTCCTCCCATAAAACCATAATCCCATAAAATTTAAGGTTATTAAATTGCAGGTGAATAATTCATGAGGCAATTATGAAACATTTATGATGGAATATTATTAGCTTTCAAATAAAGGAAAACATTTGGGGTCGCCGAATTGACAAACTTTGGTAGCTGTATTTCCATCTCCCTTAATGGACATTCCCTGCTGCCTTGGACATTCAAAGATGGGCTCAAGTGCCTCCAGATGGTGTCTGGATTATACCCCAACAACTCAGCCAGCTGGTGGCACAACCCACCACAACAGATGTGAGCACTGCCTGAGGCCAATGGTAATGGTAAGAAGCACAAAGCCTTGTGGGTGGCATACTCTGTGCTAGACTCCATGAAAATCACTTCCCATGTATTATGTCCCTAATCCTCACACTGGCCCCCTGACATCAACATTATCCTTACCAGCCCCATTATTTAGACAGTAAACATGTTCAGTAAGTTAGATAACTTATCAAAGACCACATATCCAGCAAGAGGCAGGGCCAGGATTCCAACCCAGGCAGTCTAAACATGAGCCTCCTAAACAACAGCTGGAGAATTGTGAATTGTGGCATCATCAATGTATCATTCACACCTCGGGTACTGTTTAAAGCACTTTCATATGCAGGATTTTGTCCTTACAAGTCTCTGTAGCATTACTGTTGCATTGTCAGAGAGGTGTTATTATCTTCACTTTGAAGAGTAAATTGAGGTCCAAAAAGGTTAAATGATTTGGTCAAGGTCACATAGCCAGTTAGTATAAGCACTCCAACTAGAACTTCAAGGCTCAATCATAATGATATATACACCATAAAATAACAGAATTGGAAAAGAGTTTCCTTGGTAAACCTCCAATCAACTCAGCATATCTCTGAAGATAGACCCCTCCAGCCTCTGCTTGAGACCCCTCAACCCCACCTTGCCCCCTCAATGATAAGGAGCCCCAGTGTTCAATGCAAAACCCCTTCTACTGCTGTGAAATTCTGAATGTTTTTCCTTACCCTGAGACAGTATTTTTGCCTCCTTAAAACCAGCTTCTGTTTTATCTGAAGGACAATTTTCTCCCTTCTCACCAATCACATATCCCTCCTCATCATGGGTTCTTCCCCTACCATTTCCTGCTTACCACCCCCATCCAGGATCTTTAACCATTCTTCATAGAACCTGTGTTTTTTTCCCCATCTCCTTTCTTCTCTCTCTTCCTAGATGTGCCCTATATCAATACTCCCCTTCCAAACAGAACTGAATACCATCTCTAGGGTCATCTGACTGGACTTAGGCAATCCTTCCCTCAAATAAGGAGCTGTAACCATCCCTTTCCCCATTGGCATAGGGGACTCTAGCTGAGACCCCATTCACATTGCCATAATGCATTAAATGAACTTGCTATCCCAGCCCAAAACTTTTTCATTTCAACTACTATCAAACTAAGTTGCCTTTATCGTATCTCCCTTCTGTACACTTTTCCTTCATTTACTGCAGCATATGGTAATTTCAAAGCATCTTCCAGTGCAGATAGAAATGGCAATCCCAATGCCATCCCTTGTGTCTGCATTTGCTCTGCAGAGCTGAACAGTAAGCATAGCCTGAGCCTATGAGGATGCTCGACGTGGTCCAAGGAGATGGAAGGTAGTGCCTCCTGGGGGACAGGAGAGCCATCCTTTCTACGTTCACTCTGTACTATTAGGTTCTCAGCACAATGCAGCTTGCAGGTGAATGTTTCAGGGGCCCATATCTGATTATTTCCTACTGCTAGAGTGGTGGGCCATTGGCTCTTCCAAATGGGGAGGGGTCTTAAAGACCTCTCATCCAAACTCCCTGTCTTATAGGAAACTGAGGCCCAGAGAAGAAAAGTAACCTGCCCAGTCAGTACTTAATGTGGGATTGACAACCAGGCCTCGCTCCATGGCATTTGAATCTTAGACACCATCTGATCCAACACCTCATTTATACTTGAGCAAACTGGGGCACAGAGGGAGAAGGTCACCCAGCTAAGGAGTGCCCAGAACAAAGACCAGCCCAGGTTTTATTACCAGTGCTTTTCACAGAAGGAAAAAGAAAATGTCATCGCCAATCTTTCTGTGCCCAGGGCATCCGGCCCGTGTCACGGATAATAACACCCATGTCATTTGACTTCTTTCAATACCACAGACACTTTGCAGAGAGAACTGGGTCTTATCTTGACTATTACCTCACTGCTGCTACATGTTCCACAGTAAAAACTGACACGCTTGATTCTCTAGGTCACCCCGAGGTCCTCATTAAGTGAGGACATCAGGGAGGAGAATTTCAACTCACGGTGGAAATGGTAGAGAAATCCAAATGCACGCTAAGTCAGCTACTTCACCTGCCATCAATGACTCTGGCCTAAGAATTCACTCAACTGCAAATGCCACACCGAAAGCCCAGGATAAGAATTCTCTGAACTCTTCCACCAAAAGAGCTGCTATAACATCACTCTGCTAGCAAACTCTGCAAATAAGACTGTTGCCAACATGCTTCAAGCAAAATTCTGTCCTCCATTCTCTTCAGACAGCACTATGTTACCAACCTTCTGTCACCAGTGCTTGCTTTTCTGCCCAGAAGTGGGAACAGTCAGTAACTGCAGACAGTTCCATCCCCACACTTAGGAGGGAATCAATGAAGTTGAGGAAATAACTGCAATTTTTCACATCAAATAATATTATCATTTTAATTTGGCAGGACTTGAGTGGGGGCTGATGGAGTTAGAAAAGAGGTAAGCTCGCCTCTACCCGCCTTGGAGCCACTGTTATGTACAGAACACAAAGGCAAGTTAAAGACCCACAACACGAAGCCAGGTGACCAGCTAAGCCAGGGATATCCCTCGGAGGCTCCCAGATCTGTACTTCCCAGCCAGCCTCTCGCACCACGTGGAGGCATTGCAATTCCTCACACGCAGACAACAGGAGGTGACGTGTGGATTCCAAGCAGGTGAGCTTGTCTCTGAGAGCTTTGGCAGTAAAGCTTGGGTTAAACAAAGCCACCTGCAGCCTGCAGCAAGGATTTGATTACTCAGGCAGCACCTCTGAGGAAGGATTAAGAGGACTCTATCATGGGGATAGGCAGAACCTTAATTGAAATACAAGTTGCTAGATTAGCATCCCTAGAGAGAACCTGGGGCCTTCAAGTTTCCCAATAGAGAGCTGTTATCACTCTGAGGATCCAGCTCATCTGAACAGTTCTGAGCACAGGGATATTGCAAGCAGACCTTCTTCCCTAATCTGCAACCCACACCACCCCCCACACCGCCATACCTAAATGGGGGTCCAGAGAGTGATCAGCACACAGACCCTCATTTGATTTTGATTTTCAATTACATTGGTATAATGTACTTAAAATCTGTCTTTTATTTGGAAAGATAAACACAGCAGTTCAGTAATTTCATTGCTATATCAATTTGCAAGGAAAATTCTATTTAAACTCAGTGACTGGCCCACGGCCACCATCCCAGACAGCAGCAAGCTGTCTAAAGGGACAGGAGAGGTGCCAACTGAGTCTCCTGGGTAAATGATGCAGCTGGTAGGAAACCTCCCCTCAGCCCCCCAACTATCCCCTGAGGGGTATTCTCAGTATCTAAAGCCTTAGAAACAAAGACCAAATTTTTTCCTTATTTTTTTCAGCTGTGCATGTAGCTAATATTAGAGATCTATGATGTGTCCGGCTCTACGCTGTTTTTCACACACTAACTCGATCCTCATAACCAATCCCTTTGAAAAGCCTGTTCTTATCCTCTAATGCACATGTGTCAAACACATGGCCCGCGGGCCAAATCCAGCCCGCCAGGCCTTGCAATGTGGCCCGCACCGCGCTGTCATCACTGCACTCCGCTGTCAGTTTATGACATTGTCAGTTTATGACTGTTCAGTAAACCATTCGGCCCTCGATTTAGGCTGGATTTTAGATTTTGGCCCCTTCTCTGATTGAGTTCGACACCCCTACTCTAATGGGAGAGAAAATGGAAACTTAGAGAGATTAAATGGAATGAACAAATTTCCACATTCTGTAGTCCTGATGCAATTCCAAGGTTGCCTGTCGACAACTGACATGTTTAACCACTGCTGCTAAACTGGTTTTTACTCCATTCACCTGGCCCACCTCTGACCTACCTAGAACATAGTAAACACTCATGAAATGTTTGTTAAATAAATAAATAAACATATAAAAGCCCAAGCAACCGAAAGACCAAATGACTGGTCGACTGGTTGCTATGACACGCACTGACCACCAGGGGGCAGACACTCAACACAGGAGCTACCCCATGGTGGTCAGTGCACTCCCAAAGCCAGCTAACCTTCTATAGCTAGCCAACCTCCCACAGTCTCTACTCCTGGCTGCCAGCCCCCTGATTGGCCCGAATTGGGGACCAGCCGGCCAACCTCCTGCAGTCCCTTCCCCTGGCCAGCCACCCTCTTTTCCCATTGGCTCAATGGCCAGCCAGGCCAAGGGGCCTCACCTGTGCATGAATTCATGCACAGGGCATCTAGTAAATAAATTAATAAATAAATAAATAAACAAATAAATAGCCCAGCCAGCATGGCTCCATGGTTGAACATCAACCTATGTACGGGGAGGTCACAGTTCAATTCCCAGGCAGGGCACATCCCCAGAGTGGGACTTGCAGGAGGCAGCCAATTAATCAATCAATGATTTTCTCTCATCGTTGATGTTTCTAACTCTCTCTCCTTCATCCTTCCTCTCTGAAATTGTGTGTGTGTGTGTGTGTGTGTGTGTGCGTGTCTGTCTGTGTGTGTGTGTGTGTGTGTGTGTGTGTGTTTTAAAGAAACGAATGATTGAATGGTCTCAAACTTACTCCTGATGTTGGCTATCATCTGACCATTATGCATCAATTAAGTCCTAATCCAGATCCCATACTTAACCCCCAAATCAGCTTTAGACTGACCCTCCTCATTAAATTATTATACACTGACCTCCTGATTCCAGCCAGAGGTTAATTCTTTACCACCCTATATGCATCTTAGCCTGTGCACTGCCCAGCTGCAAATCCTTTAGCTCCTCAAACTCCAGTTTTTTCTCCCACTGGGCCTTTGCACATGCTGTGCCTTCTGCCTGAACCTGTCCCTGTGTCCTCATATAAGCATCATTTGGTCATCATTTGGGGATGCTTCCTGAACTTACGGTCTGGACCAGGTTTCTTTATTAAGCATTTTCACAGAGCCACATCTCTTGTCTTTCACAGCCTTTATCTCCACCTCTGCTCATTCAGCCACTGATGCCTGGCTCCCCTGCCAGACCATCTGTTCCAGGATGGCGGGGAGTATGTCTCTTTCAGAACAACAGTGCATCCTCAGTGTTGTTAGCACCTGGCTCATGTCAATAAACATTTGTCAGTGAATGTCTAGACCATGTCTAATCACAGCCACAGGCCACTAACCTTGGTCATGAGCTAAAAGTTCATATGATTCAAAGTTATCAAGTAAGCTTATGGGTATAATTGAGTGAAAGGTAAGAACTTACAAGAGAATAACTCAAGGTGTAATTCCTATTGATATTAAATGACTTTTCTAAATGAAAGTTAACACATTAAGTAAAAAAAAATCTAGAACGTCAACTCATGTATTAAACATAAGAAATGTTTTCATTTGTTTGGCATAACTCTCATCCTTAAAATTTCTTTCCCATTCTTCTTACACATTGTCAAAAGGACTTAAAGATATGATTACTACTTATTTAAAGAAAATTCCATTATATAAAATTTGAAGAGATAGTTCAAATTATTTTGTTCACCAACATTTTTCTGAGAAAGATATATATGAGGTAGCATTAAGCCATTCAGTAAGGCTGAAAATAGATGCACTATGCATAAATTTCATTGCAACCTCATCTTTTGAAATAAGCTTTAATATGTAAACCATCTGGAGAGAAGATAAGTGGGGGAAAATGACTGTGTGATGTTTATACTTGCTTTGCTGAATTAATTACTTAATTCATCAAATAGTTCCTGGATGTCTAGCATAAGCCCGTGTTATTGAAACACAATCCCTTTCTCAGCAAAGCACTTTAGTTGGTTATGTGTACTCTGTAAAAGGCAAGAAAATGGGCACCAAAGAGGTTCAGTTACTTGCTCAAAAGTTACATGTGCAGGGCTAACAGTCATAACTGGCAGTATATTTTCCTGACAAGCTTTCCAATTGGCAGAGGGGCCTCTGGGTACTAACAGTGAAGTGAGGGCACATTTCCAGCTGGGGCTGACCTTTAGGTCGTAGTTCCAACCAGGGATCATTCTGGCTGAAGCAAGAGGCTCACCTTATGAGAACAGGAACACCCTCTGGCTTAGAAAGAAATCAGACCATCAGGTGATATCTTACTCTGTAGGGGATGCAATAGGACACAGGGGAGCAGGGTTGCCATTGGTGCAACAAGGGAGGAGACAGCACCAATTAGGAGTCAGAAAATCTGAGCTCCTATCCTGTCTGGGCCACTGACTCTCTTGAGTCCCTACTATTTCTCAGAGACAGTATCACTGTGGATGGCCACTGTCCCCACTATAAAATCAAAGGGCGGGTCTCTAGCAGAGATTATTCTCAGCCTTGGTTCTATGTTAGAGTCACCTGAGGAATTAAAAAAACAATCCACTGATGGCCTGGTCCCCACCCCAGAGATTCTGATGGCATTCGTGTGGAGCAATCCCCCCAGCACTGAGAGATTTAAATCTCCCCAAATAACTCTAATGTGCAGCCACCAAGCAGGGAAATCACTGGGCTAAGCAGTCTTGAGGCTTCTTTCAGCCCCAACGTTTCATAATTTTATAGAGATGGGACAGTAGTTCTCACATTTTAATATGCAGAAGAATCACTTAAAAAGCCTGATTTAAAAAAAAAATACATTGCTGTGGTCCATCTGTAGAAATTTCAAGCGTGTGGGTTTGAGGCAAGGCCCAGGAATCTGCATTTACAGCACCCTAGATCCCAGCAATGCACTGTGAGACGCAGCTGTGTCAGGATTCGCTGACAGGCAGCACTCCTCCTGTCATCATTGTAATAATCATTGCACAGACATTCAGACCTATGCTCACAGCCAGGAGGGACAGTGGTAAGGCAGAGCTGTCCATCCACCAGAACCAGGCTCATCTCGTGGCCTGGCGTGGGGCTGACAGATGGCAGGGGAGGGCCCCTTGGTTTGCAGAAGGAAGGACATGCTGCCACAGTGTGCACTGCAGAGGCAGACGGGCCTAAGATTGATAGTCCACGGTGCTGCGGAAACCTACCATCCACTGAGCATCTTGTGACATCAGCAGCGGTGCCGCTGGCCATTATCGAATCACCCAGGGCGCCCAAGATTCATTTCCAGCTGCAGAAATGACGCTACCATCGCTAGGTGCACAGGCAGGAAATAAGCGCCGAACCTCACTGTAATTTAGCATTCATTTGCATTTTTAAATGAGTTAGGCTGTGGACCGTTGCAAAGCAATGACAGAGAATTTTTATAATAATTAGCCTGGTGGGATGGGGGGAAGGGAGGCAGGGAATGGCTCTGCCTCACAGTTTCACTGGAGGGGGGAAAAAACAACAAAAAACCACAATTCAGCATCTCAGGTCACCAGATCTGATTATGATGTCCTGGTCCCCACTGACCTTGTGGACCTCGGCACCTCTGCAGAATCTCAGCTGAATATGCTGGTTTGTATCTGTCCTCCTTCTCTGGGGCTAACTCCAACCTCCCCTCTCCTC
The DNA here is from genome assembly GCF_964339955.1 of Pipistrellus hanaki. Taxonomy (NCBI): domain Eukaryota; kingdom Metazoa; phylum Chordata; class Mammalia; order Chiroptera; family Vespertilionidae; genus Pipistrellus; species Pipistrellus hanaki. The sequence continues at coordinate 17,725,501 of NC_140507.1, forward strand.
TCCTGTACACAGCCCAACTAGCTTTTTTTGTGTGTTGGCTGAATGCCACTACGTTCCCTTTTGTTCACTCTCTTTATGGCTGAATTCAGCTCTACTCTGTACAAATACTCGCTCAGTATGTGTCAACAGCATGATGTGTCTGCTAAAAATAACTGACATTGATGGAGCTCTTCACAGTTTGCAAACAACATTCCCATTCATTATCTCAAATGAGGCTCCCACCATCTCCAGGGGGTAACCAGGGTAGCATTTATGGTCCCATATTTTATAGACAAGAGAACTGAGGCTTGGAGAGATCTAGAGACTTACCCAACATCACACACCTCGTGAAGAGCTTTGCCAAAATTGGAATGGAATTTTTGAACTCTGAAATCTGTATGGTGTTGCTTCAATCTCATGATGCATTACAAGGAGTATAGAGTTCACATTGAAGAAGGATCAAGTCCTCTCTGTGCAGTGCAAATCACCTAAACACAGCAATGACTCCCACTCTGGGCGTCATGCTTGCAAAGGAATTTTGAGAATTTTGTTAACAAGAAAAGCAAAGGAGATTTTTTTTTCCCCCTCAAAGCTGCACACATACACTATCTTATTTCAAGAATAACTACTAAAGCTATGGAATACACACACACACACACACACACACACACACACACACACACACATATGCACACATATGCTATGATTCTATTTTTCTCTTATTTTTTGTTTTATGGTAAACCTTATTATGCAAGGAATGACAAAAACTAGGACTGTTGAAACTGAAGAACACGCAGAAGACTGATAAGAGCTACCATCAAGCAACCAAAGAGGATTCATTGGAAAGAGAAGACACACTTGTTCTGTGTGGCCACAAAAATATTATATGGAGTCAAATTCCAACTCAGTATGAGCAAACCAGTACTGCACTGTGGTTAAAGGGCTCTGGAATCCAACTACCTAGGTTCAAAGCCCAGCTCTACTATTTCCAACTAAGTGATCTGAGTCATGTTTGTCATTTCTAATCCCCCTGCTACTTGTCTGTACAAAAGAAATGATCATGGCTATCTTATAGGATTGTTATTACCACCAAATAAATTAATGCAAACAAAGCTATCAACACTCAACATATAATAGTTATGATGATATCTTTTTTTGTACACCAATAAAAGAGCTTTAAAACTCATTTGGTCCAGAACATCTAATAAGTAGATTTTGGTCTTCTATATACAGTTGAAGAATAGAGTAAGGGAAGAAGAAGCAACAAATAATTCTGCCCAGCCATAAAGGACCTTTGCAAATAGTTACCAGCCCATTAATTTCTTTCACTAAGGTAATTTCTGTAGATCCAATTAAGAAAATAATAAGTCATGTTGGTTTGAGTGATATTGCTCCAAGCTGGAGAGAAACTGGTTGACATCATGACCACTTTTATACAATATTATATTGGTCCTAGCTATTGTAATAAAGCAAGGAAAGAAAAGGTATAAGAATAGGAAAAACATATATATAAAATTTTTAAAAATCTACATACAAAATATTTTAATTAATAAGTAAATTAAGCAAGCTCACTAGATAGAAGGTCAACATAAAAAATTAGTTGAATTTTCACTTATCAATAACATTCAAAATTTAAAAAATAAAAATTTAAAGAACAAATCACTTAACAATATCATCAAAAACACTGACCTCCTAGTAATAAATATAAAATATGTGGAAATCTGTACACCAAAGACTATAAAACATTATTGAGAAAAACAAAAGGAGATCTAAGTAAATAGAGAAATATGTTCATGTATTAGACATATTGGCATACTGTAAACATTTAAATTCTCCCCAAATAGACTTACAGATTCTACATAATCCCTTCAAAATCTCATCAGATTTTTTTCATCAGATTTTTAAATATTAATTGACTACCTAATCCTAAAAATTTTATGAGAATTTAAAGTGCCAAAATCAGCCAAGGAAATCTTAAAGAAGAAAATGCATACACTATCTTATTTCAAGAATAATTACTAAAGCTATGGAATACACATGTACACACATGCACACATATACTATGATTCTATTTTTATTTTTTGTTTTATAGATTTCAGCATAAAGGGTTAAACATATATTGTTATATTTATTCCTATAAATTTGATGGGTTTTGATGCTATCATAAATTATATACTCTTTTAATATATATTCAGTGATTTCTTTGCATAGTATTAATGTAAGAAAATCACAAACATAATGGTGATGCTTCCTTCAGTTTAGTGGGTAAAGAATTTTTGAATGAACAAAAAGTAAATCAATTGATATCTATATGGGGGATGGGAATCCCTACTCACACATGCCATATACATACAATATTTTCCAGATATCTATACTAATAAAAGCATAATATGCTAATTAGACTAGACAGCTGACTGATCTTCTGGACATCATTCCGGATGCCCTTCCGGACAAAGCTGCTATGGTGGAGGCTGAGGCAAAGCTGGTTAGGGGAAATCAGGCAGATAGTGGAGCAGTTAGGGGTGAAGAGGCAAGGAGGGGAGCAGTTAGGAGGCGATCTGGCCAGCAGGCAGAGGTGATTATGTGCAATCAGACAGGCAAGCAAGGAGTTAGGGGCAATCAGGCAGGCAGGCAGGCAAGTGGTTTGGAGCCAGCAGCCTCTGCAGGATCAGGCCTCACCCAGCATTCGGGCATCCCCTGAGGGGTCCCAGATTGGAGAGGGTGCCAGCTGGGCTGAGAGACACATACCCCCTTCCCATGCACGAATTTCATGCACCGGGCCTCTAGTATTTAATATAAAAAGGAAGAAAATGAAACAATAAAACATATAGAAGAAAATTTATAAAATCATTTCTATAATTTTCAAGATGGCAAATTTTCCTTAAAAAGGATTCATAAAGTCTTTGGCTTGAATATGAAGTGCTTGAGAAGGAATAGAGGTAAACACAACAAGAAGAATTTGTTGGGACTACATTGATAAAGACCTCAAATTCCATTTATGGGTTTTTGGCACATTTGTCTAGGCCAGAATATAGCAAACTTCTTAAATAAAGAGCCAGATAGTAAGTATTTTAGGGTTTTGGGGCCAAAATCTGTCTTTCCCAACTCCTTAACACTGACATTGTAGCATGAAAGCTGCCATTGATAATACGGTATGTACACAGTGAGTGTGGCTGTTCCAATAAAACTTTATTTACAAAAACAGAAGGTGGGCCAAATTGTCCATTGCTGCTCTAGTCAGCAAAAGCCATGGAAATTTTTGAGCATTTAGAGACAGGATAAGATCTGTGCTTCAAGAGAATCATCCTCACAATAACTATAAAATAGAGTGATGAGAGAGAACACTGCATTCATCCAGAAGATGTAACTAGGGCAGAAGACTATGAACACCAGGAGTAGCAGTAACATTTTTCCTTTTGATCTTTTTTGGAAATCTCCATAATTGCTGTCTCACTCCTAAGGATGAATTGGGATATAAGACATGAATCCTACCACCCTCTAAAAGGGATTGGCCTGCTTTTTCTAAAGGTGACACTGTCAGAGAGACAAGCAGGCTTGATTCCAGTTCCTGGAGGACCTCCGTTCACGCATCTACACATTTCTGGTTGTTTTCTCTTCTTCAGGCATAATAGCCAGGCCTTAGCTTTATCAAGGAGACAGTGGGAGCAGGATACCATCTTCCAACCTTTTCACCCTCTCTGCTCCTTCCCCTGTGTCCTAGTGGTATAAGTTTTTATAGTGTTGAACTGGCAGGTACTTAAATTTGGGGGGAGGGGGAGAGTAGGCCATATGGGCTCCACTCTTCACTCTTTACTCTCCACCTGAAGCCTCTGGAAGCATCAGAGTAAGCTAATACCTGGTCTAGCCCATCCTTACTTTGGGGTTTAAGGTCAAAAAGTTCAGTTAATATTAGAGTTATTTTGCATATATATTTTCAGGACATATGTACTCCTGGGTCCTCTGGCTATATACACTGAGTGGCCAGATTATTATGATCTCTGAACACATAATAATCAGGCCACTTAGTATATATTAGTATATATATATGAGGCCCGGTGCATGAATTCATGCATGGGTGGGGTTTGACCAGCCTGACCAGGGGGAGGGGACATGGGCAGTTGGCTGGTCTGCTTGCTGGTCGAACTCCTGGTTGAGGAGATAATTTGCATATTAGCCTTTTATTATATAGGGTATATACTGAGTGGCCAGATTATTATGGATTTAGAAATCATACAATAATAATAATCTGGCCACTCAGGATAATCACAATAACCTCTCCTTAATGGCACCCCAGTATCCCCTAACTGCTATCCCTTCACTTTCCAGGCAAGCCAGGCCTACAGTAATTGGGGGAAGAATTATTGAACTTAAACTTATAAACAATGCAGACAATGGTTAAAGGAAATGCATTCCTCTATTGTTCTTGCCTCTCTTCTTATACCCTTTGTGCCCCCTCCCCCCTGCCACATCACTAAAGGAATTTGAGAAAGAGCAACAGAGAGGAGAGATAACAAACCACTCCTGACATCTGAACTTAGTTAACAATATTCATGGCTCCTGAAAACAAAGGGAAAAAGGCATGTGGCCTCCCATTCTGAGCCATTTTCCCACATTTCTTTTCGCCACTCTTTCCTCCAGGAAGATATGTTCACCTTGTTAATCATTCTACCTGCATCAGAAAACATTACCTCCATGACCGCACAATAGCAGCCTCATTACTGAAACCACAGCACACAGTCAGATGGATTTCCCCAAAGGCCCCCAAACCTTTCCCATTTTATTACCATGTCACTCCTCATTTTAACACATATTAATCACAAAGATACATTTTTCTTGGGCTATGGATTTGAGTGGCCCTTTCTAAGCACTTAGAAAAGGTTGGTTCAGGAGGAAAAAGAAATGATTAAATTTGCAAAGTCCAATTTCTATCCCAATTTGTATATGCAGAAAGAAGAAACTGTTAGCAGACTTCAAAAATGTGGTACAGACTTGTTCTTTTGGCCAGTAGGAAGCTGTAAAGTATGCTGAATCTGTGTCAGGATTAAAAATCTCCCTGATTTAAAGTATAGCTCCACTGCTTACTAGCAATGAGACCTGACCCACTGTTTCTTCATCTATAAAATGGGAATACTTCCTACCTAAGTGACTGTGGGTCTTTAATGATGTGGAATCCCATACCTGGCCCACAGGAAGGGCTCCGTATACATTCACCAGTGTTGGCTTCTCTTCCCTGGGTTAAGAGGGCCACACTAAACCCCCATCTCTCTTGGTAAGAAAAAGGACCACACAGGTTATTTTTCAGCAACAGCCAGTGCTTTAACTCTTACATAGAAAAAGGAAGCTAAGTAGAGCAGCACTGGGTAGGAGTCAGAATGAAAGGAGAATGAGTGAATCTCATAAATGTCATGCTTTGGTAAAGTCAGCAAAGAAGAAATGTCTAGGGTTTTCCATGGATGGAATTCGTGAACTGTGTTTTGCTTATGCAGCTGTAGGGTGGCTCAGCTCTAGCTTCTTGCCTCTATTACGTGTTTCCATCAACATTCAATCTCTAAGGATGTAAGTAGAATCTGATTGACCTGTCTGGGGCCACCTGTCATCTCTTTGGGGTGCAGAGGGTCCTGTGATTGGCAACCCTCCCAAAACCACATGGAGTGAGAGGAGGGCTGTGACCCAAGGATAGACAAAATGTAGCCGGATACCCTCCAGAGAAATTCACCTTCCGCCAAGAAGGCATGGGCACTGTGGGCTTCTGTCCACTAGTTAATGGGAGAGGAGAAGGGTTAGGCTGAAATAGTTAGGTCATCAGAGTCGTGGTCTGAGCAGATTGGCCTGTGTGAATAATTTCTTCAGACCATCTACCCTGAGCCAAGCCCTCTATTTGGCCCTTGACTTTCAAACTTCTGAGAGACAGGATTATTAACGCCTTCTGTACAGGTGGAAACACAGGCTCAAAGAGGCTAAGCGCGCTGTCCAAGGCCAGGTGGTAAGAAGAAAAGTAGAATTTGATCCCACATTTGTTTGGCTTTGAAGTCTGCACTCTGTGCTAATATAGGGTCAGGATGCATTCTGAGCTCCGATATGGCAAAACCTAGAGTTCTGAGGGGTTGGATGAGATTTTTTTGCCTTGGTCTTTCCCACACAGCAGCCCAAAGAGGAAGCCTGGAGACTGGGAAGGAACCTCAAGGAAGTGGGGGGGTGTTGAGCCCTCACCCTTTGCTAAACACAGTCCATACTTCTGGTTACTTTTAACAGGGTTTGGAAGTTCATAGTTTTTGATAAATAAGGTGAAATTGAATACGATTTTTAAACTTCAAAGCTGGGGAGGAAGAGAAAATGCAATCATATTTCAATCTTCTCCAATGCTTCTACTCCTAAGGTTTATTTATATTTAATAAAGAAACTGAATTGCAATAAGAAAAAAAAAAACATCTCAAAAAGGTAGAAGTTATATTTTCTCATTTGAACAGTGGTTTCTATTTCTGTTCACTCCTCTGAGGTAAGGAGGAATAGCCTCGGGGTTCCCATTTCTCAAACATTGACTCTTCCATATATGGCTTTCAATTGGATTTATGATTTGTCTCTTATTGATTTGAGCCCCAGAAAACACCACTGCAATGACAGGCCTCTTGTCCTTTCCCAATGACTAGACTAACTGATCCAAATTCCCTGTTCGGAAAGAGAACACTTAAGGCCACAGTGTGAAGGTGATTTTCTCAGTTACCATTAGGAAGACAGGGCTTTACAACATGAAAATAGACACCTCTCCTTCTCACCAAAAATAACATAAAAAGTTTCTTTTGCTTGTGTCCTCTACTAGAGTATGAGATCCATAGGGAAGAACGCAAAACCATAACTTGCTTATTCATTGTTGTGTTTATTTCTGGAACCTAGCAGAATAGCTGTTCATTAAAAAATTGTTGAGCCGAAACTGGTTTGGCTCAGTGGGTAGAGCGTTGGCCCGTGGACTGAAAGGTCCCAGGTTTGATTCCAGTCAAGGGCATGTACCTTGGTTGTGGGCACATCCCCAGTAGAGGGTGTGCAAGAGGCAGCTGATCGATGTTTCTCTCTCATCAATGTTTCTAACTTTCTATCCCTCTCTCTTTCTCTCTGTAAAGAATCAATAAAATATATTTTTTTAAAATTGTTGATTAAAAAATGAATGAATGAATGAATGAATGAATGAATGAATGGTAGCGAATGGCATTACCATGACTAAAGCAGTTTTCCTGGAGGCTTCAGGACAAGGCTGGGTTCATGGCCAAGCCAGAATTAGAACTCGGGATTCTTGATGACAATGCTAATGATCTTTCTCGGGTTACGCCACCTGGTGAAGGGAATCAGGACAGTGGGAGGTATTCCCACAAAATCTCTTGGTTCCCCATGAAGACAGACTTCTGCCATGACAAAACTCAGTGACTCTTTTTTAAAAAAAAAAAAAAAAAAAAAAAAAGGTGTTATGAACATTTATTTCAACAGCTGTGACTACAGAGGTGGCTATAAAAATGGAAAGCTGTAAACAAGCAAGTCCTTGCTTTTGTTTCCATTCTGGCTTTGCCGTTTCTAGTGTGATTTGGAGCCATTGACTTGACCAGCCTCAATCCCAGTGTCCCGATCTGACAAGTGAGGATAATGAGTCTATTTGGAGTATGACTAGAATAGTGAGTAATGAAGGAGATAGTGGGCAGAAAGGGATTCGAAGACTTCACAGTACTATCTATAAGCATCAGAACCATTATTATTACTGTTACTGTCACTTCATGATTTACAGAATAGTCTGTTTTTTCCAAGCCTTTCCTTTGTCCTCATTTCTCTTCTCCTAGTCATAATAATTCTTCTTTGTTTAATTATGAGGAAGAAGAGGAGAACAATTTAGAGTAAAAAGAACAAGAAGAGGAAGACAAGAAGAAGGAAAAGGAGCAGTTACAATTTATGACCATTTCTATATGCCAGGCTCTACAGAGAGTAATTCTGATCATCACCAACTTCTATAAAGAAAGTGATATTATCATGGGTGAGGACACCAAGGCTCAGTTGTAAGTTAAGTAACTATCTCATACACCACGTTAAGTAAATAGCAAGCTGGGATTCAGATGTGGGTCCACTGGACTCCAAAACCCCTGCCTTTTTCTACCCTGCCCTGCTATCTCCCGGGATTAATGGAATAAGTATTGGGCAGGAGTGAAGGGTGAATGCAACCAGACCCAGGTGAGTTTATAGCTGGCTGTTCACTGTTGTGTTTTACTACCAAAGGGGCTGTAAGAGACCATCGTAAACACAGAGATAGGTAGGAGAGCTGCACCTATTTGTAAATGGTCCACAAATCTGGTGGAAACTTTTTCTATTGTGGTAACAACACACATGAAACCATTTTTAAATGTACAATTCTGCAGCGTTTAGTACATTTATAATGTACAACTATTACCACTACCTGCTTCTAGAACACTGTCATCACCCCAAAGTAGACTCCATAGTACCCACTAAGCAGTTGTCTCCCCACCCCCCCAAGTACCTCCATCCCAGCCCCTGGTAACCACTTCCTGTCTCTATACATGTATGCTAATGCTCTTAGTTCCCTCTTGCAAAATGTACCTGGAAAAGACCCTTGAAAGATCGCCATTTCAGAAAATAGCAGCTCCCTTTCTGATCAAGCTTCTGCCACAGCACTTTTGCCTGGCTCCCCAGGGATCTACCTGCTAATTACCTAATGGAAGGGCACAGATGCAGGTGAACAGTCAGCTGCCTCCCCCAGGGGAGCCATTGCACCAGCCACTGAAGATGCCTGGGAACGTTAATGCCCATTAGAGAACGTCCAGATCTCTGGGGACCAGCCAGGCTTTTCTGGAACATGGGTGGGTGAGACTGCAGAGTGATGGAGTGGAACAGTGAAGAGTTGAAATTGGACAGGCCTGAGTTTGAATCCTGGCTCCTCCACATATTAGCTATGTGACCTTGACCAAGTCACTCTACCTTCCTAAGCCTCTGTTGCCAAAAATGTACGATTGAGGTGGTAAAACCTATTGTTCTAGGGTTGGGAGAGGTTACAGAGGAAAATTAAATGACACTTAATATCCATTTGCTATTTACTTTAATCCTTGGATCCCTGTCAACGCAGGAAGAAGTTATATTTACTGTACATGAGCTGAAAATTAAGAGGAATGGTAAGGATCTATGTTTACATGGAAAAATGAACACACATTATGTCACCGCTACTGAGATGAAAAACAAATGTAGTAAATTTTAGGTCAAATCTTGGTTTCACTTCTCTCTCTGGTTACTGGTCCAGGTTCAAAACCCAAGGGCTTCTGAGTCTGGGATTAACAAATTAAAGACTTCCACTTGCTTTCCTTTATGATAGTGAAAATTATATCAAACACTAGTTACTGCTATTATAATAATATATGTTAAAATGGGTTGACAGTTCTTTCACAAAGTGCAGGAAATCAATTGTTGAAAACAAACTGTGTCCTAGACATTGTGCCACGTTGAATTCCAAAGCTATTTTCTCATGCTAAACACCATTCTGCACAGTGAGGTTAAAAGATTAATTAAACAGGAATACTGTAATCAGACCGTTTTTATTTCAAATCCCAAGTGCACTAAATGCATGATTTTGAAGCAGTTACTCCGTCAAGGGTCAACATGTTCATCTATATTATAGAGATGATAATTGTACTAGCTCCATAAAGTTATTAACTGAGATAACCTAATGAAGTATTTAGCATAGGGTACCAAGTCAACAAATTTAGATATTAGAATTACAATTGTTAATAATAAGAAGCAAACACAACACACAGTGATGAGTTCTGCTGGGCCATTTGGATATTTAGAACATCATTCTCGGGCCATACACAGTTATCAACTTAAAAATTAGCCTGCTATATTTGATCAACATTTAATTAATTTACCCCTAATGTCTTGGCAGGGCCAGACCAAATGATTTCATGGGACTCAGAGGTTCTGGTTGGGTGTCTAAGTCTACAGTGGGGCCCTCACTCTAATAGGAAACACTAGAGGTGGACAAGGGCCCAAGGGCAGGGGAAGGAGTTCCCTTTATCAAATAGAGGGTGTTACACATTGGGGCTGACTAACACTGAGATGTGCTGCTCAGATAACCCCTCCAGGGACGAAGGCCTCAGCTGGAGAAATGCCTTGTTTACTGCTGGTGACTGATGGGAATAAAGGCTGCCTCACTTAGGCAGATTCAGAACAACTCAGATGGGACTTCTCAGCAGCAGATCTCCCTGCGGGGCCTCTGGCTTCCCTGCCAAGCGGCCTCCTTCCTTTCCTTTCCTGGATGTGGCTCCCGTGACCAGGCCCTGATGAACTTCCAGCCCATGACCCGCACCTGGAAGTCAAATATGTTTTCTTTACTCAGCACAACAGTTTTTTACTCAGCACAACATATTAGATAAGGACACTATCTTTATTGAGGAGACAGGACCAGATGTGAAATTGCTCAAGGGCACTTGGGTAGTTAAAGATGAACCATCATGGGAATCCATAGAAGAGCCACTCCACTCTGTTTGACTACCTGTGTCCTTTAACAGCCTTAAACTTTATTACCAGTACAGACATCCAAAGAGAGTCTGGGTTCTCTTTCTCAGGCCTGGAATCAAACTCCCCATGGGATACCCATTAGCCCAACTTTGCATCTGTGCTTCCCTGCTCCTGAACCAGTCACCTGAATCTTAGGGGTGAAATCATAGTAGAATATAGCTGATTGATCATTTGGCAATGATTCTGACTGGGTAAGAGGGACTTCCTTGCAAAGAGGTGCTGAACAGACAAGTTCAAAGCTGTCCACAGAATCACCACGTGCCATCCTGCAGCCTCTCCATGTCCCCCTGCTTCCAGGCCTCTAATCCTGACAAGTACTTGAGTTGAAATTGTTCCTATTGCTAGTTTAACATTTATGTGTTCTTGACCATGATGAGGTTAAAAAGGAGAGAAAGTCAACTGGGATCAAGGACATATGTCAGCAAAGCCCCTGATATGAAAGGTAGAGAAAAAGGCTCAGAGATTCTCTTCCTCTGCCACTTTTCATTTCATTTGGGAAAGTTAGGAGTGTGATTTTTCAAGATCACACTGAATTTGTGGCACAATGGTACCCATTTTTCCAGGCTCTTGGTCTGGTGTTCTTTCCTTTACAAAAAAAAAAAAAAAAAAAAAAAAAAAAGGATTATTAGAGCAATTACCAACTGAAAAGAACTCAAAAATTAAGATGAAGCACCTTTAGGATAAAGTAAGTCAACAAAAAAATGGAATTTTGTTTGTATAAATTTGATTTATATGCCATTTTTTCTCAACATTTACTTACTCTATAAAGTCAAGGGACAACCCACAACACTCATACCATGACTAATGCTGATATAGTTCTGAGGCAGCTATTTTGACAAGTAATTTTGAGGCAAATATATTCTTTGAATGCAAAAACTAGTATGTTTAGAATTAGTCAAGCAGACCCCTAATTAACAGATCAGTTGTTTGGGGCTTTGGGGAGTGTTCTCGGAGGAGGATTATGCGGCAGCCTAGGCAGGCAGAAAGCTCACGGATGGGGGTGGGAGATCTGAGTTCCACCCCAGCTCCAACCCTTGTTCTAATCCACTAGTCAGTCATTTCCCTTCTCTGAAACCCAGCCAACCTGGGCTGTGAGGGCTGCATCTGTCTGATGGGCAATAGATCCCTGAGCTCCTCTCCCAGGAAGTGGCAGGTGACCACTGCAGATCCCAGCCCAGTCTCTGGCCCAGACCCCAAGCTTGGTCAGACATCTCAGCGCTGGATGTCTCTAGACTTTGCAGAGGCTGAGAATGGACCTAGTGTAGACTGCAGTGGTGGAGCCACGGATGAAAAGAGTGAGTTTTCAGCCAGAACTACTCCATCAGCTTATGTGTGAAAGAAATGACAGTGGGAGGAAGAAAGAGCTTTGCGTTCCCCGGGTCATAGAGAAGTGAGTGGCCGAGGCAGACCGGAGCCCAGGTTATCTGACAACTAACCTCCATGCCTGTGACCAAAGCTTTCCCCACTTCCACCTCCCTAAAAGCCTCGTTAGATGAAGTAAATGGTGAGGGTTTGTACTTTTTGCAAAGAGAGAGTCTAATTATGCTGCTCCATTTTTTCCCCACTCCCTGAAGATGCCCTATAAAATTAATACAATAACAATGAAAAAGAGCCCATAATAATTTATCGTGTTTACCACGTTGAGTACTTTGCTAGGTGCTTCACATGCATTATCTCATTTAAATGTCACAGCAGTCCCCTAGTGTATCTATTAATATTATCCTCAATTTACAGATGAGGAAATGAGGCTTGCAGAGGTTTCCTAAGGCCATACAGTTAGCAATCATCAGGACCCAAATGAGCAGCTCACATTCTTTACAAGAGAGCACAGACAACACGTCTCAAATGCAAGGGCTTCAGAGGCGGGGGGCTTGTGTGTGGACTAGAAAGTTAGGTAAGGGGGAATCTGCAAAAGGCAGAGTCCAGGCTGGTGAGACACAAGCACCCTTGCTCCAGGCCCTGGACCCCCCCCCCTGGGGCTAAAGAAAAGGGTGAGGTCAAAGCAGAACTTCTCAGCAAGAGGGGCCATTCCCTTGGATAGGTGATGGGAGCTGTCAATCAAAGCCAGAATGAGGGAGAGGCCTGGAAGTGCCTGAGAACTCTGTTGAGGGCTGAGAGCAGAGTGAGGGGCGGGTCCTAAGAAGAGAACAGCTCACTAAGCAGAACCAAGACACAAGATCAGAGAAGGATGCATGGCCTGAGGGACTTTGTCACCTGCAGGAGCTAAGCATAGATTCTGTAAGGAGAGCTGGTGGGTCCCAGGGGCCTGAGGAAGGCTTAGCCTAGTGATGGTGCATAAACAAGTAGCCCTGGCTGTGAAGAGATGAAATTGAGGTACCAGAAACGTTGAACCAGAAATTCAAAGATTTGAGTTCTAATCCAAGTGAAACTAGGCCTGCATCCCCTTACTAAAACCTTCAGTGGTGTCCCATCCCCACCCCCATCCCTGCTGACTATAACAGTGGTCGGCAAACTCATTAGTCAACAGAGCCAAATATCAACAGTGCAACGAATGAAATTTCTTTTGAGAGCCAAATTTTTAAAACTTAAACTTCTTTTAATGCCACTTCTTCAAAATAAACTCACCCAGGCCATGGTATTTTGTGGAAGAACCACACTCAAAGGGCCAAAAAGCCACATGTGGCTCACAAGCTGCAGTTTGCCAACCACTGGACTATAGGATAAAGTCAAGGTCCTTAGCAAGGCATTCAGGATACTTAAAAATAAAAATTATACAATCTCCTTGACTTCCCATTCCTGGTTTTTTATTCTCAAGCCATTTCTCCAGCCCATGCCTTTGCCTGTACTATCTTCCCAACCCTTCACCTGGATTCCATCTCTTCCACCTTCAAACATGATGTGTTACCTCCTCTAGGAAGCCTTCCTGATGCAACTCCCCATTAGGCTAAACAGGGTATTTCTCTTCTCCTTCCTTGAATTTCCTGGCTTATTTCCTGTGTTAACCATACTACGTTGGAATTTCCAATTTATGTGCCTGTGCTGGTCTTTCCCACTAACGTACATTTCTTAAGGCCAGATCAGTGTCTGGTATATCGCCCCATGGCTGAGGTAGGCTCAGCACACAGTAGCTAATCAATTAACATTTTCTGGGTGAACAAACACAGAAATGGTTTTGTTGCTATATGACTTACAATTCCCCTGTGACTCAGTTTACCTAGCTAAGACCAAGACCCGTCTCCTGCCCGCCTCACAGGACTGCTGAAGTGGATCAGACTGGGTGATAATAATGAAAAGCTTTGAGTGCTTTAAAGCCAGCAGCAGTGTAAGGAGTTCTTATAATCTCCTGCCTCCCCCTTGGGGTGTCGGAGCGCCTGTACTATCTTCAGCTGCTTTGTCCGTCTTTAGAGCAAGTTTTCCTCCCAAAGAAACCAATTCAAGTTTGTGCCAGATAAACGATGATAAAGATCGTAGTGATATTCCCCTCTTCCTCCTCCCTGTCCTATTTTCATGAAGACAGGCTGCCCCAGAGGAGAGGAGAAAGAGTGGAAATGTGACAGGCATGTTCTCCCCAGTAATACGTCTGCACACTGCAGCAGGCCAGAGAACTCCCAGGTGTAGAACTCCCGGGGGGAGACAGGAATAATGACTTGAGATCCCAGGAATTCAGGTCACAAGTAGGAAACAGGATGAATCCTGTTTTCCCAAAGACATCTTAGATTTGGTTTTTGCTCAAAGAATATGTTGTTGAGTTAAAATTCAGAGCACAGGGGGTTGGGGTGTAAGGATGTGGGCTTTGGTCCAGACAAAGGGTCAACTAGCTGTGTAACCTCAGGGGAGTCCCCTTTGCTTTCTGAGCCTAGCATTTCTTCATTTGTAAAAGGGGACAATGGTGATATGAAAACAAAAGTTTAGTGAGGACCAACTGTGAACCAGCTGGACTCAACTATGTGCTTGGCACAGTCTTCCGGCACAGTTCCTTCACAGAGGAGAGGGACGAAGCCCAGGATGACAAGGTGGCTGGCTGTAGTCACAGCACTGGCAGGCTAGGGGTGCTGTGCCTGACTTCAAAGCCTGCATCCCCCAGCCCGACCATGGGTCCTCATGGAAACCAATAGAATGACGTTGGAGGTGGGGTGTTAAAATTTCACACGATTGGGAGGTACTATAGTTTAGCCCTAATGATGGATTAGCCTTTAGGAAATAATACTGATGTTTTTTAGAACACTAGGAAGGAGTGAGAGTGAGGAATGAAAGGAACTAAATAAGATACTTTTATTTAATTTGGGCTTTCTCTTGCCCAAAATAATCATTCCAAGTTGATGGAGATAGAGTGGAGGATACTAAGTAAGTCTTTATATTTTGTCCAAATGTTTGCTAGACATAAGAACAGGTAAAAGAAACGTTCTTCTATGCAGCCCAGACTCTCAAATGTGCCACTGTTGTTTTGACCTTGGACATGACATTTAATGTAGAGACTTGAAAAAACAAACAGACAGGAGCTAGACTCCCCACTTACAAGACTACTGCTATTTCTCTATCTTCATTTGGAGAAAAGGTACTGGAGCCTGAAGGTATAATTTCTAACATGACTTCCTGTGTGCCTGAAACTCGCCCTATGGTAATGTCGCCTGGACATCAGATGCTTTAACCATAGCCAGGTGACTGTGGCCCAGGAAGGTGTAGAAAATGCTGGAGAAGCGTTTAGCCAATACACCTTGACTTGAATCCCAATCCTGTCCTGCTTCATGCCACATTTTTTACTCATCTAGAAAAATATATTGCTATAACCAAGTCACAGGACTGGCATGGAAGTCACTGATTCCCCAACCATGACCTCGAGGCCCACTACCTTCAGTGTTTTCCACCTCCCCTGTTAGTGGTCTAGTGTATGCCCAATCCCCCTTCAGATCCTCAGTCTCTGCCACCTCCTTGGGGAGGCCATCCCAAGCCCAGATGAAGTCTTCATGTTAAAACACTCACTGAACCATGGAATCTGCCTGCATAATGTTTTTCACTATTCATAATAAGACATTTGGGGATTATTTGATTAATGAGCCTCTCCTATGAGATCCTAAGTTTCACAAAGGTAGGGACTTTGTTGTTGTTTTTTGTTTGTTTTAATTAATATACTAGTAACCTGGTACATGAAATTTGTGCATGGGTAGGGTCCGTAGGCCTGGACAGTAATCAGGGCTGATCAGGTTCCCCTGCCTCCCAACCTCCCACCGCCTCCTTCTCTTGCTCCCTCAGTGCCCTGCTGCCACTGCTGATCACCCGCCATGTTCCACGCTGCCCCCTGATGGTTGTGCACGTCATAGCAAGTGATCTAACTCCTGTTCTCCCAAACTCCCAAGGGGACACTTCGCATATATAAGCCTTTTATTTAAATATAAGTTTTTTGGTTTTTTTTTCCAGACAGGAATAGAGAAGGAGAGAGAGATAGAGAAATCAATGAAGAGAGAGAATCATTGATCAGCTGCCTCCTTCACATCCCCTGTTGGGGATTGAACCCACAACCTGGACATGTGCCCTGACCAGGAATTGAAATGTGACCTCCTGGTTCATAGGGCAATGTTCAACCACTGAGCCACACCAGCTGGACAGTCAGTTTTGGTCATTAGGTATTCCTAGCACCAACACAGTTCACAGAAAGTTATAGGTACTGAGTAGATATCAATTGATTGAATAAGTAAGCAAATAAATGTAAGAAATAAAAATGAAAGGGAGGTGGAAAGGGAATAAGTAAGACAACCAGCTAGGTAGCCAATCAGAGATGTCCATTCAATTTCTCTACACCTTTCAGGTGTACCTTCTCAGTTCCCAGTGCTGTGCACACTACAGGAGAGTGAGGGGATGGTACAAGATATACATTTCAGGTAAATGAAATTTCAGAGACCTACGAGAACTTTTCTGACCCCCATCTCAATATGAATTGGATCCATTTTTATTCTCTCTCAGAACTGCTCCTTTCCTTCCTAGCACTGGGCACAATTTATTTGGTAGGTAATCTTATGTGTATCTACCATCCACATTGGGTGACAACTATAACTCAGCACCTGAGACACCTGGTAGGTTCTGAATGTCAATCGCCAATCTAGTGCCATGGGGGATACAGGGATAGATATAAGAAATGGATAATATGCCTGATATTAAGCATTACTAAAAGAGATGGAAAAAGACACAATGAAATGAAAAGATATTCCGTGTTCACACACTGGAAGAATCAACATAGCTAAAACGTCCCTATCACCCAAACCAATATACAGATTTAATATAATCCCCATCAAAATCCCAATGACTTCTTAAAATTTATATTGAGAGAGAGAGGAAAGGAGAGGGAGAGAGAGCGAGAGAAATGTTGATATGAGAGCAATACATCAATCAGGTGCCTCTTGCACGCCTCCCACTGGGGATTGAGTCCACAGTACAGGCATGTGCCCTGACTAGGAATTTAACTGGTAACGTTTTGATGCACAGGATGATGCCCAAATAACTGAGCCATACTGGCCAGGGTCCAGTGACATTTTCTAAATAGAACAAAAAACAATAATCAGATTTGTATGGAACCACAAAAGACCCTGAACAGCCAACACAATCCTGAGAAAAAAATAATAAAGCCAGAGGTATCACACTACCTGGGTTCAAATTGTAATACAGAGCAATGACAATCAAAATAGCAAGTTATTGGCACAAAAAAAAAAAGATACACAGACCAATGAAACAGAATTGAGAGCAAAGAAATAAAACCACATATAAATCGGGAAATACTTATTGATGAAGGAGCCAGCATAGATCAGTTGTTGAGCGTTGACCTATGAACCAGGAAATCACAGTTCAATTCAATTCCCAGTGTAGGGCATGCAGAAGGCATCCAATTAATGATTCTCTCTAATCATTGATGTTTTTGTATCTCTCTCCCTCTCCCTTCCTCTCTTAAATCAATAAAAATATATTATTTTTTTAAGAATCTGAAATAATAAATTACATAGAAGAAGACATAGGGACTAAACTTAAGGGCCTTGGTCTTAGGAAAGCTTTTATGAATTTGACCCAAAGGCTAGGGAAGTAAAGGCAAAACTAAATAAATGGGACTATATCAAACTAGAAAGCTTTTGC
The DNA here is from genome assembly GCF_964339955.1 of Pipistrellus hanaki. NCBI lineage: Eukaryota > Metazoa > Chordata > Mammalia > Chiroptera > Vespertilionidae > Pipistrellus > Pipistrellus hanaki. Next base: position 17,743,114 of record NC_140507.1, read on the forward strand.
ATAGTACAACATACCACTGACAAAACAAAATGCAACCAACTGTTTGGAATAAGATAGGAAGTTAATATCCAATATATATATATATACACACATACACACACACACACATATACAACTCAACAACAAACAATCCAGTTAAAAAATAGGCAGGGGACCTCAACAGACTCTTCTCCCAAGAAGCTATACAAATGGCCAACATATATATGAAAAGATGCTCAAATTCACTATCAATTAGGGAAATGCAATCCAAAACTACAATGAGATACCACCTCATATTTGTTAGAATAGCCATTGCAAACAAGGCAAATAAAAACAAGTGTTGTGGATAAAAAGGAACCCTTAGCAAAAACTGGTTTGGCTCAGTGGATAGAGCGTCAGCCTGCAGACTGAAAAGTCCCAGGTTCAGTTCCGGTCAAGGACATGTACCTTGGTTGTGGGGACATCCCCAGTGGGGGGTGTGCAGGAGGCAGCTGGTCGAAGTTTCTCTCTCATTGATGTTTCTAGCTCTCTATCACTCTCTCCCTCTCTAAAAAAAATCAATAAAATATATATTTTTTAAAAAGGAGCCCTTAAATCACTGCTGGTGGGAATGTTAACTAGAAAACAATATGGAGGTTCCTCAAAAATTAAGAATAGTGCTACCATATGACCCACCAATCCCTCTTCTGGGTATTGACCTAAAAAACTCAAAAACATCTATTTACAAGGATATATGTACCCCTATGTTCACTGTGGCATTATTCACAATGGCCAGGACATGGAAACAACCCAAGTGTCCTTTGGTAAGATGATTGAATAGCATGTAGTACATATATACTATCGAATACTACTCAGCCATAGAAAAGATGAAATACTGCCATTTGTGATGACATGGATGGGCCTTGAGAATATTACTCTAAGTGAAATAAGTCAGTCAGAAATAGCTAAGAACTATATGATTTCATTCATATGTGGGATACAAAACTGAAACTCATAGACACACATAACAGTATGGTGGTTACCAGAGGGAAAGGGGATGGGGGTAGTAAAGGGGGCCAAATATAGGTGACAGAAGATGATCTGACTTTGGGTGGTGGGCACACAATGCAATGTTCAGATCATGTATCACAGAAACGTACACTTGAAACCTATATAATCTTATTAACCAAGGTCACCCCAATAAATTTAATTTTAAAAAGAAGCCATCGATCCAATGAGGAGCATGAGGAGAATAATGAATGTGGAACACCTTGTTAAATGCTGTGTGAACATAAATGATTATTGGGTTCCTATTGTGAAGCTTCTGGTAGAAATTTCTGAGTGATAAAGCCTGAAAGTTGGGAGTTTTTAGGGACTGATTTTCTTCTAAGGGTCATTTGTTTCATTCAGGAAGTGCTTAAGGAGCCCCTACTATGTGCCATACAATGTCTTAGTAAGCAGAGAGCAGTAAGCAGGATGGCTTGGATCCCAGCTCTCATGGAGCTGGAAGCTCCCAGAAGTAGCAAAATCTTTCCTTCTTTCTCATCCTTAACATGTTACTCCCCTGCAGACAAAAGGCCTCCTGGTGTAGACTGCAGGATCCCTAATCCAGGCTCATTTTACAAAAGCACTTACACCGAAGAAATCACCTGCCAGGCATCTGGAAGCTGCTCATCGATTTATAACAGTCAACTTCATCCTGTCTCTCATCCTAATTACTCCAGCTCCCCGCCACCATTCTCCCTACTGTCCTATCCACATGCCTTCACCCCATACCCTTTCATTCCTCCTACACAGGCCCCCACCCCAGCTTCCCTGTGGTCCCCCAATATCTGCCTTTTTTTTATTTCCAAGAGAAAGAACCACCCTGGCCATAAGACAAGAAGGTTCCAGGGACGCTGATGGAAATAGCAGGAGCCAGAGCCACCCCACTGTCTGTCCCTGAATCACAAGGGGAGCAATTCAGGCAGCAGCTTGAAGGGAGGAAAAGAATGCTGGGGCCCTAGAGAGGCATCAGATAAGTAAATCAAGTTGTAAAAATAGCTTCAGTCTCTTGCAGTGAACTTAACTTGAGGAAGATTTGCCCAGTGATAGGGACTTTAAAGACAGCTCAACAATGACCATAGCTGAAGGGTCCTTCCCTGTAAAGACCAACTTCATTACAAAGATGTCCTGGCTCCTCAGGGAGGGGAACCCCTCAAGCTTCTGCCCAGCATTCAATTCAACCTGGCCTCCTGAGAGCTAGGGAGGGGTACAGAAGAGGGCATCACGTTGGCACACGCTGGCAGTTGTTGGAGTCAAACTGAAGACAAGTTGAGGCTGCAAAACACTCTGACATCAAAGAAAGGGAAAGAGCGGGAGCCAGCGCAGAAAATTCATTCAAGGAAATTAATCAGAGGAGTGATGTCCTGGTGTCTGCACTGCCACTAATTTCATGGCAGCAGGGTGGGTGATGGCTCTCCCTGAGCCTCAGTTTCCCCATCTCAGGAGTGAGGGGCACGGGCAGCACAGGGTTATAATCTGGCATTCTCGGCACACCTGCCTTTCACTTCCCGGATCTGCTGTCCTTGCTCCCCCGGAGGCATTGCGCCGCGCCAGCCAGTTATGAGCTGCGAGGCCTGGGGCAGCATGATTTACTGCCGTGGCGGTCACACCCAATGGTACCTTTGGAACTAGCCCGCCATCCACAATCGTGAGTGTCACTGCTATTGGCCTCGTGGGAGCCATCTGTTTCCTCCCTGCCCTTCAGTTTCTCGGCAGAAGGTGAAAGGCTCCTGCTTGTTTCCCCAGGCTCTGTGAGATCCGCACCTCAGAGCACAGGGGCAAATCCATCTCCAGGGCTGGCCTCAGGCAAGAGGACCATGGCCAGCCCCAGGCACAGCATCAGTGGGATAGCGGGCATCCACTCCACTCATCTGTTTGAGGTCCTACTATGTGATCCTACTCTGTAATCCTACTCTGTGCCCCTTTAGGTGGGTGGGGAACCCAGTTCCATTCCCCACGTAGTCTCCCTCGGCCTGGAATGTCTTTTGCCTTTTTCTTTTTAAAGCTCTAAAATGCCTTTTATTTGGATTCCCCTTCAGGTAGCATCTTCCCTGTGAAGTCTTCCCTGATGTGCCCACCGAACTAACTCTTCCTCTCTGTGCTGTGGCCCAGGGCCCTCTGATACCTTCACTTCATGCCCACTCCAACCTGCTCTGCTTTGTTATTAGTGACTTACGGCTCTCTCTTTTATGCGCTGGCTGCAGGTTCACTGAGCTGAAGGAAGACAGCATCTCTGTAAATTGATCCTGATCAGCATCTTGTACCCTCAAGGCCCTCTGGGTATGTTTTCTCAATTGGAGGAAGACAGAGTAAGACAATCAGAATGGCACATTTGCGAAGCCAGTGGCTGCTGGCAGCTAAGATTTCTTAGTGGATTTTTGCTACAGCGCACTGCGAGCACTCTCCCCAGCTCTACAGCTTTAAATGCCATTCTAGGCAGATGACTCTCTAAATTTGTACTGTTAACCCTGATTTGTATGCTGAGCTTTAGCATCCTCTGCCTCTTAGATGTCCAATGCCCAGCTCAGATGGAATATGTCGATAGCAGAACTCTTGATTTTCATCTCCAAACATGTTTACCCCCAGGCTTCCCCAGCTCAGGAAATGGTACCATCAGGCATCCAGTTGCTCAAATCCAACACCTGGAACCTTCTTGACACCTCACCCCCTGCAGCTCCTGTCACCTCTACCTCCTAAGTACTCTGTGTCTGTCCTCTTCCTCCATCACCACTGCTAAGACCTTCAAACCACCATAGCATTCAACCTGGATGATTGAAAGATGCTACTAGAACTCCGGGCTTCCTTCCACTCTTGCCCCCTTAACAATCCATCTATGGGCCAAAGGGATCTTTTAAAAATGTACATCACATAGTACCATTCTGCCTCTTAAAGCCTTCCTCTGGAATCCGATACAATTAGAGCAGAACCTAACTCCTCTCCTTGGCCTTCCGGCCCTGTTACCTATCCAACCTCATGCCCGGGAGCTCCCTCCAGGCTACCCTCTCTGCTCATCAAAGTCCCCAAGTTCACTCCTGTGCTCCCAGATCCCCAAATGGCCGGCACTTCTTTACAATGAAGACGTCTACTTAACTGTCACCTCCTTCCCTGACTGCTTAATCTAAATGTCTCCCGCCCCACACAGCATTCTGTCATATTGCCCAGTTTTAATTTTGTGTAGCACTTATCACTGAAATCATCACCTTTATGTGTTTGCTGTGCTTCCCTTATAAGATGGTAAATATTATGAGACTAGAACTTGCCTATCTAGTTCATCATTTTATACTTAGGATCAAAGACCGTCCCCAGCACATATTGTATATTCACAAACACCCACAAATGATCAGTCAGCCAAATGAAATAAGAAAAGTGACAGGCACAGGAAGGAGTAGACTAGGGACTGGTATGAGCTCCTCAACTCAGAATGACAAGTGGTGACGAAGGTCAGGTTGTGAAAGGAGACTGCTAGGGCATTCTGCCTCTTTCTCTGATCAGCCAGTTTCCAAATTTTGTTCTGGAATCTTCATGCTTAGACAAGGAAAAAACAAGTATCTAACTGATCTATAATCTTTATGAGAAACAGTAGAAGCAAAACCCTTACATAATTGGTATATAAATCATTTCAGATGTGAGTAATGATACCAGGACAGGCCATTTGTTTCAAACATTAGAGACTTTAAAGCTCAATTTAGTTGTATTTCAAATCCTTTCTGGAGCTAGATTGAGCTACTCTTGGAAGAAATGAGTTCCCTTGCACTGGAGGTATTCAAGCAAAGACTGGCTAGCCTCATGGCATGTTAGAAAGAAAATTCAGCCACCTGAGCAGGGCTGGCAGACTGGATATTCTCCAAGAACAATCCATTGGTTTGATCTCAGCTTGTCAATTACATAACACAAATCACGATGAAGATGCTGTTGCTGCTATAGTTCACAGTGAAGATGATCACAACAATGGCTAACATTTATAACTGCTTATTATAAGCATTTCAAGTACTTAATTGCTTTATCTCAATCTAGAAACAAGCCTAAGAAGGCAGTATTATTACCTTTATTTAACCAATGAGAAAATTGAGGCAGAGAGAACTTTAAAAACTTACCCAATGTCACAGAGCTGGTTCAGAAGGCTCAGGGCAGGTAATTCAGTACAGCTCTGTATGACCTACTCTTAACCAAACCTCTTATGATCAGTTTCATGAGTACAATGGCAGAATGTGTTAAGTTGTTCTTTAGGTATTGAGATTCCTGAAAGAAAAAAAAAAAAAAAAAGAGAGAGTTCTAGCAGGTATGTTGACTACAGGATATGCTGGCTACTTATACATAAGTGCATATAAGAACAACATTCAAACTGGGATGAATTAGAGCAGCCAACCATTATACTGAAGACACCATGATGAGAATTCTGCTGGGAGGTCTGTCACTGCCTTGCTGTGTGACCCATGTACCTTGCTTTGCCTTTCTGGACAACATTGAGTTAAAATAAAAAAGGGAAATCAGATGATCTCTAAAGTCAGTTCTATAAGTGTCTAGGTATTTATAGAAACTGAATCCTACCTACTCATCTATCAAACTATTTTAGAAGTGAATAGCAAGTGAAGTATTCCTCTTTCTGAGGATTGAAGCAAAATGCAAATTCAGAAGTCACCAAGCACTCCTCCAAACAACAGGGATCTCAAGCTGTGGGTCAAATGAGGAACCGCGAGGTGCTGCTAAAGTGAACAGTCTAGAAACTCTACTTCTTCTCTGAGAGACTTATGCGTAAAAGGGAAAATGAGTCCTAAAATTGCTTGTTTATTATTTAATGCAGTATATACTCTGTTTTCTAATTAAAAATGAGAGGCCTTATACCCAAAGGGCAGAAGTTGTTCAGTCCCAATAGAAGATTCTGCAGATAAAGAAGCACACTGTATCCTCTTCCTCTAGGTCTTGCAGGAGAACTCTGCCTCCTTGAAGACTGCCATAAGCTATGAAGGATGTCTTCTAAATCACAATCGAGTCCACACTTAAGGGCCAATAAACTTTTATCTAAAAAACAAACAAAATATCTTTTAAAAAAAAGTCACCATGCTGGTTTTCTGATGAACTCTCTGGAAGCCCTGATTTGCCATGTGGACTCAAGCCATGTATCTGCTAGAGGATCATCTCAATCTAACTTTATCTCCTTCAGGAAGCATAGGAAAAGCACTGCCTCGTCTCTGCCACCGTCTAGCCATGTGACTGTGAGTGAGTTCCTTCGTTCCTCTAAACTTAATTTGCCTTGTCAAGGGAATTTTACTGGTAATGGAAATCAGACAGTTTAAAGTGAATCCACTTAAAACAAATCCTAAAATGTTATGCTAAACAGTAGGAGGGATACCATTGGGACTTCAATTTTAAAATAATACCAAAATAATTAAAGTAAGTTATTTCTAGCTTATATTTAGAGTACTATTGTAACTCCATATTAATTCTAAGAAACAACAGAGAATAAATATGATATGGTGGAGTTGGGGGCACAACTTTTTCCAAAAGAAGTGCAAAGCCAGATACAATCTTGTTTATGTTGATGTTCACAGATGATCATTAACAGGGTTAAGTTTTAAAAAATGTTTAAGAGTAATAAAAGCTTTCCCAAAGGCCTTTCATAATCTTTCAATTAAACATTTTTCTTTGAAAGAGTTTATTGTGTTTATTCCTCAGTGATTCCCTCTTTTTTTAATTTAATTTTATTTATTTCAAAGAGGAAGGAAGAGGGAGAGAGAGAGATAGAAACATCAGTGATGAGAGGGAATCATTAATCAGCTGCCTCCTGCATGCCCCACACTGGGGATCAAGCCCTCAACCTGGGCACATGCCCTGACCCTGAATCGAATCATGACTCCTGGTTTCATAGGTTGATGCTCAACCACTGACCCTTGCTAGGTGGGAGATTCTCTCTTTTTCATTGTGAAAACTCAGATCCTTATTTGCTTTTTTCCAACATAACTTTCAGTAACTTCACAAAGTAATCTATATGATAATTGGTAATTTTACTTTACAACTGCTTTGAATAATTACTTGATATTTATAATATCTACTAATTATCAGCAGACTTGCCAACAAAAACATTGTAGGGTGGGTGGGAAAACCGTTGTTAAGCAGAGAGGAATGCCCGAGTGGGGCTAATTTTACCAGTTCATCAGTGAATATTTTCCTAAGACAGTTTTCGTTTGTCTGTGCAATCTCAACATTACATGGCCTTGGGTGACCTCCTACCCTCACCCGACCTCTCACACCTTCTTCAAGTCTTTCCTCAAATGCCACCTCAATGAAGCCTTTCCTGACAATCTTACTTAATATTGTAGTCCAATTCCAAGTCCATGTACATTCATCCCATTTACCCCCTTTCTACTCTGGATTCGTTATAGTACTTCAATGGTTAAAGAGTGTAGATAAGAACACCTACCATTTGCAACAGCATAACGAACCTGGAGAGCATTATGCTGAGCAAAATAAGCCAGTCAGGGAAAGATAAACATCACATGATCTTACTCATTTGTGAAATATAATTAACAACATAAACTGATGAACAAAACAGATCCAGAGACAGAGAAGCATTGATCAGACCATCAAACATCAGAGGGAATGTAAGGAAGAGTAGGGGTAAGGGATAGAGATCAATCAAAGGACTTGTATGTATGCATATAAGCATAACCAATAGACACAGACACCGGGGGAGGTGTATATGAAAGAGAAACTAAGAAAATAATCCCATTTACTATTACAACAACAAAAAATAATAAAGTACCTAGGAATAAATTTAAGCAAGGAGGTAAAGGACCTATATTTGGAAAACTATAGGACACTGAAGAAAGAAATTGAGAAAGATACAGATAAGTGGGAGCATATACCGTGTTCATGGATTGGAAGAATTAACATCATTAAAATGTTCATAATACCCAGAGCAATCTATAGGTAAGGAGCGTTTTTAAGATCCCAGCTAAGATGTTTTCTACTTGACACTTTGTTTTAGCTGCCAGCTAATTGCTAATTGCTGCTGCAAGTAGTTGTGAAATCCCTAGGATATTTAGGTTGGAAGAAGCTTTTAATCTGATCCAAATGAATCATTTTACAGATCGAGAAACCAAGGCTTAAAAGATTAAGCATTTGTTCTCAAATCTCACAGCCAAATCATACAAATAAGAACTTGGTGTTGTTAGCATTTATAGGCAAAAGACAAACCAGAGATTTAGAAAAAAAATTGAAGGGAAGAAGAGAAGAAAAGAAACACATTTGGGCAGAAACCAAAGGACACTCGCATACTTTGTGTTTTCTGTCTCAGTAAAGTGAGCAATCCGACGCCCCATGGCCTAGCGGCCACCCTGTCTCAGCTCGGCCTCACATCCAATCCTCACTGCTTTTGCTTTTGTTTCTGTTTTATCAGAATAAGAACATGTTGCCTGATCACAAGTCCCCATCTGATCTGAGTTCCTTGGATTCTAGTTAAGAAATTCCATTTCTCTGGCCTTGGGTGGCTCTTCTCTCAGACAAAAGGTTTTATTCCTCCTGGCTCTCTCAGAAAGCTGTTTCTTACAATCACCAGGATCAGCTGGCACCCGAAACAGTATTTTCAACTAATAAGTCCCTAATTCTTCCCAAACTATTTGCTGGAAAACTTCAATACAGACTATTGTTTAAATTTTGTCAAAATTACAGAAACCAGCCAGCATTTTTTTTTTTTTTTTTGAGCCTTCCTCACACCATTGTGATGGTTTCTTTGTATCAAAGGTGCCTTCCGAGCAGTCACAGAACTGGCCCCAATAGGTGGGTAATTTGGAGGGCACGGGTGGCGGGGGAGATTGGACAATCAGATCATCCCCAGGTTTTTACTTCCCTCCTCCCTCCTCAGGCCTTGCCCACGGAGGGCCTCCAGCTCTGCCAGCGGGAGAGAGAGATGTCTTTATTAGAAAAACCATCCTGGAGGCTGCCAAGCTCTGTGCAAACAGGACAGATTGCTCGGCAAATGAAAGGGTCACCCACGAGTCAGCGGTAAATGAACAGGCTGGGGTGACCCTGACCCAGCAAGCCATGAAAAACGATGGTTTTTACATAAGAAAACACACACACACACACGTATTTCCCATCTAAAACAGCTGATGGGTGTTTTTTCCCTTCCAAATGGACAAAAGGAAGAGGGGGACATGAGACCTTTTTTTAATCCCCCAGGGAGAAATGCTTGGAGAATTAAGAGCCAGGGAGCAGGCTGGGCTGGAACGGGAGCTCTGCAACAGCCAGAACAAGGACAGAGCGTGGCCATATCTATTTGCAGTGGCAGTTGGGCTCCTGGCTGATGGGGGTCCCGGCCACACCAGGCCGTGTGCTTTGTGAAGGGAGGCGCTGGGCCCTGCTTACCAGGGTAACCCTAGCTCCTTCCAGGGCCTGGCCCACCCTGGGTGCTCGCTAACTCCTTGGACAATTAGTTCATAAATCCTACCTTTATTTCCTTTCTTATCTCCCCCGCTCTGTGTTCTCACCCTAAGACAGTGATGCTACATGCTGCATGCCCTCCATGCCCAGTATCAGAATCCAATATAGGCATGTAACTTTTATAAAGGCTGTCACTAATATTATAACATTTAATGCTCAAAATATATTTCTGAGCTAGGTACTACCTCCCATTTTACAGATGAGAAACCGAGGCTCCGAGATGCTAAGGAATGCACCCAAGGTCACAACACAGTTCGGACTCAAAACCGGGCCTGTACTTTAACCCTGACCTCTAAGGCCTCCTCGGTGATTTGGACAGTGACTTGGATTATCGGTACCTCTGGAGTTCACGCAGATCATCCTGTGAACATGCAGACTCTGACGTTGAGGCCTGAGTCCCTGCACTTCTGAAAGTTCCCATGTGGTCGGTAAGCTGCACTTTGAGATCCATTCTTTCTAAGGAAACTTTCTTTCTGATGTCCTCCATTTCTATTAAACAATAAGGTGCTTGTGTGTGTGTGTGTGTGTGTGTGTGTGTGTGTGTGTTAACGTTTAAAAATGTTTGATTTCACTGTGTATTGCTGGTTAGCGAGATATTTAGCAAAGGCTTTCTGGTACAATGCAAAGCCTTAGGGACTTTGCCTGGAATCTCAGAGGGAACATTAAAGGGTGGGAGGCAGAGATCTGATAGGATCTTACATGCACTTTAGAAACTTTAGAAAGTTTCTGGTGGTGGCAGTGGAGGGAATGAGTGGCTTGGGGAGGGACAAGATCAGAAGCGCAGGCCACACAGGAGGCCATTGCAGTGGTCCAGCAAGGGATGATGGTAGCTTGGGGAGGCTCACCCTGCCTCTTTGCTTTTGGTTTTAATTCCCCCATGAATGTGCCATAATTAGCATCAAATGAGTTCTGAGGAAACTAGAGAAAACATCTAATCACGTAATTTTACAGAGAAACACTGAGGTTAAAAGAGGAATTCCCACAGTCTTTCAATTTCTCTACTGGAGGATTTTTCAAAGTACAGTAAGTCCTCACTTGCTGATGTCAATAGGTCCTGTGATTTTAAGTGACATGATGTATAACAAAACCAATTTTACCATAGGCTAACTGATACAAACAAGAGTTCTGTTCCTACGACATCTCATCAATGTGTATAACAAAGCAACACTGAATGAAACGAGATTATTCAAGGACCTGCTACACTCTCTACAGCATATTAATAGATATTATGCATGAAAAATAAAAAGGGAAAAGAAATTCAAGTATGTTTAGGAAACATGTGATTAAATAGCTAAGCAATTTTGTTGACTGTAGGACTTCTCAGAGCTGCTAATCTTTCAAAGTGAGATAAACATATTTCCAAAAGATTTGTTTGCCAAAAATAATACTTTGGGAAATGGTGCCCAGTAGTCTTTCCCTGGATCACACTGCCTCTCATTACTTGGGTGAATTAACTGCATCTTCCAAGTACAGACATACCCATCCACCCCCACCCCCAACCTGCCTCGGAAAACCTCCTATAGCCCATGCTTTTCCTGGCCTAGCTCACTCTCTCCTTTTCATTTCTCATGTTGTTCAAGAAGTATCAATTAACTTGGTATGGTCTGAGCCCCCCGGCAGAAAAATTTATTTTCAAATCAAGGAAGGCAGAGTTAGAAGACTGAGAACAAGTTCTAGCTTTGTTAATATCTTTTTATTATATCACCATAAAAAGTAAAAGCCAACTGGGGCTTTATTTTCACCTTTTTAAAATAATGTGGCATAACCCGGCACTCTCTTCTTCAAGCTCTGTGTCTGTACAGTCAATGTCACGGTTAAAGTCTCCTTGATCTACCTTAGCAAGGTCAGAAACTATCTGACAGGTCAGTGACTTAATTAGACTCAATCTTCCCTGTAGTGTGCCCATGTCCTCCCTTAGCGGCTGCTGATCACTGCTCCTGAGAGGTATGACACCCCCACTTGTATCAGTGCACACCTTCTCCTGTCTCCTCCTATCCAGACACTGAGCTGGGAGCGGGCCTCCTGAGAGTGGGCCACTGTCTTCTCACAAGTGACTGTCTTTTCTCCAGGTAATTGCCCCGCTTGCTACAAGGTGAATGGCCTAGAGCAGGCCTCCCAGTTTCTTGCCCAGTACTCTCCTCTAGGCACCATGACCTTTTGATTATGCCAAACAACTCCTCACTCCCAGCTGCCTTGGTAATCACCAACCCTGCTGTCCTTCAGAGCACAACACAAATTCCCATCAGGTCCACATTCCGTCATCATGTGCCTCAGAGCTGAAGGCCCAGGCTGCCACAGCCAATCCTTTGGTCACAATGAAACAGCCTCGGGGAAGTCCTTGGCTCATTCAGCCTTGCTCCAGCTGCAAGCGAAACCTGCCAGACCTCATTCTTCTCCAGTCTCCCAGCCCTCTCCCTTCTCTGGGCCCATCACCTTTCAGGCAGGCTTCCCAGGGGAACATGGTGTCTCTTGGGGTTGGACTCTGTGTGCATATGGAAATATTACCTGCATAGTTTATCACTCCCAATGAATTCTCATTTCCCCGGCTAAAGGGGTATGGGTCTCTCTATTCGTATCAGTGGAGACAGAAAGATTTTTACATTTCAAATGTGTTTATGAATAAATCTATACTACTTGCCAGTCACTGAACAAGCCATACATTTTAACACTTCCATGTTCATTGCTGGTCCTTAGCTTAGAACAGTGGTCGGCAAACTGCGGCTCTTTGGCCCCTTGGGTTTTTAGCAAAGGCCTGCTTAGGAGTACCCTAATTAAATTAATAACAATATACCTATCTATATAGTTTAAGTTTAAAAAATTCAGCTCTCAAAAGAAATGTCAATCGTTGTACTGTTGATATTTGGCTCTGTTGACTAATGAGTTTGCCAACTACTGGCTTAGAAGGACCTTTTTCCTTTTACTTCCTATTGTCATCCCATGCACAAATAGAAGGCTTCCAAAATGGCTCACTCACATGGCCATTGGTGGGAGGCCTTCATCCCTCACCACCAGGACCTCTCCACAGTATCCTCACAATATGGCAGGCAGCTTCCCTTAGAGTGAGGGATCCCAGCAAGGAGAAAGCCACAATGCCTTATACATCCTAACATCAGAAGTCTCACACTTAAGAGGAAAAGAATTAGGGCCTCCTTTGAAGAGAGGTGTCTCAAAAAAAAAAAAAAAAAAAAAAAAAAAAATATATATATATATATATATATATATATATATATATATATAGTCTAATATATATATTGTGGGCTTACTTAAAAACCACCATAAGGATGTTGCTTATTATATTGCATAGCTTTCTCTCTGAGCCATAGGAGAATCTTCTCTAATCCCACTAGGAAAAACTCTAACACTTTCCATAAGCAGCTTGATTGTTCTTCCCTCCTGTCCCCTGCGAATTGAGTAACTGATTTTGTTTTCCTTTTTGCTCCTCAGGAATGTAAAATCAGATTTGTAGCTGGCCTCCGTCAGGGTTAAAATATTTCATGGCATGCATTTTATATGCGATCCTCATTTCTAAGCTTTGTTCTTTTATTCCCTGGGTTTCCCTGTGCCTCATTTTTCTTATTTTAAGATTTACTCTGCTTTGCTATATGCTGTGCATGCTAATAAGCTGCCTTAAATCCTTGTTTAGGACAAGGCTAGGTTTAAATAAATAAGTGCAAGCATACAAATGTATACATGCATATCTAAAATAGGGCTCTTGATTTACTAGTATATATCCCTAGAGTCAGGGCACCAAATCATTTCAACAAATCCAGGGCATTTTCTCTGACAGATACTGTGGTAAGAAGAAGAACAACATTTACAGCAACTGCTAGTATTCACTGTGCTTTCATGATGTGCCAGGCACTGTGCTCAAAACTCTCACTCCCTTCTTCATTTAACCTTCATGATGTCCTTTTAGTATAAGTACTGCCATGACCCTCACTCTGCAGATAAGTCTTGGAGGGGTAAAGATGCCTTCTCAAGGTCACCTTTTTAGAAAGTGGCAGAGCCAAGGGTCAAATTCAACGTCATTAGGTTCTTAAACCAAACCTATATGCTATTTCTGCTTTTCTAGGGCAAATGGAAACTGTATTTTAACATATTAAATCCACAGAGGTAAATTCAAAATCATCAAGGAGTTACTCAACATGCCCAACATTGCCGCAAGGGATTTGGGGTCTATAAAGGAAGAGGAACACATACAACTGAGGATTTCTTAGTCTAAGCAGCAACAGGTACAAATGTAAGGCAATTTTAAAAGAGAATGTACACGAGTCAAAATGAAGATAACACACAGTAGATGCTACAGGTGATCAATTAAGGCAGGAAATTCCATGCCCTGACAAGGTTACCTAAGGCTTCTAGGAAAAGGTGAGATTTCGTCTGGACCTTGAAGAATAAACTAAAATTGGACAGAGAAGATACTAGAGAAACAGCTTGGGAAGTATCACCACAATACAATTCTCCAGGCGTCATGTAAATAAATCTGTAACCTTTGACCCCTTAGGAACTACTTCTTAGATCAACCAGCTAATGTGCCTGGCATCCTGTAAAGAGGAAATGCTCATGCACAAAATATACATATATGTATATTTCAAGTGTCAAAAAAAAACATAAAAAAAGTAGCAAGAAACATAGGCATTAGAACAGAAAACCAGAGTTGGTACAACAGTGGCTCTGTCAAAAAATTAAAAGCAGAGATGTATAGGGCATATGTACATCATTTCTGATTTGTAAGCTGAATCTGCAAGCATGTTTAAGCCCGGTAGGAAGAGCATTCTTTGTAAGATATAAGCCATATATCATAGTTCCAGCGCAGCAAGATGTGACTGGACTCCTGAGGTCTGTTTGCTCATCTGTAAAATGGGAATAGTACAAATCATTTCTTTGTGAATATTAAATCATATAATTTATAAGAAAATGCTTTCCAGCCCATAAAACAGCATAATGATCCCTATATGAAATCATTTTTTGACATAAAGGTAACAGCTATGGGAGATAACCTGGTACAAACATCTTTCTGATGTCTGAATGCCTGCCACAAACTCTGACTTCTGCTTGGACTTCTCCACTGTCAGGGAACTTCCTTCCACCCACGACTGTGTATCCCACTTGGGGACAACTTATTAATAAACTAAGAGCTGCCTCTTGCCATGGATACATAAAAGAGGAGTAGAGGCAGCCATGCCACATATTGGCCATTGATAGTAGGTCAGAGAGTCAAATCGTAACGGCTTTGTAACTACTCTCCCCATGGTCAGTATCACCGTCACTCTCTTCCTACCAATCCCACTCATTTCCTACGCCCTATCACTCCTGGGGTCTAGGATTGGAATTTTCAGTTTTCCATATCACAATAGAATAGAAATAATCCATAAAGTATCCCCCAGCCCAATATTTGGTGCCCCTACCAGGGGCAGGTAGAAGCTCATGTTAGTGATCTCTTGCTCACTCCCCCAAACTCCCCACTGCCAGACAGATCTGCCTGGGGAACAAGGTGAAGAACCCATTTATTTCCATCCAAACGTCCCCGTGATGGGTAATGAAGCAAGCTGCAGTGGCTGGATCTGCTGTGTAAGGCTGAAATGTCTCTAAATAGAATATGGCTCCAAGTTTTCCATGGGGTACCTGCATCAGCAGTTCTGTATGTAAGTCACTGAGAGGAAGCAACTTTGCCCCTAGCAAATCACATCTGTGCAAAGAGGGGGTGGGGGGCAGAAGTAGGGTAAAGAGATGGGGCCATAGACTGGGAAGGGGCAAGAAGAAGAGGAGAACCAAGAGAAAGAAATAAGGCAGGATAACAGCCCCATTTCTCCCCACTCATTCTCAAAATGTCTCTCAAACCATTCTGAACTACATGCAGATTGCATGCTGTTTCTCTGTTCCAGGCCTTCGCACATGCTCTTCCTGACCCCTGGAATGTTCAATTTTGCTTAACATCACTGCCCATGCTCACTCCTAGGTGTTAGCTGGGATGTCATGTCCTCCAGAAAGCTTCCTGACACCTGGATAAGAAAGAATCTCCTATACTTTCCCTAGCACTGCATTGAGCACACTATATTTCTAAGGACATCTTATTTATCTGTTCCTCACTAATAAAAATAATATCCAACATAGATTGAGAGCTTAATATGTGTTCATGTGTTTCATTTGATAGCAAAATAATTCTCCAAGGTAATACACCCATTTTACACATGCAGAAACAGGCTCAGAGTGGTTTAAATACTTTGAACAAGGTAACAAAGGTTATTTACCCACCATGCTCTTAACCACTATGCTACACATCATATCCCCTGCTATGTATGCTAGGCTACATGGGATAAGGACTGAGTCCTAGTCACATGGTATTCTAGCACTGGTGTGCCCAGCAAGAAGGCGATACTCAATATGTATTTGTTGATTAAAGGAAAGTACCAGAGACTGAATGTTTATGACTTCCCCAAATTTATAGGTGAAAATCCTAGTCACCAAGATGATGATTAGGATGGTGAGGCCTTTGGGATGGGATTAGCATCCTTATAAAAGAGGCCCCAGAAAGCCCCAATGCCCCCTTCTGTCTTGTATGCTTTTATTGAAAAGATGGCAGTCTCCAACCAGGAAAGGGTTCTCCCCAGAACCCCACCACCCTGGCACTCTGATCTCAGACCTCCAGCTTCCAGAACTGTGAGAAACAAATTTCTGTTGTTTATAAGCCACCCAGTCTAAGGTACTCTGTTATAACAGCCCAAACAGACTAAGATGGAATGAAGGGATACAGGAATAAATGAATAGAATCATTACACATTAGAAATGAAAGATTCTCTAGGCTCAATTCTTATTTGAAGAAATTAGGCTAATTGAAGGGCATTACTCTTATGCGAGTGTTTATTTCTCAGGACAGCCAGACACACACACACACACACACACACACACACACACACACACCAGAATTCATTCTAATCAACAAGGGAAGCCAGAACCAGAGTTGTGCCAAGGATCAGGCCCCAGAAGGAGACCATGAATGGGAGATGAGGCAAGGGGCCAAGAGCTCTGGAGGCTAGGAATAGGTAAGGATGAAAGGGCAGACAGGTCTGGAAAGATAATTACAATAATTAAGGGGTGACTAGAAATCTAGTCATTAGTGCTAGCCATGCAGTGTAGGGGGTGAGTTGGTTGCCTTAGAGTCATGGGAGAAAATATACATACACATTTGGGCATGTATATAAATATAGACACTTATAAACATTAATATTTATTTTATTTTTTTAAATTTCTTTATTGATTATGCTATCACATAATTGTCCTCATCCCCCATTCCCATCCCAAACATAAAATTAAAGTGGCTGGTCTACAGAATATGTGTTTTTATAAATAAAGGGAGATGGTCTTCTACACGAATATTTTTATATATTGTCCTAAAAATATATACACACACTTTGATTAATCATAAAGGCAGTATTTATTAAAATACATTTCATTTTCAAAATGGAGCTATCAGCTGTTAAAGTGTGCATATATTTTGGGGATACCCTGTGTAATCCATAAAGATCCATATGGCGTGGGTCAGAATCTGCCTCAGCCCTACTCCCTTATCACTACTCCATGCTGCTCCCCTAAGCAGGGTCTGATTCTCACAGCCTTTCTCTCCATTTATGTATAAAAACACAGATTCTGTAGACCAGCCACTTCAATTTTCCGCACAATTGTTCTTATGGTAGTTTTACTGCTCCAGCCCAAGACACAAATAAGCTAAGAAATGGAGTTAGGAACAACCTTTTCAGGGTCTGAGATGGGTGGGGAAGGGCTCATTCATAAGTTGTCTTACTTAGTACACTGAGCCCATTAAGCTCCATTTCTGCAAAATTCATTGATTGTCCACAGTTGCATGAAACTTTTAAAATGCTATAAACATCTAGTTGATGACTTCTGTGTGCCAGGCACGAAGCTGGAAGTTGCAGAGATGAGTAGCAAGGCCAGAGAGGGACTCAATGTTCAATGAAGGCAGAAGACTGAGCACAAGCAAGGTCCTGGTCCAGGTCTTCTGGGCTACCATAGTGACCAGTCACTCACGAACTGTGATCTTGGATCAGGTCACTGGCCTCCATGTCCCAGTTTCCTCATGTGCACAGTGTAACAGGGCATTGCCTGTCCTCACCTCAGAGGGGTGTCACGAGAAGTAAATGAAACAGCACATCGGAAAGCGTTTTTGCAAAAGTATAAAGCACTCAGCATATTCAAATTGTCATTATTGGAAATTCTTTTCCCTTGCCTCAGTGCTACCCTAGTTAATAAGCACATGCCTGGAATAGACTTTTAACAAATAAAAGAAACCTCACTTGAGTCCAATTGAACGAATTGTATTAAGTGTATTGAGGACCTCTGGCACACAAAATGCAAAGGTATAATTAAACCCTGTCCCAGCTGTGTCAGCTAGGCATTGTCTCCCTATTTTTAAGAGGCTCAGAGAGGTAGCATAACTCGCCTGAGTCACAAACAAATAAATGGAGCTGGTATATTTACATAGGTCAGCCTGACTCCTCTATACCGAGTTGCCCCCCTCTCCCCCTCCTCCCCCTCTCTTTCCTTTCCTCTCCCCCTCTCTTTGCCAGCTGCTTTATTCTGTCTATAGATACTGCCCACCCCCAGCTCTGAGTCAGTAACCTTAAGATAGTCCATCACAATGGATCTCCATACTCCCTAACCCAATGATAATTTTTCTCCTCACTTCACAATTCCATTATTTGGCAAGAAACCCACGAGGGACAAGCATATCAGCAATGAAAGGGGAAGCATATATAAGCCAGTTTCTTTATCAGTCTCTCCCATGCTTGTGATTTCGGGCTGTGAAGGAGGAACGGGAGCTGTAAGTAATGCTAATAGCATCATCCTATGAGCAGCAGATAACAGCTCACAGTCCTGGGGAGGAGTCGCCTCTGTGCGTGTGATTCTTTTGTTACATCCCGGCTGTGAGATGAGATTCAGAGAAATCAGATGTGATGGCTTTACAAACCCCATTAACTCATGGCTGCTCCCCAGCTTCCCAAGAGAGGCACAGGCATCAAGAATGGGCTCACCCATCTACTGCCTGGACAGACACGTTGTGCTTCCTTGCCAGGTGGGGAAGATAAAGCATTCCTGTGGAGAGCCCAGCACCATTGCCCTGGGAGAAGAGAAGTGTCAGGAGGAAGACCTTGTCACTGCTGATGAGCTTCCCTAGGGCACAGGGGGCTGAGCAGGTGGAAAATGAATTTTTAGTGAGAAGCTATAGGGAAGCAGACGGCATCTCAATAGGAGGGGGAAGTTCACATTCCATAGAAAGTGGGTGCACTCAAGAGGAAGTGGGACCTCTGCCCCCAGGCTGCTCATGAAAAGTTTGGAAACCTAGAAGGGACGTCACAGAGCATTATCTATGCCTCTGAAGGCAGTCAGATGATCAGGTGACACCAAATTCGGTTCCAAAACTGGGATTCCAACCGGGGGTGATATAATACAGTGGTCAAGGTCACAGAATCAGAATGCCAGCTTCTCAATTCATTACCTTGCAACCCTTATACTAGTTAGCTAACCTCTGTGGGCTTCCTTTGTGTGTGTGTGTGTGTGTGTGTGTGTGTGTGTGTGTGTGAAGTAAGGATTATACCAGTAGTGGCCTTATAGAAGTGTTATGAGAATTAAGTGAGTAAATGCCTGGTGACGTGTTTTAAAGGAGTGGTTGCCACGTGGTAAGTACTCAGCAGACATGTGCTAAGTACTGACCAAGTGCCAGACTCTCTTCTGAGCCACAGGGATGAACAATCATGTACAATACATGGAAACTTGCTCCCATGAATAAACAAGCACATCTAACTTCAGGAAGAAAATAAAATAAAAAAATACCAAGGATGCAATAAAATCAAGTATCTCTGAAGAAGTGGTAAAGTAGCATTAACAAGGGCAGATGGAGGCACCTCTCTGGACTGAGGGCTACTGAACCGAGAGAAGCCAGCCATGCTGAGCTGGAGCATCCACACAGAGGCCTTGGGGCAGATCAAAGCTTAGTATATTCAGAAGTGAGGGGGGAAAGCCTGTGTGCCTTGAGTGGAGGGAGTGAGGAGGGAGAAACAGTGAGAGATGACATCAAAGAGGTAGGCAGGGGCCAAGCATGCAGCGTGTTGTATGCCACCGGAGAGTTTGGAATTTATTCTATGGCAAGTGGGCTTTAGGCAGGACACGATGTTGTACACTTCACACTCTAAAGGGATCATGCATTTGACGTTTAAAAACTCCCCGTGCATGATCCTTCTCGTTCTTTCCCATTTCCAAAGGTCCCCGAGGCCCTCAAAGAGCTCAGAGTTATAAGATAGAAAGTGTCTGGGTCTCTAAATAATCTCCTAGGCATCCTTGGGCTGACCAGGAACACTAATGTTGGGTTGTTGTGGGGTAGAAATAAACCTTATGCATTAAACCAGCGAGGGATGGAGGGGAGGAAGGAGAGGGAGAAAAGAGAATGGAGGGGGTAAAGGGGAAGAGCATTTCTGTTGTTACATGAGAAGGTTAAGCCCACAGTCATGAATGAACTGCAATGGAAGCAAAAAACCTTCCTTCCATTTCCCTCATGGCGACCTTACAGAGTAGGTCATTGTTTTTTAGATAAATAAGTCAACTCCATCCAGAACCAGCTAATGCATGACATGAGCCAGGAACCAACCAATAGCTGCAAATGTTGCCTCTAAAGGAAAGTAGCAGTGAGTAAAGGCAGCAGACCAGGTTAGCCTGAGACAACATTCTCCATGGAGGTAGCCTACTTCCCTTTTCAGAAGCCAGGTTTGAAATAAATAATTTTTTCTCCATCAGTCCAGACCACCTCTTTGAGTCCTTGCCAGATAGCCAATATTGGCTTTCATGGCTATAAAGTACAAAAATTGCAAGGTACGGGTACTTGAGTTTTAGGCAATGACCAGGCACTTGCTAATCCTATGTACCCTGCCTAATGCTGCCACTGCCCAAGAACTAGAGGTCCATTAGGCACACACATCTGTGCACACTCACTTATTCAATAAGTATTTGTTGAGCATCTTCTTTGCACTAGGCACTGGTCTAAGTACTGTGGATACAATAACGGACCAAACAGATAAAGTTCTTTTTTTTTTTTTTTTTTTTTTTTTTGCTAAAATAGTCAACAACCATAGGTAAGCAGTCATGAATGGGATTAGGGCCCATATAAAAGAGACCCCAAAGAGCTCTCTCACCCCTTTCTACCATGGGAGGACACAGCAAGAAGACGGCTACCTATGAACCAGAAAACAGACTCTGCCAGCACCTTGATCTTGGACTTCCCAGCCTCCGGAACTGTGGGAAATAGATGTTTGTTTTGTAACTCACCTCCTCTATGGCATTCTTGTTGTAGCTGCCCAAATGGACTAAGATAAAAATGCGTGAGGATTCTTAAAAATCTGAAGGCCTGCCATCCAGCATAGTCATGGCAGCTCCCTGAATGTGTCCATGACCAGACGCCTTCCATCTTTCTGTTCCACCATTATTAGAATGCAATCCTTGCCTCATGGCCCAGGGTGGCTGCAGGAGCTCCAGCCATTAAGTCTGGCCAGACAGGAAGCACACGGATACTCCTTTTCTGCTATCAGTTTGCTCTGACACTTCATACCCCCTCTTACCCATTACCCCCCTCCTCCTTTCAGGGATTAGTTTTCCCAACTGTTCTGTAAATTCCTTATTGTTCTAACATGTCCTGACTCTGTCAGAATAGGGACTAAGTTGCTTCCATCCAAAGCAGTGAGTCTGGGACACAGCCAGGCAAACAGAGTATTTATTGATTTGACTGAGAAACCGACCTTTAAATATCCCATTTCTGTGTTGGTGCTTTGGATAGGAGCTCTCCGGGGACCTCTGAGGGTAATTGCTTTTGCTTCTGCTTCAGAAGGGGCTGACTTTGATGCAGTGCTGTTCTCATCTGCAGGTTTAATTTAGCTCTTTTGTCTGCATCATACTCACTTGGAGCCATCCTTTGTGTGGTGCCAAACGCATCACATGGCCAGCCGTTTCTAGCCGAATTTAGACTTGCCCTTTTAGCTAAGGATCCTGGGATGCTGTGACGCCTGAGGTTGGCCAAGCTGACTTCCAACTCCCTGGGGATCCTCTGGGAGCTGTGAGTAATCTGAACCCGCCACTGGGTGTCAGCATTGCTTTGTCCAATTATAAGGAAAAATGGATATTTCTGTGGTTTGGGAGTTGTTTATGCGGTAAGTCTGGACTCTAAAGTGAGCACAAACACAATTCACATTTTTACAGCACTTAGCATTAACCAAAGGAGTTCCCATTTCTGTCTTTACATCTAGACTCTTCCTACTCGTTTCAGCCCCTCTGTGCCTCTTACCTAGATTACTGAAACAATCCCCAGTACCGGTTTTGTGTCCCTCAATCTTTTTCATCTGGTAAAATAATAGGTTCCACTGTAGAAAATGAGCCTCTTATCACTGAAAGTTTGCAAACACTTGGAAGATATATGTATATGTATATGTATAAATACATGTATGTAAATGTATAGATACACAGACACACACACACACACACACACACACACACACACACACGCACACACACATCTTCCCTGCTGGAAACCTAATGACTCCCTGTTGTCCATAACAGAGAAAATCCTAAGCGTCTAGCTTTGCAAACAGAGCTATCTACTACCCAGCTGTCTCCACCCCTTCAGTCACATCTCCTATAGCAAACATCTTACTTCAGTAAGAATGAGAATTCCCAAAGAGAATGTCTATGGCTTTCTTCTCCCTTCTTACCAGAGAGACTTCTATCATTCTTCCAGAGCCTCCTCTAAGAAGCCTTCTCCCTGGACCACTCCCCAGCTGAAAATTAGTGCCCTTTCTGTAGGCACCCAGGGCACATGAACCACATATCCTATTTACCCCAGCGTGTCCAAGTTAGCTGTGACATCCTCTCATTCACTAGATTAGAAACTACTTTAGGACAAGGACCTCAAGGTTTTTTTTTAAAATCTTTGTACTATGGCTTTTGTCACTGCAGGTCTTGACATTTGATATATGACTATTTAATCAAACTCAACTGAACCCATGTTTACTAAGCTCATTTTGCAGAATATGCAGCCACTCTTATATGCATCCCCTGTTCACAGTCCCAGTTGCAATCATCCTGGTTCAAAGGTCACTCTTATATGCATGCCCTGTTCTCAGTCCCAGTTGCAATCATCCTGGTTCAAAGGTTTCCAAACGTGTCACTTCCTTCGTCTGGCAATCTGTGCCATGTCTGTGTATTCCATGTGCTACTTTTCTAAAAAGACTTTTTCATTACATCCACTTATTTTGCCTCAAATAAATTTATTTTAAAAGAAAACTTTATATTACTACCATAATTGAAAGCTTATATCACTTGCCTCAAAGGGATAGTTTAAGAAAATAAAATTAAAACATGCTATTAAATTCTAGCTAAACACTTTTTAAAAATACATATTTTTATTGATTTTTAGAGAGAGAGGAAAGGAGAGGGATAGAGAGATAGAAACATCAATGAGAAGAAAGTCATCGATGCTTCCTCCTGCATGGCCCCATCTGGGGATTGAGCTGGAGACCTCTTAGTTCCTGGGCTGATGCTCCAACTGCTGAGACACACCAGCTAGGCTAGCTAAACACCCTTGACTGCTGTAGTAGGTACACTGATACCATGAATGGACCATGATCCCTTCCTGTATCCATGCCTCTTTGACACATGACTGAGTTCCCCTCACTACATAGACTCCATCCCTTGAACTTGCACTGGCCAATGTTGTGTTATTAGATTTGATTCTTGCAGAGGAATGAAGAGCTCTTTCTTGTCTGGGATTTCTCCTCTGCAGTGGGCATGTGCTCAGGCTAGCCTGATGGAAGGATAGAAGAAATGCATGAAGCCGAGCCCAGTTGCCCCAGCCCAGAGTCAGCTGAGACTCTAATTGCTAAACTTGAAGGCAAATCTAGTCTTCCAAGCTAAATAAAGATTTATTGTTGAAAGGCAGTGAGGTATTGTTGAATGTCTGCTATATAGATTAATATGGCAATAGATAACTAATATACCTGCCAAGATTCTGAGCCTGTAGTGTGATTTCTCTTTGTTAGAAAGGTATATTTGAAAGAAGTAGAAAGGTGTTAAAATCCTAGCAACCAATTGAAAATGTCTCCTTGAAATAAAATCAGATGGATTGAAATAGAGCTGCAAAGGGAATAATTGACTCACTTTATAATTCAACGTAATTCATCTTAGATTATACTTAAAATATCTCTGTGCCTTTCCACATTTTGAGATATACTACCCTAGTTCTTGCCCTTTCTACCTTCTTAGTAGATAAAAGATATGGCTTCCAAAATGGTCTAGGGCTCATTGCTTAAAAGCTAAAGGCCAAATTTTATTCAAATTCCAGGTGCTCCAGGATCTTGTCCAAGCCCTGTCCCTCAGTCTTGCCCCCACTGTTTCCCTACTTTATAAAATAGGTATAACAACCCAACCCAATTCATATTTACTGAGCACGTACTGCAGTTAGGTGCTCAGCCAGAGCCAGGCACCTAGCTGGGGGGATGGGGGGGGGGGGAGGTAAGGGGGAAATGGAGGTGATGACTAAGATTCAGTCTTCACTTTTATCAAGTTCTCAGTTCATAAATAAAGCATGTAAGCAACACGTAACTCATGTAATACATGAAGAGTAAGTCAGAAAGCTATACAGACCCATAGGATTGGTATCTAATGCAGTCAGGAGCAGGAAAAGCTTGAATCACAGAAGGATCCCAAGAGCACTGATGCCCTGAGATACAATGAGACTTCTTCTGATTCTTCCACCACAACTTGGAAAAGTGTTCATGTTTTCTGAACTCTCATAGCTCTTTATAGCCCATTATATTTTATTTTACTTATTTTATGCATTCCCTTGGACAATCAGCTCTTTAAGAACATTGACCATTCATCTTTGCATCAACTACGCAGTGGCAGGTCATAAGGCAAACACTAACAACATGTTTGTTTGATGGATGGATAGACAAATGAATGAATGGGTGTATGAATGGAAGGTCATGAGAGAAATAAATCATAAGAAAAATTTTGACTCTCTAAGTCACTTGTACTTAGGTGGCTACCTAATCCCATGGTTTTCAACTCTGACAGCCCATAAAGTATACCTAGTGAGTTTTAAATGCCTGGGACCTACTTTTTTATATTCTGATTCAACAGATATGAGACCCCCATATTCCATATTTTAACAAGCTCCCTAGAGAATGCTGAAATATCTGGTCTAAGGACTGATGCTTGGGGATTATAAATCTAACTCACCTGAGTATCACGACTTCATACTCTCAGGTGTTCTATTTGTGAGATGTTCAGCCTCTCTATTCATTGATGCTCAGCCTATTCAGATCATCTGAAAGAGAAAAATACTCCTATGACTTGGAAAAAGTCACAAGAAATTGTAACAATAGTAATAATAATGTACAGGCATTTATTAAGTTCATACTTAACAAGTGTTAGGCATTCTGCTAAGTGCTTTTATTGAAAGTTGCTCATTTAATCCGATATGCAGTCCAAATAAGAAGGTTTTTTAAACCACTTCATTGAGGTAGTATAACTGACATGCGAAAAGCTGTACATATTTACTGTATACATCTGGTGAGTTTGGAGATAAGTGCATACCTGTGAAACCAGCACCACAATCTATGCCATGAACATATCCATCACTTCCAAGGTTTCCTCCCACCCTTGTAATAGTAAATTAGTATTTCTGTGATAAAAAAAAAAACATATGATCTACCATTTTAGCAAAGTTGTAAGTGTACAATACACTACTGTTACCTATAGGAACTGTTTGAATGTTTGTGTCCCTCCAAATCCTAATCCCCCAGAAGTGATGGTATTATTAGGTGGGACCTTTGGGGAGTGATTAGGTCATAAGGGTGGAACCCTCATGAATGTGATTAGAGCTCTGATCAAATAGATACCACCAGGTGAAGACAGAACATGAAGTCTGCATCCAGGAAAAGGGCCCTCACTTGACCATGCTTGCCTAGAACTTCTAGCCTCCAGAGCTATGAGCAATACATGTCTGCTGCCTATAAACTACCCAGGCTGTGTGTGTGTGTTTGTGTGTGTGTGTGTGTGTGTGTGTGTGTGTGTTTATTTTGTTTGTTTTTCTCAAACTATAAGAGAAAGTTTATTTAGAAAGTCACAGAGGTAGAAGAAGTAAACCATATAAGAAATGGGCTTGGGAAACAAGTCACAGAGGTTAAAGAAGGGTTCTTGGGACTTAGAAGAAAGAGCAAAGCAAAGAAAATGAGCCTGGGAAAGGTGTGGGCTCTCTCAGATGCTCAAACAGACTAAGGTGGGTACTATGCTGTGCAGTAGATCTCTAGGGCTTACTCATCTAAAACTTCATACCCTTTGGACTAATGCCCCACAATTCCCCCTCTCCCCAGCCCCTGGCAACCAGCATTCTCCTCTCTGCTTCTGTGAATTTGACTATTTTAGATTCATCATATATGCGGTATCAAGCTTTCCAGGTGTCCTCTCAGGGTTGTGGTCTCCACTGACTGGTCAGCACCAGGTCGGGGTGGGGGAGGCCATCAGTCAGTGCAGTGGTCCCAATGTCAGCCACAGCACCGCTCTGTCTGATTTTATCGCTTTTTAAATAGTTTAATGTATTTTAATAGCACACTTACAGGAACAATACAGAAGATAGACAATAGTAAAAACATGTACATGTCTGTAGGACAACACAAAAAGTATAATGAATGGATGAAATCTATATGATAAAAATGCTTCAAACACCATTTAGTTAACATCAATAAGAATCACTTTACTTGCATTTAAAAAAAAAATCCTAACACTGTCCAGAAATTTTAAATAGATTTATTTATAATTGTTAAAAAGTTGAACTGCTGGAATTTATTCACTAAAACATTTGACTTTCATTAATGCTATACATCAAGGTTCATCCATATTGTTGCAAGTGGCAAAATTTAGATGTGTATGAAGCTGAATAATATTCCATTGTATGCATATGCCACACTTTAAAAAATCCATTCATCATTGATGAACATGTAGGTTGTTTTCACATCTTGGCTATTGTGAATAATGCTGGGATGAACATGCGAGTACAAGTGTCTCTTCAAGGTACTATTTCATTTTCTTTGGGGATGTACCCAGAAGAGAGCTTGCTGGATCATATAACACTGCTTTCTTTAAATGTAAATTTCATTTTTCAATTACACTTTGCATTCAATATTATCTTGTTTTGGTTTCAGGTGTACGGCATAGTGGTTAGACAATCATATACTTTACAAAATGTTCCCTCCTATATTTCCAATATTAACTTGGTACCATATATAGTTATTACAATATCATTGACTATATTCCCTATGCTGTACTTTACAACCCCGTGACTATTTGGAAAAAGTGACAGGATTAAGAAGTAGAAATTGGTCGTTACAAAATAGTACTTTTATTTTTAATTTTTTGAACAACCTTCATACTGTTTTCAAAATTTGTTGTAAATTGTGTTAATGCACCAATTTACATTCCCATCCGCTCCCCTTTCTTCACATTCACACCAACACTTAGCATATTTATTACCCTAACAGGTGTGAGCTGATATCACATTGTGGCTTTGATTTGCATTTCCCTGATGATTACTGAGGAACATCTTTTTGTGTGGCCATTTGTATGTCTTTGGAGAATCACCTCTTCCTTTGCTCAATTTTACGTTAGATTTTTTTTCTATTGAGTTATAGGAGTTCTTTATATATTTTAGATAACTTCTTATCCAATATGAGGTTTGCAAATATTTTCTCCCATTCTATAGGCTGCCTTTTTATTTTGTTGAGTTTGTTGGTTGTTTCCTTTGCTGCAGAAGCTTTGGTAGGTACTCCTTTATGACCTCAGTCTAGAAAGGAAGAAACTGTATGTGGTAAAGTTGGAATTCAATCCCAGGCATGTATGATCTCAGAGTCCCATGATCATAATGTGTAAAGGTGGGCATGGGTCAGACTAAAGCAGGATGCAGCTCGGCTAGATACAAAGATCTTGATGGATAAGAATTTAGAGAAAAGAAATGAGCACTGGACAGGAATTAAGCAATCTGAGACTCCAATCCCAGTGCTGATAAGAGCAACAAGATTAGTAAACACTTACATGTAGTTTACTATGTCCCAGCTTCTGTTCCATAGTAACTCAATCCTCATAACACTATGAAATAAGTACTGTTCTAGCCACCATGTAACAGATAAGGTAACTGAAACACAAAGACATTGTTACACAGCTAGGAAGTAGAACTAACTCAAACCCTAACCATCTGGTCACGGAGTCCACACTTAGCCACCATGCTGTAGGGTAGTAAACCAAATACACTTTGGTGATTCCTATCTCTTCCATGGGTCTCCACCTCAAATACAAAATGGAGGAGTTAGTTTTAATGATCTTTACAGCTCTTCCCAATTTGGATCATTTTTTAAGTCTAATTTTTTATTTAAAGGTCATGGAGGGAGCGTAAAGGTTCTCCTTTTCTTAAAGAATATTTTAAAATTAGATTTTTCTTGAGGAAGAATGAGACACACTCTTGTCTAAAGCCTGGGAGTGAGGTAGATAATCTCTCATGGTCATGAAATAACGAGTGATAGTTCAACCCATAAGAAATTCCATGAGGAGACCAAAGATCGTGACCCCTTTCCTTACAAGGAGTACATCTTAGTCCATTCAGACTGCTGTAGCAAAATGCCACAGGCTTGGTTGCTTAAGCAACACACATTTATTTCTCACAGTTCTGGAGGCTGGGAAGTCCAAGATCAAGGTAGCAACGGATTCGATATCTGGTGATAGACCGCATCCTGATTCATAGATGGCTGTCTTCTTGATGTAACCTCATGTAACAGAATGAACAAGGGAGAATTCTGGGGTCTCTTTTTACAAGAGTACTAATCCCATTCATGAGTGCTCCATCCTCAATACCTAATCACTTCCCAAAGGCCCTACACCTCCAAATTCCATCACATTGGGAGTTAGGAGTAACATAGGAACTTTGGGACCCAGACATTCAGTTCATTGCAACACACTGTATACAAGACCCTTCAAAAATTCACTGTCCATCAGTAAACATTAAAGAGGACCAATTCTCACTATAAAAAAGAAAAATAACTTGGCATCCTCAAGTCAAAAGAATGGAACAAATTTTTCATAGCTCTGCAATTGCTCTCAGACACAGTCTATAACAAGTCACATCAAGCAGATTCCAAAAGAGCCACTAGAATTGGTTTAGTTTGTGATTTTGTCACATATAAGCTAGGTGACACTGGGGAATTTATTTAACCTCTCTAAGCCTTGATTTCTTCATCAGTAACTGGTTCAACCATAGTGCCCTTTTCACCAGGTTGTCATGAGGTTTAAGCAAGATAACACAAGTAAGTAAAGATGGAAATGATATTAATAATAACAACAATAATATAAACAAAACTATTACCCACTTATCATGTAGTGTCAGGTATTATTCTAAGTGCTTTATAACTTCCAAACCAATACAAACAAATCCAAAACATCCCAAAAGAGTGATCTCTCACCCAATTCTTGCACCTGCAATGATGGGTATTCATCACTTTGCAGGCTCTCTCTCTGCAGTGGACTCTTTGCAGCGGCAGAAATCATCCCTTCTCATTTACTGTGCTAGTCCCAGCCCTGGGTATCTATTCTCAAATTGATTTTTAAGAATCATATCAATAAGACACGTGAAGAATTGACCATTCTGCAGCTCTGTTATTGTTATTGACAAAAAAACATTGATTGAGTATATATGATATTAATAATTAATAACTAAATTGATTGAGTATATGTAACAGACAATTCTACAAGGTGGTCTCATGTAAGCCTCCTGGTAACCCAATGAGATATGTACCAGTCTTTTATCATTCCTATTTTATAGAGATATATACTGTGGCACACAAAAAAAGCTACGTCATCTGCCCAAGTCTCCAAACTTCCTACCTAACAGATTAGGAATCTTGGCCAGGCAGTCTGAGGCTAGCATTCACGTTCTCCCGGTACCACGTGGTCTCTATGGGATACAAACTGGAAGGACCCCAGCAGTTAGCAAACTTTCACTTTGCAGTAATCTGCTCTTCATCAAAACCTTCTTCACTTTATCCAGAGTGAAGAACACAGTTAGAACTCTACTGACCTTAATCTCCTGTCATATATTTCCACTGTGCTTCCCAGATTCCAACTTAAATAACGGATGGAGCCATGCAGTTCAGGTTCTGCAGAAAGTTGCAGATGATGGGTAGCTGGTTAGCATGTCAGCTGAAGGACAATATATTTTAATGCAAATGCAATGAGCTGGAACGACAGCATTTCCTCCAAGAGCCTTAACTAGGTTAGCATGACCTCCGAGAGGGACCAGAATTCTAACAGCCAAATTAGAATAGAAAGTCTTACGGAGATTTCTATGCTAATCAGCCACGTCTTACTGGAATGATTATGTTCAGCACAATGGCCATTTGCCAGCTACAGCCAGGGCATCATTTGGTCAGGTGGCCAACAGAAAATGATGACTCAGAGAGTGCCGGCGAGGCCACATGAAGGCAGCCGTACCCGGGAAGTGGTGACAGAGGTAGGGGTCAAAGTGCTAGGACCCCCAAAGAAAGATGTTTCTTACAGGAATTCTAGCAAACACCTTGCCTGCTTTGCCATTTGTGCTGCAGTAAAAATCCTCTGTTGGAGAGTTCCTGGAAGCCGTGTACCTTCTGGGACCTGAAAACCGAGACCAAAAGCAGAGAAAAACAAGAAAATTATTCCGTCCAGATTGAGGATTTCGCCTGGCACCAAGCGTTTGCTCTGGGCATGCAGACTTTGTGTTCTGCTGAAGTGAAGGGGAGATGCCATCTTCTGTGACCTGGACCAACAGAAAGCTCATTATGCCTTGCATCTGTTTTGTTTTGCGATTTGGGGAATTGACAGAAGCTAAGCTGGTTAGGCACAGAAATTTGTACCGATAAAAACAACCCATCAAATCTGACTGTCTGTAGCCTAGTCTACCCTCCTTTGCTAGAGTCAACAACAATGAAAGAAGGAAATAAATGACTGGAGGTGGGCCACAGTGCCCTTGGTGTTTACAGTGCCATCTGAACTGATTTTTAACGGTTTTCAAAAGATACCTTGGCACCTCCCCAGAAATACTCTATCATAATCACAAGGGGAAACAGAGGAGAAATGACCTATATTTTTAAATGAGCTGTCCAGGTGATTGTGATGCAGAACCAGGTTTGGGAACCACTGCTCTGGACCACATCATCACACGGGAAAAGTGCTGATGCTCTCCTGGGTCCATCCTGCCCGGCAGTCAGTCTCCAAATGCAGAACTAAGGGCCATGGTCCAAATAACAGAGTTGTTATGCATCCTGACAATGACCCCACACAACATTAAAGAAATTAATATTCACCTAGCACTTGCTGTGTGCCAGGAAGCTTTACATATATTATCTTGTTTCAGTCAAAGGTTAATGTCCCTTCAATATTTAAACATACAATATTTAGATACATTACTCTCAGGCAGAAATGTGTAACAACAATAACATTATGTGTAATTGGATCACACAGTTTTGTTCACACTTTAACTTGGACGAAGACGAAAAATGAATTCGTTGTGCCTGTTACTGAACTTTCACTTCTCTATAATGTCCATCTGACAGTTAGTAGAAAAATGGACTAAATGATCAATGTAGTTTAAATTCCATCGCTTCTTATTATCTAAATTGTCACTTTAGGTAGTGTCAGTCTCTTTAGAATAAGAATTTTTTAAATCTCTCAAATCTGTCCTTGCTTCTCCACCAAGATGAATTCTGGGTATAAGGGACGTGTGGGGAGAGGGGAGGATGTGTGATTTACAAGCATTCATGGTGACAGGTAGGGTAGAGGGATGGCTGCCCATCTTTGCCCAGGGATCCCATCCCTTTTCCGCTTGGTCTCTGCTTGCCCCTCTGCCCTGCACAGCAGAAATGGAAGCTGGCATGGCATTTACTCTTGGTTGCTCTCTTGCCTCAACCTGAACACAAACTGGGGGTGGGAGTAGGGGGGTTGGATAACTGGGCCTCAATTCAACTACTGCTGGCAGCATGGATTTCTCTAAGGTTTGGCTGGAACTCCACTCTCCCCACCTGGCAGCTCTGATCTATAGTCTCTACTGCAGGGCTATCTTGTCCCAACCACCGTAACCTACTATGGCAAGACCCTAAATGCACTCTCAGGTACTTCTGGGACCAACCCATACCATGCAGGACCAGCAGATCCATCTTGTGCTGTAGGCTGGTGAAGAAGCTAATCAACTCTCAATCTTGCCCCAACTTATCTAATGAGCCTCCTGCTTCCTGTGCCAAAGTCAGAACAGGGATGGAAAATCAGGGCCATGTCCCTCTGCTCTCTCTCCCACTGACTTCTCTCTCCTGCTTCCCACTGCCTAGAAGTCAGAAAGGGGCAGGCGCTTCCACTTGGCCATCCTGCAAGACCTCCCTTAGATCAAGCACACCCTTGACGTGCTAGACAGGCAGCTGAAGGAATTTAGGCAACCCCTTGCAAGAGTAGAGCTGGGTTTCTTATGGGTGTTCCTTTTGCCCCCTATCCCTCCTCTGTCATGCCTAACCGTCTCCTTTCTTTCTTTAAGCAAAAGACACCTCCAGCTAACTAGGGCAAAGCTCTAGTTGATACTTAAAAGACAAAAGATAAAAATATGAATATTTTAAAAAATATTACATATAAATATATATAAAACTTTGATTTTCAAAATGAGTTTTACTTAGCAGGGAAGGAGGCAAAATAGAAATTACTACCTGCATTTTACAAAGGAACACTGAGGCACAAATTCTCTCAGGATTAGTAAATAGTCTGGAATTTTGTCCTTTATTTATTCCTAGAGCTGTCTTCCTTTATGACACATATTTCTTTTCTTTGTTAAGTGGTATTTTTTAGCCAATGCTTTCTCAAGGAATGAGTCCCATTAGGCTGGGCCAAGTACCACATGGATGGCCCCATCATTTCTCCTACCTGTTCAGATCCTGCTGCCCTACAGGCTTAGGTCAGACACCCTCTCGCAGAACACTACCATGACCTTGCTTACTCTTAATCCTTTTTGAGTTATACTCCAGCATCATGAGTTGACAGCAATTTCTTACATTGCTTTCTTCTGTTATGTTTTCTTCCTTTTTATTACATTTATTGGGGTGACTGGTTAACAACTTTTACAGGTTTCAGGTGCTCAATTCTACTACACCTCATCTGTATACTGTATTGTGTGTTTGCCACCCTAAGTCAAGTCTTCATCCATAACCCTATACCCTCCTCCATGCCATCCTCCCTACCCCAGACAATCACCAGGCTATTATCCATGTCCATGAGCTCCTTCTCTTTTTCCTTTTTTGCTCAGTCACTCCAGCTACCCTCATCCCCTGTAGCTGTTAGCCTACTCTTACACTGCTTTCTAACTCATCTATCATCTGTTTAAATCTTGCCTCTCAACTAGTCAGTGAGCTGCTCTGCAAGCTGTTTGAAGGCATCACCTATGATTCTAAAGTCCTGTTCTAGCGGTTAAGACAATTTGAAGCTAGGCTGCTTAAGTTCAGATCCTGGTTCTGCTGCTTATGGGCTGTGCAGTTCTGGGAAAGTCATTTAAGTTCTGAGCCTCTGTGTCTCCCATCCCCATGCACACCTGTGCTCTGGACTGTCCAGTTACAAAATAATTTCATGCCCATGATCTCACTTGACCCTCAAAGAGACTTCCTGAGCTTCTCAGAAAAGGTATCAGAATCCCCATTTTGCAAGTGAAGACACCACAGTTGTTGGGGCAAAAGAAATGGCAGTACCTGGGCCAGAGTTCTGATAGAACCCCAACCACAGTGGCAGTCATGAGGAGGCTCTGCTCATAAGACAGGTTCTGGCCTCATTCAGACCTCAATCTGGATCCCGTCTCGCCACACACTGGCTGTGTCATCCCAGGAAAGTTCCTGATCTTTCTGGGCCTCAGTTTGCTCATCGTAAGATGAAGACAGTACTTTCCTCCTAAGTTTGAAAGAGCATTGAAGTGTATAGTCTATGAAGATACTTGCCATGGCATGTGGCAAGTATTAAGGACTCAGCCAGTGTAGTTGGGAGAAACGCTCCTCACTCATCGTGTTTCCATGTGTGAGGACCTCAGCTGGCCTGGCATTACCAGCCTCTCTTCCCAGCTGCACACTCCCCAAAGGAGAGGGGGGTTTATCATTGTGTACATTTGGAAGAGTACTTTGGGATCTGCTCTCAGCCATGCATTTAGGCTCAACAAAGGGGATCTCCATTCTGTAAGGGGAGGCCTGTGATTGTGCAACCCTATGTGGTCTGAGAAAGTTCTATACTATTAAGGCATCCATTGCTATTTCATTCCTAAGTCAAATACTCCAGCCTCACTTTCATCAATAACATATCTGACATTTTGATATCCACTTTCCTGATTCTTACATCTATCTCTTAATTGGCTTAGACTTAGGGAAGAAAGTAGATACTATCTATTGATCCTCTAAAATCCTAACAAATATTAGCTGCTGCCATGATTATCAATAGTATGTAAAAAACTGTTTCCAAGTAGAAGAACCTGAAATCTCCAGCTTCTTTGCCTTCCATCAGATGGCTGGGTGGCTCTAAAGGATTTGGCTGCTACATTAAGCAGCAATCAATAGCCTGCCAGACCACCAGGAAGCTAGAGATGGAACAGACCAGAGCCTCCAACACTTCCCAGCCTCAGGAATGCACACAGGACAAAGCTAATTCAAGAGCTTTTCTCAGCACCTCCTTTTGTGAGTGGCCCATGGTGATTAGGCACAAGGTTCTCAATGTTCTGCTTGGCGAGTTTCACCTTGGGTGTCCCCAAACCTTGTCGGGGTAGATGGAGAACTCTAGGAGGGTAACTCGGCGTCTGGTCTATTTTGGTTCTCCAATTCTCCAGCAGCCTGGTGTCTGAGCTAAGAGAAATGTGACTGTGTCGGGGCACAAGAGAGTGCCGGTGGCAAAGGCTTCCACATGTCTATTTCTGGCTGTCCCCTGATGCTGTGTCATTGCGGGGAGCTATGACATCACAGCTTCTGCTGTTTTACCAGGGCCTGACACTACAAGTGACTCATCGAGGAAGTCGGCTGTGGCTGCCAGCCTTGATTGAGACACACAGACTTAGGGAGTTGTCCAGAGTGATCTGTGCTAGGGTTTGGTAGGGGCGTGAAGACTATTGGGCAATCATAGACTATTAGGGCTAGACATTACCTTAATTGTCCTCTAGTAAAAGCCTGAGCCCCTGCTACAATATTCCTGAGAAGTGGGCCTGCAAGGACATTAAATAAGCTCATTATCTTCCAAGGTAGCTGTATCAGGAAGATTTGAGGCACAAATAACAGCATATTTAAGCAACATAAACTTCATATACACACACATATATATATAATTTTAAAATATATTTTTATTGATTTCAGAGAGGAAAGGAGGAGAGAAAGAGATAGGAATATCCATTGAGATGAGAGAATCGTTGGTCAGCTGCCTCCTACACACCCCCAACTGGGGATCAAGCCCACAACCCAGGCATGTGCCCTGACTGGGAATTGAATCGTGACCTCCTGGTTCTTAGGTTGATAACCATGGAGCCACACTGGCCAGGCTGAGCAACACAAACTTTTAACATCTCACTTAACAAGAAGTCTGAAGGGAAGTGGCACCAGGGCTGGCTAGTAGCTCAGTAGAGTCACTATGGACCAAGGCTCTTTCCATCCCACGGGAGCTCAGTGATGAGTTTCCTCATTGGTCCCATTATCTTTTTCTCATCTGGTACTGCCAAAGCAAGAGGAAAGTGGTACACAACAGAGGCTCTCTCCTTTCAGGTCTCCCCTTGAACGAAGGTGAAAACCTCTCCAAGGCCCCAGATGCTGTCCCTAATATTTCATTGGTCAGAACAGGATCACATGCTCATCCCTAAATCAAGGCCACAATTTGCCTTGACCAATTGTGAACCATGCCTTGGAGTTGGACCACTACCCTCTGAACAAAGAATAGTTTTACAAACAAAGAAAAGGGGTAAATGGCTATTGAGTATAGGCAATCAACTATATCGGCTTTATCAGCCCAGTCCCTTGTTGAATTATTTCAAAGTTCATAATATTGAGTTGGAAACTGCTTAACACTGTCTTTCTTTAGCCATTGATTCTAGATCTACTGCAATGCCTCATATAAAATAAACACAGTATGCTTCCACATGGTAACTTAAAGCATATCTGAAGACAGATTGTTCTAGAAGAGTTTCCAGTTTCAAACTCTTTATTGGGAGACAGCCTAGTATAGGGGCTGACTGAATTCAGCTTCCAACTCTGCTACATGCTAGCCAGGGAATCCTGAGGGAGTTACTTTAACCTCTTAGTATCACTTCCTCATCTGGATTATATATATATTATGCAAATTGTCCCCTCAGGAGTTTGACCAGGGGACTGGGAGTTTGATCACTCACTATGACATGCACTGACCACCAGGGGGTAGTGTGGAATGAAGGGAGGCCCTGACTGGCAGCCAGAAGGCCCTATTGACCCTGATCACTGGCCAGGCCTACAGATCCTACCTATGCACAAATTTCGTGAACCAGGCCTCTAGTAAATATGATAACAGCACTAGGATTGCCGTAAAGCTTAGATAGTTAATATACATAAAGCACTTAGAACAGTGCTGGGCAACTAGTACATTTAAGTGTCTATTATTGCATGCTCAGTTACAATTTTGCTTGCTCTCTTCTGTTGCATCTTTGCCAAAAACTAGAAGCAGAGACTTAAATCTAGATTTGTCAGTACACCCCTGTAATCAGTTTGTGGTTGCCTCAGAGAAAGTTCAATAACAGTAATGATCTGTCATTCACCATTGCTAAACCATGTCTTCAGCATGTATCTGTTCAGTTGATTTTTTTAAACTTGGATGAAAGCCTCACATTTAATTCTATATCATTTCATGGAAACAAAGCAGGACCGAAAGTATGCCTATCATTCCAGGAAGGGGGAAAAAGAGCATAAAAACCTTAAATTCACCAGGCGAGACTGCTCTCCGATCCCTCGAACATGTCCCTCATCCTTCCCACTCTGCCACTTGGATTTTACCCATTACTGAGCCTGGTCTCTCAGCCCCCTATAAATCTTGTGAGCACAGGGCAGTGTTATAAACTGAATTATTTCTAATCCCCAATATCTCTTGATCTGTTACTTCTCTTACTGTAAGCAGATTTATATGAGAAATAGGACATTACATCAGCCTGATAATAACCAATTTTCAAATCCCTGTGCTTAAATTAAGACAGTACCTTTTGAGATAAGGACTAGCACTGCTACATAGCAAAGAGGCAAGAATCAAAACCAGACAAAGAAATTTATTGATTCACAACCCAGGCAAGAAGATGAAAAGACAAAATTTAACCAATGTCAATCCATCACAGCTACCCAAACATCTCTAAGGCCTGCTACTCCAGGAAGTCTGCCTAGACTACGTAACGCAGCAGCATGATCCTCCTATTCCCAATGAGGTGAGTTAGGAGTGACCAAAACAGAAGAATTGTGTCACTGGACCACACAAGCATCTGGGAATTGGGACCCCTGTAATCACAAACATCTGGGGATAAGGGCAGAAGGAAGGGAAGAGACTTCACTGTATGTCCTAAAAAGCATTCAGCTGACTCAAGCAGATGGACAAATATTAGCTCTAACACCCACACCCAGGCAACCCTCAGTGGCCAAGAGTGTGGCCACACTCTGGGAATCAGTCCTTCTTGCCCTCTATGTAGAACATCAGCCAAGGGTCTGTCTAATTGTGTAGGGAGGAGTGGGATGAAAAAGGACAGTAATGGATAAAAGGTAGAAGGTAGGAGGAGCCAAGGATGAAGAATTTAAAAGAGAAGAGGTCTGGCTGGTGTGGCTTAGTGATTGAGCATCAACCTATGAACCAGGAAGTCACAGTTCAATTCCAGGTCAGGACACATGCCTTGGTTATGGGCTCAATCCCTAGCGGGGGAGAGGGGTGTGCAGGAGGCAGCCGATCAATGCTTCTCTCTTATCATTAATATATCTATCTATCTCTCTCTCTCCCTTCATAAAAATATATTTTATAAAAAAAATAAATAAGAATAAAAGATAATAGGAAAAAATTATTGGGAACAACCAGACTCCTTGCCATCAGTCAGCTATGCCATCAGTTCCTGTCACCAGCTTTGAACCAATCCTTGATCTTGTTTCAGTTCAGCATATACCATACAATTTTGAATCACTTTGTATTTTTCATCCTTAAAGCAAGGAGACCTTTTGCCTTTGCACACAAAATAAATGAAAAATGCATTTATGCCATCATTAAATATAAAATATGTTACAAGATATAAAATATAGAGGCGTAGCTTGCTCCAAGGGAGGACTACTGCTCTGGAATCTTAAAACTCGGGCTCTGTTCCCAGCTTGTTTATTAATTTATCTTTAATATATTCATCTATTTGTTCATTCCATCAACAAATATTTATTAAGAATTCTCTGTGTCCTAGGAAGTATGCTAAACAGAAGATAGGATAATAACCAAGGCCAACCCAGTTCCTCCCCATAAGAAGCCTCCAATCCAGTGGAGGAGACAATAAACAAAATGTAAATAAATAACTATGTAATTTCATTTTTATAGGCACTCAGATGAGTAATTAACCCCTTTCTCTACCTAGCTTTGAAAATGTTTGGTGGTGGTACCTTTTCTATGTAGAGTCAGGCAAGGCCACCCTGAGGCCTGAGCTGGCTCTGTCCCTGTGTCATAACAATTCTGCTGGGAAAATTTCTTCAGATTTATTGGCCTCCATTTACCTATCTGTAAAATATCAGGGCTGTACTGATGAACTTGAATGACTCTTTATTCCACCATAATTCTTTGCAGTTTGTTACACTATGATTTCTGCACCTGCAACTATATATAAAACTATGTTTACACACAGCCCTTTATAAAATGACTTTAGGAAAACTGGCATAGAAAACAAGGTGACCTTTTTCAGTACAGAGACCTCAGAGGATATAGGCTGCCCCAGAGAACATTTTCTCCCCCTTGAGTCTGGTCAAATGCATCACTCCAGCCCCGGTCACGACCATCTCTGGGTTGGCAGTTTGCAAATTGTCTTCCCCCAGCCAAAAGCATATTTCACCAGCATGCAGGCAGGAGTGACAGAATGGGGTTAGGACATGGGGAAGAGTGACATGGTTTTTTGGTGTGTTTCTTTCTTTTTTTTTCTTTTCATCCAAGGCACTGCAGAGAAAGAGGTGGCAGGGAGCCAATGATTGGAACTCTCTGGGATGAGGCAAATAGAATGTCTATGTGATGGGGGTACTGGGGTTCACCAGGAGTCCTGGGGTTTATCAGGAGAACAGGGGTTCAGAGTCTGGAGAGATGGACTGAGTCAGGAAACTCAGGCTTGAGATCTAGCCTTGCAGTGAACTTTCTATTTAATTTTAGACAAGTCCTGCACTTTCTCGGGGCCTTGGCTACCTTCTAAGTAATTAACCACTTCCTCTAATTAGCTTGAAGGTATTAACATGAAGATACAATTTATGTGATAATTGTATTAAATAGATAAAGAATTATTTAAGGTGCCATCTATGCTTCTCATTAGCAAGGATATAACTAAAATGTGAGCTAAGTGGGCCACCTTCAGTAAAGAGCCTTATGATAGAAGTAAACCCTTGCTTCTCAGGACTGCTATGATAATGCATACCAAAGTGCTTTGTAAACTATAAAGGACCGTGTATAAGTAAGGAATAATTACTTACAATAATCAC
This sequence comes from Pipistrellus hanaki, assembly GCF_964339955.1. Taxonomy (NCBI): domain Eukaryota; kingdom Metazoa; phylum Chordata; class Mammalia; order Chiroptera; family Vespertilionidae; genus Pipistrellus; species Pipistrellus hanaki. Next base: position 17,782,380 of record NC_140507.1, read on the forward strand.
TTAAAATTCCATTATAATTAATGTGATTATGATTACATTAAGTGAAATATTCTTAACTGGGAGGTTGGATGCATAGATGAATAGGTGGAGAGGTAGATGATCAGGCATTGCAAAGCTCACACACAAGCACACACACACACACACACACACACACACCACCACCATCTAATAGATTTCTCATTACAGAGAAATCTAAAAGAAACTGTCTCTCTACAAACCCAAACTACATGGGAGTTGGACTGTAATAGTCGAATGTAAAATGCCAATAATTTAAGTGAATGGTGCAGAGTATTTCAATAAATATTAAGTCCTCTGATACTCACAGGATAAATAATTAGTTGAGAATGATGCTATTATTCCATTTGGCAGATATGGAGATTGAGCCAACAGAAGTTGAGGGCTGGACTATTATCCACAAAATGTGAGAAAAGGCATAAAGAAAATAATCTATAATATTTTCTTGCTTCAAAACCATGGTTCTCTCAAAGACTACCTATGGACTGGGGAAAATATTTGTAAATCTTATATCCAATGAGCAATTAATATCCAAAATATATAAGGAACTCCTACAAATCAATAGTGAAAAATAACAAATAATACAATTTTAAAATGGGCAAGGGAACTGAATAGGCATTTCTCTAAAGAAAATATATAAATGGCCAATGGTATATGAAGAAATGCTCAACATCACTAATCAGGAAAATGCAAGGTCACAATAGCCACACCTATTACGATGGCTATTTTAAAAAAGAGGAAAAAATAGCCAGTATTGGTGAGGATATGAAAAAGTTGGAACCCTTTTGCACTATTGGTGGGAACATAAAATGGTGCAGAACAGTAAGGAGGCTCCTCAAAAAATTAAAAATAGAACAATCATTTTATCCAGAAATTTTACTTTTGGAGTATTTATCCAAAATAATGGAAAAGAGATATTTGGACTCCCAGGTTTATTCACAAAAGCCAAGAGGTAGAAAAAAATGTCCATCAACAGATGAATGGATAGAGAAAATATGGTATAAACATACAATGGAAAACTACTAGTATTGAGCCATAAAAAAAAATGAAGGAGATCCGATCATATGCTACAACATGGATGGACCTTAAGGACACTGTGCTACGTGAGAAAGGTCAGTCACAGAATGGCAAATACTGCATTATTTCATTCATATGAGGTATTTAAAGAAGCAAAACTTATTGAAGCATAAAGTCAAATGGTGGTTGCCAGGGGCTGGGAGGAGAGAGAAATGGGGAATTGCTGTTTAACGGGTATAAAGTTTCAGTCAGGAAAGATGGAAAAGTTGTAGTGATCTGCTGTACAGCATTATTCTTGTGGGTAAAAGTACTGTACTGTTCATTCTAAAATTTATTAAGAGGGCAGATCTCATGTTAGGTGTTTTTTACTACAATAATTTAAAGAGGAGGCAGGGCTCTCTGGATTGTATTCTAATTACTGGGCTCCATTACCCACTGTGCATGTCTTATGTTATAGCAGCATGCCTATCTTGGCAAATGGCAACAACCAACTAACCTCTGAGCAGTCTACAGCCATGTATTGTAATTGCTATGCTTTCAGAAATATAATCATAAAACATCAGTACCAGGAAAGCTTAAGAGACAGGCTGACTGACCTTCCAAACCTCAGAAAACTGAGCTTTCCTTCCTAGACCAATATTTTTGTAGAGAAGTTGTTCAGGGCCTGGTTATAGAGCAAAGCCATTTGGGAACATAAAACATAAATGCTTGGGTCCTAGCAGAACTACTGAACACAGAATCTCTGGGGGTAGAACCAAGAATCTATTTTTTGTTTTGTTTTGTTTTGTTTTTAATCTTCACCCAAGGATATTCTTTTCCACTGATTTTTAGAAAGAGTAGGAGGGAGGGAAGGATTGGGTTGGGGGGAGGGAGAGAAACATTGATTCGGGAGAGACACTTCAATTGGTTGCTTTCAGGGTTGGGTTCTAACCTGCGACCCTTCCATGCAAGGGCTGAGCCACACCAGCAGGGCATGAATCGATATTTTTTAAAAGCTTTCCTGGTTGCAGGGTGTCTTTGTGCTGATATTCACCATTTTGGTTAAGCCAAACCCTTGGTTTATGTCTTGTATATTCTCACAGGGAGAACAAAAGGCACATCAGTCCAGCTGCTGTTCAATGTGTATCAATCCTGATACAGCCTACCTAACAGGATAAGGAAGGATTCTCTCATGTGAATATTATTCATTTTTGAAAGTAACCGGATGGTGACAGTTCATCAATGGCCAAATAATCATTCTCTGTGAAACATATCTGAATGCTTTTATGTGGTCATTTTCTCTGTTTATGCAGCCTGACAAAACTGTTTTTTAAGCTCCTAACTCCTCATTTTTGGAATGGAAGATTTCTCATTTTCACTCCTGTGTTGGCCTCACTGAGTTAGGGTCACGAGTGGCTGGCTGGCAACAGAACCAAGAGCTCCTGGAAGAGTGTGTCCTGCACTGCAGTGAAAGGTGGGACCTGAGGCTGGGCACAGAGGTCGTTTCTAACACCATGAGGGGATAAGGAAGGCAAACACCAAAGCCTGTTAGGTTCAATTCAATCATTAAAATCTTCATTAAGAAGAAAAATTTCCATTTGTTTACCCTTTGCTCTGTACTGCATTTTACATTCATTTTTCCCTTTGGTCCCCAGAATGCTGTCTTCACCGTGCTTTTTGCTTAGGGGCGTGGCCCACAGCCACACATTGGCCAGCAAGTATGAAGCTACATTCAAACACAGGTCCCTGGGACCGCAAAGCCTGCCTTCTCTGAACCACAGCACCACGGGGGCGTGTAGGGGTGGCAAGAGGGGAACCCCTGCATCTCAAACACTACCTCTGTCCCCAAATAGCTGAAAGTTAAGCCAAGGGACAACATGAACACAGAAAAAGTGTCCTGTTTGCAGGTTGCCAGAATATAAAAAACATCTATTTTATCATTAACTAGAGGCCTGGTGCACAAAATTCATGCACAGGTAGGGTCTTAGGCCTGGTCAGCGATCAGGGCTGATTGGGGCCTTCTGGCTGCTGGCGGGGCCTTCCTTCATTCTGCTCCACCTCCAGGTGGTCAGCACACGTCATAGTGAGCAATCAAACTCTAGAGGGGACAATTTGCATATTAGCTTTTTATTATGTAGAATATTGGTTAAGTCACTATTCCTCCCTGTCTGTTAGTGTTCTTATATTTTTCATGGAAGTGCTAGAAAGTTAGCATAGTAGTTATGAATGTAGGCTCTGGTAACTAGTAACTGCCTGATTTGAAATGTGGCCCCTTTTCTACTAACTATAGTTCTAAATTCTCTCTGCAAAAGTCTATAGGGCCATATGTGTTTCCCAATACAAAATTTCAAGGTGAGGAACAGGGTTAGAAAAATAACATAGAAATATTATACAACATAACTTTATACCTAACAAGGTCTGGAGCAGTTCTCAATTAAACACATAAGTATCCCTGAAGCTAAACATATGAATATTTACATTGAGACAAATAATTATAAATAGTCTGATGTCAGGTCAGATCAGGTTTTGCTGACAAATAAGTTTTGTTTGTTTTTAATAACTTTCCATTTCAAAGACTTTTAGATTAAATCAACTGAACCTGTAGTTGTTTAAAAAAAGTGGAAAAATTAACTGATTTCATTGTTTTTTTTTTTTTCTTTCCTCGTTTATAAAAATGGAAATAATATATGTGCATCCTTAAAAGGTTTTGTTCAGGTAAAATTGATTAATGCAAGTTAATCACTTAAAGTGACAATTTATAGTTAATAGTCACGTAGCTCCCAACTACTGTCATTTTTAATATCCCTCATGTCCCTTCCACTCCTGGTATTCCATGATTCTAAGTAACCAAGCAGTATTTATATAAGGTTAAAGTTTACAATAGAAGAGATTTCATGAGGCATAATCTTACAGGGTAACTACCATAAGATTTTATAGAACTGAATTGCTATAAGAGCTCATAATAGGAAGTTAAACTCCCTAAGGTAGGGTAGTCCAAAAGCTTTAATAGAAAAATTGGGATTTAAGGAAACCTTACAAGCAGGTGGAGTTTTGGCAACTGAAAGGAAAGAATGCCATAACTTAAGAAATGGAAAGAGACTGGGCTATAGAACCAACCAACTTGGTTATAGAATCAATCAACTTGGCTTTGAGCATGACTCCAGCATTGATGAGCTGTGTGAGCTTAGACAAGCTATTTAGACTCCCTGATTTTTATTTGCTCCTATTAAAATAAATGAAGGTAATGATATCTATTTTTCAAAATTATTGGAAGGCTTAGAAATTATGTATGCAAAGTACAAAGAACAATAGCTAGTTAGTCCTTAATACCAGCCCCTAGTGGAAAACAAACATATTTCAAGTGAACATAAAAAAGGCCTTTCTTATAGCCAGAGCTTCTCATCCTTTGAATGGTTTATCCTGTGAGATAATGTGCTTCCCACAACCCAGGGAGTTTAAGAACCAACTATCCCATGTATTTGAGAAGGGATTACTGTTTGGGGCGATAACAAGAATGGTGTCTACCCGCCCCCCCCATTCTCATCACTTCTTGTGCTGAGACCTTATCATCAGAGATTATGAGGATTATTTTGGAGTTCATTTTAATTCAAGTTTGCCTTGTAAAATGGGAAATTCTAGGCCTTGGGAGTTGGTGGTATAACTCAGGCAAGACTGAGGACAAAAGAGATAATGTAAGATAGGTAGGATAAAATGAGCTCTGACTACCCTTGAATGCCAGGATGAGAATTTGGCTCCCCAAAAATAATTGTGACATATTTTTGAGGTACCCTTTACTCTATAGGATCCCCCATTACTCAATGATGCCCCACACACAGCAATGAAATTGGAACTCTTTCATTATCTGTCTTTTCCATGCTCCTCTTCTTTGTTTTCCCCTTCCTTCCTCTTCCTCTGTACTTCCTCATCTCCATTCCCACTGTCATTTTCTTCTTTTTTTTAAAAAAAAATATATATATATTTTATTGATTTCAAAGAGGAAAAGAAAGGGAGAGAGATACAGAAACATCAATGATAAGAATCCTCTATCAGCTGCCTCCTTTACACACCCTACACTGGGGATTGAGCCCACAACTCTGGTTCATGGGTTGACACTAAAACCATTGAGCCATGCTGGCCAGGCTCACTGTCATTTTCTTCAATGTGCATCTCAACATTATGACCATCTCAAAGAAGTTTGCAACAGGCCAAATGCTATAAGTTAGAAGGAGCAATGTGGCAGCTTCTCCTTCCCTAAGTATCTGAATGTCTTCTCAACTCCCTGCAGAAAAGGTACCAAATAAACCCAAGCTATTATTATCAACAAGCACCACTCAGTACAGAGAATATTATTGGTGCCAAATAAATAATTCCTCTGGGCAAGTCAATAGAGCAAGAGTGTGATCAGCCAGCAGCCTGGCTGGGACATGGGTTACATTGAGATAGAGTTTTAGAAGGAACCATATATCAAAATAATGGTCTTTGCAGGATGCATGTCCTTTCAGGTGGGTGGTTTTAAATAATTCAAAATTCATGGCGGCTTTTCTGAAAATGAGTATCCAGTCTCTCCCTTATAGAGCCAGATTTGGGTCTGCTAATGTCATCATGGCTCACCATTTTATCAGTATTTATAGTGATGGTATGTGCCCTTTGCTTGCTTAGCTTTGTTATCTTCCACTAATATAAAACTTGTAATTTTCTGAAAGTGGGAGGCCAATATTTGAAATGACTAACAATAGTATTAATAAATAATTGTAGTATTAGTATTCACTAAACATTGGTTCACACCTATATGAGAGGCACTACAACAAACACTGATGTGGCTCAGTGACTGAGCGTCAATCCATGAACTAGGAGGTCAGGGTTCTATTCTGGGTTAGGATACATGCCAGGGTTATAGGCTTGATCCCCAGTACATGTGTGCAGGAGGCAGCTGTTCAATGATTGTCATCATTGATGTTTCTATAACTCTCTCAGTCTCCCTTTTTCTCTCTGAAATCAATAAAACCATGTTTTTTAAATATGTATTGCCTGATTAAAATCTTGCAACAATCCTCCAAAATTGGAATTATTATGCCCATTTTACTATACTATTAAGAAAACTTAAGCTCAAAAATATTGATAAAATGTTTGAGGGCTGCATAGTTGACAATTGTTGGAGCAGGATTATTCTGACTTCAATTTAATTTAAGCCATAAGCTAGAATGCCTTCTGTACAAAAGCAAATAAATTGGTATTTTTAACATATTCAGAAAAAAAATGTTTAAGAAACCTTAGAGAATTTTATTTTTCATGCATTCTCACACAAATTAGAAGCATGCATTTAGGGTATTTTTAATTATATGTTAATTCCATATCATTCTCATCTGTTATTTCAATGAAATTAACTAAAGCTATCTACCAGGCAACATTGCTCTTAGGAGATAATAGAAAACTACTAGTCTGTGTATTTCCTAATTTAGGTTAGTTTTCTCATTTAGGATGAAATGGCTCTAAAAAGCTTTAGAGAAAGGAGACTTCTGAAATTCAATATAAGATGCTGAGTGTCTTAACAAACTCTTCACAGTCCCTGGAATGTAGCTCCAGGTTCAGGAGTCTCAGTTGCTTCTTACTCTAATGTTCCTGAAGCTAATAGACATAAATAAAGGTGATTTATTCTAGTTCTCCAATGATTGAGGACTATAAAATATTTTGGGTTTTTTTATTAACATAGAGCTGGCACCTAATTAGGAAGATGATTACATCATAATGAAACTGTGAATTAAACAAAGGGTCATCTTTTCCTTAGTGTAAGGGTTGGGGAAAAATGAATTGATCTAGCTTTGATCTGGTCTGACATCTTGGCTAACTTCAGGCAAGTCTCTTTTCTTTCTATAGGCCTTTTCTTTCTGCTTTATGAATAAATACTGGGGTTAATGCACACATAAAGAATAAATTTAGCTGACCTTCAATGTGCTACCAGCTCCAATATCTCAGGAAGACCAGAATTCTCCCTCTGGCTGGAGCAGTTGTTTCTGGACGATGGTAATGGAAGAACCATGCCTGGGGTTGGAAGAACTTGGAATAGATTTATTAGCTTGTGCCTGGGTTTGACTTAGAGAAGGGTCTACAATTCCATGGACTTCTACTCATATATTAAAAACTGTAATACCGTAAAATATCAGCATTGATATTGGTAGTAGTTCATCTAATCCAACATAATCATAACACTAGGATCTCCAAGAAAATCTTTGATGCTTTAAATCAAGGAAAGATATGGGATTCCAAGCATCCTAGCAGGGCAACAAGCGGAGAGTAGGGTCTTTGTAGTCCCAATGAAATGATACAGCCTACATAATCCACTTTACTTCTATGTGGAAGGCCAGACTGTCTTTTCTCTCCAGGAGCAAATGCCTAAGAAAGTTGCTTTAGCTTTGCTTTTGATCTGGCCTAGTTTAGAGGATGAGTCAGCAGCTTTCCAAAGATTATGGAAAAACAGCTCCAATTTAAATCTTTCTCTGTCCATACCAGTTTCTGTTCCAGGAGCCTACCTCCCTGGGCTGAGGAGTCCGTTCAGAAAGTCTGACTTGATGGAACTTACAGCTCAAATTTCCAGTCTTAGTTAGTTAGCTTTTATTTCTCAATGAACAATCAATTATAGTCAATTGCAAATGGCTATGCCCAGAAGCTAGGCTCCTGGGAGAAACAGGCTTTATCATGGTAAAAGGCGAAAGGAAGATGAAGTTCATAAACTCTACCTTGGGGAAGTCTAGTGACCACTGTTTGAAGCGTTTCAATGACTATTGTTCAGTCATGGGTTAGTTGACTTAATAGAAATATCATCTTGATGCTCTAGTTTTATTAAAACTCAGTTACAAAGAAAAAAGCCAAAACAAAAAACAAAACAAAAAAGCCATGGAATACAAATATAGAACTTCTTCAAAGTTAAGTAGAAAAATGATAACTTTAAGATCATTTGTTCCACTTTCATTCTTGTAGACAAGTGTGCATTTATTTACTCATTCATTCAACATATAACCATTATACCTAGCATTGTACTAAGTGCAAAGGATAAAGAACCAGGTTCTGAACTCAAGAAGCTTACAGTCTATAAATAGAGATAGATGAGTAAACATTAAAATGCAATGACTGAAATTCCTCTTTTTTTTCCTTTAACCCTGACATCCAATTTTTCCACTGTCATATATCTTGAAATCTTCCTCTTCTCTCTATTTTCACTACTAATATCCTAGTCCAAACCTCAATCCTTTCTTATGTTGACTACTGAAATACCTAGCATGGCTCCCTGCGTTTACTATAATTTACATTTTATAATCCATTGTCTGCACATAAGCAGAATAAGCTACTGATCTTTAAAAATATATATGGCTTTTCTACTTAAAATGAGTGGATTTTGGATGCACTTAAGATCAAACAACCTCCCAGACTATTTTAACCTTATCAATCTCTTCTCCTATCCTTCCACTTGCTCAGTAGTCTCCAGGTACACTGACCATTTTTTTTTTTTTTCACTGTCCTAAATCTTTGCAGGTCTTGCTCCTTATCATTCAAACTTCAGCTTAAAATTCACAGCCTCAGAGGTACCTTTCTTGGCCATACTATCTATGACTCTATTTCATCACCTTACTTGATTTCCTTTTTGGAACTTACCTAATATAGTTTTGATTATCTGTGTATTGTCTGTCTCCATGACAACAGGGACCTTGTCTACCTTCTTTACTATTCCCCAGTGCTTAGAACAGTATCAAACAAATAGTCAGACAAAGTTAAGCTTCATGAGAACAGAGAGTAGGTCTATCTTGTTGCAAATGACCACCATCTCGATGCTGTTGGTGCTCCAAAATTATTAGTTGAATTGGGTTTCTAAGAAAGTGTCTCCATTCAAAATGATGGGTGACGAGAATGAAGTTTCCTACGTGGCCTGGGCTCCTCACCCAAGGTGTGGGATCAATAAATATGGGCAAAACATCTTGCTCATAGTAGGTTCAAAGAGCATACTAATGACAGAACTAAATCTATAGTTCCTTCTATTAAATAATAACATGCTATTAATAATAACATACTTTATAGCAAAAAGTGACTCATTGATAACCATGGTTATTTGTAAGAAATCCTTCTATTCTCAAACTGTTCCCTCTGTTGTCTATAAATTTGCATTGTGTTTGCGGGTATATGTACATATGTGAATATGTAAAATATGTTTGTGTTCAGTAAAAAGAGGGAATATTTCAATAAAAATCCCTGAAAAAGTGCCTATGATCCCATCCAATTATGTATCCCCTTAAGCTATTCTGGTACCTGCAATGCCCATATTATTCATGACTTCATATTGAGATCCCTTTCTAAGGTGAAAGAAGTACATGGACACATCCATAGAACTGATTCTTATCTTTACCCAGAATTTTGCAGTCTTCAAAGTAATGACAAATGTATCACCTCCTTTAATCCCCACAGATACTACTGTTCCCGTTTTACAGATGAGGGAACTGAGGTTTAGAGAGACTAAATGGTTTGTGCAAAGTATAATGGTTGATTTATGACAAATTCATGATTAAAACTTGGGCCTTTCAGCTCAAAAGAGAGATTGGAGTACAGAATCTACTCTGATAAGTTTTCACCATGAAATAGTACCACAACCCTGAGACCGGGGTGCTAGGGGAAGGTGTAGCAGTCAGGAAGGAGATTCTCTGTCCAAGCAGTGATCTAGGTGGGGGATAAAAGTTGTCCATGTGGGTAAGAGTTTTCAGTGGTCATTTCCTTTTCATCTGGCCTCCCAGTTATTCCTTTCCCACTGGGATTAATCCATCAGCAGACTCAGAGCCATTTTCCAAGTTATTAATCATCTGGGAGCAGTGCTGCCTCAGCAAGAACCCTGCAAGGTGACTGCTAGAAAACCAGGAGAGGAAAAAAGACAATAGGCAGTGAGACAGCCAGCCAGAGGAACTCAAGACAGGCACAGCAGAAGAATCTGAGAAACACCCCAAAAGAGGTGCCATGGTCCCACATTTAACCAGGACAGGCAATTTAAAATCATAATTCATCAACTCCTTTGTTGCCCAACTATCACCACAGGAGAATCCCAAACCCAGGACTTGAAATAGGCCATTCATTTCCAAACTATGAAGAAAAGCCTTTAATAGATGAAATCAGAAATCCTATTACCCCAAAATTCATTTGGAGACTACCTTTGAAGTACATGCAGTAGGGGTATAAACATCATAGAGTCTATCTGCTGCTCTAGATTTAAGTCAGGTAGTGTGTACTGGGAGGTTGGCACAATGTTGAACTTCTCATTGCCAGTGGATAGTGAATGTTAGGGTTCAGCACTCCATGATCATGAGCAAGAAATCAATAATTTGATCCCATTTGGGCCAGTGTGCCACTGACTCCCAACCTTAACTTCCCACTCCTGCCTTAAGCATGACCACAAACTATGTTCTGCTCCTATTTAAAGAATAATATTTCAAGTACCTTACCTCAAGTACAGACAGCCTTTCTTCTGAAACTAGCCACAGACTACCATTAAACCCTGGGCACAGAATCAGTCTTAATTCCAGCCAATACTGGGCCTAATTAATTCTTTTCAATAGTTATTAAAGTGCCTACTAGGTGCCATTTTATCTGCTGATCAATGGGGATATGGTAATTAACTAAATATCCATGCAAAAGACAAACAAAAAGTCAATTAATTACAATTTGTGTATCTATTTACTATGATGATTAAACTCCAAATTGAGCCCTACCCAGTTTTGCTCAGCGGATAGAGCATCAACCTGCAGACTGAAGGGTCCCAGGTTCAATTCTGATCAAGGGCACATGCCCAGATTGTGGGCTTGATCCCAGTAATGGGTGTGCAGAAGACAGTCAATCAATGATTCTCTCTCATCCTTGCTGTTTCTATCTCTCTTTCTCTCTCCCTTTTTCTCTAAAATCAATAAAAATGTATTTTTTAAAGAAAACTCCAAATTGACTTCAGATCTGCCACAGATTGACTCATAACTCCCCTGTGACACTCTGAGCCAGGTCTGAGACTGATATCCATGCCACCAAAAAAATTGGAGGAATTACACGAAGAACTTCTTTAAACCACTTCAGGCAATACTGGGACTAGGTGCTCAGAAAAGACATGACAAGCTACAAAAGCAATCACTTAGTGTTTGGTGATGTGGAGAAAAGCAATAAAGTTTCCCAATGATATTGAAACAGATTCTAGTTTAGTAGCATTAGCCAGGATTGGGGGGAAAAGTCTGCTGTGTGCACATTAATTACCAAGTTCAAAGAACAAGTGGAGGCAGAGGAGGGAGAAACTACAGAACATAGAGTAATGCCTCAAAAACTGTGTAGGAAGGTGATGGGGTTAGAAGGGTCAAGACAGGGTTAGAGAAAGGGATTCCATATAGAGATCAGCAAGTGAAACTTGGAGCATGGAATGCTCACACTGTGTTTAAGATGGACATCTTTGGATCTGAGGATTTGGGGGGAAGGATGCAGAAAGAAAGAGTGAGTAGGGCCATTTTATGATCAGAATTAAGTGGCAGCCAGAAGCTCCCAACAGCACGAGAATATGCTTATACATTCATTTCAACTTGGGGAGCATGTAAGGATCAGCTACAAACTTTTTATTCATTTTTATATACCCAGAACTTAGTTTTCATCTTTTAACAATACTTAATTAATACGGAAGGAACTAGAATACAAGGGGAGAGATGACGAGAAAAAGGCAAGAGCAGAGGATGAGAAGGTTTTGCTGACAATTCTCTATCCATGAAACCATGTTTACCATCAAAAAGTTGGAAAACTCTCTAGAAATAGATCTTATTGATTAAACCGCCTTGAACTAGTCTCTTAAAGAGCAAATTCTATAGCCTCCGCATTGGGACTATCTGGAGTTGTCTTCTTGGCCTCCAGCCCTCCCCTAGACATTCAGTGATGCTAAAGCAGCAGCTGAGCCTATGAGGTTGGGGCACAGAGAAACTCTGGTGATAAAAGGTTGAAAGATAAAACTTCCTCACCACTGAATTGATGGTGTAAAAACCAGAGGAAGGTCACTTAATAGACTCCTTGTCCAGATTTCTTTAATTCCAAGAAACTAAACTCAAGAAACTTTACCCACTGTCCTACCTGTCTCTCCCAAAGGGTCAATTTATAAGAAAAGGAAGAAAGAGGAAAAAAAAAAAAAGAGGAACTAATTCATTGCAATTGGGGTTAATCCCACTCAAAGCCTCGATCCATGTTAGCAGCTAATCTAGTTAATATAGCTTTCCTGGGGAGCTTTGATAAAGCCTCTAGCTGGAACCACAGGCCCATGAACAGCTCAGCATTCATGAGGAGAGCCATCAATAATGCAGCAAATCTGGTGCTTGTCAGGTTTATCAACACGTTAGCCCAAACACACACACCACTCAAGGTCATCACTAGCCTTTGCTGAATCTCACTTACCACAGTACTTCATAGTTTTAAATCACTCAGCCCAGCTCTTAAATTTTTAATCTCACAGTTCTCGAAAGTCATTTTAGGTGTCATTAGACTACAGTTTCCAATCAGATTGCAAAATCCTTGAGATTAGAAATTGCATTTTAGATTTCTACAGAAAATCCCTGGGAAAACCTAGGAGAGAGCTTGGCACAGAGGAGGAGCTTAAAGAAAAAAAATACCTGCTTTATTGGTTTATTGACAACATCAACCTCTCTAATACCAAGACTCATGCATATACCAACGACATGGAATTTGAGTACTGGTCTCCCCCTTCTCTTGTTAGGTTACCCTGATAACCTGTGTTACTATTTTGAGCCTCTTATTTAATTTCATTTTAAATCCTAATTTTTTACTAATTCTATACCATTTATTAGTATAGGCAAAGTTGTCCAGATAAAATTCAATTCTAATATTTCCAATCTATGTTTTAAAAACAATTTTCATGCTGAGAAATATTGCTGTTGTCACTGGTTAACCATTAGACACGATTAGGATCATTGTGGCAATAGGTCTTGTTAGTTCCTGGCCTATCCCATTGGTGTGATTGCTGTGGATTTGCAACACTTCATAATGTGATACATAATTAAGTTCTAATACCACAGATATTTTAATATTATTCTTTGTTACTTTTTTATATTTAATTTATTGGGGTGATGTTGATTTGCAAAACCATACAGGTTTCAAGTTTCCAACTCAATAAAACATCATCTGCACACTGGATCATGTGCCCATCGCCCCAAGCAAAGTCTCCTTCTGCTCCCCTCCCCTCTCCATTTACCCACCTCCACCTACCTCCCATTCCCCATTCCCTCTGGCTATCATCACACTGTTGTCTGTGTCTATGTATTATGTATATTTGGTGGTTATTTTTGCTTAATCCCTTCACCTTCTTTCATCTAGTCCCCCAATTCCCCTCCCTTCTCACAGCTGTCAGTTTACTCTGTGTATGCATGCATCTGTTTTAATTTTGTTCAGTTTATTTTGTTCATTAGATTCCACACATAATTGAGATCATAAGATATTTGTCTTTCTCTGACTGGTTTATTTCACTTAGCATAATAATTTCCAGGTCCATCCATGCTATCGCAAAATGTAAGATTTCCTTGGTTTTTATGGCCAAGTACTAGTAGTTATGATAAATGTATGTAACATAAAATTTACCATTTATCCATCTTTAAGGGCACAATTAGATGCATTCACAATGTTGTGCAACCATCACCACTACCCATTTCCTGAACATTTTCATGATCCAAAACAGAAAATCTGTACCTATGAAACAATTACTCCTCATTCACCCTTCACCACCACCTCCCTCCCCCAGGTCCTGGTAGCCTCCAGTCTATTTTCTGTCTCCATGAATTTGCCAATTCTAAGTACCTCATATAAGTGGAATCTTACAATATCTGTCTTTTGCATCTGGCCTATTTCACATAGCATAATGTATTTAAGGTTCATGAATAAAAAATGATTAGGGAATAGAAACCCTATGTTGTAGCACGTATCCAAATTTCAATTTTTTATGAGTACTATCCTATTGTATGTATGCATGACATTTTGTTTATCCATTTAATCTGTTGGTGAATGTTTAGATTATTTCTACCTTTTGGATATTGTGAATCACGTTGCTGTGAACATTGGTGTTCAAGTCTCTCCTTTTAATCCTTTGAGGCATATATCTAGGAGTGAAATTACTGTCATATGGATAATCCTATGTTTACCTTTTTGAGGATCCACTAAACTGCTTTCCATAGCAGCTGAACCATTTTATATTCTTGTCTGCAATGCACGGGGTTTCAATTTCTCTTGTTAATTTCTGGCTTTTATTAATTTCCCTAATGATATTGAACATCTTCTCTGTTTATTCACCATTTGTATCTCTTCTTTGGAGAAATGTCTATGTAAATCCTATGCCCATTTTTAACTGGGTTATTTTGCTGTTGTTGCATTGTAGGAATTCTTGGTATATTCTGGATATTAACCCTTATCAGCTATATGATTTGCAAATATTTTCTTCCATTCTGTGTGTTGACTGCCAATCTGTTTTTAATGACCCCATATTTCTTTTCTTTCTATCTTTCCCTCTTTGTCTAGCAAGGATCCCATGCTCTCAGTGTATTCACACTAGTCCCTGAATACCCAAGAGGCCTCAAATAGTCTTCCTAATCGCATCGATACCCCATAGTTCAGATATTATTCTCTTTTGTCATCATTAATTATTAGCTGCTGTCTCCTGCTGTGAGTTTATAATGTGTCTGATACTCTAGTATGCATTTTAGATACATCCTTTCAATGTATCTTTATAGAAACTAAGAAATGTATGCTATCATTATCCCTAAATGACATATGAGGAAACTGAGATTACTAGTATGTTAATGACATGATAAAGAGAATATAGATGGTGAAAGGTTTCCCCATTGGTGTTTATCTATAGATGCTTCCATATCAGAAAGAATTATATCAACTAATGCACACTAAATTGTTAGGTGACTAACAACACAACAAGGTTATCTGTGTTGTTAAAGACTATGCATTTATTGAGTGAAAGTCCATTTATGGTGGAACTTTCAGGCAACACAGACATAATTTGGGGTTAGTTGGGACAAGTCAGTTTATTCTTGTTAGTTAATAACTTGTTCTTCTCATAAGCAAGGAGCATTCTTCTACGAGTCTCCTGGCTACTTAACAGGTAAAGAAAAGAAAAGACAAATTTAGCTAAAGGACTACCCTGCAGTGGGAAAATGCTGAGTGAGGTCATGTCCAAAATGCTCTCGATCTGCCTCGAACTATGTGACCTGGGTCATTTCAGATATTACATGGAGACTGAATTGTGTCTTCCTTAAAATTCATATGTCAAAACCTAAACCTTCAGTATGATATTAGGCTTTTGGAGATGGGAACTTTAGAAGTAAATGGAGGTTAGATTGGGTCATGAGGGCAGGACCCTAGTCCAATGGGATTGGTGTCCTTATAAAAGTGGGAGAAACACCAAAACACTCTCTCTCTCTCTCTCTCTCTCTCTCTCTCTCTCTCTCTCTCTCTCTCTCTCTCTCTCTCACTTATTCAGCAGGGAAAGGCCATTTGAGGACATAGCAAGAAGGCAGTCATCAGCCAGAAACAGAGGCTTCACAAGAAACCAAACAGTCCAGAACCTTGATCTTGGACTTGTGTTCTCCAGACTGTGACAAAATAAATTTATATCTTGTAAGCCAATCCATCCATGGTATTTTGTTATGGAAGCCCATGCTGACTAATACATTAGCTATACAGTCTTCAAGGTCTCTTTCTTTCTTCCAGGATTTATTTTCCTTTGAGATGACTATACAATGCCATTCCACCTAGCAAATAGTCCTACCTCGGATGGAAAGACAAATGACATATCATAGCCCAGTAAATGAAGTCAGGAAGACACTAGATCTTCAAGCTATGAGTATGCTTACCAACATTGACATGAGTAATATACCTGAGTCATTTCAATCACTTCCTTCTTTGGCTGTTGTACAGACTAAATAAACACAGAATGTGCCTACCACCAACAGGCTGAGTTTTCTCCTCTGAGGTTGCATGATGTTTTCATTTTCTACTCTGAATTACGATGATGCCCAGTACTGTAGATTTGTAGCTCCAATTAAATGGTCTGAAGTCAGACTCTGTACCATTTTGCAAACTGAATAACTGATGAAGTAAATTAATCTCTTAGTCTTGTTTTCCTCTTCAGGAAAACAGTGTTAATAATAACTGCTAATTGTTCCTTTATTATGAGGAAAAATGTAATAATTCACAGAGTAGAAAGAAGTTCTAATTCCAGTAATAATAGGGTAGCTCGGGGACGAACCCAGCTACAGATGATAATAATAAACTGTGAATGAAATATTTTCTTAAAATATAACTATTTTAAGGTACTGAGAGTGACAGAAATAATAAATAACTGGAGTGTATTCTATCCATGAAAGAAGAAAACTACATGGGGTAAGATCTATGTTTATTTAACTTTTTCCACAGGACATTCCTGGTCCACATGGCACAGATTTGGTAATAGGCAAGCAGAAAGTACAATCTTACCAGCCAAAAGGTGTCAGAGGATTTCAATGCCATCACAGCAGCTGAAAATTAATGGAGAAAAACCAGGGGGGAGGAAACCTATGAAGGGGAAGCACCAAAAACTGAGTATAAATGCCTCTCAAATCTTTGGCCAACTTCAGAAGAGGACACTTCAGGGGAGACTCAAGGAACTCAGAAAGAATCCTCTCTTGGCTCATTCTAATTTCTTATTGTTGCTGGAAATTCTTGGTGTTCCTTGGCTTGTAGCTGCATTACTCTAATTTCTACCTCTGTCCTAACATACCTCTCTTCCCTCCAAATCTCTCTCTCTCTCTTTTTGTAAGGATCAGTCATTGCATTTAAAGCCCCTTTATTCTGTATGACCTCATTTTAACTTGATTATATCTGCAAAGGCCCTATCTACCAATAAGGTCACAGACATGAGCACCAGGTGTTAGGACATCAACATACCTTAGGGAGACATAATTCAACCTGCAACACAGAACAACTGCAACTCTCATAGAGCACTGGTGGGAATGCAAAATGGTGGGATGATTTTACAAAAGAATTGGCAGTTTCTTATAAAACTACAATAGATGTACACTTAACTTCTGACTCCAGCAACCCTACTTTTATTTACTCAAAAAAGAAACTGAAATCTCTGTAGACAAAAAAACCTCTACAAAAATACAGTCCAGCTGGTATAGCTCAGGAGTTGAGCATTGACCCATGAGTCAGGAGGTCATGTTTTGATTCCCAGTCGAAACACATGCCTGGGTTGTGGACTTGATCCCCAGTAGGAGGCATGCAGGAAGCAATTGGTCAATGATTCTCTCTCATCATTGATGTTTCTATCTCTCTTTCTTTTTCCCTTTCTCTCTCAGAAATCAATAAAAACGTATTTTTTAAAAATATTTATATCTTCATTCATGAGAAAAACTCTCAATAGAACCAACAATATGGATGAATCTCAAAGATACTAAGCTAAATGAGAGAAGCTATTCCCCAAAGTTAAATATATGATTTCATTTATGTAACATTCTGGAAAAGGCAAAACTATAAGAAGAGAGAACACATCAGTGGTTGCCAGGGTTGGAATGTGAGAAGGAATTGGCTATAAGATGGCAGCACAAGGGCATTTTTTCAGGAGATGAAACTTCTGTATCCTGATTTCAGGACTGGGGATAGTCACACGAATCTACGCATAGTTAAAACTCACAGCACTATACACCAGTTTTAAAAAAAAGTTAATTTACACATAAGAAAACATAGTTAGATACCACTACACACCTACTAGAATGACTAAAATTAAAAATACCAACCACACCAAATATTGGCAAGGATGTGGGCCAACTGGAACTCTTGTGTAGTGTTGGTGATATCATAAAATGGTCTATTTTGAAAACTATTTGGCAGTTTCTTAAGAAGTTCAATATAAATCTACCTCATGATGCAGCAGAAAAGAAAACCCATATCAAACAAAAGGCATACAAGAAAATGTTCAAAGCAAATTTATTTGTAACACCTTAAAACTGGAATTAGCTATTGCCCTGGCTGGTGTTCTCAGTGGTTAGAGCATCAGCCCACGCATTGAAGGGTTGCTGGTTCAATTCCCTGTCAAGGGCATGTACCTGGATTGTAGGTTTGATCCCTGGCCCCAACTGAGGCCTGTGCGAGAGGCAACCAATAAATGTGGCTAACATCGATGTTTCTCTTTCCTCCTCTCTCTTTCTCACTATCCCCTTCCCTTCCTCCCACTTGCTCTAAAAATTAATAGGAAAAATATCCTCAGGTGAGGATTAACAAAAACAAATCTGAAGTCAACTATCAACAAGTAAATGGTTAAAACAAAATATGATATATTCATACAATGGAATACTGCTCAGGCAATAAGAAACACGCTAATAAAACCTACAAAAATACAGATGAATTGAGTTAAGGAAGCCAAATTCAAATTCTAATACATTGCCTGATGTCACATATACTTAGTCTTTTAAACAGGCAAAACTAATATACGGTGTTCGAGAACAAAGCAGAAGTTGCCTCTAGGGAATGGAGATTGACTAGAACAAGGCACATAGGAACTTTCTGGGGTTACAGAAATGTTCTTTATCTAGATTTTGATTTAGATCATGGTTACATGGGTGTGTGTGTGTGTGTGTGTGTGTGTGTGTGTGTGAGAAATCCCTGTAAGATTTGGGGATTCCACTATATATTTTTTTATTCCGATAACAAATATATAGTAATGCATGTAGATCACCTAGCAACAGTGCTTTGGACATAGCAAACATTGGATTTATGCTAGTTACTTATTGGAGTTTAGTCACCCTCACCACATTCACGATGAACAAAAGTGAATTCCTATGGGTGGCCATGCAGTCTCTTTAAAAGTGTATATACACTCATAGGGCTGACACTCAAAATGATATTTGTTGGATGAACGACAGGCTGGCCCAATGAAAGAATAAATGGATTTAATTCATGCCATCCAGAATTATGAGTAAAGGCCATCCATCCTTCCTTAGTCTCCTCAGACGAAGTCACCTAAACTGACTTGCACTGTCATAATGGCAAGGCAATCATCACTTCACGAGGCAAACGCTTTCACTGTTGTGTCACTTAAGCTGAACAGGAAAAAAAAAAAATCCCTTTCTCTAATATTTACCATTAGGCCTATCAGGGGACCTCACAGTGCAATTACAATCTCCCCCCCTCACTCACAGCAGGGGTGGCATTGGTTACATGGACCCGGGGACCCGGGACAGGGCTAGGATGAGGATGAGGCAGGTGAGGCCCTTGTCTAAGGTGCCAAATTTAGGGAGGAGCCAAAAAGCTCAGTGGTCAAGTTAAATAATAATTTAACACGATTTTTTAAAGAAATGAAATCAACTAACCACAGCCCACAGAACAAACTACAGTGCACCAGGGCAAACCTCAAAAAGCTTAATGAAGATTTCCTCTTATGGCCGAACCACAGGATTACATTTCAAGCTTCAGCAGGCCGTAGCCTGTTTTTTAAGGGATATTTTTGTTTGGTCTTTAACAACCCAGACGCTAAAGCCTCCTACGCAGGAATCACAAATGAATCCAGCTCCCAGCATGCCCCGAAGGCTGCTTTTCCATCAAGGGAACTTGCAGTCAATCTCCCAGTGATAAAGGAGCCTCAAACATTGTAATATGCCTTTTCAGAAAGTGACAAACAGACCTCCCAGGCAAAGATGTGCTTAACTAGCTGTGATCTCACCTGGCCAGTTCAGCTGAAACAACAGAGGAGATAGGAGATGAATAAGTGGTATTGTCTTGCTCTCCCCCATCATTCCGCTTTCTCTTCTTTCATTCATAATTATCTAAAGCTCGGCCAGACTCCAGCTACCATTCCTTTAGCCCTGGAGAGCTGAGTACTGTGCTCTGCACTTATCATATATAGTTCTTAATCCTTACAACAGCCGTGCAGAGGAAGTATTATTATTATTATTAACTCCTGATTCTCTGAGAATCAGAGATATGCAGAGGCTAGCTCGATGTCACATGGCTAACTTTTGTGGTGGGACTAAGAGTCATATCCGCATTCCTCTGAGGTCCAAATGGTGGACTCTTCAACACAGCACAGCAACAGCCTTGAATCCAGGTCCCATGCAGTAACTCCCCAATTTCACGTATCCATTGGCATCTTGATTTTTGCCACATCTGTGCACTATTTCCATAATCTGCACTACCTTATGTGCATAATGTTCTTTTATAAATCAACTCATAAATTTTAAAAAGGACTGGAGTAAGTTCTAAAGAAACCTTATGTCATTTCACGATTGTAAACGAGTATCATTTGTCATATGTGTAAAATTATTTGATGAAAACAAAACAGTGTCATTAAATTCTGGCCCAGCATTCTTGCCTACCAGATTGTCTCAACCTGATGCCTCTTCTAAAAAAGGAAATTAGCAAGCGATAGAGAGGTGTTAAGGTCAGATTAGAATCCAACAGAGACTGTTCCTTTAATGCAATCAGAAAAAGTTAAAGAAAATTAGAAAATTACTTTCTCATAACTGGAATCAATGTTACCTAATTCTGTCTGGGTGACACCAATACCCTGTTTCCCCGAAAATAAGACAGTATCTTATATTAATTTTTTCTCCCAAAGTTGCACTAGGTCTTATTTTCAGGGGATATCTTATCTTTCCATGCGCTAGGTCTTATTTTTGGAAGATGTCTTATTTTCAGGGAAACATGGTATTTACCTTCAGTACTGCCATTGGCTGGTGTTACTCATACTCCCAGAATTTCTGCAGAAGTTTTTATAAGTTTTTAGAGTGTATTACCCCACAGAACATTGTCTCTCAATCACCAACTCTTTGGGGTGAAGGGAATTGGGGAACCCATATTCTTGTCTGGTCTCTACCATGGATTAACTATAGGATCAAAGGTAAATGATACAAACTTTCTTCTTTTTCTTCTATAATGCCTTCTAAATTTAAAAGTCTCTAACTTTAATCTCATCTAACTCATTCATATTATTATCCGAAAATTCTGTTATTTAAATTTTATTCCTATGAATGAATGCTCAATTGCACTCTGCTGTATTTGTTTTTGATGTAAGACAAATATGAAACTTACAATGGTAAGATTTGAAAACCTTAATAGTGATCAGGCTATCAACTTGCTTTAGATTATTACTTAAGCAGAAGTTATTTGAGTACAAATTCACAATTTGATTCAAGTGTGAACAGCAAAAATATCCAGAGACAGACAGATGAATTCTAGAACTATCTCTTCCCCTTACACACTATGGGACCCTCTCTGACCCTATGTTCCCATCTGTAAACATGAGTGAATAATTCTTATCCTCTCCTATTTTACAGAGTTGTTGTGGGGATAAGATGATCTCATTGATGAGAAAACACTTGAAAAAAAAATCACCCATGTTCTGAGTGTCACAGGGTTATGCTTACTGTCAAATGAGATAAGAGCTATGAGGGCACTTTGATATCTTACATAAAATGTCAGTTAACCTTATACAGTCAGTCAGTTTCTCATGGCCTGTTTGCTCATTCTAAATAATAATTCTATATAATAAAAGGCTAATAAAAGGCAAATCGACTGAATGGCAGAACAACGGTTGCTATGATGGGCACTGACCACCGGGGGCAGTGTACTAAATAAGTACACTGAGGACCTCCTATGGAAGGAACTGTGTTGGGACTGGGAATACAAAGACACTGTTCTTATCCTTGAATTCACAGCTAGAAAAGCAACCATTCTTTATTTTTACAATATGCTTTTAAATTTACTCTGTGAATTCCTACTTTCTTATTTGATTTTCACAATTGCCCCTGAGGCTAGCAGAGAAGAGGAAATTATTCTCATTTTATAGATGATGAAACTGAGGCTACCGAGGGTTACTTTAAAGCCAAGGTTATAGATCAGGCAGGCCTGTTGTGTGGTTAGCCTAAATCAAAAAGCCAGCAACTCTATGGGAAGAAGATGTGATTTGTGCTCAATGAGTCAGTGTTATTAAGGTATCAGATGTCACTTGGCTTCAGAAGGGAATTTTTATTTAAATATGCCCCAACTGAGCATGAGAGCAATGGCCATCCATAGGAGGTAATAAATAGAGAAAAAGTGCCTTATAAATTTCATCCTACATTACTATGAGAGAAATTAGTGCCGCTGCTGTTTCAACTTCAATTTATTAAATACGTACGTGGTCTAGGATATCCCACTCTTCCAGATTGCCCAGCGCTAAGGAGCTTCTGAAAGGTGGGAATTTAATGCTAAAACAAACAGTCCTAGGCTAACTGGGGTAACTGGTCACCCCACCAATGTTAAACATGGTGATAAAACACTACACGTTTCCTCTCACTCCTTCCTCCCAAAACCCAGATGTCAATTTAGCCTCATTTAACGGATGAAACTGATCTTCTAGAAGGTAAAAGCCTGATTTAAATGCAGGCTCAGGTTTAAACCAGGTCCATTCTTAGCTAAATCCCTGCCCTCATCAACACATTATGATGACAAAAATGCTGGCCTCATTGAGATAAAAATTGATTTGCTTCCGTTTTAAAAAATATCCCAAATCATCTGAAAACATTTAAAATAAAACACTGGTCATAAAATTCCAGCTGCAAGTCTAACATTGCTCTCATGGATGAAAGATCTGACTAAAAGTCTGTTGAACTCATGAATGAATGTTAAGATTCTTTGGGCTATAGAGAGATGTTTTGAACACCTTCAATACATGCTCTATCCATTCCCAGGCCAAGCTAGAATAAAAGTATATATGCATTTATATATGTTTCTGCTAGCATCTGAATTGCTCTTTTTAAAGATTTTTTTAAAATTTATTTTTAGAAAGAGAGGAAGGGAGAGGGAAAGAGAGAGAAACATTAAGAAATTGAATGGCTGCCTCCCGCATGCCCCCTACTGGGGATCAAGCCTGAAACCCACTTATGTGCCCTGACTGAAATCAAACCAACAACCTTTTGGTGCATAGGACAATGTCCAACCCCCTGAGGCACACTGGTCAGGACTGAATTGCTCTTTGAACTGTATAACCTTCTCCTCCTCCACTTCCACCCTCCATAAAATCAACCTCCAGAGCATGGGTTCCATTCATCTAAAACAGTGTTCCTCCTCCCCACCACCCCACAGACACCACTTCCTATTTATTTTCTTCATAGCTGCCTGTCACTTTCCTGTTCATGCATTTGTTTGTGTGTTTATTTTCAGTCTTTCCCTCCAGAATGTTCTCTATCTATTCTGTATTTCACAACTCAAGAGTGACAAATTCAATGACCACAAAACAGTATCCAAGAGATGAAGACAAAGAAAACAGTGGGCTATTTAAAATGGTTAGAAACTGAATAATTTAGGGTCAGAACCAACTCCAAAAATATGGAGAGCTGCCCTATGAAGCAAGATTTCAACTTTTACACTGAAGTGTTGCAGAAGGTAACAAGTAAGTCTCGAGAACTCAAGTAAGATTCTCAGAGCTGGAAGAAACTTCCAACCATTTGAGATTGCATCTTTGGAAGGCAATAAGGCCCCAGTGGATGAGACTCTCAATGTAAAGCCATTCCTGACTACCTTTCAGGAACAAATCATGGTTTGCTCTTCACAGTGAATGACTGATCCCAGAGGACTTCTGCCACACATGAGCTACCTCTAAAGCAGAGGACGTCCTCACCAGCAGCAAAAACGATCACTGGAATCCTTCTGTCTGCAGAGGGCTTTGTGCCTACGAGCTCCTTTAGAACTAATATTTACCACAGCTTTACAACATACCATTGAGGTGGTCAACGAAGTGGACTCTACTGTCTAGAAAAGGAGATCAGGGTCCAGAAAGCATATGCCTCCCATGCAGCTGGCATTAGTGCTGGAATGAAAGCTCAGAATTCCTGGCTCCCAGCCGGTGCTCGCTTTATTCCAGCACACTTCTCCCAGGCCAGACCAGAGCCTGGGGCATGGCCTCAGCTCGTTTGGACTCTTCCCTAACTGCCTGGGCCTGTTTCTTCAGCACCCACAGTCCAGAATTATCTAATTTCTTTTAAGAGGAAAAATATACATTTTCTACAAATATCTGGGTGAGGTTCAAAATGGCCAGAACGTGTTCCTGAGCCAATTTCTATTCTAGGCACCGTCAGTGACTCACTGGCGACCTTGGACAAAAAAGAGGTAACCTTTATTCCTCTGACAAGTTTCTATTTCTCAGAACCCGGAGTCACAAGCAACACAATTTCTGACAAGATGTCCCCGTCGCCCAAAGCCTGGATGCACCCTCCAGAGATCAGCAGACCCGCCCCTCCAGCATTTGACAGATTCCAACAGACCTATTTCAGGCTGAAGCCACCAACTAGAAATAGAGCCTGGGACTGCTCCGTGGACTGAATAAAAATGTAAGTGGCTTTCCCCAAATCTCTTAGCTAATGAGCAGGGGGGTTGTGACCAGGTTGCACCTCGTGCCGTGATTCCAGTGCAGTGCTGATGACAGATTTTCACCACGACCTCTCTGCTCGAAGAAAATGCTCAGAATCTTCTAGAGCTTTCAGTAACTGGGGGAACAGGCCCCAGGGCCCAGTATAGGCTCAGGGGGAGTTGATGTCCAAGTAAAACATAATTAATGAACTTGACTTGTCCCTTTCTTAGTATGTAAGATAACTACCCCAACATGAAATCCTGTAGGCATGCAGAATGTTCCTGCAGTTGTTCAACCAATATTTATTGTCTAATGAATCAAGTGGTGTCAGGCAAACAGCTTTAAACAAGTGACTGCCTTCTGGGAGCTTATAGGGTCATAAAAGAGGCAGCAAAAAGACACAAATAATGAATGAACTATAACTGAGCTCAATGCTGTAAGGCACAGGAGTTAAGCCTGGAAGAATTCGCAGGGAAGGCTTTCCTGGGGGAGTAACAGAAAGAGGAGCTGGAAGGAAGAAGAGCCTCTGAGGTTGAGGGCACAACACATACAAAGGCCCTGAGACATGACAGGATGTAGAACACTTGAGAAACTGAGCACAGACCTTTCTAGATGGAGGTCAGGGTGGAGATGTGCAGACATGTGAGATGAGAGGCAAGCAGAGCACAGAGTTTGCAAGACTGAGTAAGTAACAGTGAGGGATCTGGGCTTTCATCATGGCTGCGTCTTCCCAGGGCTCATCAGGCTGCTCACCGATAAGGAAATGCCTAAAGGAGCCAGGCCCTGAGCCCAAGCCAGGTGCACTCCTTTGGGAGAGAGCAGGAGGCACTGGAGATCAGCTGGCCAGGCACAGAGTAAACAGAAGTCATTTCTCAGCATCCCTTCCCTACCTTTCTTAAAGCCAGCGGAAAACAACACACTCAATGCAATGGTTGACCTAGCAAGAGCCTTTAAACACACACAACTCAGTGAGGCAAAGCCCAAATGCTCCACAATTCAAAGAACCACAAGCCCATCAGATCTGTCTTAGTACTTATGCTTTCATTTCCCAATCCTTAAAGACATAGAGACACTTTACCTCTCCATGAATGTAATGACAATTACGGAAGATCAGAGTAGGAAATAATCTTAGATGACTGATAATGATAATATGTATCTAAAACAATACAAAATTTTATATGTCACCATCCTTTCATTTCAAGGGGGAAGACGTTTTGACCAACAATTTCAGGGGAGGAAGGACAGGAGCTGGAATGAAGGGTAGTGTTTTCTCAGGAAGTAGAAATGATAACATTTCCACGCAGACAGGCAGCCCAGCTCTGGAAATCACCACGGCTCTACTGTCCACTCCAGCCACCGGCCACATGTGCCTATTTTGCACCTGAAACGTGGTGAGTTGAAATCAACTTGTGCCATGAAATATACATGAGATCTCAAAGGTTCAATTAATAAAATATATCTTATTAATCTTTTAGTGACTGCATGTTTAAATAATATTTTGGATATCCTGAACTAAACAAGTTATTAAAATTAATTTCACCGTTGTTGTTTTTTACTTTTTTAACATAGCCACTGGGCAACTAAAAATCACTTATAAGGCTCACAATGTACTTCTATTAGACAGTGCTCACCTAGAGCAACTTGTCCACTGAGCAGGGGGAGAAATTCAAGACGACAATCTTGTACAAAGTGTATAACAAAATGAAACAACAATGCTGCCAGTGGGATATGGCTTTGGTGGAAAGAGCATCGGGTGGGCCCTGGCCAGTGTTCTCAGTGGTTGGAGCATCGGCCCGTGCACTGAAGGGTCTCTGGTTTGATTCCTGGTGAAGGGCATGTAGTTGAGTGGCAGGTTCGATCCCCGGACCCAGTCAGGGTACATGCGAGAGGCAACTAATTGCAGTCTATGTTTCTTTCTCAGATCAATATTTCTCTCTCCCTTCCCCTCTCTCTCTCTGTCTCCCCTGCCTACTCCCTCCCTCCCTTCTATTCTTTTTTAAAAATCAATGGAAAAAATATCCTCAATGAGGATTAACAAAAAAAATAAAAAGCAAGAGCATCAGGTGGCAACTAGGAAACCAGGGGCTCTGTCCTGGCTTTCACTTCACTACTTGCTCAGTGAGCTGAGGCGAGTGGCTCTCCCTCAAGGGACTTCCCTTTCCTCGTCTCTAAGGTGAGAGAATTGGTGAGGTGGAATTCGAGGTCGCTGATACTCTATTCTCTCACCCTGCCCTTCCCCTCACCCCCATCCCACCCCCTATCTGGGCAGGCCATCACTCAGACTGCCCAGGACTGGGGGCTACTTTTCCATCTTCAGAGTCCCAGAGAAAGAGCCCTGGAGAGCCTGGCACCTATGGGTGTCACAATATTGATGATGTTCCCTGAGAACACAGAGGCCGCCTGCCTCCATGGTTGAATGAGTGATTATGGTGCGTGCAACTACCCAGCCAAAGCTGTCAGTCTCCTTCCTCAGCACCAGCGCTCACCTGACAGGAGAGGCTCCTTGGTAAAAGGGAGGAAAACATGTAGCACACACCTACTCTGTACCCACCTGGGCAAAGCACTTTCTTATAGGTGAACTGTGTCCTCCCCAAAAGGACATATTGAAATGTCACTGCCAGCAAATGCGATCTTATTGGAGGTAGGGTCTTTACAGAGATGACCAAGTTAAAATGACATAATTAGGGAGGGTCCTAATCCAGAATGACTTGTGTTTTTTAAAAGAAAGGAAAACTGGATATAGAAACGACACACAAAGGGAAGGGGATGGGAGGACACAGGGAGAAGGCGGGTGCGTGAATGGAGGGATATCTGTACAAGCCTAAGCACACCTGGGATTACTGGAGTTCGAAGGGGCAAGAAAAGTTCCTCCCCTGGAGCCATCAGAAAAAGCATGGCTCTGCCAACACCATGATTTTGGACTTGAAACCACCAGGATTGCAAAGCCATAAATGTCTCTTGTTTAAGGCTCCCAACTTTGCAGCACTTTGTTACAGCGGCACTAGGAAACTAATACATACTCTAAATTCATTGTCATAGTTAGCTCTCAGAACAACCCTGTATATAGGTGCTACTAGTGTTGCCCACTGGGTTGGTGGGTAATAGGGAATAGGCAGCTTGCCCAGAAAATGAGGTCAGTATGTGTGGGAGCCACAACTGAACTCAGTCTTTAAGCTCTTAGTTACTACGCTCTACTGTCCCTGATTGAGGCGAAAGAATGTGAAATAAGACCTAGACCAGCATGGGTCTTCACTGTGTAATCCTGGGAATGTCATTCCACCTGTTGGACCCAAAGAAATGATGACATGGGTTCCAACCAGGATGATGACTATAAGACCTGAAATAAATTAACAAAATAAAACGTATAGCTGTTGATGGAGTACATGTGATAAGGGAGAGGGGGGAGTCAGACAGTCCTCTATTCTGACTAACCAATAGTTGATTAGCCACCACAAGGACCACCATTGTCACCACTTTAGCCACTTCCTCCTCCTCTACCAACCCCAGGCCCACAGCCACAATGGCCAGACTGTCATCCAGTGCCTCTGCCTTCTCATTCCCACCCTCCCCCCACACAGCACATTTGCGGTGGCTTATTATGTGCCAGGGAGAGATTTTACCCCCACCTTACAGATGAGGAAACTGATGCTGGGGGGATGGAAGGGTTGTAAAATAAACCACACAGCTAATATAAGAAGGACTTCTGGAATTAGGAATTCAAAGTCTCTGGCTATTCCTCACGTAAGCCTCTTTCTCATGCCTCCCTAGGGTTGGAACCAAGGGCATGATATTTCATTCCCAAAGAGAAGGAATGTTGATGTGACTGCTAACGTCCAGGATGTTGTTCAGTGGTTCAGTGCCAGTGAATAGACCTTCCAAAAGGACATGACAGGCTTCAATAGGAATGAATGGGCACTTTTCCAGTCTATCTCATTCACACAGTCTGGTTAATCCTGTCTTTCCCAAGAGGCTAGAGAAAGGAATGTCTCTTGGAGATGATTTTTTCTGGAAGAAAGTCCAGCCATGTCCTTTCCTCTTTCTCTAGAGTATCTATGACCCAGCCTGCAAAAGCCTGCGAATTTTGACATACACTCTTTTTGCTGCACTGCCCAGAGCATTGCTTGTCATACAAAAGCAGGGATTCCAGTTTGGGCATCAGATTAGAAACAGAGCATATCTTCTAACCTGCCTCATTTTGAAACCAGTCAAATTCATCCAAGAATAGAGAAATGAATTCTCCACGAGGCCAGCTTGGTTCACTTTCAGTTCTATGCCAGGAGTGGGGTCCAAAACCACAGCAAATAACCAGATTATTCCATTTGTTTTGCATAAACCTCCTTAGAAATCAGTGGCCAACTAGGGACAGGATAATCTTTCCACACATAACCAAACACCATCATGGTATCATCTTAACCTCACCATGACTTCTAATAGTGGTATGATCCATGGAGACAGAAAATACAGTAAAAAATGAGCAATCTTGGTGATGGATGATGATGGGAATAGAGGTTAAATTTAATTTTGAAATGTCAGTAGACACCTATTAGGTAGATGAATAACCAGGAGCTCAAGGAGAATTCTAGGTTGGAAATATAGATTTGGCCATGAGTATATAGATGGTGACTGATATCATGTAAGACGATGCAGTTTCATGGGAACGATATATATAATGAGAACTAAAAGCTGTAAGAGCATAATCCTGAGGAACAGCTACCTAACCTTTCTGAGCCTCATTTTTCTGGTCTGTAAAATGAGAATTGAAAATAGTCCCCCTCTTATAATGTGGTTGTGAGGATTGCAGGAGCTAATCCATGTAGACACTCAGTAGTGTCTGGCTTATATAATGTACCAAGTAAATGTCAATGGTTAATTATATTATTATTCCACTAAGATGTCTAGAATGAGAGAGGTAGTGAGAGGAGTCACCATGTGATGGCCTCTATTTTCCCTGTGAAGAGGACGGCAAAGCTACATTCCAACAGTGAAGGCAAGGAGATGAAACTGGAGGCATGGAGATGGTGATGAAGATTGGCCAAAGCTTTTCTGAGCTCCCTAGCCAGTTTTGCTCTGTGGATAGAGTATCGACCTGGGGACCAAAGGGTCCTGGGTTCAATTCCAGTCAAGGGCAAATACCTTGGTTGCAGGCTCCTTCAGGGTCTGGGCCCTGGTTGGGGTGCATGCAGGAGGCAACTAATTGATGTGTTTCTCTCATATCAATGTTTCTCTCTGTCTTTTCTTTCTCTTCTACTCTCCCTAAAAATCAATAGGAAAATATCCTCAGGGGCAGGTTAACTAAAAGAAGAAAAGAGCTTTTCCAAGCATCAAAGGACTAAGGACAGGTAAAAGAATCACTGGACCATGTAAGGTAGGCAACTGAGATGAGCGACCCTACATTATAGAACTAGGAAACCACAAGGCCAGATGACTCTTCTCCTATAGCAGTGGTTGGCAAACAGAGCCAAATATCAACAGTACAATGATTGAAATTTCTTTTGAGAGCCAAATTTTTTAAACTTAAACTTCTTCTAACTCTACTTCTTCAAAATAGACTCACCCAAGCTGTGGTATTTTGTGGAGGAACCACACTCAAGGGGCTAAAGAGCTTCATGTGGCTCTCGAGCTGCAGTTTGCTGGCCATGGTCCTATAGCATTAGCAGCTCTGATGGGGATGAGCCAAGCCTAAGGGTTAGCACAGTTGACTTATCAAATAACCAAGAGGTTTGGGAGCTGAGGGCATAGATGGGAAAACAGATGTGGCCGGTTGCTCTGCAAGCCCACATTCCTAGGATAGGAGGGAAAGCTCTGAGTACTTTATACCAGTGTTCTGACCTGGAATCCTGGGGGCAACATCTTCCATTTCCAGTGCATATTCATCACTTCCTTTGCCTCCACCCATCCTGATTAATTTATTATTTTTCACACAGGACCATGAGGTCCATGGATGTAGGATGGCACTATATCAGTCTGCACATTGTCAGTTTGGTACTTCTAGTGGTGCACATTGGGTTAAAAAAAACAAATGGGCCTGGTGCCAGGTTGCTTATGTTCAAATCCCAGCTCCATCATTTACAACCTGTGGGACCATAGCTAAGTTATTTAAGATTGCTAAGCTCCCTCATGTACTGATCGGGGTTCTACCTACTTAACAGAGAAGTTTTAAGGTTTAGATAAAAAAAATAATCCACACAAAAGACTTAGCATAGTACCTGGTCATAACAAAGACCTCAATAACTGTTAGTTGTTATAATAAATGCAATGACTTTTAAACCAGCATGCAGCATGCTTGCTTGTGGTGTTGGATCAGACCAGTTCTAACCCAAAAGGGAATGTAGTAAGACAGAGTTAATGCTAGAGTTGAGAGAAGGCACAAATAGCTATGAGGCCACACAACAAGCTCAAGGCAGGCCTCCCCACTGAGCGCTGCCTGGGGAAAGGCTGCCTGCCAGAGCCTCCGAGCTCAGACATCTTCCCCAGCATAATTGAGAAATATGTTCCTCATGCATTCCTAATTGGAGTAGAGCAGATGGCAGGAGCATTTGTTTAATGAAATATGTCCTTTCGATTAAGCGGGGCCATTGGGGATTTAGGACTTTAATACCACCTCGTTGCTTTCCTGCTTTTTGGAGACCAGGGAAGTTTGGGGGGATTTTAACAAACTTGGATTAAAGGTTGGAGGGGAAACAATGTTAGTGGAATCATCTAGAAACCCAGTCTTTGGAGTTTCTGGCTCTGTCTACATTTTCATTTGTTGCAAAGAACCAATGCATTGAGTGTCTCTTGTGTGAGCTTTGAGCAGGGGTGGAGCACAGAATCAACCAACCAATCTGTCAGCCAAACAAACTAAATTGACTGGGGCCCTCCACACACAGGATGCAAGCAAGTTTCTTCTCTGTGCCCTGCTGATGCCAGTCCCTCTGGCTAAGATGCCTTTCTGCCTATTTGCATACGCTCAAGGCCGTGTGCATATGTTCGTGTGCGCGCACCATGAAGCTGTCCCTAATTTCTCTCTCAGAAAAACAATACAAAAACCCTCAAAACCCTTCATCTGAAGCTCCTTAATGACACATTACTTTCTACTTTGAATTACTTCTGTTCCTGCCTAAACAAGACTTCAAGATATGTTGCTTCTCCTTACTCAAAGGTGAGGGCCACAGAGGTGGCTTACTCTTAACAGCCTTGACTATCAGGAAAGTTCAATGAGTTCACAGGAAATGAACAGGGGAAGGATATAGGGGAGAAAGCCCCAAACACACTTTCCTGACTTTCTGATCAATCTGTGCATGCCTCTATCACAACCAGGGAAGAGGAACAGCTCACCTGACTTGTCCAGTCTTGAAACACTTTCTTCCCTTGGCTTCTGGGATAACACGTGCTCCTGATTTTCTTCCAGATTCACATGCTGTTCTTTCTAAGTCTCCTTTGGTGACTCTTCCTTCTCTCCCAAGTTTCTAAATGTTGCAGGGCTCCAAGAGTCAGTCCTCGGACTTCTTTTTATTTCTCCGTATCCTCACTCCCTACATGTTCTCTTCCATTTCCACAACTTAAACACTACCAAATAGTCTGAGACACCCAAATCTATAACTAGTTCTGATTATTCCATTGTGATCCAGACTCAAATATCTAACTACCTATTCTACCTTCACATGAAATCAGAGATATCTCTAAAATAGAATGATAGGGTTCACCCCACCCCCATCCCATATTACTATACATTCATTTCTCAGGTCAGTAACCTAGAAGTCATCCTTTATTCCTCTGTTATCTTCATTCCCCCAAACATATCCATTAGCAAGTATCATCAATTATACTTCTGGAATATATCCTGAATCTAACCATCTCCCCCGTTAACAAGATGGCCTAAGTCACCATCATGTCTTGCCTCAGAAATTGTAACCATCTCCTTAGTGGAATCTAGCTCTCCACTGTCAGCCCCTTATAGTTAGCCTTTCACACAGCAGCATCAACCAGTTAACATATCCCCACTGGAACCTGCCTGTGGCTTCCTGTCACACTTAGAACAAAATTTAAGGTCTCCAATGAACGAATCCATCTATATCAGACATCACTCTTTCAACACTCTCTATGACATTACCACAGTTCAACCATGCCAGCCTTCTTTCTGTAACTTAAACACACTAAGCTCACCCTGTGGTAGGACTTATGAACTTGCTGCTCTTCTGCTAGGCACACTTTTCATATGCCTGCCACCTTCTTATAATTCATGCTTAACATTGTCCTCCCTTCCAGAGAGACCATCCAAGACCACCTTAGCTAGAGTATCCCCAGTCCATATTATCTACCAATCTTATTTTCTTCTAAGCACATAATGAAACCTGAAATATCTCATTTATTTACTTTTTTTAGTCTCTGCTTATCAGAATGAAAGCTCCATGAGGACAGGGCCTGTGACACTTGTTTACAGATGTGTCTGTAATGCTGGCAGAGAGTGGACAAAGAAGATGTATTTGCTGATTGCCTGCCTTGGTTTAGATAATATGGCTAGACAAGGGAAGAAGTTGGACTATGACCCAATACCCTGGCCTCTTAATGTGTTTAATCCTTAACTCCAATGGCTTTCATCTCCATTCCTTCAGCCATGTACTCCTAGCCATGCAATCTTGGCATGTTGGGATGATGCTCTAAACAACTGAACTATCCAGCCATGACCACTACCTTTTTCTTTTTTTTTCTTTTTTTCCTTTTTTAAAACTATATAATTTTATTGATTTCAGAGAGGAAGGAAGAGGGAGAGAAAGAGAGATAAAAACATTGATAAGAGAGGAACATCATCAATCAGCTGTCTCTTGCACACCCCATAGTGGTTATCAAGTCTGAAACCCTGGCATGTGCCCTGACCTGGAATTCAACTATGTCCTCCTGGTTCATAGGTCAGCGCTATACTCCTGAGACACACTGGCCAGGCTACCTTCTCCTTTTACACGGAGCACCCATTCTCTTGGTACATAGCTCTTTCAACTATGTAGTTACCCCAACACAAGCTAGCATCTTCCTGGACATTTTCAACTTCCTCACCAACTACATTTAATTTGTCATGAACTCCTTCTAATCCTGCTTTTTTCTTAAATTCATTTATGCAGTTCAAATCCACTCAGCAAGTTTATGGAATCAGCTGCATTGCTAGTCTCCTGACTCCCAATGTTCTTTTCCTAAGCAAGGAAGGCTGATCTTCCAAAGCACAATTTATAAGTGACATTCCCAGGCCTTGAACCATTCAATGGCTCTGTAAAGGTGTTAGATTAAATTCCAAATTTTTCATCATGATAGAGAAGGTCATGATGCTTAACTCCTGTTTGTCTCTCCAACCTCAATCTGTCACTCCCCTTCATAAGCTGAACTCTAGCAAAACTAAGCCACTCTGTCTGCCTCTTTCATATATAGAACCTGCATGCTCTCATTTGCCTTCTGATGTTCGCTCATGTTTTTTTTTGTTACTCAGTTCCATCTTTCTCCTCTCCTTTCTCACATAGCCCTTATTCGTTCCTTATATCTCTGTTTAGATATCAGTTCTTTTAAAGGCCTTTCCTGTTTCTTTGAATTTGGATACCCTTAAAAGTTCCCATAGTACCCTGAATTTATCCCTATCATAGCACTAATTACTCTGCTTTACTTGGCTCTTTGGAACAACTTTATTAAGGTATCATTTATGTGCCATAAAATTCACCCATTCTAAGGGTACCATTTAATAAAGTTTGGTATACTTACAGAGTTGTAGAATAATCCCCACAATCTGGTTTTAGAACATTTCTATCACTCTTGTTCCTAGCTCAAGCAACCTGAGAGAGGTGCCATGTTTTGTTGAGCTTCAGATCCTTGGGGCACAGTGTAAGTGGGGTATCTGTCATCAACTAAGTATTTGTTGAACAAATAAAAAATAAATGAAAGGAAAAATCAGTGCCCAAACCTGACATGTTGCATTTGTCTTTATCCGACACTGCAACCTAATTTTGAAGTTCTCACTTTCATACGCATTCTCCGTCCTCTCTGACATTTCACTAACTTCCCCCATGTGGCAGTCACTGATGAATTTCCTCTGACAGAGAAAATAGGACTATAAAATACCCAGATGGCCAAGAGCGCCAGCAGCACGCATTTATGGGTGATTCAAGCATGTCTAGACACTTACATTTGCCCAAAATGAAGTTAGTTTATTCCCCAAATACTTGAGATTTCCTCCAGTACAATTCACCAGTATGGGTTAATGTAAAATGTCTGCTTCTTGAGTTTTGTCCTTTTTCTCTTTTCTGCCCATCTAAATTCTTCAGACTGAGAGTCAAGAGACCTATGACCTGGCCATAATTATGACAGCAGTTCACTAAGTGGAGTTTTCATATAATATCCATTTTCTCTCTCCCCATTCTGATTTAGTGAGGATGAAGTAAGCTAAGAGGCAGAACAATGCACTTCAAAAACTAAAGAAAAACAAACATGCAAATATAATAGATGTGAATTGACTATCATTTCTATGGTGTCTAGCAATCGCCTCACTTATCAAAGACACTACTGTGCTGATCTGAACTATTAACACTACCCCAAACTGACATACAAACATACAAAATCCTTCATGCATGGAGCTGACACCTGCTGCTAAAGGAAGGTTTCTGACCTCCTCTCGAGCCTGCTCTTTTTCACAAGCAATTCTAATGAACACAGTCCCATTGTTTCCCAAAACACTGCCCGTTAGAATAGAAACAAAAGGGCTGGAGGAGCCTCTAATGGCAAACACACTGAGAACAGGAAGATTGACAGCTAACAACGATGGGAAAAAATAGAACTCTGCCCGGCCAGTGTGGCTCAGCAGTTGAACAGCGAGCCAGGAACCAAGAGGTCATCCATTCAATTCCTGGTCAGGGCACATGCCTAGGTTGTGAGCTCAATCCTAGTAGGGGGCATGCAAGAGGCAGCCAAACATTGATGTTTCTCTCTCCTACCATTGATGTTTCTATCTCTCTATCCTTATCCCATCCTTTCTCTCTAAAAAACAATAAAAATATATTTTTTAAGAAATAGAAGCATTATAAAAGCAGATATATGAACTCAGAAATGTATGGCCAAGAGACATTCAGAATAGAGGTAATAAGTCCCACAGAGCAATGTTCACGATGATAATTCTGAATCATCAGAAGGCTCCACTGCCTGAGCATCAATTTGAAAGAGAGATCATGTGCGTTTTTCAAACACAAATTAACTCCTGTTCTTTAAATCTTAATACAGAAATGAAATCAGAAATTGTTTGATCTCTAAGTTACCAAATTAATGATTTAAGTTAGCAAAAAGGCATTGACTCTTCAGGTTATACCCAAGACTACTCACCAAAGCATCTTTACTATATTTTCTACTCTTTTAAGATGAGAACATTCTTCATTTCTAGTTGAGAAACAACCCTTTTCCTAGAGATCTCAGAATTATTTTTAAAAAAAACAACCCATAAAATGTATCAGGCCTATGTCAGATGATCAGGGGACTCTTATCATACAACTTCCTACAACTTAATACAATTTGTAATTGCACATTTATGATTATCTGCTTTCTTTCTTCCTTTCCTCTTTTTTAATCCTCACTTGAGGATATTTTTCCATTGATTTTTAGACAGTGGAAGAGAGAGAGAAAGACATAAAGAAATATCAATGTGAGAGAAACACATCAATTGGTTGCCTCCTCCACCAGCCCTGACCAGGGCCCAGGCCGGGGAGAAGCCTGCAACTGAGGTACGTGCCCTTGATCGGAATAGAACCCAGGACCCTTCAGTCCGCAGGCCAATGCTCTATCCACTGAGCCAAACTTGCTAGGGCCCTGCTTTATTTCTACTCTCCCTACAGCTTCATATGAACAAGGATATTTGTTTTTAACTTGCCATGCTTATCTCCAAAGCCTAGACTAATGCTTAGCATGTAGAAATTGCTCACTGCATTGTACTGCTGTTGCGTGAATTAATGCCATAGAAAATGTCCCTCATGCTGCACATAGCACCCTATGGGTGCTATGTGCAGCATGATATGGTAGAGTCACCATTTTAATTTCTTCACTGTCCAATGAAGATAACCCTAAAGGATAGTAAACCCTTAGAGAGTGCCACAACATTTTATTTTTATAGATAAAAGAATTGTACTAAAGAGAAATAAAAGTGTGTACCAAGTGTTTTCTGCCAACTGAGAGATGGACCATCAATTCATTCCCATGCGCTTGCTACTCTCTCATATATGGGAAGAAACTGATATACACGGGTCTGAAGATTTCAAGTAGGTTTTCTAAATTATCTGTGGGAAAGCTCTGTTTACAGATGCTGAGACAGAGCACTGCTAAGGACATTGCACTGCTAATAAGGGAGAAAAAGCAAGATGTGTAAACAGTTTCTTCCTAAAATTCTCTGCCTCTGGGCATTGGGTCCACTAGCAAAATTGTTTACAAGACGTTTTCAAAGTCCTTGGGGATGGTTTCGTCTCAATTAAAACCTGATTATTTTGTCCCTAGGATCTGAAGTGAGCCATAAAAGTAATAGAATTGACTTTGTCAGGTTTCATGTTTCCTCCCTTCTCCGACCCAAGAAATTAACTCCTCATCAGACTGTCAGAGTCACTGCATTGGGCTTATCTTCATTATAAATTTGTGCCCCTCCATAACTACCCTTCTAATGAGATTATGGGCGAGAATGTTGACAAGTCTTTATGTAGTACAGGGACTATTACATAATACACACTCGTATGTTGATAAAAGGATGATGGATGGCCAGATAGATAATCATAGTTATAGTCATAACCACAGTAGTAGAAGTTATCAATATTCCTAAGATACTGCTGAGTGATATCATTCACAGCAGCAATATCCACAATTTACATGTAACTAATGTTATGAAATTATGAATTAGATATCCATATGCCAAAAAAACCCTCAGCTCATAGTTCACATCTCATAAAAATTAACTCAAAATGAGTCAAGACTTAAATAAACTTAAAACTATAAAACGCATGGAAGGAAAAATATCTCTGTGATATATAGATAAGGCAATGATTTCTTAGATACAATACCTAAAGCATATCTACAAAAGAAATCTCAATGAATTGGATTTCATAAAAATTCAAAACTTCTACTTTACATAAGATAGAGGATGAAAAGATAAGCCAAGACTGGGAGAAAATATTAGCAAAACACATATCTGA
Organism: Pipistrellus hanaki; assembly: GCF_964339955.1. Lineage (NCBI taxonomy): Eukaryota > Metazoa > Chordata > Mammalia > Chiroptera > Vespertilionidae > Pipistrellus > Pipistrellus hanaki. The sequence goes on from NC_140507.1 coordinate 17,819,985, forward strand.
CAAAAGGGCTTGTATCCAGAATATATTAAAGAATTCTCAAAACTCAACACTAAGTACACAAGTGACCCAATTTAAAAAATGAGCAAAAAATTTGAAAAGATACTCCACCAAAGATATACTAATGGCAAATAAGCATAAGAAAGGATGCTCATAACATCAGTCATTAGGGAAATTCAAATTAAAGCTACAATGAGATAACATGACATACCAACTTAAATACTTAAAGTTTAAGACTGACCATACCACAGGCAGGTGAGGAAGTAGAGAAACTGAAATCCTCATACATTGCAGATAGAACGTAAAGTGTTACTGTCACTTTGGAAAACAATTTGACAGTCTCTTATAAACATGCATTTCTCATATAACCCAGCAATCATGCTCCTAGACATTTATCCAAAAGAATTGATGACTTATATTTATCTAAAATCTTCTACATTGTTTATATCAATTTTGTTCATAATTGCACAATGATATCAATGTCCTTCAGCTAGTGAATGAATAAACCAAGAGTACTATGTGACTATTCAGCAATAAAAAGAAAATAAATACTGCTATATCTATATAATAAAAGGGTAATATGCTAATTAGACCAGACATCTTTTGGACATCATTCTGGATGTCCTTCCTGATGAAGCAGGGGCTAGAGGAAAGCCAGCTCAGATCTGGGTACCTGCCAGAGGAGAGAAGCTTGGGTCCTGGGTGCCTGAGGGAAGCTGGTACTAGCAGCTGTGGGAGAAGGAAGGCCTACACTTGCATGAATTTTCATGCAGCGGGCCTCTAATATACATATAACATGGAGTAATCTCATGAATTATGCTAAGAGAAAGACAGATTCAAAAGACTACATACTGATACTGTATGGTTCCATTCAAATGACAATTTGGCTGGGCTGGTGTGGCTCAGTGGTTGAGCATTGACCCATGAACCAAAAAGGTCACCAGTTTGATTACCAGACATGGCACATGCCTGGGTTGTGAGCTCATTCCCCAACAGAGAATGTGCAGGAGGCAGCAATCAATGTTTCTCTCTCACCAGTGTTTCTATCTCTCTATCCTCATCCTTCCTGTCTCAAAAATCAATAAACACATATTAAAAAATTGTAAGTGACATTTTGAAAAAGGCAAAATAAAGAAACAAAAAGCAGATCAGTTCCTGGCAGGTCTAGGATTAGGCACAGGCTTGACTAGAAAGAGGAAAATGTGATGAAACTTTTTTGTATTTTGATTGTAGCTATTGTTACATAACTATAAATTTGCCAGAATTCAAAGAACTATATGCAAAAAAATGAGCAAAATCTATTACAGTCTGGAGATTTTAAAAGTGAATATATGTTGCATTCTAAGAAAACCCACAAAAACATATAGCTAGAAATTTCTTTAAAAACTTTAAAAATAATAATTGCTAACATTTGTTGAGTCCTAACTATGTGACTGGCAGGCACTGTGCTTAGGGATTTTTGCCCTTTATCTTATTTAACTTCACACCAACTTTTTAAGGTAGGAACAAACTATTGTAGGTTTTTGAAAAGAAGGGTCAAAACATCTTTGTTCTGATCTCAGTTCACAGCCCAGGTAACGTGTCTACACACCACATTCTGCTCCATCACAATACTCACCTTCATCCCACCTGAGATGGCGGGAAACTGGACTGGGAGCCCAGGCTCAACTCTACCAACACGCTGTGTGAGCATAAGCAATGGCTAAACTTCTCCATGATTCCTTATTTCAAAATACAAGTCCCTGGAGAGATGATTCCTCAGTTTCCACTTCATCCTACCTAGTTTAGGAGTCTATGAATAGCTTTTAGTCACTTGCTGCCTGGAAAGACTGAAATTTAAGGCTGACATTTCTGACCTATCCAAGCTCTTTACATGACCTGTGGGGTCCTGGCGTGAAAAATTCCACCATTAGTTCTTTATTCCTTAAGATTAAGGCACAGAGGCTGTAGAATAGTATAATGTATATAACGTAGCCCTTGGAGTCTGGGTGTGGGCGCAGGGATTGCTCAAGTTGCTCACAGTATAGCAGATAAGACAGAGAGATGAACAACCAGCAATGAGTGTTTTATGTTGCGTGTTAAGCTCTTTGCTGCGAAACAGTGACATTTGGAATGATGGGCAAGAGTGTGGGCTCTGGAGACAAGGAGAGCTGGGTATAAAGCTCAGTTTCCTCATCTACAAAATGGGACAACATCAAGATGTCTGGGCTCCTATCTGCCTACCTGAGGCACTCCCAATGAAGCACAGTGAAACCCTGTACTGTATCATGCAGTGATGAGTCTTGCTCACAACTGCCACCATGCTGTTAAGAAACTGGACAAATTGTACATTCTTCTGGAGTCAAAGAGGAAGGGAGAAAGCAATGCTCAGAGAAGATAAATAAGTGACTCAAGGTCAGATGGCTAATAGGTCATGATGATCATATTGTCAGCTATATAGATGCTGTACACCTGAAACCACTATAATATTATATGTCAACTGTACTTCAATAAGAAAGAAAAAAGAATACTCCACAGAGTAGGATAGCATCTGAACGGAAGATTTGGCTGAATGCTTTATTATCCATGAATTTCTGCAAGTCTCTGTCCTTGTAATATAAGCTGTGGCCTTCATATTACTTTGAGATCCCCTCCCATCAGCAGTTATAAATAGGAGTTGGCAAGAACTATAACCCCCTCCTCTTCTGTGCCATGGAGCGGCGAGGGAGAGGGGGAGAGAGACTCCTCTTCAAGGCTGATCTCTCCATCTCTCTTTAGGGTACAGACTGTTCCCACAGGAAATATGACTGCCCAGAAATGACGCTGCATTTGGCACTATCTTCCCTTGTGCATTATCTTCTATTCCTCACTGGAGTCATCTCTGGCACGGTCTGGAATTCCACCTTGTGTGACTTTTTCTTCTTTTTATTTGCTCCCTCTCACCGTAGCTATATAATTAACCATTATATAATGCTTGAAGTCCATCTGTGATTCCACATCAGTGGTCCTCAAGCCGGGGTTGATCTGCCCCCACTCCGCATGGCCCAGGGGCCACTGGCAATGCCTGACACTCTCTGGGTGGTCACAGCTGGGGAGAGGCCGGTGCTGCCATCCAGTAAGTGGAGGCTGAGGACGCTGCTGCCCCTCCTGCAACACACAGGACCTCCTCCCACCAAGAATGGTCCGGCCCAAGCATTATGCTCAGCAAAGTGAGCCAGTCAGAGAAGGACAAGTGTCACATGACCTCCCTCATATGTGGAATCTAATGAACAAAATAAATTGATGAACAAAATAGATCCAGACACATAGAAGCAGGCATGGAACAGAATGTCGAACCTCAGAGGGAAGGCGGAGGAGGGTGGAGGTTGAGTGGGAGGTCAACCAACACACTTACATGCATATATGCATAACCCATGGACACAGACAAAAGGGTGGTGAAGGCCTGCAAGTGAGGGGGGGGGGGGAAGGCCTAAAAGAGGTCAATGGTCAATGTGGGGAAAAGGGGGACATATATAATGCTTTCAGCAATAAAAACTTTAAAAAAAAAGAATTCTCCGGTCCAAAATGGTAATAGTGCCGAGTTTGGAAAACTGCTCTATGATGATAAAAGCACCCACACAGCTTTTTGCCCATTTGGTTCTTATCACGCCCTTGGGATAAAGCCAAGTCAGTGTCCACATTCATCCCCAGTATCTCCTTATAACGAGGAGGATACAGAAAGACACTCCCACTACCACGCGGAGGAAACTGAGACCCCTGGAAATGAAGGGATGGCCTATGGCCACAGAATGAGGCGGTGACACAGCAAGTCTTGGATTTGCTGACTTCCCACACTGCCTCACTGTCAGCGCGTTTAGAAATGTATTAAAAAGTCTCCCGCCTCTCTCAGATGAGTGGCACAAAGCCAGAAAACCTTAAAGTGGCAATTAAATATATTTTCTCAGGATACTTATAAATTATTTAATTGATTCTATTATGTTATATCTGGGAAAGAAATAGAGGCCCTTGCCACACAGTAGATGCATTTTAGAGCGGAGGATGGCAGACTCTTTCCCTTCTGTTCACCCAGCAGCCTTTGGCCTCCGTGCTGGAGAGCATCTGAAACCTGTGGTCTTTGTGGGCATTTACATAGGAAATATACAGAGGGCGCTAGAGACACCATTCAGGCATCAGATGGAAACACATGGGCTAGGTACTGGGGGCTTAAGAGAGTTGGAAGGGACAAAAGGGGCCCAAAAGAGAAAGTAGGTTAGATGGAAATGAGGACTCACAGAAGTAGGAAAAGAGAAAGGGAAAAAAGAAGGGGAAATTATACCTTTCCTCTATGTTTAGGGATTCCCATGTGCATTCAAGTCTCTTGAGTAAGGAGAAAAGAAACTCTGTCATACAAACTCAACTAAAACTGTACTTTAAAACCCTTTATCTCATTATTTTATAACTATAAATATAACGGATGCTTATTATTTTTTAAAATGAGTGTAGAAAACGGTAACATAGAGACTTTTTCTAGTTTCCTACTCTCCTGAGATAAAACCGTTAGCAGCATAATCTATGTTCTAAGTCTCTATTCTAGTCTATATTCTGCCTTATAAGCTATTAACTTTCCTGTTTTACAAAAATGATATCTACACAAAATGTGCAGTGTCTTGATTTTTCACTTGGGATGGATCTGGATATGCTTTCCCGTTAGTACACATAGAGCCATTGCATTCTCCTTCCTGTGTACACAGTATTCTATTGTTCGGATATATCATCATTTACTAGCTATCAATACTCATTTTCAATTTTCTGTGAGACTTCCATATAATAATCCCTACAAATGGGGTTACTATGCAACTCTATGGAATTATACACCAGTACATATATGTTTCAAAGGTGATAGTCAAATTGCCCCCCAACGGCTTTAATCAATAGTAACTCCTCCCAAATGGACATTCTAAATCAGTAGACAGTTCCCTTGAAGCAGTCCTCCGCTGACTCCTCCTCGCCCTTAGAACATTCCTGCCTCTGTCAGACACATCTCCCAACCTTTCTCTACCAGCAGTCCTGCATTTGAGTTAACCTCTGTGATTCTCCCGCCGTCAGCGTCTAGAACAGGAAGGTTGGGTGGGAGGAAAATGAGTGTGAAGTGAAGATCCCAAAGTTTCATTAGCTGCTTTCAGCTCCTGCCTCATTTCTGCTGATCTCACCTGAACAGGTTCTGCCAAATATGCACGTTGGCAGGCTGTGCCAGCCAGTGCAAAATGAATGAAGAAGGGCAGCTAATTAGGAGATCAAACAGCCGGAGAGCTGAGCAACGCAGGGCTCCTGAGCTGTTTCACTGTCCCAAGTCCCCTAAATACATCAGGGGCCTGGCCCTCCAAGGATGGCCCTCTGCGCTTTGTCCTGAAAACCAAAGCAGAGCTCTGAACTGAAACCCCAGTAAAAAAAGAGAGAGAGAGAGAGAGAGAGAGAGAGAGAGAGAGAGAGAGAGAGAGAGAGAATAAGAGATCACCCGTCTCCAAATGTTTACCCTGAACAGAATGGCCCTGGGCGAGTCTTCCTGAAAGCCTGCTCGCTGAGTCCCGAAGCCCATGATGCACTTTAGGGAATAAAAGACTTGTTCAAAGAACTTGGCAAACGCCACACACAGTGTTCCTCTCTTAGGTATTCACAAAGCATATTCATAATCCAGAGCCTCTGAAGAGGCTTTAAGAAACCCCCGGCTGCCAAGAAACTCATTTAACATATTAATATTCCAAGCTACTCACTTGGGAGACATGGCCATGGCCAAGTTCTGCCTCCATCCTTCCCGTCCCAAACCCTGTTTGGGAACCCTCTACCGCCACTTTCCAGTAAAGCATGATGCTAATCACGGGACTGTTATGGTGGGCATGTCAATAACACAGATGTTCAGTCAATACTCAAAACATACTTACTTAGTGCCTATCAGGGGTCCAGCAGTAGGAATATAGTAGCGTGCAACGAAGTCCCTATTTTCTGGTCCAATTCTTGGGATAGTCTAATCTGCATACCTACTATCCCTTATCTACATCAAAATATCCTCAATGCTGCAAAAAGCTGGGTAGGAAACATTAGAACTACTGGTGTTCCTGGAGGGGGGGTGGGGGGGAGAGAAGGAAGTCACCAGAGGAGAGCTCTCCTGTGCTCTGAGTTACGATGAGAAGTCTAGTGGGAAGGTAGGTTAGCTCTATCAACATTGACATTTCAGTGTACACAAAACACAGGAGCTGTGCGTACTTAGCCAGACTCTTCTTATCTGTGAAATGATGTGCACATACAAACTGGAGAGCCAGCTATTTAAGTCGTTTTATTGTTAAAACACCAGAACTGTATGGTATGTTTCTGAAAAGTGTCCTAGAAACTTGGTCAAGGTGTGGATGTTGAATTCATCATGTCTGCCTGTAGGAGATGGGCTACAAAACTAAGCACTGAGACAAATGCTTCATGGCTTCTGTGTAAAAAGGAATGGGCTCTCAGAGGTTATCAGTCAGAGTGTAACTCTCATATCTACAATCTCTTTAAAGGGCACTTTGTGAATAGCTATCAAATTTTATTTTAATTTTTTTAATATATTTTATTGATTTGTTTTTGTTTTTTTACAGAGAGGAAGGGAGAGGGAGAGAGAGAAACATCGATGAGAGAGAAACATTGGTCAGCTCACTCCTGCACACTGCAAACTGGAGATGTGCCCACAACCAAGGTACATGCCCCTGACTGGAATCGAACCTGGGACCCTTCAGTCTTCAAGCCAATGCTCTATCCACTGAGCAAAACTGGTTAAAACTTATTTTAATTTTTTAATCTCTCAAATGTTCAATGCATGCACTACTGGAACCAAGAGTTAATCCATTAATTCATTACACAAATGAATTGGGTGCCTACTGTTGGAGGTGCTAGATATACAGCAATGAAGAAAACAAGGTTTGTCCAGCTGGTGTGGCTCAGTGGTTGAGCACTGACCTATGGACCAGAAAGTGATGGTTCAATTCCCAGTCAGGACACATGCCCCAGTTGCAGGCTCCATCCCCAGTGTGGGGGTGCAGGAGGCAGCCAATCAATGATTCTCTCTCATCATTGATATTTTTCTCTCTCTCTTCCTCTCCCTTCCTCTATGAAATCAACGAATATATAACAAAATAAAGTATACATGGTTTCTTCCCTCATGGCTCTTCTATTCTATTAGGAGAAAGACATACAACAAACTGACACGTTAAACATAATACTTCCGGTGATGATAAATTATGCAGAAAATAAATCAGGTTTAAGGAAAGGGAGAGTGCCAAGTTGGATATCTAGGGAAGCCACTCTGACCAAGTGAAAACCCAGCAGATGCCTGGAGGGAGGGAGGGCATGAACTATGTGGGTGCCTAGGGAAAGGGTGCTCCAGGGACGTGGACAGTAATGCTCTGAGGTCAAAATACACGTGGCATTTTAAGGAACAGAAATGAGGTCAGCATGGCCAGAACAAAGTGAGATAACTCAGAGAGGTGACAGGACCCAAGGATCCAGGAGTCACAAATCAGATTGCACAGAGCCTCAAAGCCAGGGGAAGGACCTCAATTTTACCCCAGGGGAGGTGGGAAGTTCTGAGCAGAGAGTGCTTTAGAGAACCCATATGGCCTCTTGCATGGAGAAGAAATGGTAGAAGAGCAATGCAGAAGGAGAGAGACTAGTTAGGAGCCACTGAAATAATCCAGGGAAAGCAGGACTGCAATCTGGAACAGAGTGGCTGCCACAGGGTGGGAAGAACTGAGCAGAGCTGGGACAGGATTTGTTGACCAGATTTTCTGATAGTTTGGATGTGAGTAAGAGAAAGAGAGGCAGCAAGGATGATACACAGTGTTTGGCCTGAGCACTGGAAAGCTGGAATCCCATTTACTACAATGGGGAGAGCTCCGACAAAACAGGTTTTGAGGAGTGAATATAGGCAACTTGGGAGTAGCAGTTTGCTGTAGGGAGGGAACCAGGCGGCAGGGACTGGAGGAGAAACATATTTCATATTTCACCTTTTGAATTTTGATCCAGGGGCATGTATTTATTACCCATTCTCCCAAAGAAAAAATTAATTAAATTTTAAATAAAATTTGTTGTTTCTGAAAGAAAATTGGTAAGCCTGAACAATAAAATAACACAGAGAACCAGTCAACCAGCACATATTTTAACTGTCCCAGAAGAGAGATGTACAGATACCAGTAATGCATGCGTTTTATAGAGCATTGGGACTCACCGCTAAAGATTCTCTCATTCTATTCATGTATGAAACATTAAGAAATTTTAGTAAAGATGCACAGGGCTGTATTTCTAGTCCAGGCAAAAGCAGCTCTGCCATCAGAGAGGAACATTTACACCCAGGAAACGGACAACGGCTATGCCTTTTGTTTGGTTTTAGATGCATCCGAGAGGAAGGATGAAAACTAAGTTCTATAAAACCCTCACCATGTGCCCGCCATTGTGCTGAGTGCTTTTCATAAAACTGCTTCTTTTATCCTCACCATACCTTGTGGTTTAAATATCCTGATTTTTCAGAAAAAGGACTCAGGGATTGTGGTGATAAACAGCATGACCCAGGTCACAAAGATATGACATGACAGGTAAAAAGTAAACCCAGACTGGTCTGCCTTTATGGCCAATGCTCTTTCCACATCACTGGGTCTTGTTTTGCTGAGATTGTGAGCACACTGCTGGTACATTCTTCTGTGCATCCATCTAAGTCTGCTTTGTCCTCACATATAATACTTGCAGATACGTAAATATCAGAGCTGGGAGGGTCCTAAGATATAAACTATCTTGTCTAATCTGGTCAGTTTATAAATGAGGAAACAGAGACCTAGGGAAGCAGTGGGACTTCCCTGGGCCCCATAGCTGATTAAAGACATGGGACCAGCATTCATGCCCTTGGTTTTAAATTCCCCTAGAGAAACCACTGCCAGCAAGATGCAATAGTAAATCAAACCAAACTCTGAAACACAGACTCCACAGGGTGGGCTGTTCAGGAAGCCAGAAAAGAAAAGGGTGGAGCAAGAAGTATTTAAAAAGAAACCTCAACAGCAATTGAGCTTTACAAATCACAACAGACAAAAATCAATCTTTATTCACCATCTAAAACTGAATTCGATATCTCAAAGGGGCACGCATAGACCCACACACCACCATCCAGGAAAACAAACTCCAAAAAATCAATTCCTGGGAAATACAGTACTCCACGGAGATGGTGACTTTGATTTTGACTTGGTTTTGAAGAAGACTTTGAAAAGTGGTCATCAGTCAAACTGAGACATGAAACCATACAACCTACAGTCCATTCCTTCATTCTGCAAATAAAGAAATGAGGATTCCAGCCTGACCAGCATGGCTCAGTGCTTGAGCATAGACCTATGAACCGGAAGGTCATGGTTTTATTCCCATTTAGGGCACATGCCAGGGTTGTGGGTTTGATCCCCACTGGGGTGCATGCAGGAGGCAGCTGATCAAGGATTTTCTCCCATTGTGGATGTTTCTATCTCGCTCTCTTCATCTCTGAAATCATTAAAAATATATTAAAGAAAAAATAAACTAGCACTCGTAACAGAACAAGGACTCAGAATAGAAAAAGATAATTCCTAAGTTGATCATTTTTCTATTGAGATCAGGGTTGGCTAACACTTAGTCAGTAAAAGCATGGATTTTAGGGGCACACAGACCTGTGTTCCAGGCCTGGCTCCACCACAACTATCTGCCTGACTGTTAGACACTTTGTTGGTTAATGCAGAACTATTACTAATCCCCATATCCCTTGCCTGTTTCCTCTCTAAAGCCAGAGAAAACTACTCATTTTCCCAGCATCCCTTGCAGCGAGAGATGGATATGTGATATAACTCTGGTCACTGAAACTTAAGTGAATATAAGCCAAGGCTCTGGGAAGATGTTCACTTTTCATGATTGAAGAAACACACATGGTGTTGCCCCCATCCTCTTGCTTCTTCCTTGAAAACAGACTTGCTATCTGAAGCAAGCACTCTAAATCAAAACCATCTTATGGCCAGGAGAATAGAACCATAAAGAAGAAAAACCAACACACTGAAGATGGTGGAGGCAGAGCAGAATGACAGGAAGACTGGGGTTTTTAATGGCATATTGAAGTGGATTTGGTAGCAGCAATACCACAGAACTCTCATTTGGCGGGGGAAGGGAGTGGGGAGAGAATAACCCCATTTGTTTAAATCAAAATTAATTTTATATCCATTGCATCCAAAGAAAACTGATATAATTACCCTTCACAATTAGTCTCTCTAGGCCTCAGCTGTCACATCTGTAAAACAATAAAGAATACCAATCTCATCATTCTACTGCACAGCATTCAGTACATGTTACCCATCTGCACCTACTATGTAATAGTCTTCCAGGAGTTGGGGATATAGCAGTAAATAAGAGGTTCCTTTGATTATAAGACAGACTTTCTAATCTTGAGAGCAGACAATAAACAAATACTTATGCATTTTACCATATGATTTCACATATATGTGGAATCTAAAGAGCAAAATAAAAGATCAAACAAAATAAAAACAGACTCATAGCTCCAGAGAACTGATTGAAGGTTGCCAGAGGGGAGGGGCTTGGAGGACTGGACAAAAAAGGTGAAGGGATTAAGAACTACAAATTGGTAGTCACAATATAATCACGGGGGTGTAAAGTACAGGATAGGGAATATAGTCAATAATACTGTAATAACTATGTATCGGGCCAGGTAGGTACTTGAAATATTAGAGGGGCCACTTTGTAAAGTATATGTCTGTCTAACTGCTATGCTGTACACCTGAAACTAATGCAAAGTACTATTAAATGTAAACTGTCACTGAAAAATAAAACTTGGATAAAGAGAAGTGTGAAGACTAAAGTTAAAACTGCATGTGAAGGCACTGTGGTTAGCACAGAGTAGGGCTTAATTAATAGCAGTTGCCGCTCTTATCATCCTCATTGGCTTTCAATAAACACTACTTACATTCAATGACTTCTCGAAACCTACACACGTATGAGTTATGAGCAATCTCAAGCCATACCGCAATGTCACAAGGAATCCCTGCCCTCTGACCTGCTGATTAACTTTTCTTCTCAAGCTGGGAACATTCTCTTTCAGATCTTGAGGGTCGAAGGTTTACATGCCTTGAGAACTTTCCAACACCAGGACTTGTTTCAATGATCAAAGCAGCGAAGCTGACGTGCCTGGAAAGAAAGAAGGAAGTTGGATATAAGTATCACATAATCTCACTCACTTGTGGAATATAATGAACAACATAAACTGATGAACAAAAATAGATCCAAAGACATAGAAGCATCAAACAGAGGGAACCTAAGAGGGAAGGCAGGGGAAGTTGAAGGGAGGAGTAGAGATCAATCAAAGGACTTGTATGCATATAAGCAGAACCAATGGACACAGTCAATAGCGGGGTGAGGGCCTGTGCTGGGGGGCAGAAGTGGGCTGGGAGAGGTCAATGGGGGGAAAGGAAATATACATAATACTGTCAACAATAAAGAATTTTTAAAAAGAAAGAAGTTGGAAAGGAGTGGTGGGTTGCTACAGGTGGCTGTCCCCTCTGTAAATGGAGAGCTGGCAGGGCTTTTCCTGAGCAATTAACCTATGCAAATGCATGTCAGTGATCACCTGTCTCAGAAGGTTGCCAGGGGACACCTAACTGGGACTAGACAATAGAGTCCCAAAATACCTTTGTTCTTCAGATGTCATTTCAATAAAAGACTGATTTCATGAGTGGGAATTATAAGACAAGGGAATAGAGAGTTGGGCTTTGACATGCCCTGGAAATATCATTGGGTCAACCTGGGTTCTAGTTCTGGACCCAACAATGATGTGTGTTCCTAAGCAATCAATCCCTTCTCTTCCCTGGGCCCCAGTTTTCCCACCAGAGCAATGATGGAGCTGGACTAGACAGGGTCTAAGGGAACTTGCAGCTCTTACATCCTGTCTTTTTATTTTTCTCACATCATCTGCTCACGGGACAAGCTCTGGTGAGACTCCCTCCCCCCAGCAGCCATGGAACAGGGTGCCTGCCTCTCTCAGCATATTTGCTAATGCCCAGCCTGCAAGGGAAGAAAACTGCTGATGGAAGCTCTGGCTGCCTCCGTGTTGTTAAACACCTACTTACAGCTCTAATAGGCTGGTTTTCACTCCCAGGAGATGGGGATTGATTGCTGACATTGACCTGGCAAGGAGGCACTCCTGCAACCACCAGCCAAAGTGACTTAGGCACTCGGACTGGGAATTTGGCAAGTGGTACAGGAGAAAGAGCATGGAAAATAAGAACAGGAGATAGTTTTGTGCAGTGGTTAAGAACACTGGTTGCAGAGTCAGACAGATCTGGATTCGAATATGTTACTTGGACATGTTACTTCATATTTCTGAACATGTTTCTCAACGGCAGTGGGCCCTGCCCCACTGTCCCAGGGAGTGAATCGTGATGGGTCTTAAAGTCATGGTAATCTTTTCTGCTTGCCAGTGATTCTGTAAGTGGGCCAGCAACCCAATCCTGGCCATTGAAACCTGGGTAACTCCTTGAAAGTGTTCCTTGCTTAGAAAATAAATAAGCAAAAAAGGTACCTGCAAGCCTCTTGGTCATTAAAAGTTATTCCATTACTTGAAACCATCCTACGACCATGAAAAAAGACCTTGCTGATATAACGAGTAACACAGAGCAAAAAGAGAGAAGGAACCTGGGTCTGTGGTGATGCCATTGAGTCCCCAAATTCTTTACAACCCTGGAGCTGCCCTATTCCCAGACGGCTTGCTGTTCTTGCTAGGTGAGAAAATAACCCCTGTTAATTAAACTTATTTTACTTGGCTTTCTCTTCATTGTAGTCAACACCTTTTAACTGAGATTGGAAGTCACGGTAACTGTTTTTGTTAACATTGCTAAAATTCTACTAGTTTCAATAGCATAAAAGCAAAAATTCAGACTTAGAAGAACAGGGCTCAAGTCCTATTAAGTCCCTACAATATCATGTACTCAATTTCCTTCCTATTGAAATACAGATACACCTCTGAACATCATAAAGATATGAAAAGTCATTAAAAAAATCTATATGAAGTTGAATATTATAAGTATTCCCTCAGTCAACAGAACTGGGCCCTCATTGTGGCTCTTATATTAATTTTCCTGGTGACAATTAATCTTCCCTTCTCTGTATCATAGTTTCTCTATCAGTAAAATTAGGGTCTTGGATAGGTTTAAATGTAAAGTCATTCTTGGAATTGATATCCCATGAATCAAAGTGCAATCTTTTTCTTTCATAGGCAGCAAAAAAAAAAAAAAAAAAAAAAACATTGTTGGCAACAAGATCCGTGGAAAAGCCAGGGAACCCCCTAGGAGCATTGTGTGCTGTGCTTGGAGCTGCTGCCCTGCATGAGCTGTCACTCACAGACAGTCCCGCCTAGCACAGGTCCCCCTTCACTCTCCGCGCAGCTGGCCTGCTGGGCAATTTCCCCAGCATTTCCACCAACAAAGAAAACCTGCCTACCAGTCCCTGGTCTTTCTTCACGGAGAAACAGTTATTTAAAGCACGGGGATGCTAAAAACAAGAATTCTCCAAATGAAATTATTTTGGCTTGCTCCAGGAATTGTTTAAGATCACAGACGAAAACTCCCATCCAAATCAACCCAACAGAACTTCCAAAATACCGACTCCAGACACAACACCAGATGGGATGGCAATAGATGCCGGTTTACCCATTTTCCAAGTGGACAAAGCAAGCTGGTCTTGTGCCACTGCCTGTGGACTGACGGAGATCCTTACCATCTGTGTGGCATGTGGTCCTTCCATGGGACTCTCCCAACAGTATAAAGAAAAGAAGGCAAACTGTGCATGGCATAATAGTTAAGATTGGAGCTTTGAAATAAATGATATCTAAAGCCAAAATCTGGCTCTGTTCAATTCATTTTTTTCCTCTTTCTCAAAATGTGTGCCCTGTATACCTTGTATGTACCAGTAATTGCTCTGGATTTTAATTTAATATCCCTCTCCTACAGGCATACATATCTCCCCCTCCCAATTAATCCTAGGACCTCAAATTTATGCCCAGGTGTCAGGGTAGGTCCCTCCCAGGCCCAAAGAAAGCACATGGGTCTACACTAGTCATAATTTCTCCCATTCTTCTTTGATTGTTATGGGTCTCCCGGTGCACATGTGTTCTGGGATCTCAAAGCCCATGCAAACATTTGATGCTTTGCTAGAAGCTTCACGGCTAGAGTTTATTATAGCAAAAGGGTACCCAGTAGGATCAGCGAGGTGGAATCTGGAGAAACCACACACAATTTTCATTACACTACCTCCATCTGGTTAGGGGACACATGAGTGTGCTCCTATTGCCAGCAATGGACAACACAGTGACAACGTGTGCAACGATCCTGCTTAGGGAACCATTTGAATCAGCATCCAAGGTTTTTCCTAGGGACATGCTGGGCAGAGGGTGCCAAAATTCCAGCCTCTCAAAAGGAAAGCAGGTGATCAATACCAATTTCATCATATGAACAGTTCAGGGGCCATCGCCACCCTTGGGAACTTGGGAATGGATCAAATACTAAGTGCCCAGATGCGGACCCAGGGCCAACCTTGCAAGCAGGCTCTGGACTGCTATGTTAACTCTGCTGCATAACACATGACTCAGTTCTGATCAATGATTGATAAAGAGAAATCTGCTGGAGACTTTTTGTAAAAATAATAGATCTGCATGAAGAAAAAATAAGACCCTTTTACTTATTCTTTTACTTCCTGCTTATTGGGATGCTGAATAAAGATATATCTGGAGCCGAGGCTTCGATCTTAAAAGGTGAGGGGACAAGAATCAGGATGAAAATACACCATGCTGGCTAAAACCGGTTTGGCTCAGTGGATAGAGCATCTGCCTGCGGACTGAAAGGTCCCAAATTCAATTCCGGTCAAGGGCATGTACCTAGATTGTGGGCACATCCCCAGTAGGGGGTGTGCAGGAGGCAGCTGATCTATGTTTCTCTCTCATCGGTGTTTCTGATTCTCTATCCCTCTCTCTTCCTCTCTGTAAAAAAATCAATAAAATATATATATATATTTTTAAAAAAAATACACCATGCTGAGTATGGCCTGAAAGAGCACAGAAAGTGCCAGAATCCCTGAGAGTATCATTGAGCAAGTGAACTAATTCTAAGAGCCACCTACCTCCACATTTTATTTGTGACAGAAACAACCCCCCGCTGGTTAAACCTAGATGTAACCAGACATTGCACTATTACTTGCAGCCAAATTCACTCCTAATTGATACAACCATTATGCAAAAACAGCCACAGCTCTTTTTTTAATGAACTTCCAGTCTAGTAGGAGAGACAGATGACCAAATAATTACACTAATGATTATATAATTGTAAACTGAGACAAGAGCTCTGCAGGGAAGGCATTTTGTTGCCTAAGATCATATAAGAAGGAAACTGACCTAGGCTGGTTACAAGGAGGTCAGAAAGCACCCATAAAAAAAATGTGTTACAGTTATAGTACATTTCCACAGATTCAATTGCCCCAAAAATGAACAGTTTAAAACAATCATTTTATCTTGGTCTATGATTTTGTGTGTTAGACATTCTGGAAAGTCTTGGCTGGGAATTCTTTGTTGGGATAACTAATGGAAATCAACACAGGATCTCAGGGCTCCAAGCACAGCTGTTCCCACGAACAAAGTAGAAACTACATGGTATCTCATGGCCCAACCTCGGAAGTTGCATAGCATCACTCATCACTTCCACTATACCCTTGGTCACAGCAGTAATGCAAACGTGCTCTGGTCAGCGGCCAGCTGAGCCCCAGGAGAGCTGGCATCACCAGCATCACATCGTGAGCCAGTCAGACCCTTCAGATGACTATAGCCTCATAGATCAAAATTAGTGCTCTAAACATGAATGAGCACTAATATACAGTAGGAGCCATGGTCCTGACCTATTAGCTCAACCACTGATCAGTTGACTGATGTATCTATTTATCCCACCTCCTTCCTTCTCTCTCGTCACCCCACACCACCTGTGTGCCTGTGCATCTTATACACATACTCATAAGACCATCTGCCCAGTTGTTCTCTCAGAAATCTGGGGGCTCACTTGCAGCTAGGAGTTGAGCCTTAGAAGCCCATCACTGATAAAAATCACATCTGGCAGACAAGTATAAGAATATAACTCAAGGGGCCACAGAACTAAATGGATGAGATGCACATTGGTTGATGGGACAAAGGAATAAGAGAAGAAGGGAGGGAAGGAAGGAGGAAAAGAGAGAAGAGGAATGGAGGGGAGGAAAGAGGAGGAGGAAACTGAAAGAAACTCTAAAATTCCCACTTTCCCTGGGATTAAGAGAATGGCTGCCAAAATCATTCTTCCTGAGTCACTCTTGTGGACAGACAGAGCAGAGAAAACCACAAGCCATGTTAGCTAGTACTCCTGCACCCACCCCTGGCAGCTCACAAATATCTCTCCAGCTGGTTCTGTCTCAGCACCTAAAATTCCTCTCCTTAGGAATGCAGGCATTTTTAGGAGTCCGGTGTTAAAATGCAAATAGCTCCAGAGGGAGACAAACATTAACCAACATTAAACCATTATCAACTATTAGCATTTCTACAGGGATCGGAATCACAGAATCAGAGTTTCCTTCAGCAGGAGGGGATTTTTAGAGATTTGCTTGAGATAATTTAGTAACACCTGGGATATCAGAACAATATCCTCAGGGGAGAAAAGTATAATCAGATGCTGTAATCAGTTTCATCCATCTACCTCATCTCCTCCTCCCTAAAATACACTTCATTCATTCATTCATTCATTCATTCATTCATTCATTCAACAACTCGTTTTCCAGCAGTTTTAGGCTTTTGTGATGCAGGATAACCAGGTAGACACTCTAGTGGAAACATTAGACAGTTAGAGACTCTAATCTTTGATTCCTCATCCTCAGTCTGTGTGTGCATTTCTGTGGCACATGCTTAACTCTAACCCATGCTGCTATTTCCCTTTTTGGAGGTCCTATTGCATTATGCAAAAGTTTCCCTCCATTTAGTTCCTAACTGTGCTCTAATTTTCTGTGTGCCTGTTAAACTTTCTCATCCAGACTGTAAACTCCTAGAGGGCAGAGATATTGACATACCTCTTGTAATCTTTACAAAGCACACAATAGGAACTCAAGGACTTGACTGACTTATCCCTATGAATCACAGCTATTTTTCTCACCACTAATCTCCTGGAACTTAGTAGGTACTCTGTAGACATGTTTAGAACAAATAACTACTACTTGATCGATGATATGCAAAGAAGACCTTCCAGATGGGGTTTCCCAGGGAAATGGACAGGGCAAATTGTTAGTTAGGTCTGATCAAATAATTGAATTTGATACCCTCTTCCCTGGGAACTGACCTTTAGGCCACTTCACAATGGACATTCCACTTGCTTAGACTACATTCACCTTGCTAAGACCATTATCTCTCCCCTCCAGACTTTCCCAAAATCCAGACCTGCACAGAGAATTCTCCGCTCAGAAAAAGCCCTCCTAGTGTCCTTTAAAAACCTCTGACTCTCCATCTTTGGGTGCTGGTGCCATTTGGGGGCTCAGATGACCTAATAAATTCATAATTTTTTTATCCATTTTTGGCCTCATGTGTTCCTCCTTCAGTGACCCTAACACAAACAAGTGGACAACACTTGTCCAATAGACATTTGAGGCTGGTACCATGACAAAGAAGAGTAGACTCTAAAGGACAATAGGAGGGCAGAGGCTAACTCTGACTGTATAAATGCTTTAAGGCTTATTTTCCATGCCTAGATGGGCTACAATGCCTTCTAATTGGGCACTTGGGTGATTGAAGGATTGATTATTCAATTAGTCTGACTTGCTGACTAATTTTATTACAACCCTCAACATATACTGTGAACCTACTACATGCCAGACACTTGGCTAAACTCTTGAGAATAGAATCTTGATAGGAATTAAAGTCAGACTCTGCCTTTGAGCAGAGACTGTGAGATGACTATGTTATGATTCTGAGGCCTCTTCTCTGTGTGTCTGGAGGGCAGGCAGCAGATGAATACCTAGTTATGAATGACAATAGCCTTCAATCCTTTGTCACCAACCAGAAATATCCAGAGCCACCAGGTAAGATAGAAATGCTATTGGTCAAGGGGTCAGATGGGCTTCTTAACCTCGTTAGTGCACTGGACCTGCTGGCCAGTTCAATTATGCCTTCATGTGCTCATTTATTCTACAAATGAATCTGAAATACCTTTTACCTGACAGACTCTGCAAGCAGACATCCATTCCCGCATTCTCCTCTATTTACTGGTGAAAGGAACTTGGGCAAGTTATTGAATAACTGTACCTCCACTTTCTCATATTTAAGTTGGGGATAATAATAGTGCCTATATCTGAGAATTATTCCCAGGATTCAATATGTTGGTATATGAAAACAAGTATTTTGACACATGGCACTGAGCTAATAATTTTTTGCTCTATGTGCAATTTGTGCTGAAATGTATACTTGTCCAGAACTCACTGTCTAGTGAGGGAGACAGGCAGTTACAATGCATAGAGAGGTGCTGTGGTGGATAAGGCAGGGGCCCTGAACCCATAATCAGGAGGTCAAGGAGAGTTTGTAGGATAATGTGAAGACTGTAATGAGACATAGAGGGTCAGGCAATTAAAGAGTTGGGAAAATAAAGTCCTAAGTGGGGTATATTTAAAATTTCAGATGTTAGAGCTTGTGATCTGTGGAGAAACTGAAACTTTAGCATGACAAAGAGGCCACAAGAAGAGACAACAGCCCTGACCAGGTGGCTCAGTTGGTTGAGCATCATCCCATGCTCCATAAGGTCGCCAGCTCAATTCCCTATCAGAGGCACATGCCCAGGTTATGGGTTCAGTCCATACAGAAAGCAACTAATGGATGTTTCTTCCTCTCATCAATGTTTCCCTCTCTCTCTCCTCTCCCTCTACCCCCTCTCACTTTCTCTCTCTCTCTCTCTCTCTCTCTCTCTCTCTCTCTCAAAAAACAAACAAAAAATAAATAAATAAATAAATACACAAGCCATGTGAGTTAGTACTCAGGGATTATTAAAAAATAAAAAAATGACAATAGCAATAAAAACCTAGAAGCTGTGAAGCAGTAAGAAAAGTGGTAATTTCATTAGTAGAACCAAGAAAAGCAGAATTATAAGGTGGTTGTTCAGGGGTAAGGAAAAACCCTCAGTTCATTCTGAGAATCCCTAGAAGGCTCATGGGTGGGAGGTATGAGGACCTTTGGAAACAGGCAAAGACTGGACTGTATAGAAGGATGGCTTATAAGTACATAAACCACTTGAAATTGGGGAAATATTAGTATGTATTGAAGCTGGGTGTCAGGAAGATGAGAGTTCATTTTACTCTTTTTTCTACTTTGGGTTGTGTTTAAAACTTTCCATAATAAAATATTTTAAAATATAATAAAAAACAGTCTTACAGATGTCCCTCCATCTGCATCACTGGGAAACTTGTCATCTGATCATGATCCTGATCCTGACAAAAAAAAAAAAAAAAAAAAAAAAAAAAAAAAAAGCCCTGGAAGTTTAAAGTTTATTTTGAAGAATTAATAAGAACAATATCTCTGAATATTAAAGCATCAGGAAAAAATGAGGAAGAGAGTATAATGCTCAAAGCAAGGGTACTAAGCAAACAGTTACAACTTGAATGCTGAGATGCTCATCTATTTTTTTTTTTCCAACTGAACTATCAAAACAATGACAGTCAGAAAAGTTATTGGAAGAATCTTTTATGGGGAATCTAACTGGCTCAAAAAACAAGAGACTTTGAAGGGAAGCATGGGAGACTTGGTTGGAAAGTTTGTAAGGATGAAATTCAGAAAAGAGAAGTTGGCTGAAAGCTACCACCCCTGTTTCTCAAAATTTTGACTTAGGGAAATTGGCCAAAAGTGGCCACTCCTAATTGTTCCTTGACATTTCCAAACAAGTCTGTGCACACACAGACTGTCGGGTGTTTTCCTAAATCTTTATGCTTAATTTTCAGATGTCCTTGTGTAAAGGACACTACAGACACGTATCCTCCCAAAATTACTTACCCTACTGATTGTATTTAAAAGATAAACTTTATCTCAAATTGCTGTTGCAATAAAAGCCTGAAGAGGTAGGCTATTGGGGCTATCTGGTTCCTTTAGCCAGGAAGTCCCTTAGCCCTCTTTCACAGCAATCGTGTGTCAGAGTAATCATTCAGCCATCGATCAGGGTCTGCTGGTCAGTCCTGGCAAGACTTAAAGAGCCACCACCAGGATTTCACCCATAAAGTAACCCAAACTGACAACCTTAAAATGCAAGTATGTACACAACACAAAATTTCCAATTAGTTTTGTGGCACCCATCCTTAAATATGAGCAGGTAGCCAAAGATGACTAGGTATCTTAGGAAAGAAAGCCTTTAAAATCAATGGTAGATGAGACAGCAAATAGAGAAAAACAACTTGTTAAAAATAGACACTATTCAGGAAAATAAAAACCCACATACAAATAAAAAACACAAAGAAAACAGTTGCCATTAATAGCCTCATATAGAGTAAGGACAATATTGCAACCATAAAGTAAAAATTCAATGCTATTAAGGAAGTCATTAAAAAAACATGAAAGAACACTTAACATTAAATAAAAATGTTACAGGAGAAATGAAAAGCTAAACCGTGAATTAAAAGATGAAGCTAAAGACATCTCCTGAACAGAAGAGCAAAATGACAAAAAATTAGAAATAGAGAAAATATAAGAAAAATAAAGAAACCCTCCAGAAGATGCAACATCTGTATAATAGGGGTTCCAAGAATGAAGAAAAGAAAAAATAGTAGAAAAAGTGGTCAAAGAAATTCAAAATAGGTTCTCATAACCAAGTTTCCAGATTGAAAGCCTCACTAAAATGCCCAGCACAAGGAATGAAAATATTGCTAACCCAAGCAGCATCAATGAAAATGTCAAAATGCTTGAAATAAAGAAAAAAATCTGAAAGTTTCCACACTCAAAAGGAAAGGAAAAGAGCAGGTTACATACTAAGAATCAATAAGCAGATATGCTTCAGGTTTATCAATAGCACCACTGGAAGCTTGAATAAAATGAAATAGCCTTCAAAGTCAAAAGGGAAAAAAACTTCCAAACCAGAATTCCATATCCAAACAAATGTCAATTAAGTATAGAGATATTTTCAGACATGCAAATTACTTTCACTTTTCTTCCTATGAATCCTCTATAAGAAAACTACTGAACAAAAGTATTTAAGATGAGAAAGTAAAGCAAGAAAATGGAAGACATGGAATTGAAAGCAAGAAAGAAAAGAAGGAACAACTCAGGATGAAGATAAAGGAAGACCCGGGAATGAGAGGGGTATAGCAGACTGGAGAACATTTCATCCAGATTAAAGTGAGTCAAGTTTCTAAGAGTGATGTCTCCAAGAATTTTTTTTTAATATATTTTATTGTGTTTTTTTTTACAGAGGAAGAGATAGGGATAGAGAGTTAGAAACATTGATGAGAGAGAATCATCGATCAGCTGCCTTTTGCACACCCTCTCCTTGGGATTGTGCCTGTAACCAAGGTACATGCCCTTGACCAAAATCAAACCCGGGACCTTTCAGTCCGCAGGCTAACGCTCTATCCACTGAGTCAAATCCGTTTCGGCGTCTCCAAGAATTTTTAATTGAGAAGAATACCTAATCTGTGTAAATGTCCTGAGAGAAGATAATGATAAGTGGGGGGTGGGTACTGGGGTATAAATTCTAGAAAATTATATTTTAAAAAGATAAACAAATAAAAGAGAGACAATGATTTGCTCCACAGAAAATGGAAAGCTAGAAAGAAAAGGAAGCCCTGGCCAGTTTGGCTCAGTGAGTAGAGCATTGGCGGTCCTGTGTTCAGTTCCAGTCAAGGGCACATGCCTGGGTTGTGAGCTCAATCCCCAGTGTGGGGCATGCAGGAGGCAGCCAATCAATGTTTCGCTCTTTCATCATTGATGTTTCTATCTCTCTCCTCCCTTCCTCTCTGAAATCAATAAAAATATATTTTTTAAAAAAGAAAAGGAAAAGTAATCATGGAATTTTACATGGTTCAACAGTGAATAGCATTTACATGATGTAAATAAAAGAATATTCATGCAACTAACTAGGCAGTGACCACATTAGGAGGTAGAGGAATGGAGCATGCACTTGTATGCATGGAGGGAGGTGTCTTGAATAAAAGATAACTTTTTATTTCCATAATAGGATACAAAAAAGATATGTAGACTGAATAAAGAACTCACAATGAGGTCCTATATGCATGTTATTTAGAAATAAAATCTTTTTGAGATAAAAATATTTTTAAAATTATTGGACAAAGTGATGGTTTTCATAAAACCCTGCTAGAAGTATTTTGCTCTAGCTTTGATTTAAAAATAAAAACTATAATATATTAAAAATATAAGTAAACAGATACACCACGTTATGGCCTATTGGAGGGTCACCTTTAACACTTCCATAATGAGAAATGTTCTAGTCCAATCCCCAACTTTGATATATCAGACCCATTGGAGTGAAGAGACTGGCCCAGAAACACCCAGGAGGTTAATGGCATTGACAGGAGTAAGTATCAGATCTTCTAACGGTTTATAAACTTACAGAGTTTTTGTTTACGGCAGCCTGGTTAAGATGCTGCATTTGCCCAAGGCAGTGCCTGCAGCATCTGGGCTTCAGTCATTTCTGATTGCATTCTGTAGGGATAAGCACCAGGGGAAATCTGAACATTGCTTCTGGGAGCTTACAACCAGAGCACCAGGACCTGCATATGCCAAACGTGTGTAGAGTAATTAAGTGTCTTGGAACTTGCTTTTTTTTTTTTTTAAGTTATTTTTATGGTTGAGGGTATTATAGATGTCCTCCATTGTGGAAAACAGTAGGGAGATTCCTCAAAAAATTAAAAATGGAACTTCCATTTGACCCAGTGATTCCACATCTGGGAATATATCTCAAGAATCTCAAAACACCAATCAGAAAGAATGTATGCGCCCCAATGTTCATAGCAGCGTTACTGACAATAGCTAAGATCTGGACCTTCCTCTTAACAATGAACCCTAACACTCTGGCACCACTCTTTCCCCTTTAGCTCACACTTTGGCTCTTGCAGCTTCAGCTCCATGAGAAGTTAGTCATGTGTGGACATGCCTTTCTTTCTTACATTGTTAAATAAATAAAAATAAATCTTTGCTATCACACATATGGACAATTGTTTTCTCTAGTCTCATATATAATAAAGAACACAAACCAAACATAAATAGAACATAATCAACAGCTCAAAAGATAACCAAAAAAATTCAAATTGAAAGGGGGTTTTAGAGGTAGTAGGGTTCTACCTATCTATTTCTTAAAATGTCCTATAAAGTTGGCCAAAAAATAAATAAAAAGAAAAGTTGTGAGGAAATGGGCATCATACATTTTTAGTTGAAATGTTAAGGCAAACTTTGGAAGACAATATAGCAATAGCTATCAAAAATTAAAATTCACTTACCTTTTAACTCAGCAGTTTCTTTGCTAGGAATTTACCCAAAAGTATGTCAGGATATATGTACAAGGAAATTCACGGCGGCATTGTTTATAAGGCAGAAATAAAAAGAAAACAAGTCTCTGCTAATAGCAAACTGGTCAAATCATTAATTATTTATATATCCCTACAATTTAATAGTAAGTAACCTTTAAAAAATAATCAGTTGGATCTATCTTGCTGACAAAGAAAGATTTTCAAGATAGACTGTTTAGTTAAAAAAGCAAGGTTCCACATAGTATATTCTCATTTGTTTTACACACACACACACACACACACACACACACACACACACACAGTTTCCCCAAAAAGGTGCTGTCATCTTTGGAGAGAGAAACTAGAACTCAAGAGGAGAGGCAAGGAAGAGCTTTGCTTGGTTTTATACCTTTTATGAAGTAGAAATTACAACTATGAATTATATAATTTTCATTTTTTAAGTTTTAAAGATAGATAACTCATGAAAAACAATGAGTAAACTCTCATTAGGAAAGGGCAATTATTTTCCCCAACTTCACTCTAATAATAGCAGCAGTCCTGCAGCTAAACGCGAAGGCCCTGCTGTGCTTCCTATTGCTCTCCCTCAGTTCTCTAATCAGCAAAACAAGAACATTTCTTCCCTCTCCTTCTCTAGATTTCAGAAAAAGATGCCTGGCCTCTGATAGTTAGGTCATTGCTACTTATTCAATGAATGAAGAATGAATGAATGAATGAATGAATGAATGAATGAATGAATGAACAAATGAAAAGTAAGTGAGATCATGCATGTGGAAATGCTGTGCTGAGATCAAGGGTTACTACTTTAAAAGGGTTAATGTACTCTCCCCACCTGGGATTTGACTGTCTGACCCCGAGTCCCCATTGGGAAAGAAAATGACCGTCCCAGTAACTACTATATCTGGCTTGATAGATGAGAGACCATAAAGGAAACAGCCACCAAAGGCTTGGCAGTGGCTTCTGTTGGCTTTCTGATCACATCGCGGCTGGCTGTCAAGTCCATGGCCCAGCGATTTATGGTGTCCCTGGGCAGGAGCAGCCTGTACGAGGCTGCGCTGCGGCTGCCCGGGGACAGGAGCCAAGCTCTTCTTCTCCTTGAAGCTGAAACAATTCCTCCTGTGGGCCAGGAGCTCTCCCTGCATCAAAACAGAACAAATGCACCCTGCCCGCCCTCCATGGCTTTGTTAACAGAACTACAGAGCCAGGCTGGTGCAAGGCAGACATCACGGCCAGACGCAGCTTCCACAACCACTGCCAGTAAAAAACAGGCACCGACTATTTCTATCGTCGCCTCAGATATACGCCGCCTCCTGCAGCAAGCACCTCAGGAAGAGGGAGCAGAGAGCTTCCTATGATTCACTGAACTCTGAGGCAGAAATGCCGAGGGCACCAGCGAGGGTTATCGGGATCCTGTACTGCAGAGGTCGGCAAACTCATTAGTCAACAGAGCCAAATGTCAACAGTACAACGATTAAAATTTCTTTTGAGAGCCAAATTTTTTAAACTTCAACTTCTTCTAAGGCCACTTCTTCAAAATACCAGGCCGTGGTATTTTGTGGAAGAGCCACACTCAAGGGGCCAAAGAGCCACGTGAGGCTCTTGAGCCGCAGTTTGCCAACCACTGCTGGACTGGATAAGTCCACTGAATGTGCACTCTGGACTCCAAAAGACCTTTGGCTCGGCTGCTGGTCAGCAGTGTGAGCTTAGGCAAGTGACTTCACCTTTCTGTGCTTCAGTTTCCTCTGCCATAAAATGACAATCCCAGTAATAATATCTAGCTCAGAGGTTTGTTGTGACAATTAAATGAGATAATCCATTTGAAGAGGACTTTGCAAATTACATTTAAGTGGGCTATTCAGCCAAGAACCGACCCTGCTCACAATAGAGGGATATGAAGACACCTCTGGTTGGAGGAATCCTAAAAGGCTCTTCAAAGAGTGAGTCCGCAGGGTGTGGATGGTCAGAGATGCAGGAAGGGAATTCCAGAAACAGGAAACACTAGAAAAGAAGCCACGGAGGAAGAAAGAGAGGCTGGAGTGTGGGACTGTTCGGGGAGATGAGACTGGAAAGGGAACTTGGCTAAGGAAGGAGAATGTAGCTTGGGGGCCCAGAGGGAGCCATCTAGGCTGTGTGAGCTGGGGCAACGGAGGAGCCCAGCTGCCCCTTAAAGGGAACGTGTGGCAGCACCTATCTTGGCATGGATGAGAGAAACTGCTTGGTAGGGACTAAACAATGAAGCAAGGTGTCCCTGGAACACCCACCTCCCAAACTTCTACTCTTCTGGAGACTATAAGCTGCCTACCGAGTCTTCTGTGGAAAAATAAGTTTATTAAGCAAAAGTGCTTCTCAAATGCCTCCAGGTGACTCCTTGAGTCCCCTTTATTGCAAATGAGGAACCTAGGACTACAGCTCTCTCTTCTTCCAGAAGAAACACGCACCACAGCCGGATCTGTGCTGGAGCACTGTGCTGAGAGCCCTTGCAGCCGGTTTGAAGGGCCATTCAAGCCTCTGCTCCCTGGGCTCTGTCTTCCCAGCAAGGCACCATCAAGTTTGACCACTTTCATGATTTGTGGTCACATCCTCACATTCCATTTACTTCTTTCTAGCCTTTTCCCTCAGTGAACCCATTTGTTTTTTGCTTATGCTTAAATAAAAAATATTTGAAAAGAAGGGATCTTTCTACCACAGCTATGAATAGAAAACTTCTATTTTCTTCTCCGAATAGAAGGTAATCGCCGTAAAAGGTAGAGAAAAGAATGCAACGAAAACAAAGCATCCTGGACATGCGTATTAACTAGACTTATTTTGGTGATCATTTCACAATGTATACAAACATTGAGTTGTTATGCTGCGCACCGAAAATATAATGGTATATGTCAATTACACCTCAAGAAAAAAGGCATCATGGAAATCTTGATAGAGTCTCTTGCGCTCTCTCTTTTTTTTTTCCCCAGAAGGTAGATTGACAAGTATTAATGAGGTGACATACAGCAGTGAATAGAGGTTTTTCTCTTCCTCCAGGTAACTGCAATGATTAAAAGAGGATTAAAGAGGAGATAGCCTTCTCACAATGGATCCACCCCCTAACACGGAACCAGCGAAAATGTTCTTTATAACCCAGCCGGCATGTCTCAGTGATTGAGCATCAACCTATGAACCAGGAAGTCATAGTTCCATTTACAGTCAGGGCATATGCCTGAGTTGTGGGCTTGATCCCCTGGGTGAGTGTGCAGGAGGCAACTGATAAATGATTCTCTTTCATCATTGATGTCTCTCTCTCTCTCTCTCTCTCTCTCTCTCTCTCTCTCTCTCTCTCTCCCCCCCCCCTCCTTTCCTCTCTCTGAAGTCAATAAAAATATATTTTTTAAAAGGACTTGTATGCATGTGGTCATGAACAACAGGGGGGTGGTGTGGGGAAGGGTTTGGGATGGGAATGGGGGAATGAGAACAAATATGTGATACTTTAATCAATAAAGAAATTTTAAAAATAAATAAATAAAATCTAGAGGGGGGGAAATTTTAATATAAAATAAAATGTTCTTTGTAAACCAGACTGACACATTCGCACCATTTGGCCAACATGTAACTCGATGATCTCTAAGAATCCTTCTATTTCACTTTTCTTTTATTGACAAATATTGAGTATTTTCAGGTGTCAGGTGCTTTACCTGACCAGTGAGATGAATAAGGAATGTGTCAGCTGCTATCAGAATTGACAACCATGCATTCTCAACCCAGGTGAGCTGAGAACTTGCTCTGTGCCATTTGACAAATTCCTCACTCACCCACACTCGGGCCTCACTGTCTCCACCTCTGAAACACTGAGGCTGAACTGCATAATTGCCATGAGCTCTTCCAGATCTAACTTTCTATAATTCAACTAGAGGCCCGATGCATAAAATCCGTGCAAGAGCAGGCCTTCCTTCCCCCAGCTTACAGCACCAGCTTCCCTCTGGCACCTGGGACCCAGGCTTCCCTCACAGCCATAGCTTCAATCAGAAGGATGTCTGGTCTAATTAGCATATTATGCTTTTATTGTTATAGGTAAAGCCAAAGTGGGAGAATTTGGGATTAGGAAAAGGGTTAGTGCAGAAACTAGGGCAGGGGTAAATTTAGATAGCTGCACAGGTAGGTGGATCTGGGAATGCCCTGACGTGGGTGCTAAGGTTGGCTGGCTTAAAATTCAGGATTTTGGTACAACCACTTTAGAAAACAGTTTGACAGTATTTGCTATATGTAAGGGTATCTAAAGACAGCGATCCAACAATTCCATTCCTTAGGGGGAATGAGTGCTCGGGTCCATCAAACTCATGTGTATTATATAAGTATGTTCATAGCAACTTTGTTCATAATGCCCAAGCTGGAAACAATCCAGATGAACTACAGCAGGAAAATGGGTAAATAAAACAGAATAGAGATATAATGAAATAGTATGCAGCAATAAAAAAAAAATGAACTACTGCCACACTTAACATGGATGACTCTGATAGCCATTAAGTTGATTAAAAGAGGCTAGATATAAAAGAATACATGCCATAAGATTCTACCTACATGCTGTTCAAGAAGTTACAAAACAAATGTATCATAACAGAGGTCAGAATAATGGAGGGGAGAGGTTTATATTAACTGGAAAGAGGAATGAGAGAACCTTCTGGGTTGCTGTAAATGTGTTATACCTTCATCTGGGCATTGGTCCCACAGATGAATGCATATATAAAAATCAATCAAGCTCTATCCTTATAATTTATACTTATGAATATGTATAAGTTGTACTCCAACAAAAAAAGTTTTTTAAATGTTTTTAAAAATGGAAATGAGCTATGTCTTCAAACCTCCACCAAACATATTCAACTCTAAACCTGAATCTGGTACAGAGAGGAAGCATAGTGAAGTAGGAAATGTACAGCATCAGGTGTCTGGAGATATTGGTCAATTGGTAAGTACAGTGGCCTACAGGCCTTTAACTTTGAGGGATAAGGAAGCATGTTGATACTAATAAACCCAAGTATTTCCCCCCCAAAAAAGTGTCCAAACACACCAAGCTTTGCATATGATTTCAAGGGGCTTATAAAATCCTTGAGACCCATCCATGGGCTGCAAATTAAGAAACTATAGATTATGGGATTTTTAAAAATATATATATATTTTATTGATTTTTTCACAGAGAGGAAGAGAGAGGGATAGAGAGTTAGAAACATTGATGAGAGAGAAACATTGATCAGCTGCCTCATGCACCACCCCTACTGGGGATGTGCCCACAACCAAGGTACATGCCCTTGATCAGAATCGAACCTGGGACCTTTTAGTCCACAGGCCTACACTCTATCCACTGAGCCAAACCTGTTTCAGCTAGATTATGGGATTTTTAAAGTTCGTTCCCAGGAGGATTATTTACATTTTCTTCTATTTTTTTTTTTAAGTGTTGCTATTACTGATTCTCTTCCTTTGTTTCCTTCCCACTTCAGATTCAGTAGCCTCCAAGACTACTACTCTGAGCTGTCACTTCCAGTTTAGGTTGGGGACCTAAGGGAATTATAATGGACACATACAGCTGGTCAAGCCAAGCACACACACACACACACACACACACACACACACACACACACATACACAACTATCAGACTTACCCAAGTCTTAGGGGATGAGTGTTTACTGAAAAGGCAGAAAATCAGCTAATCTCTGGGTCGCTGGAAACCGCTTCTTCCAGTTGTAACTTTTTAATAGTAATTACAGGCAAGGGGCGGGAATAGCAGTCTTTGTTTCCTCTTCTCACCTGCTTATCCCTTCCCTCCCAGTGGCTGGGAGAGGGACCCAGAATCCAGATGGGGTCCTGACTTTTCTTGTTTAACTGGTTTAGAGCTGCATTTGTAAAAAGAAAAAGAAAAAAGAAAAAAAGGAGACCACAGCTTGTAGCCCAAGCAATATCTAACTCCATAACAGCTGATGTTCCTTGTCAAGTTTAGGCTACTGGGCCCACAGAGGAAATCTGGAGGGTGGGACTGAAAAGGGGGTTATGGAGCCAGGATGGGAGTTCTAAGGATGGGCAGACCCTTTCGTGACACTGAGACATGTATGTGTGTAATCCCAGTTAGATCATGCATTTTTTTAAAAAATATATATATATTTTATTGACTTTTTATAGAGAGGAAGGGAGAGGGATAGAGAGTTAAAAACATCAATGAGAGAGAAACATCGATCAGCTGTCTTCTGCACACGCCCTACTGGGGATATGTCCAAAACCACGGTACATGCCCTTGACCGGAATCGAACCTGGGACCTTTCAGTCCGCAGGCTAACGCTCTATCCACTGAGTCAAACCAATTTCAACAGATCATGCATTTCTTAAGCACCAAATGTACCCTGTTTCCCCGAAAATAAGACAGTGTCTTATATTAATTTTTGCTCCCAAAGATGCGCTAGGTCTTATTTTCAGGGGATGTCTTATTTTTCCATGAAGACGAACATGGTACACATTTATTGTTAAATGAAAATAAAGGAAATTTATTACCTGTATATGGTATGGTAGTACGGCAGTTGTCAACACAAACCAGACAAACTGTGAATCCTACAGTATCAAGAATTTACTCATTTATTCAATGACAATCATGTCATCATCTTCTGGAACATCATCATAACAATCCAATTCCTGAATTTCCTGGTGAATTTCTTGTGACTCCATTTCTTTCTGAATCAGTGGACCAAATCTCTCATGTTTTGCAATAGCACTGTCTTTAAATGAGTACTTCTTGTCAAGATAGCCTGCTCACAATGCATTTGCAATGCAACTGTCAGTGATTTTCTCCCATGAATTCTTCACCCAAATCACAACTTCTTGCAGTTTAGGTTTCACAAAGTTTCCACGCTGATTTCTCTCCATTCTATTTTCAATGTAGTCATTAATTTCCATGCGCAAATTGTCTTTGAATGGCTTGTTTATTGCAATATCAAGAGTCTGGAGATAGGTCGTCATTCCTGCGGGAATCATTATCTGATCTATTTTTCATTCGTGAAAAAATGTATTCATGTCTTTAGCTCAGTGAGACAGAGCCTGGGGGAGGAGGAGGGCCTTATTTTCAGGGGGATGCCTTATATTTCACTCAGAAGGAAACCTGTGAGTAGGTCTTATTTTTGGAGGATGTTTTATTTTCAGGGAAACACGGTATTTCATCCTTGATGCTAACTGCAACACTCATTCAGTCACCACTTAACTGAATTGCATCTAAGCCATATTGCAGAGACTGGTGTCAGAAGGTGGGTGTGAATCCAAAGTCTATGTCTTTCTGAATGACTGTGATGTACAATCTAACTTTCCTGAGCCCCAATCTCTCCACATGTAAAATGAAGTCAAAATATTTCCCTAGCTGGTTTGGCTCAGTGGATAGAGCATCAGCCCTGCCGACTGAAGGTTCTCAAGTTCGATTCTGGTCAAGGGTGAATACCCCAGATGCAGGCTCAAGCTTGTCAGGGGTGTGCAGGAGGCAATCATGCGATGTCTCTCTCTCTCTCACATCCATGTTTCTCTCTCTCTCCCCCTCCCTTCCACTCTCTAAAAATCAATGGAAATCCTTGGGTGAGGATTAACAAAACAAAACAAAAAAATCGTTCTACTTCAGAGGGTCAAATTCTAATTGAGGTCATAAATATGAAGTGCTTAGAGAAATAGCACAGAATAAGAAACCTGTAAATATTTTTTATAATTATGATTGTTGCTCGGGCTGGGAACATAAAAGTAAATAAGATTGGGTTTCCACTCCAAGAAACTTCAGTGTAATAGAGAAGACAGACAAGAACTGATTACAGAAAATATGGGCAATGCAAAGTGAATGCAAATACAGGCTACAATGGGATCCCCAGAGACGAGATCCCTAATTCAAACTGAGGAGTGAGGGAAGACTTCCAGAGCCAAGTGACATCTAAGCTTAGAAACACTGAAGGTCTAGTGAGAAATGGCGTGAAGGGCTGGAGGCTGGAAGGAAGACATTGGCATCCTGGAGAACTAGCATTCTGAATGGAACAGAGTGAGAGAAGCCAAAGGCCATGAGGCTGGAGGGGTCAGCAGGGCCAAATCACAGCCCCTGGTAGCTGCCTGAAAGTTAGTCATGGCTCAGGAAGGAGTTGTTTGTGCTGCAAATGAATCTGCCCATTTTATTGCTGAGACCAATGAAACTAGAAATGTTCACAGCTTGCTGAGCCAGCCAAGAGCCCAGGGCTGCTGATTCTCAACACAGTGCCCATCCTGTAGGCCGGCTTTTTGACAGAGCATTTTGGAAAGGCTAGGGTCCAGCTTCTGTGAGTTGGGCTAATAATTACCCTCGTTAGTCTGGGCAACAAGGAGCTGTGGGTTGCAATCAGTTCCTTCCCACATTTTCTGAACGTAGTAGGTCGGAAATACTCAAGGAAATCATTCCTCCACTAGAATTAGATGAGGAAAAGAGAAGCCGGGCCAAAGAGGCACCACTGGAGTCCTGGTTCATTTTGCTTTGCAGGAGCCTCTGCTTCCTGAGGGAACACAATAGATTTAAAAACAAACAAACAGCCCTAACCTGTTTGGCTCAGTGGGTAGAGTGTCAGCCTGTGGACTCAAGGGTCCCAGGTTTGATTCCCGCTGAGGTCATGTACCTTGGTTGCGGGCACATCTCCATTAAGGGGTGTGTGCAGGAGGCAGCTGATCAATGTTTCTAACTCTCTATCCCTCTCCCTTCCTCTCTATAAAAAAAAAAAAAAAAAAATCAGCCGAAACCGGTTTGGCTCAGTGGTAGAGCGTCGGTCTGCGGACTGAAAGGTCCCAGGTTCGATTCCGGTCAAGGGCATGTACCTTGGTTGCGGGCACATCCCCGGTAGGGGGTGTGCAAGAGGCAACTGGTCGATGTTTCTCTCTCATCAATGTTTCTAGCTCTCTCTCTCTCTCTCCCTTCCTCTCTGTAAAAAAATCAATAAAATATATTTTTTTAAAAAATCAATAAAATATATTTTTTAAATAAAAGCAAACAAACAAAAATCATTTCTTTTCAGGGAGTGATTTGACAGGGGATGGTGAGCCTATGGAATCAAGCCTAGGGGAAGTGGGGTGAATAGAAGTGGCCATAGAAATAGTGCAATTCAGCTGAGCCAAGGGAGAGGAAAAGAGCAGAAAGAAAAGAAGTGATACCGGTATTTGTGTTGGTCTCCAAGACCTTGGGAGCAATGGCCAGAATTTGGGACATTATGCTGAAGCAAAGGCAAACCATAGAAAGAAAAAAATCGAGGGCAATTTGACTGAAATGATGAAGAAAGGGAAATCATGGTCTTTAATCTGGAGGGAAGTGTGCAAATAGCATCAAAACCCTTTGTTCCTTGGTACGATACCCATTTTCCTCAAGGGAAGGCCTTGGATAAAGGGTCTCTCAGATCTCCTAACTTGAAGGCTCTTCTGGGAAACCATTAAGAGAGACCCCTTTCAAAGACCTGTACATGGATGGAACCAATGCTAAGGAATACCCAGGCTGCCGTGGGAATGAGGGGTACGGGTGGGTCAGGGACTAGGATATTTTTAGAGAAGAGTGTGTGTTATGTCGTAGATAAAAGAAGGGCAGGCGTTAGAGACAGCTCGGAGATGGGATATCAAAAGAAGGAATGGATTTCAAGAAGAAAACCCAAACTCTCCCTTTTTGGACATCAAAGGGCATTCGTAGTCTGCTGTGTACTTTGCCATTTCTTCACACGCTGCCATGGGCTCTCCGACAATGGTACATGGTGCATAGGGCAAGGTGCATGGAAATGAGGGGCTCCCTTGCCATGCTCCCAGCACCTCCATGGGTTCACCAGCCTGGAAGCTCTCTGAACCCTGTACTTCGGGGTTTTTTATAGAGGACTCCTTACATAATGATTGATTAAATCATTAGCTATTGCCAATTAATTCAAATTCCACTCCCTCTTCCCTTCCCAGAGGTTAGGGGGCTGGGACTGAAAATCCCAACCCTTGAGTCACATGGCTGACTCCATTAACAAGCAGCCCGCCCTAGGTGGGATCCTAGTCACCTCGTTCACAGGACAAAAGACACCTATGTCCATTCTCTCCCATGAGGGAAATCCAAAGGTTTCAGGAGTTCTGTGCTGAAAATGGATGAAAGCCATATGTGTGGCTTAGAAATCATAATATCACAGACAGAAGTACCCTCCCCCTTCTTTGTCAGTCCTGGGGGAAGATGGCTTTTGAAATGCACGTTTTTGAAGCATACAGGGTCTTCAGGAATGTGCCCCTCAAATAAAATTATTATCATCGTCCATGCTTTGCAGTTAGGCAATCTGAGCCCTAGGGAAAGGTGGGTAACTTGTTCCGAGTCACGGCAGAAAGTGACAGAAGATGGCCCTTGACCCCAGACAGTGTGGCTTCTGCTCTGCACTGCCACCCTGCTTCCGGAGGGAGGAGAGGCCAGCGCTCTGCTGTCCTCCCAGCTGCCCTGGGGTGAGCCCAAGACATTTTCAGCTATCGATCACAGA
Source organism: Pipistrellus hanaki (assembly GCF_964339955.1). Taxonomy (NCBI): domain Eukaryota; kingdom Metazoa; phylum Chordata; class Mammalia; order Chiroptera; family Vespertilionidae; genus Pipistrellus; species Pipistrellus hanaki. Next base: position 17,854,011 of record NC_140507.1, read on the forward strand.
AAGCCACCTCCCTTCCTCTATTACTGGTGCATTTTAATTGCTGCCAAGATTAATCAGCAACCTCAGCATTATCCTCTTTGGGACTTTCACCACAATACAAACACTTATATGTACCCAATGTATGCCAACGTGTTTAAATCAAACTTATACACTGGTGATCTTTCCCTTACGTCTTAATTACATTATGCTTCCATTTACAGTTATCTGGTCAGACACAATTTATATGCAGGAACAGGTGGCCAGAGAAATGAGCAGTGACATTGATGAGCAGACACGTTTGCTGCCGCTTTCAGAGGAACTCAATCTTCCCGATCTGTTTGAAGCAAACTTTCGTGTGATGTCAAATAGAGTTTTTCCTTCAAGGAGTGGGTTACCTTTTAGACATGAATCATGTGAATCATGGGAGAGAAAAGATGTCAATATCTGCGTGCCTGGCTGCGCACTAAACGCTTCACAGGGTTGTCTCACTTAATCCACATAGCCAACCTTCCAGGTCAGTACATTTGTCATTTGTGCATTTAAATGTGAACACACACACATTTATAGAGAAAGTGGTAGTGCCGGGCTGGGGTTGCTCAGTGGCTGAGCATCAACCTATGAACCAGGAGGTCACGGTTTGATTCCTCGTCAGGGCACATGCTCAGGTTGCACACTTGATCCCCAGAGTGGGGCATGCAGGAGGCATTCAATCGATGATTGTCTCTCATTGTTGATGTTTCATCTTTCTCTCCCTCTCCTTTCCTCTCTGAAATCAATAAAAATATTCTTTTTAAAAAAAAGTGGTAGAGTAGAATCCAAGACCTACCAGAACTCAACATCCCACCAGTGAAAGCACAACTTCCAACTTCTTTCTGGACAGTTGTAGCCTAGAAGGGCTGCCTGGCTGCTGAGCTGCAGCACCAGTGTATCAGGTGACTTTAGAAGTGGGGACAGAGCATCTTCCCTGTTAGAGGTGTGAGACGGTCTCCATCCCTGCAAAGGGCAATGATTCAGAATCGATAGACCTGGCAGAACAGAGCTTCTCAAATTTAATGTACACACGTCTTCTGGGACCTTGTTAACAAGCAGGTTCTGATTCAGTGCGTCTAGAGAGGGATCTGCGATTCCTAATTTCTCGTCAACTCTGGGGTGATGTTTACACTGTTGACCTGTTGCCTGTACTTTGTGTTACTAAGCTTTAAGGTACAGTATCCAGATCATACCACCAAGGGCATTCAGAATCGTGTACTGGTAACAGAAGGAAAAAACACAAATAAAAATGAACATTTAGATTAAAATGTTCAATATTATATATATATATATATATATATATATATATATATATTTATGATGATTGTCTTGATGGTGAAGGTAACATTTATTACTACCCATTGGGGACTGCTCTAAGTCCTAATCACTTAATCCTCACAACAGTTCTTTTGAGATGAATACTATTATCATCTCATTTTACAGAGAAAGAAATTGAGGAGCAGAGAAGTTGTTAACTTGCTTATTTAATATAGAACCAAGATTTGAACCCAGATAACCTGGCTCTAAAGATAAACTTGACACCTGACCCCATAAAAATGACCTAATGAATTTAGTTAACCACAAACTCGGCGTGGGCCATCATGTGTGCCACAGGCCAACCGCATATACAGTGATCTTGGAAATTGTACTAGGCCTGATAATTGAGAAATCATCAACAATAATAACCAAAACAATAGCGTGCAATGAGCAAATTCAGCAGTGGCAATGAGATAGCGCCTCGGTTCAGGGTCACTGCAAGAACAGAATTCACTGCTATGGAGACTTTCATGAAGGGATTATAGATGCTCCTCAGCTTAGGATAGGGTTATGTCCCAATAAACCCATCACATGTTGAGTTTTGTCAAAAATGCATTTAATACACATGACCTACCAAAGGTCATCACTTAGCCTAATCTATCATAAATGTGTTCAGAACACTCACATTAGCCTATAGTTGGGCAAAATCATCTGCCCAGCAACACAAGAGTGCATCATACCGCTAGCCCAGGAAAGATCAAAATTCAAAGTACGGTTTCTACTGAATGCATATTGCTTTTGCACCATCATCAGGTCAAAAAGTAAGTCGAACCATTGTCAGCTGAGGACTGTCTGCATTGATAGAAGCACAAGTGGGGTTACGTGACAATTGAGGGATGCTGAGGCTGGGGAGAAGAGCAGCAGGGAATGTGTGAGCTCCACAGGCTGAAAGGGAAGGGGAGGGAGTGGTATTATCAGGTTCCATGCTGGAGGGACCACATCAGGAGCTACAGGATGGAGGGTCACGGTCATATGCTGAAGGTTGAGAGTCATGCTGAAGAAGGAAAAGAGTGGGACAAAGGACCCAGTCCTCTCTCATTCCCCTTCCAATCACCCTCTACTTCCCATTGGCCTGACCCATATGGTATGCCAGTAAATCAGCAAAAGAGCCCGGATGAAGTAGTCCAGAGGGACTAAGCTCTCAAGGTGGGGGCAGGACAGAGAACAGTGGAAATGGATGCAGAGAGAAGGGGTAAGTGAGCAATAACCACCACAGGTGGTAGGAACCTGGGAACCCTCCTATCTGGGACACATTAGGCAAATGTGGATATTTATAAATAAGTAGGGACAATCTAGTGGGAACATATTTACCACAACACAGCTTGAAGGGGTGAGGTAAACAGCAGAGATGACACAGAGCTCCAGTAGACAAAACAATGAAGTGTGGCACAAACATGTATATAGACTTAAACTTCATATGAAGAAATTTTTAACAAATATGAAAAGCATTATTATAGAGGGTACAGAATTTGTCACCGCTATAAATCTCTCAGCAGAAGGTCCCTGTTAGGGTTTTATAAAAAAAGATCCTGGCCCAGCTGGTGTGGCTCAGTGGTTGAGTGGCAACTTATGAACCAGGAGATCATGGTTCAATTCCTGGTCAGGGCACATGCCTAGGGTTGCATGATCCATCCCCAGTGAGGTGGCATGCAGGAGGCAGCCAATCAATGATTCTCTCTCATAACTGATGTTTCCATCTCTCTCTCCCTTTCCCTACCTTTCTGAAATCAATAATATATATATATATATATATATATATATATATATATATATATATATATATATTAATGAATATATTCCAACATAAAAATGGGTCTGGATGACCTCTGTAGCATCTTCCAAGCTGAGGTCCTGCAAATGTGTGAAGTTATGACAAGCCAGGCCAGTCCGATCTCGCTGGAGATTGCTGAGTCAAACTGCGCCAGGAGCACAGCCTCGGGACCTGCGAATGCTGCTCAGTCAGGCCAATCCCTCACCTCTCCCTGACATTGGGGGAGAGATTACTCCGTCTCCATATCTGGCCTGACAGCTGGAGCCTCCTTCCTCATAACAATGACACCCCTGACCTCCCCTGAGGGTTCTCGCTCTGCCTCTCCAAGTGAATTGCTAAGAGCATCACATTTGATGGGCTTTGTATGCAGAGGGTCTTATGCTTAATGCATGCCAGGTGAGCATCCACTTGGCTGAAAAATTAATCCCTCCAACATTCGTCAGTGTTACTACCAAGTAGGACAACTGGTCAGTCTTCTATATATATATTTTATTGATTGTGTACAGAGAGGAAGGGAGAGGGATAGAGAGTTAGAAACATCGATGAGAGAGAGTCATCGATCAGCTGCCTCTTGCACACCCCCTACCGGGGATATGCCCGCAACCAAGGTACATGCCCTTGACCAGAATGGAACCCAGGACCCTTCAGTCCCCAAGCTGATGCTCTATCCATTGAGCCAAACCCGTCTCGGCGGGTCGGTCTTCTTTTAAGGTTACAGACAGGGGATTTGGTATCAGGTATATCTGAGTTCAACTCTTTTTTTTTTTTTTTTAATATATTTTATTGATTTTTTTAAAGAGAGGAAGAGAGAGGGATAGAGAGTTAGAAACATTGATCAGCTCCTCTTGCACACCCCCTACTGGGGATGTACCCACAACCCAAATACATGCCCTTGACCGGAATCGAACCTGGGACTTTTCAGTCCACAGGCTGACTCTCTATCCACTGAGCCAAACCAGTTTCAGCTGCATTCAACTCTTTACTTCACTGTTTGATAAATGTGTAGCCACAGACAAGTTACTCGGTCCTGTGAACCTCTATCTCCTCTTCTACAAAATGGGGATATTATTACCAATTAGAGGCCCAGTGCATAAAATTCATACATGGGTGGGGTCCCTAGACCTGGCCAGCAATCATGGCCAGGCCAATCAGGGCTGGGCCAGAAAGGAGGCAATGGTCATCAGGCCGGGTGCAAAAGGAACGGATACCCAATGTCACCGCCACCATCATCAGTGTCCTGCCACCATGTGGTTGCTCACAACCATGTGGTTCCCTGCCTCCCTCCTTTCCTGGCTGCAGCAGGCAGGCAGTAGGCTGATGGGGCCTGCGGGCCAGGCTCGGGGGTTGGAGGAAGGGACAGCGGGAGGTTATGTGTCTCTGCAGACATCCATCACTGCCCGGTGTGAAAACTGCAGGCTCAATTACAGTGTGGCCCACACATGTGAGCGCAGTGACGGCACAGCTGTATCCGCAAGGTGGCGCTTACAAAGGCCCCATGGGAGTGATAATCTTCTACCAGTGCTCCTCTTGTAAACAGAAAAAATAATAGCTGCCATTACAGTGCCTTGCAGTTTACAAGAAAGTCTTATTTAGGGGGGAAAGCACTTTTCCGTAGATATAATAATAAATCTTGTTGAGCACTGCTAGATGCCAGGCCTGGACCAAAACTTTGCATGGCTTACTTAATGTTTACAGTAATCCTGTGAGGTAGAAAAATCACTAGTCCCATTCTGCCAACCAGGAAACTGAGGCACGGGAGGTCATCTAAATTACTCAGGGTGACATCGCTGGCGACAGACAGAGCCAGGCCACGAACAAGGCAGCCTGACCCCAGAGCCTACCCAGTGTGTTGTCTCCTTTGGATGGCCTGATTTAATCTTCTTAGTGGCCTTATGTTGCTTCATTTTGCAGATGGGTAAACTAAGACTAAAAAAGGGTTTTGCTCAGGATTATACAGCTGGCACATGGTAAAGTGCTGCTGTTTTTTATAGAACATTTGTGGGAAAGGAAGGAACCACCTCCCTAGGTTGTTTTCTTAGTCTTCAATGTTTTCTCACCTGCCCCTTTCCAGAGACTGGCCCCAGAGTCATGCCCAGGTCCCCCGGGTCAGCACTGAGTGCTGCAGTGGAAGAGGATAGCAGTGACCTTCTGCTCACTGATGTCACTAGAACACATGCTCCTCCTGTGGAGAATCACGTCTGTGTTCTCACTCTTGTATTCCTAACTCCTGGCCCAGATCCTCAATAAATAGTTGCTGAGTGAATGAATAGTGTGAATGAATGATAAATGCACAGGAAGGCTGTTTGAACTCTCTCCAATTTGTCCCAAATACATTTTAAAGATTCAAAAGAAAAGCAACCTCTGAGCCCTGGACATGTGCTAGGAGCCTCATTCCTAGTCTTGCTCCAGCCACTGATTTGTTGGGGGGACTGTACACCCTTCCTTTCACTGGATCTCTCGAATAAAATAGAGAGAGGAGCCCTGGCTGGTTTGGCTCAGAGGATAGAGCGCCAGTCTGCAGACTGAAGTGTCCTGGGTTCATTTCCAGTCAAGGGCACATGCCCACGTTGCAGGCTCAATACCCAGTAGGAGGTGTGCAGGAGGCAGCAGATCAATGATTCTCCCTCATCACTGATCTCTCTCTCTCTCTCTCTCTCTCTCTCTCTCTCTCTCTCTCTCTCTCTCTCTCTCTCTCTCTCCTCCCTTCCTCTCTGAAATCAATAAAAATAGTTTTTGAATGTTTTTAAATGAAATAAAATAGAGGAGGCTGGGACAATATCTGTCCTGGGTTAAAAATATGTCCCAGTGACTTCACTGCTGAGTTTCCATCCAGATGAACTCCCAAGGCACTGAGACACGCCCCACTGTCCGAGCTGGGAGGTCTGCTGCAATGTTGTCTGCAGCCCCTAACAGTGCACCCTCCGCACTGGCGAGATGAGTGGCAGCCACAGGCCCACCGCCTGCTTCCCTGTAACTTGTGAGACAAGAATGGTCTTTATATATATTTTTTAATATATTGGGTCGGCAACTAAGTAATTGCGGGTTTCACACATATATGGCTTCAGTTGAATTTTTAGGTTTGCAGACGTAGTACAAATGTAAAACACATTTTGTTATTTGATAGTTGGCTATTCAGCTGTTAATCAGTAAAAAAAGTTTTTTGATCTGTTTTGTAGTTTTCGTTTGGCGTTCGTTAAAAAATGGAAAATCAAAAGGAACATTTTCGTCATATTTTGCTTTTTTATTTCCTCAAAGGGAAAAACGCATCGCAAGCTCATAAAAAGTTATGTGCTGTTTATGGTGACGAAGCCTTAAAAGAACGGCAGTGTCAAAATTGGTTTGCCAAATTTCATTCTGGTGATTTTTCACTCAAAGATGAAAAACGCTCTGGTCGTCCAGTTGAAGTTGATGACGCCCTAATCAAAGCAATAATCAATTCAGACTGTCACAGTACAACACGTGAGATTGCAGAGAAGCTTCATGTATCACATACATGCATTGAAAATCACTTAAAACAACTTGGCTACGTTTAAAAACTCGATACATGGGTTCCTCACGAACTGAAAGAATCACAGTTAACACAACGCATTAGCAGCTGCGATTTGCTAAAGAAACGTAATGAAAATGATCCATTTTTAAAACGACTGATAACTGGCGATGAAAAATGGGTTGTTGCCGAAACCGGTTTGGCTCAGTGGTAGAGCGTCGGTCTGCGGACTGAAAGGTCCCAGGTTCGATTCCGGCAAGGGCATGTACCTTGGTTGCGGGTACATCCCCGGTAGGGGGTGTGCAAGAGGCAACTGGTCGATGTTTCTCTCTCATCGACGTTTCTAGCTCTCTCTCTCTCTCTCTCCCTTCCTCTCTGTAAAAAAATCAATAAAATATATTTAAAAAAAAAAAATGGGTTGTTTACAACAATATCAAGCGGAAAAGATCGTGGAGCAGGCTAGGTGAACCAACTCAAACAACATCAAAAGCTGATATTCATCAAAAGAAGGTTTTGTTATCAGTTTGGTGGGATTACAAAGGAATTGTCTACTTTGAACTCTTACCACCCAACCGAACGATCAATTCTGATGTCTACATTGAACAACTAACGAAATTAAACAATGCAGTTGAAGAAAAGTGGCCCGAATTGACAAATCGAAAAGGTGTTGTATTCCATCATGACAATGCAAGGCCACACACATCTTTGGTCACTCGGCAAAAATTAATGGAGCTTGGTTGGGATGTTTTGCCACATCCACCATATAGTCCTGACCTTGCACCATCTGATTACTTTTTGTTTCGATCTTTACAAAACTCCTTGAATGGTAAAAATTTCAATAATGATGATGATGTCAAATCGTACCTGATTCAGTTTTTTGCTAATAAAAACCAGAAGTTTTTTGAACGTGGGATTATGATGCTGCCTGAAAGATGGCAAAAGGTCATTGATCAAAATGGGCAATACATTACAGAATAAAGTTATTTAGTTCCATGAAAAAATTGTCTTTGATTTTCTTTAAAAAATCCGCAATTACTTAGCTGCCGACCCAATATTTGTATTGGTTTCAGAAAGGAAAGGAGAGAGAAAGAGAGATTAAAAACATCAATGATGAGAGCGAATCATGAATCAGCTGCCTCCTGCACAACCCACACTGGGAATTGAGCCACAACCCAGGCTGGAAATTGATCCGTGACCTCCTGATTCATAAGATGATGCTCAACCACTGAGCCACGCTGGCTGGCCTGGGCTTTATATTTTTTAAGCATTGTTAAAGAGCAAGGAGGAGGAGGAGATGGTACTAAGACCCTATACCCACAAAACCTATAATATTAGATGTATGCAGAAACAGTTGATTGACCCATAAGCCATAGTATGTTCTTCCTGTAAAAGAAGCAGCCGTTGAAAAAGGAAAAGAAAGCCCCATATGTGTTGACATGAAGAGATCTGCTACATATTGTTCAATAAAGATTCGAGTACTGAACAGCATGAGCAGTCGGGTTATGTTTGTGTCAACGCATAGGACTCGAGCTACTTGCAAATAACATTTCTGGAAGGATACACCAGAAACTTGACAGTGGTAGCCTCTGGGGAAATGAGACAGAAATGGAGATGGAGAGGGAGATGGTGATGGAGAGGAAAGCCTTTAAATTTATTTTCTTCTCCACTCGTTGGCGTTTATTTACCACGAGCACGTTATGGCCTTGACCATGAAAATGAACCAGTTCCACGATATGATCTCTTGGGGCACCTTTGGCTATGAGTCTCTCCAGAATAATAGCTTCCAACATTGAGCTACTGTTCATCACTGGGTGACAGCTACTGCACTAAGCACCGTCTACACTTTCTTCCTCTTCAATTTCTTTTATAAATATATATAAAATATATATATAATATATATATAATATATACCATATATATTATATATATATATTATTGATTTTTTTACAGAGAGGAAGGGAGAGAGATAGAGAGCTAGAAACGCCGATGAGAGAGAAACATCGACCAGCTGCCTCTTGCACACCCCCTACCGGGGATGTGCCTGCAACCAATGTACATGCCCTTGACCGGAATCGAACACTGGACCTTTCAGTCCGCAGACCGACGCTCTACCACTGAGCCAAACCGGCTTCGGCTCTTCCTCTTCAATTTCACAACAGCCCCCTGCGGTCACAGTCCCCCTTGGCCAGATGAGGAGACTCAATCTGCGGCCTTGCGAGCCTGAGCTACAGCTGAGGATTCTGGGTCTGGCTCCATTGCCTGGTTCCCAACGGTGACACCCTGAGACTGTCCCCAGGCCTGCCACTGTTCCCAATTGTGATGCCTCTGAGCCCGAGGGGCAGAGTGAGGTTGACTCTATGAATAACTGGAAGCAGCAAAAAATATGAGATGATTTGAAGGGGGTCAGAGTATATGGCCAACTATTTCTCCTTCTTAAACCCATTGCAGGCTGTTATGAAACAGATGGCAGGGGTGGAGGTCAGTTTTTCACTGGGAAGTGAGAAAAACCCTCAGATCACATCATGTAAATGGAACATGCTTTGCTCATGGGGGAAGCTGTGTGACCTTGGGTAAACCAAGGACCTCTCTGGGCCTCACTGCACTTACTTCTAAAATGGAGAGGACAGCCTGAATCGGGGCTTGCAAATGTTGACAAGGCCAGGCTGGTCAAGTTAACGGGTCCAAGGGCCAGGTGGGAACAGTGGGAAACCAGAGAATTCTTGCCTGTTTAAGGGATGGCAAATTCTTGCCTATTTCTTACAGATTGTTGCCAAGGGCTTGCAGACCAGTGTCATCAAATGGTCTAGTTTTTATGAGCAGCCAGAAGTGGTATTCTCACATGAAAACATCCAATATTTAAATCTTGCCATTGCATCCTAATATTAAAACAAACAAACAAAAAAAAAAAACCACCACTCTGGTGCCAAACCAAATCTACCCATCAGTAGCCTGCAGGCCTGCCAGTTTGCCACCATCGACTGATAAGGTCACCAGGGACACTCGCAGCTTCCTATCACTGAGCCCCTCCTGGGGCCACAGGGCTGCAGCACCCAAAGGCCAAACTCCCCCGAGCTCCCATTTGCAACAGCCGTCAGGACTCTGCCTGCTTCCTTTCTCTCGACCGCATGGCTTGCTCACCCCGGCAAACAAAACATGGCCCCAATCCAGGAAATACCAGTGCTGAGCAAGAGCAGGAGAAAGGCTGGGCCTTCGGTCATGTGCAACCAGCACCAGGAGGTGCCGTGCCCCTGAGGAAATGGGGGGCAGCCTTTGCTGCAATGACCAACACCCTATTCCTGGGGACAATCCTGAAAGCTCTGGCAGGAAGAGGCCTCTCCCGCTGCAAGCAGCCAGCGTCCTCAGCATCTGTGCACGCGCACCTGAGATTTCCACCCAAGGGAACAGGCACTCAATCTAGGAAGGCCCAGTTCATTCTTCATTCTGACATGGCTGCGAGCAACACAGGGCTCCTTGGCGACAAACGCAAGGTGACCGGAATCCTGAGCACCGCCCGGTGGTTGTGTTCATGTGTGTATGTGCACACGCACACGGGATGGGGCAGCCATCATTTGGGCTCTTGACAGCCCTCACATCACAGGAGCAGAAAGAACACGTCACATGAGAGAAGTGGAAAACTGCCCCACTCAGGAATCAACCATGACTCCCATGGCGTGCAGAATGAAGCCAAGCTCCAGGCATTCAAGGCCACCTGTCTTTTAGCACCAACCTCCCCTTCCAGTCTCACCCGCAACCATACCATTCCTTCAAGGAGTTATCAGTCACATAAATATTTTCCCTCCATGCGCCCACCTCCCAGTTAGCTCCCTCTGCCTAGAATGCCCCTCTATTGGAGGGATTCAGGTTGTCATGTTTACTGAAGAAAGAAAAAAGAGAAAAATACACAACAATTTAGGTAATGCCTTGTACCTGTCCTAGTAGATCTATTATACAACTACCAAAAATACCTTCGACCAATACGACCATGCAGCCATAGAAGTAATAACAAATGCCATTTATTGAGCGCCTACTATGTGCCAAGCACTGTACTGTGTGCACTACTGCCTCAAATGTTTAACCCTCACAACCACCCTATTAGATGAGACACAAAGAGCCCATAACTTGCCCAATGTCTCACAGCTAACACAAGGTAAAGCAAGGATTTGAACTCAGGACCTGTCTCCAACCCCACCATCAGGATGTGCTGCCATCCTCTGAAGGTCTGTGTAAGGGCAAATCTCAGTCACACACATTGGGGCCCAGAGTGGGAGACAGCTCAGCAAGGAAAAAGGGAGAAGATGGAGCCAGGAAATCTCGTCACTGATGCTGGTCACGTTACCTCGCCAAGCCTCTCTCTGCATCTTCTCTAAAGAATGTGTAAATTGTATGATCCAGCTTTATACAGTTAGTGATGCCATATATGTTATTTTATCCAGATTGATTGCAAAGGGCCAAAAGAAAAAAAGAACTACAGGTGGCGTTTAAAGTGCTATGACTGTCTTAATGGAAATAACGGGGAAAGGTGGCAAAGGAGAGCGACGTGCATAAAACAAGGCACAGCTGACCTGCGGGACAACTTGGTGGCCTCTGTGGTGACTGCAGAGACCCTGGGAGTTCTCAGAAGGTTCAACTCCCCTGGTTGAGATAAGCATCGCTGTCGACCCTCCGGTGTCCAGCAGAGGGCGCCAGCGCCCACACCCCAGGCGGCTTGGAGGGCCTGCTAACTTGGAGATCTCGCTTCAGTGCAGACAGTCCCCTGTGAGGTCCTTGTCTGTCCTGCTTTGTTTGCCCTGCTCCGTTTGCCAGTGGGGGATTGGAATGAACCGAGACACGGAATAGGAGATTTAGAACCTTCAGTTCGTCCTTAGATGCCTCTGGATTCCCAACAAGCCTCTTTAAAAGATGAAGAGTCCGTTCAGCAGCCCCTTCCTCTCTGCCATCCCTCCTCTTTGTCCCTGGGTCCCTCCAAGCAGGGTCCGAAAGGTAAGAGACCCTCCGGATCTACACTCTTGCAGCACCTTCTTTGGCTACTCCGTGATTTTGTGGGAAAGGGTTTCCCTGTATCAAATCACAGGCCTCCTTAGAAATAGCCCCAGTGACCATCGCCGCCTGCCAGGTGCTGAAATATGTTATCATTAGGCTCAACATGTGATTTAGTTAATTAAATGTCATGCTTTTGATGGCATTAATTAGATGCGCAGTCGAGTCCTTGGAAAACAAAAATGAAAACATCACTCCTAAGCCAGGGAGACTGGACGGAGCCAGAGTGAGGTCCCCCGAAACCCCTCTCCCCTCCCAGGACCAAATCCGTCCCCCTGAATCCGTGAGCAGCTCAGTGAGCTCCATGAGGTCATGTTCCCGTTGAGGGATGGTGTTATTAATGGCCCTGGTATTATAGAGTGTTTAATGCTTTTACTAATTAATGATATAATTGCTTCTTACATGAATATAGTATTTTAGAGATTATAACCTGCTTTCACATTCAACATCTGTGTTTCGTAAGAAGCTGGAGGGGTTGGCGTGGGTGAGGAGAGAGACTCGCTTGCTGGAGGTCACACAGCAAGACAGGATGCTGGACTCCAACCCAGGCCTTCCCAGGGAGTTATGTGATAGTATTTATAAAACACCTTCCCAAATGTTTTCTCACAGGTGAAACTTTCCAACAAAAACCCAGGGCTGCCTCCTCCACTGGGTGGAGCACTGCCCTGTACACTGGAAGGCTGTGAGTTTGATTCCTGGTCAGGGGACATAGCCAGCTTGCAGGTTTGGTCCCGGGACTGGACGTGTGCAGGAGGCAACTGATCTGTTTCCCTCACATCCATGTGTCTCTCTCCCTTCCTCTCTTTCTAAAATCAATAAAACTATATCCTTGACTAAGGTTTTTTTAAAAAAAAAAAATCCAGGGAGTAGAAAAAGGATGGATTATCAGTATTTCTTCTTAGCGACTGATGAAACAGAGGCCTCAGGATAGTCAAGGGATGAAAAGGACTATTAGTGAAAGACTAGGGAAACAAAAGTCTAGAGTCCAGTACAAGCAGGGCACCAGGGTTCACTTGTTAGCTGTGACGTGTGCCTGGGTTATGGAAGCTGTGAACAACAGGAGAGACTAGCTATGCAGACCTGTGCTCAGGAACCCTGTACTCACTATGCAATTGTGGGGGGAAATCAAAGAATTATTGCAAAATAAAAAGTTTCCTTTTTAAAAAGTAATTAACAGATCTGGCCAATGATGTTCAGTGGTAAGGGCATCATACCAAAGATTGGTTTGAGGGTCCCAACCTTCAACATCCATCAGGTGAGGTTGGAAGTGTATAGCAACTCTCCAAAAAAAATTGGATGAGGTTGAAATTGGGTCCAGACCCTAAACAAACATTGGGAGATGTGGTAAGTGGGTCACACCCATCAACAACCATTGGGTGAGTTTGGAAGTGGGACCCGCCTATCGACTACCATTGGGTGAGGTTCAAAATGGGTCACACCTTTCCGCAACCACTGGGTGAGGGTGGAAGTTGGTCCCGCACCTCAACAATCATTGGCTGTTGTTGGATGTGGGTCCCACCTATCAACAACCATTGGGTGAGGTTGAAAGTTGGTCCAACCCCTCAACAATCATTGGTGGTGGTTGGATGTGGGTCCTACCTATCAACAACCAAATGGGTCCCAACCTCCAACCCAATTGGTTGAGGTTGGAAGTGGGTCCTGCCTCTCAACTATCATTGGGTAAATGGGGAGTAGGTCCCTCCCCTCACCAACCATTGGTTGATGTTGGAACAGGACCTGCACCTCAACAACCATTGGGTGAGGTTCAAAGTAAGTCCCACCCCTAAACCAGGATTGGGTAAGGTAGGAAGTGGGTCACCAACTCAACTATTAATACAATTGGGTTCAAAGTGGGTCTCACCTCTCAAAAACTACTAGTCAGTGAGGTTTTAGTTAATAATAGCAATAAGTGAGTAAACGTGTGGAGCAGAATCCCATATTCCTGGATTTGTATTCCAAATGCTCAGAGAAATGTCAAATTGAGAACCATTGGAGACATGGCTCCCTACAAAACTCTTGGGGAAATTCTGAATGGTCATCAATTGCATGCCACCACCACACTCTGAGCACTGAACCTCCATGTCCTGATACCACTGTGTACATACTCACAAAACCATAAAGCCAAGTATTATTATCCAGTTTATTCAGCGCACCCTACAAAACTGTAGAGTTCACCAGAGAGCTAGCAGCATGGAGAGTGTCTAGGGTCAGAAACCAGGGCTTCCTATCCGAAGCTCCCAGGGCTTGCACTGGCCTCCAACAGTGTCAGGAAGGCCACTTCCGTTTTAGTATGCATGGGATGACCACTGTGTGCTCAGCATATGACACCTGGATGGCGGAAAAAGGGATATGTTGGACACAATCCCAGGCACAAGGAGCTCAAGCACACTGAGAAACACGGCTAAACAGCCGGGAAGGAAAGAGTGCACAGTGTGGTCCAAGGGAGGATCCTTTGAAGGTGGTGGCTGTCTTCTTAGGCCTTAACCTCAACCTTCAAAAGACTGTGGGCTCTACCCTGGCCTGTGTGACTCAGTTGGTTGGGCATTGTCCCATGCACCAAGGAGTTGACAATTCAATTCCTGGTCAGGGCACATGGCTAGGTTATGGGCTGGATCCCCATTAGGGGGCATGCAGTAGGTAGCCAATGGATGTGTTGCTCTCATATCTCTCTCTCTCTCTTTCTCTCTCTCTCTCTCTCTCTCTCTCTCTCTCTCTCTCTCTCTCTCAAAATCACTTTTTTAAATAGAAAATAATAATTTTAAATTTTAAAAAATTCCTTAAAAAGACTGTGGGCCCCTAGGTAACTTAGATTTCTCTCATTACTTGTCTGGCACAGTAGATTTATGCAGTATACATATTTAATATCCATTAATGCAGCAGCCTGCATTCAGCAGAGAAAGGGAGAAAATGTTCATAGTTGAGAGGTGTCGCTGCAAGAGCATGCCCCTGGCATGAGCACAGGGTGAGTGACACTGACCTGCAGGTCCCCGAGGCAGCATCTCTCCCCATGTCCCCCTCTGAGCATGGGCACCTTCGCAAAATGACTGTAATTGTGTTGCTGAAAGACACAATAATATTTGGGTATTAATTCACTGCTAAACACAAGGCAATCATTTCATGTGGGGCTTAACCAAAGGAAGAGCCATCTGTTCCAGTGCTCAAGGACAAACTGGCTGTGCCACACACAAGAAGACATGGAACAATTGTGAGCTTTGCAGATAAGTGGAAGTATTTTGGGGGGTCATTTTTATCACATGGAGTTTTTTACTCATACAGGGTGGACGTAAGTAGGTTTATAGTTAGTTGTTTGTATGGAAAATAACACAGTAATTAATAAACAACAGTACAAGAATGAACTGTGTTGCACATACAACTATAAACCTACTTCTGTCCCCATCTCCCCGTATGTTGACCTTAGAACTTAACCACACACATGGGGTGTCTCCTCTGTAAAAGGTGTGCACAAACTTGCCACTACATCGCCTACTAGCATTGCTACCCAAACAGCAGCCATGTGTGAGCAGGTAGCAGGACATCCAGGAATCTGGGAATTACGATGACCACCAAGGGTCATGCTGGGCATGTAGTCAGACGGCCCTTTCCAGGCACTACCAAGAAAACAGCAAAATGTGAGGCAGACCCAAGATCAGACAGACATTGTCACGGCCCCAGGTACAAAGGAAGGCAGCAAGATCCATAGGAAGATTCTCGAATGAGTGAGTGAAGGCCTATCCCTTATCACTGAGCTCTCTATGTCCCAAGCCTTTGTCTGCTTGATGGAAAGAATGGAACGGCAAAGAATGGAAAGGCGATTCCTCAAAAATCAACCTCCAAAGCCAGGTGCCAGAAGTCGAAAAGAAGACAGAGGCAAACCAGGGCTATGAAGCATTTCGCAAAGCAAAGCCAGGGTCCAGGTGCGCAGAGTCATGGTAGATTGCCCTGAAATAGGGTAACCATGTGTTAACGAAAAAACCATTGAAACCTGTAAAGAATTTTTTTAATGAGTTTATTTGAGCCAAAATTGTCGACAATTGCCGGGAAGCAAAACCTCAACGGATTGAGATCATGCTCCAAAGAATGGCGAGTTACATTTCTCTATTTATACACCGAAATCAAAGGAGGGACATAGGTGGGTTACATGAAATTCATTGGTGATGGAGTAAGGAGGCGGGATAAAGCAAAGTGGTGGGAAACTCCTGGGATTGGATAAAAAGTAAAATGATGGACGTGTACTCAGGTGAGTGCAGGAACAATTAACATGATAAAGAAGGAATTTGAGGCATCTGTCCTGGCGCCCACCACATTTGGTTGTTCCCCAGGGGCTCCGGAAAAAAGGGAAGTTACAAGTTACCCAGACATCTCACAGATATGTTATCTTAGAGGCAAAGAGGCAAATGGGCTCAGTAAAAAGATCAAAGTTGATCTTTGTCTGGGAAAATATCTGGGACATGACTACCTACTATAACCTGTTAGATATTTAATTTTCAAACCATCTTTTGTGGTTATCTTAGGTCTCTGGGGTTTGCAAGACTGCCACGCAGGCCTTCCTTGAGCTTGTCAGGTTAGCATGTGGCTTTTTTCTTTCACACATGTAAGTGGGGGCACTTTTGAGAGTGTAGCAGGAGGAGTAACGCTTAAGCAAGCACACTCTGTATGAGCCAGAAGCATCTCAGCAAACCAGTTCGCTAGGCCTCTCTAGCTTCCAGGAGCTGTAGGTTTCAGGACCTTGGAGAGTGCCTTACGCCCCACTACTCTCCCGCTGCCTGGGTCCATCCTGTCCACTGGGCCCAGTTTAGCTGACTCCTCGCATATTCCCTTGGCGTGTGTCCCAGGGCGGAGGTCCACTTGGGACCCGGCAAGAGGTTTTCAGAGGAATCTGAACCCTCAGCAGATGCATGTAGGTTAAATGAGAGGGACAGCCAGACTCGGTGGCAGGAGACTACGCCACGGCAAGTGTGGCACAGAGGAAACAGTATCTGCACTTGGAACCCAGGAAATAGGAGTTACAGCACCAGATATACCTCTGAATTTGGGGATGATTTGGGGAAATTCACTTAACTTCTCTGAGCCTCTATTTTCTCTCCAATAAAAATCAAGGGGGTAGCTCGGTTCTCTTTGGCATGTCCAGCCCTCACACCAGAGCATTTTACAGTTCTTTTAAATGTGGGATGGTACCCTGGCACTGATGTTTCTGTGAGGTTTCAGGTTTTCAGCTTCTCCTTCATGGAGTAAACCACATAAAATCTCTAACCATGCCCCCTTCGCTGGCTCTTGACATAGTGACTATCTCTTGCCACCCACTAGGAATGACAATGGCCACACGATGGGTAATCACAGAGGAGTTGCCAACACCCTAATATCTCACATGTCTATGGCACCATTTTTTATTCTGCTTCACTGATCAAGGGTAAGATAACATTTGCATTACTGATAATATCATTGAGCACCTGGATTGAGCCATGCCTGAAGCCAATAGTCCCCAGACTCTCCAGGTGCATGAATCAGTCACCTCTCCCTTTCAACTTACACGGATTGGAAAGATTCCTGTATCAGTTAATTCTATGCGTTCCATTTCTTATTATGTGTAATTAAAAGAGATCGGAGAATATACAATCTGTCTAGAACGTGAGAGTGTTACATGAAGCACAGAATAGAAAGATAGATTTAGATGTCTCTATAGGTTTCCTTTTCTATAGGTCAAGAGTCAGGAGAGGGAAATTGTGGACTCAACATCATGCCAATGTCAAGGATCTGCCAGACCAGGTTGCAGAACTATTTGTTGAAATGCCCTTTTGCCCAGTCGTGCTGAACATTTTAACAGTCGACAGTTTGCCCCTGAGAAATTTAGCTGCTTACAGACGTTTCTGTCTCTGGTAATATCACAACATTCATGGGATAGAAAAATACTCCAAAGACATAAGCTGATTGGGGCATCGTGATATATGCTTGAGGAGGGATGACAGCCATTTATTGAAGACCCACTGTGTGCCAAGGATGTCCAGGAACAATGATATCCATTCTCACGATAATCCTGCATAGTCGCTCTAATGATCTCCATTTTACCAATAGTGATGTTAAAAGTTAAGGAGGTTAAATAACTTTTCCAAAATGTCCAGGATAAGGGCTAGGTCCTGCATTCAAAGCTTGGTCTCCTGGTTCAAGTTCAATGTTTCTTCCACCATGCCACTACAGCTTTCCCTCCATAAAGTGGAGGAGGCTCAACAAACACTATCAGCACAAAGTGAGGTGGGGATAAAAACTGCCGAAACCTGCAGCTGGGCTGGGACAGTGGTACAAGGAAACACCTATTTCGAAAGGGGCAGTCTTGGCAACGATAGGCATGAAGCAGGCTGTGTCTGAGTCACAATACTGTGAATGCCTTCCTGAATCCAGAATTGTCCTCCATTCTCCTCCATCCACGTAACCCTGGAGATCAGGCTCAAGGTCATAACACCAGTAAATAGCAAGGACAGAGTTTGAATCCAGGCCTGTCTTACTCCAAGAACTCGGCCTATTTAATTTATTTTCTTTTATATCATTACTGTTTGTTTTATTTTCTTCCCATCACCATGTAAGGAACCCAGGCTTTTTATAAACACCTCAGGGTTTCCAGAATATCACCACTTTCATATCACATTCTGGATTTTTCTAGACCCTTATACCAACTGCATTGTTATTTACTTAGTATTTTTAAATGACACATTTCCATTTAAAATCATTTAAAGGAAACTTCTCAACACTACGTGAGAAAACCATGTCTCTTGCCATAAATAGAAGGAAATCTCATCATAAGTATAAGAACAAGACAAAGTTTTTAAATTTAAGTTACACTGTTACTGATGTTTCTGAGCCTAAGACTTGCTCTTCCTAATATTTAAAAAAAAAAAAAAAAAAAAAAAAAAAAAAAAAAAAAGAGTGGCAGAGAATTGTTGAGGGTCTTAAAAATACATTAGCACAAACATGAGTCTATCCAACATGATTATATGGGTTAAAGAAGAGCCAACACCAGCCTGAATATTCAATGCTGAAGAAGACATAAAATTCAAGGAAAACATAAATATATGGGTACTTAAAAATAGAATAGAGGCAAAATTTGAAAACCGAATAACCAAGAAATGTGTGTGTGTGTGTGTGTGTGTGTGTGTGTGTGTGTTTATTTCAGCATCTAAAGGCCTGATCTTAAAGAAATTGTAACCACAGGATGTAAAGTACAGCACAGGGAATATAGTCAACAATATATATATATATATATATATATATATATATATATATATATATATGCCTAATATGCAAAGTGTCCCCTCGGGAGTTTGACAGACCAGGAATTTGACCACTTGCTATGATGTGCACTGATCACCAGGGGGCAGCCCAGAATGAAGGCAGGCTGGGGAAGGGACATCCCAGCCAGCAGTTGGCAGCCACTAGGGACCCTACCCATGCATGAATTTCATACGCTGGGCCTCTAGTCTACACTAATAAAAGAGTAAAATGTAAATTGACCTTACCTTTGTGATATCCACTAGCCAATCAGGAGTGAGTATGCAAATTAACCCAACAAATATGCCAGATTAATTTGCATAGGCAGGTGCCTAGCAGCTGGGGTTGGGGTGGGATGCTTGCATTTTGACAACGCAGGCATTTCACACCACCCCAGCAGCTCTGGGCCTCTGGGAAGGTAGAAAGGTGGCTCTGGGCTAGAGCAAAGGCAATGCTAGCAGCCAGGGGAAGGAAGGCTCATTCTTGCACGAATCTTCATGCATCAGGCTTCTCATATTGTAATAATTACATATGATACCACATGGGTACTAGACTTATTAGACTTCATAAATTATGATATATAATTGACCACTCTGCTGTACACCTGAAACTAATATAAAGTAGTATAAAATGTCAGCTGTAATTGAAATTAAAAAATAGGTGAATAATTTTTTTAAAGAATTGAGAAGGCAATAACTTTCTCACAGTACATTTCAACAATATTCAGTCCCATGTCCATATGTTACCTAAAACCACAGTCGAAGGACCAGCAGGGTACACTGCCTGTGCTTAGGGACCTGCTGCCTTGGTGTGCACCTGGCTCAGGCAGTCTTGCCACCTCCCTTTCTGTGTCTTTGCTGATGCTGTCCAGCTCCACAACTCTTCTCCTTCTTCTCTCAGTTCCTATCTCTCCTTCACAGAGCCTCGGAGAATGTCCAATCCTGGGGTGCTACTTGGCTTCTGGACCACACATTGAGAAAATGAAGGATTTCCTGTCCTGGGTGGCAATGCTCCCATCTCACATGGACCTCCCTGCTCAAACAGGCAGATACCCAAACAGGCAGAGTGACTTCCCATCTACCTGCTTCTTCCTGCTTCCCCATCTGCAGAGTAAACTGTGACCCAGTGAACATCCACTCCAGCTGGGGCAGGGGCCTCATACATTTTAGACTAGAAAATATCTCAGTGATCATCGAATCCTTGTTCTGGAGACGTGAAAGCTAAGGTTTGAGGGTTTTCAGGGACTTGTTCAAGGTTAACGCCCAGAAGATGACGGCATAGCTGGGGTCTGGGCCCAGGGCCTCTGGGTGAGCAGAGAGCTTTCTCTTTTCCTCTGTGTGCCTCTATGATAGGAATATAAGAGTGCTTATAAATACAACCCGAATTTGAAATAAGAACAAACAGCCATGCCCCTGGGTGAGTTGATGGAAATTCTAGTGGATCCTGAATCTTCCAGAAACAAATTCCAGCAGAGAGTTTCATCTTACAAATCAAGCCTTGCTGATGTTGTGAGTGAGGACTTAGGGGCAGCCAGAGGGAGCAGAGAGAAGCGATTCTGCCAGTCGTGACGTCGTAGGATTAATAATAAATGTCTCCTCAGGGAGCTTTGTTTTTAACTGTTATTACTAAACCTCTCAAACATAACTGTGAAGAGAGCTTGCCAGACCGCGCCCACCTCTGCGGCCCAGATGGCTCGGATAAGCGCTAGATGAATTCCGGGGCTGGGGCGCTGATCCAACGGGAGCTGGAACTCCCACCACTTTTAAGTAATTATGCCTGAAAATATTTACTGTTTATCTTCCTCTAAATGTTAATGACGGAGATTCCACTGCACCATTGTGATTTGAAGCATGGACAAAGCTCCTATCTCCGCGCCCCCCACCCCATCCCCCCCTCCCCCGGCTCTTCCTCACAGACCTAACCCTGCATAGAAGATGTTTACATTCCTATAAGAGTCTTCAGCATCACTTCCTCATGCTCACCTTGTCACCCTTTCTTAATTTGGTCTAAAAAAAAAAACAATAAAAAACAAAACCTGTCTAATCTAGATGGCAGGTTTTATAAATTATCTTGTTTTTTCTCTTTTAATTTTTTTTCAATTACAATTTATATTCCATATTATTCTGTATTTGTTTCGGGTGTACAGCACAGTGGTTAGACCATCACAGACTTCACAAAGTGTTCCCCCTGATATTTCTAGGACCCACCTGGCATTGTACATTGTTACCACAATATTATTGGCAATATTCCATACGCTGTACTGTACATCCCCATAACTGTTTTGTAACTACCCGTCTGTTCTTCCCTCTTCACCCAGCTCCCCTCCCCTCTGGCAACCGTCAGTCTAGTCTGTTCTCTGTATCTGTGAGTCTGTTTCTTTGTCTCCACTCTTCTTAGCAAGGGGGATGCTCACCTGCAGCATACACTCCCTAGATTCCGTGGATATTTCTTTCCTTTTTTTAAATACTAACCTGAGGATATTTTTCCATTGATTTTTAGAGAGAGTAGAAAGGAGGGAGGTGAAGGGGGGTGAGCAAGAATGAGAGTGAGAGGGAGAGAGAGAAAAAAACAAAACAAAACACATCAGTGTGAGAGAGAGACATCGGTTGGTTGCCTCCAGTCCAGGGATTGAGCCTACAAGGAGGTACATGCCCTGGACCAGGAATCAAACCTAAAACCCTTCAGTCCTCAGGCTGACACTCTAACCACTTAGCAAACCAGGCCAGTGTTCCAGGTGTATTTCTGCAATGTTTCTCCTCAGTTGCCTAAAACAATGTTTCCTTCTCTTTTGAAGGTCACCATAGAGCTCTGGCCTCGGGTGGGAGAGGAGCAGGTGTGAGAGTTAAGACACCTCCCTGGACCTCAGTTTCCCGATCAGTAAAGGGTAAACTAGCCCAACTGTTCCTTTTGCCCCAACAGACTACGGATCTCCTGGTGGTGAGCGTCCCGTGAGGATGTGAAGCAGCAGGATTGCTACACTCGGGGAGAACTGTCTGTTTGCCTCTCCACGGGGACCCTGCAGTGAAGTCGGGCAGCCTCCTTCTCCCAGGGGGTTCCAGCCCCGAGAAAGGCCCTTCTTCTCTCCTCCCGCAGTGACTCCTTCCCCTGCTCCTGCAGCCCAGGCAGTCGGCATCCAGTGCTTCAGCCACTGCATTCTGACCTCCAACAGGCCAGGAGGGTTTGACTTCCCCCAGGGTCTGCCACCAGCCATGGGCAGCCTCCCACAACACTCATCCCTCCTTACTGGCACGCCGTGGGTTTTCTTTTGTGCATTTATATGTAGAATCAGAATAGATAATATTTCATAGCTTTGCTATGAAGCAAAAGTCTGGATTAGATTTTAGTGTCTCGTCTTTGTAACAAACACCTTCCCCTCTAGCATATAATTGCCAACCCCTGAGGCATGGAGCACCAACATCTGGCTTCCCAAGAAGTGAAGCATCCCTAGCATAACGCCCTTGATGACAATCAGAAGGCTGAGACTCAGGTCCGAGCATTTCCTCACGAACTTGCTGTGTAGCCTTGATCAAACCCCTTGCCCTCTCTGATGACGCCCAGCGGAGTCATCGATCAAACAGGTATAACTCAGCCCACATGTGTTGTGTGTCTATTGAAGAGACACTGATAAGCAAGATGAAGGCTGTGAAGGAGAGCACCTCCACCGAAGGCAAGTTAGATGCTGGAGATTGTGGCACAGACTCGACCGAGAAAAGTGCCATGAGAAGGTGGCAGCGCTGGTCGGGGTGGGAAAGGAGAGAGCATCGTGAGGAAGTGCGTGGGCAAGCGTGATGAAAAGTTGATAGGATTCCGAAGCCAGACACAGAGAGGGAAATGAATGTTTCCGGGGAAAGAAGTGTGAAGAAGGATCTGAAGCCGAGAATGGCAGCGTGGTAGCCGTGGGTGGTTTGGCGTGGCTGGAGGATGGAGCGCTAAGCCAGGAATGTTAGTGCTGAGGACAGCAGACGGACCTCCACGCCTGAGGTTAGAAAGCACTTACTGTGTCTGAGGAGCTGATTCATTCTGGCAATGGGGAGCCATTAGATGCTGTGGAAGGAGGGAGGGAGGCACGGATCAAAGCTGTGCGTTAGGGACGTGGGTCTGGCAACTGTGGAGGGTATGCGTGGAGGGTGGAGAGAGGCTGGAGGCAGAAGAGCCGTGGGAGGCTACCACTTTGCCGCTCCCTGGGTGCCATAACGAGGCACTGATTTAAGGCCGCGCAGAGCTCCCAGGGTTGTGGAGAGAATGGAAATAGCAGAGCCCTTTAGATTCCCTACGTGGATAACAAATAGGTCATCGAGAACTAGAAAGGGCATGGGATCTTTACGATAATAACTTAACCTGCCACAATCCCATACACGTTGGCAGGAGGCAGACCCCGGGTTTGAGACAAGGAACTCTATTCCTCAAAGCACAGCAGGCAGCACGTGCTTCCTGCTTGCCTCAGTCTCCCTTGCCCCTCAAGTCCTGTAGGGAAACGCAGCGAGGTGCCCAGGGACTTGGAACTGACACAATGTGTTTATGATATAGTAGAGGAACCCAACCTTAGAAAACCACCCACTTTATCAGGGTGCAGAGCTGCCCCACCCTTTCTCCTGGTCAGGAAGGAAATCTCTGCTGCCCAGCGGGGGATCTATCTGTCTTCCAAAGCCGTTTGCTACACAAACATCCATAAAAAGGTCATCCTGCCCAACTGACATGGCTCAGGGGTGGAGCTTCGACCTAGGAACCGGGAGGTTGCTGTTCGATTCCTGGCCAGGGCACATGCCCGGATTGTAGGCTCCATCCCTAGAGGGAGGCATGCAGGAGGCAGCCAATCAATGCTCCTCTCTCATCGTTGATGTTTCTATCTCTTTCTCCCTCTCCTTTCCTCTTTGAAAGCAATAAAACTATTTAAAAAAAATAAAAATAAAAAAGATAGTCCCAAACAAAGCTGTCAGTGTCTCTCACTCAAAAGACAGGAAGAAGTGCAAGAGGCTCGTGAAGAGTGAGAGCCTGCCTGCCCTGTGGAAATGAGTGTTTCATATCTCTGTATAGGACTAGAGAGTTCCACCTGAACAGGGATGGTAGATGGACTGTAGCAGGGCCACGTGAGTGCCTTTAAGAAAAAAAAGAAAAAAAGAAAAAAAAAAAAAAACACAGTTGTCTCCTTTGCTTTATTGCAAACCACCAAGAAACAAACACAATTGGGTCCACAGGCTGGTCCGTGATGCTGCTAATCTGCAAGAACAAATGCTTTGCTACCTTTTAAGGCTGCTCTTGTAGGGGATCGTTTCCTCTGTTGATAGAGATTAAAATAGGGTTTGCAAGCTACCTACCCCAGGGAACCATCCAGCGGGCAGGCCCTCTCGCTCATGCTCCACGCCCAGCCTGGCTGTTATTGCTGTGCGTATTTTTATCCTCCCCAAAGGTTAGAGTGCTGAAGAAGATGGTTTTGCATGGCTGTGTCAACATCATTTCTGCTTCCCAGGATGACAGGGAAAGGAGGAAACTCATAACAGCATTAGCATTTTACTTACTGAGCACCTTTTACCTGAAGAGCCCAATTAATGCTCTGCCTAGCATGTATTCATTTATACTCCATGACACCCCGGAGAGGTAAGATAAGTGTTATTACGTTCACCCAAGCGGCTCCACAACGGGGCTGTGAAATGCAAGTTGGGTCAGATAAGGTTTGAATGACACCAGCAGAATTTGGAGAGCAAATACTGGCTCATCTCTCGGGTGTGACCCCATCTCTCACTCCCCTGAAGGAAAGCGCACCAACTACAGGACCACACCCTCCGGGCATCTATTTCACCCAAGTCTAAGCCTGCAACATCCCATTTCCTGTCTCTGCTTGTTTTCCGTTTGCCTCCTTGACCTACTCCTGAAACCCCTCAAGCGGAGTGGCGCAGTGGGTGAGAATTCTTTCCCTTTGCCCACCCTGTATTTCCACAGCATGCCTGTCTCTTATGGCCAATGCCCTCTTCTTCCTGGAGTCTTCCCAGCATCCTTCCTCTGGCCTTTGACCTACGCCTCTTTTATGTGGTATCTGGGCATCAACACCAGCACGATTCATGTCCACTCCTTCCGCACACGCCCCCTGCCCAGCTAGGCTTCTCCATGAAGATTGCTGGAGTGAATGAGCTGCTTTACACTACAGAAATGGATGCCACTTTTCCTCTGTTTCTAACGAATAACGGCATAACACCAGGTGCTATTTTCCAGCAGAGAATTAGCTTGATTGTTCTTTTAATTCTAGAACACGAAAGTCACGGCTGTGGCTTTGAATGGCAGCAAGGTAGGGAAAACTTAAACAGAGAAGTGATATCCTTGTTCAGAACTCTTTTCTACTGGTTGGAAGATTTAGATAAACTTCAAACCGTCAAAATATGAGAAAAAAATAACAGTCCCTACTACTTCCATAGGCCCTTTTATATTTTTATATCATGTGATCTTTCTCAGACGGTACTCGGCATTTTCCCTGCTTTAGCGATGAGGAAAGGCCAAAGGAACGGAAGTGAGTTACCCAAAGATATGTGGGAGGCCGGGGTGGGATCCCAGATATCTGGTTCTGAATCTAAGATTTCCCTCTTTGCTAATGGTACCTAACAGGTACAACAATTAGCCTACCATCTGCCTTTGAAAATATATTGAAGACTTGCTACGCATTAAATACGCATTTATTGAGCAGCTTCTTGGCTGAACACCAGGTGTGGGAGAAGAAACCAAGTTAGCATTGTCACTGCTCCTACTGCATTCCCAAGCTGGCTGGGGAGACCATAGGTGAGTCAGAAACTACAGTATGCTGTGCACTATGATCCGAGTGTGTGTCTGAGACAGGCAGACCTTAGAGGAGGAGGAGCTCGACTAGTTATGGGAGCAGGAGCAGGAAGACTGGACAGATGGAAAGTTACATCAGCAAATGGTGTCGTCTGAAGGCCTCCACATGATTCAGCAGCAAAGCATGGCCAAACTCCCTTAGTGAGAAATCAAACTCACTTAAATGCTCCCACCCCCCAGGAGGATGAGCAACCAGACTCAGGAAGCCAGTAGGAAGAGTCAAGACACCTCCCCTTACCCCCCACCCGGACCCCACCTCCTCCAGAGACAGTGCTGGGCACAGCACCTCATGATCCGGAAGTGATCTCCCAGCTCCCAGCTTCACCCAGGAGAGGAAAGTGGTTGGTTCGTGTGTTCAGACCCTACTGTTCTGAGGGGTTTCCCCAGAGGACTGGCTTGTCCTGCCCATCTTAGGGCCCTCGTGGGTCTGGCACAGTCCAGCTGCCCCGAGGGGAAGAGGGGGAAGAGGCTGCAGCCTGGCTGGCAGAGGCCATTGCTCCCTTCCCTGCCTCCTGGGAAGGGAACAAGTTGATCCACACATTAGCACCCCAATTCTCCGAGGCTGCCCAAAACCTAGGCATTGCTCATGTGTTCTGGAGCTCTGACGAGGCCAGCTCAGCCTAGCCTCCTCAGGGAGAGCACAGGGGGCAGCTTGGGCTGGTGGATGCCACAGTTTTCCTCCCGCACAACTCAACACAGAGTGAGCACAAAATATCCCAGCTAGAATTCTCTCCCAGGGAGGGAAGGGATTCCAGAAGTCCCCAGAACACATCACATTCATTCTATAAGGCCAGCATTCCCAGATGCCAGAGCCAGACAAAGAAACCCAATAAAAGACTGCAGGCTGGTGAGAACGTGGAGGAAAGGGAGCCCTCGGGCACTGTTGGTGGGAATGTAAATTGGTGCAGCCACTGTGGAAAGCGGTACTGCGTTTCCTCACACAAAGTAGAACTACCGTATGATCCAGCAATCCACTTCGGGGTGTTTACCCACAGAAAATAAAATCAGTGTCTCAAAGAGATAGCTTCACTCCCGTGTTCGCTACACATTATTCACAATAGCCAAACACAGAAACAACCAAGTGTCCATCGACAGATAAATGGGTAAAGGAGGCATATACGTGTGTGTGTGTGAGTGTGAGTGTGTGTGTGTGTGTGTGTGTGTGTGTGTGTGTAATTCAGCTATAAAAAAAGAAGGAAATCATGCCATTTGCAACAACATGGATAAATCATCAGAGCATTACACTAAGTGAAATAAGTCAAACAGAGAAAGACAAATACTATATGATCTAACTTATATGTGGAATCTAAAAAAGAACAACTGAACTCATAGAAACAGAAAGTCGATTGGTAGTGGCCAAGGGCTGGGAAAGATAGGTGGGAAAGGGATAAATAAGTGATGGCAATCAGAGGGTACAAACTTGTGGGGCTATAATGTACACACAACATGTTGACTATGGTTAACAATGCTGTCTTGTGTGTGTGAAAGTTACCCAGAAAACATGGATTAAAAGGTCTCTACACACACACACACACACACACACACACACACACTCACACACGTTGTAACTATGTGAGGGGATGGATGTGATAATTAACTTTAATGTTGTGATCATTTGCAATATACACATATATCAAATCATCACATTGTACACCATAAACTTACGCAAATGTAAATGTCAATTATATCTCAATAAAACTGGGAAATCATACCTATAAGTATTACCCAGGGAAGCAGGAGGCAATGGGTAAGCATATGAAAGAGCTAGAATAAACACTGTGTGGGAAGACTATGAAGCAAGAGATGGGGCACAGCCCAAACCTGGATGACCTGACGTACCAAATGGGGAGCTCAGAATGCATCCTGGAAGAGTACAGCGTTGGTGGGCGGGGACTTTGGGAATATTTTAGCAGAGAGAAGCACAGTCATATCTGAATATCAGTTTAATCACTCTGTGGTTTTGGGGGGAGCGTGGGAAGGAGGAAGGAGGTGTACTTTGAAATAAGGAGACCCTTGGGAAGCTTCTAATAGATTGAAATCTAGGGATTAAGGACCTCAATTAAATTTAGATAAAATATTAAATCACGAGATATCAAGAAAGCAAGTCCTAAAGAATTCAGTGAATTACTCCACTGGGGAATGACATATGGGGCAGAGAGTTTAAAAGGACTCCCAGATATGGCCTGGGTATCTGGGCGAATGATGCTACCACGTGGGAGAACAGGGGAGTCGGGGGGGGGGGGGGGGGAAGATGGTGAGTATACTTTGAATGTTGCCTTTGAATTAGTTGGGGTATCTAAGGAGAGCTGGCCAGCAGGCAGATACAAAGGGATACAGTTAGTACAGAGGTGTGGTTTAGAGTTTTGTTTTCAGAGCCATCAGATTGTAAGATGGTTCCTGCCACAGGGTTAGCAGAGGTCACCCAGGGAGACTGCTTAGGGTTAGAAGAATAACAGCATCAGAGAGAGAGAAAAAAGAAAAACGAGAGAAGCCCATGAAGAAAGCAGGGATCATGCCATTCTTTTCCCAGGCATAGAGAAAACTATATGTGTTCCTCCCAAGGTATCTGCCATATGAAATGATTTAACATCTCTTCCATACATCCACAATGATATGAATTTCGTACTTTCCATGGAGGAATTGAGAAAATAGTCCCTAAACCATATTCTGTATCTCTGTTAAGAACTACTGGTTAAGAAAGACTTCTGGACAGACAGGAGAAAAATCAGGAAATCAAGGTAGACGGTCATTGGCAAATGCCACAAAGTGGTTGAAAAGGAAAAGGCAGGAAATACCCAGGGGACTTGGAAACACAGAGGTCATTGCCGGTTAGCAGGAGCAAGTGCAATGTGTAAGGAGGAGAAGGCACTGCATTGATAGAGTAAATGGATTCTGTGATATAAGTGCTGAAGACCAGTGTCTGCTTCTGAGGAAAACTGACAGTTAAGGGGAGGAAAAAAACAAAGTAGGCTGTAGCTCTGGGGGAATGTGGGACTGGTTAGCTTATATCCTAAAGAGAAAGAATGAGGGTGATGGAGGTAGGGCTCGAGGATAAGGCCATAAAGTGGATGAGTGGCAGAACAAGGTTCACTGGGGAGCGATGGAGGATAAGACTGAAAGGCAGGCAAAGATTTTACCTTGACCAGAAGAAAGATTTTCTCCTTCCCTGAGAGACTGAGGGAGGAGGAAAGTTCTCTGGAAGGAGATAAGCTTGGAGGAATCATGAGAGGCAGTGGATGGAGCGAGCATGATGGAATCTATCTTCCCAATGCGGTACTGAAGCTCACCTGCTAAGTGCAAAAAGAAGCAGGAAAGACCCGAGCATCTTCAGAGAGGGGTAGACTGTGTGAGAGCCGTAGAGGGAAACCGGAGAACGGACGTGATGCAGAACCTGTGAAAGGACAACCACGCTGCAGGGAGCATCCAACTGAGGTTGCAAATCCCTAAAAACAGTGACTACAACACAATCTAGCTCAGTGATCGCCAACCTTTTAGATTTCATGGACCACCAGTGGGCCACCAGTTGGCGACCGCTGGTCTAGATTGTCACCTGAATGGAAGACATGCAATTGTTGCTACTCTCTCAGCTAATCCTTTTGGAATCAAAGATATGTACCTACAAGAGAGCTGGCCAGGTTTAAAGCAATCATGAAAGAAGTCTTCCCTAAGATATTGTAAATATTAAAGACTCTAGTGTGAAAAAAAAGTCTATCTTACTGATGATAAGGCTCATCAATGAATGGGTCATTAAGAGAGAAAGGGGGTCTCCATTGGAAAGTTGACATGAAAAAGAAAAAGTACACTTGACCTTGGGCTGTGAGCTGGAGTTGACATAAAATCCCTTGATCACATTTTTGACAGAATAAGTAAAAATGTGATCAAGGGATGGCTTGTTGACCACGAAGCCTCTCTTCACTCTTTCCATCTCTGTATTGAGTGTAAGGAGGAAGTCGAACGCTGGATTAGACTCAAAATGATGTCTCCTCAAAACTTACAGTGAGAATAGTATACAAAAACTAAGAAACATATACTTCTACATTTAGAAGAGATTTTAGAGGTCAGTTTAATTCCCCTTTGGTGGCTGAAGCTCCCATATAACATTCTCACCTAGCAGCCATCCAGCCTCTGATTGAATACTTCTAGTAATGGCAAACTCACTACCCCAAGGACCAACTACCTTATCTTAAAAATTACTTCTTTGTGTTTGAGTGGAATTCTGACTTTCCGTGGATTCTGCCAACTTAATCCCTAAGCTTAAAGTTTGATCTGTGCCAGACAAGCTGACAGGATTTGTGTGTAGGTAAAGCCTTTTACTAAACTCAGCAGCACAGCTCTGAATCTTGGGCTTGCTGATTCGCATTGCCAGGAGAAGCCAAGAGTATGCATCCCCAGTGCTGCCACCAGGAGGAAGGAGCGTGCCATGTGCGTATATGCTGAAAAATCAGTCACTTAGTCTAATGGGAAACCTGAAATTAAAGTCAAGAGAAAAGAACTAGAGGGTCTCAGTAGACTGAAAATAAAGACTTGATCTGCCTCCAGCCCAGCTCTCTCCATCTCTGTGTCTCTCTCCTTTCCTACACTCCATCCCTCATGCAGTCAATATGGACAGATTATCTGTCTCCTACATGCCAAGTACTAGGTGCTCAGGGCAAGGTCTGCCACCTCACTCCCCTAAACCAGGCAGGCCACCACAGCTCAGGATTTGGGTATGGAATGGGAGGAAGAGACAGAGAGTTCCCTTTAGATTCCGGGCTCGTGATGTGTAGCTCCATCTGCTAGTGTCCCGCATGGGAGTCACATGATGCTCGTGTCCCATTTACCACAGTCCCTGTAACCCCAGCTCCCCGGGGGAGCCTTGAGAAGTGAAGAATGTGGCTCAGAATTCCCCGTGGACACTCCTGTGTGCCCTAAGCAAATTCTCTATGCGAACATTCTCAGTTCTATGTTCTCCCTTAACCAGATCCTTTGTTAGTACAAGGTAAAATAATTCTAAGTCCCACACTCCAATTTTTCCTCAGCTCCATTTTCTCACAGATACATGTCTCGAGGGTAAACATAAAAAGACACAGCAAGAACTCTCACGAAAAACCCCACAAGCCATTGGGAAGCAAAGCTGTACACCCCCAGCAGAGAGAGAAAGGAAAAGGGGTGCCCCAGCACCCCACACAGGAGTGGCCCATTGGCCCATTCGCCACCCTGGCAGAAGAATCAGTAACAGGCAAAGTGAGAACTGATTCCTACAGTGGCCCTGGGGCCTGGTGGGGCCTGGTGGGCACAGTGACAGGGCTTGGAGGCCATGGGGATCTGAGGAAATTCCAGGGCCGGAGGGAGGTGGCTTGTCTCTGGGCCCTGGGGACAGTAAACAGAATAACATCCTCCAGCCCATGAGCAGCACAGAGGGCGTCTGGATGGGGAAATGGCAGATGCCAGGTAACAGCTGACCAGATTTATTTGCTAGCACACATCGGACTCTCTCTGGGGACCCCTGAAACAGTGTGAAGGGCCTGGCCGGGGGCTGCAGACTCTGCCTTTACCCGCCATGCTTCATTCTAAAGGGAGAGTGAAGGGGCTTGGGGGAAACCAAGACAACAAATTCAACCGAATCACAGAACGTTGAGGCTGGATGGGAACACAGAGCTCAAATCTAAACCTTTACTGTTTAGATGGGCGGACAAGAGCCTGAAAAGGGGCAGGGACAGATGCAAAGTTGCACAGTCCAGAGGAGCAGGGAAGACCAAGGTTCTTGCCCAGCATGTCCCCGCCCCATCCGTGTGTGGGTCCTGCGTCTCCGATTAGACTACAACCAGGACTGCTCTTGGTGATAAGCAAACTGGGCCTCCTTGTACATGTAAAAGCACACTAAATACATGTGGACTGAGGCTTAGATGGCAAAGCTGACAATTAATTTCTGTGTCTCCATTTTTAGCAAATCTTTGGAGGAAAGGTAGGGGGAGAGAGATGGAAGGTCATGAAGGGGCTGAGCTGCGAGGGGTGTGTAGAAATGGACCCGGAGCCCGCTCCCCTGTCCGCTATGCGTGGCGCCTCAGGAGGAGGTGGGCCACACAGGATCTATATGGGTGCATGTATGGGGTATGTGTCATGTGCTTTTGTTGGTTTCTGTGCTTCTACTGAAAAACCCGGAAGAAGGAAGGGAGAACTTAGGCAAAAGGACAAGCTCTGGAGAGAGAGAGCGTCTGGGATGCTGGTAGTAAAAAGGCAAGCGAGACTGCTTTCCACAGACAGCCACTAGCAGGCATGCACCGCAGCCATAAAACCCCCGCATCTGCACCGCCCGCAGCCAGCTCGCCTCCTCCAGCATCCCTCTGCGCCAGGCTGCCGCAGGCGTCACAGGCTCCCGGGAGGCTGCTGCCTGGTCCCGAGCCAGAGCCTGATCCTCGTCCTCCTCCTCCTCCTCCTCCTCCTCCTCGTCAGCCAGGGCAGAAAGCACCTGCTGAGAGAGGAGGAGGGTTCAACTGCATGATCGTCACCTTTACAAGGTTTCCAGGACAACACCCTGGAGATGGTGACATTTGGATTCCCTATCCTCCGCCTCCCAGGGCCGGGTCCTGTCTCACACGCTGGGGCCTCCTTCGTCCATGCCCTCGCCCAGGCCCGGCCTCTGCCTCTCGGGCTGCTCCCAGCAGGCCTACACCCCTTCCTCCTGCACCCCCTCCTCCTGCACCCCCTCCTCCTTCCCTCTCCGACAGTGACCACAGCTGCTGAGAGCCATGCACACTGCCAGGTTTCATTTGGCACCTACACGGGCCACGCACTTTGCTGAGGGCTTTGCCTGTCGGGCCTCTTTAGTTCTCACAACAAATGTATGACGCAGGTATGGTCGTCAAGATACTCGCTTTGCAAATCAGAAAAAAGGCTAAATGGCGCACAGCCAGAAAGAACATGACGACATTGGCCAGGACCATACGCTCTCAGCATTTTGCCATAGGTTTGGGCGGTAACCAGGGCCGCCATCTCAGAGTTGGAGAGAATGAAATGCCTTAAGGGGCTTTTCTACGCCTTTGAAATCATCTGCTTCAATGACATCAGAGCCTTGAACTTCCTAGTCCACTTCGAGTCAAGGCCTTAACCTGAAATATAGTGGCAACCATACTTGGGTAAAAACTGCTGTTTGAATTTTAAACCTGCTAAGGCAATTTTCCTGTGCCTGGGACCATAACCTTTGGAGAGACTTGCTTTGTTCATGGCGCGATAGGCTTAGGGAGAATTAATTCAAATTCTAAGCAAGATTACAGGCAGAACTTTCTTTTTCTTTTCTTTTCTTTCTTTCTTTTTTTTTTTTTTTTTAAAGAGCCAGCCCTATGTGCACTTAGTGGTTATCTCAATGCTGGCCTTGAAAAACAATACAGTTCTATCCAATTGAGAAGGTGCACCTGGCATGGTATTGAGATTGTAGGCATATCTGGTCTCTGGCCTACAAGGTCAGACAGCTAAGTTTATCTTCATCATTCTTCAAAAGGGCTAAAGCAAACTAGAAAGCAACATTTTGTCTAGGAAGAACAGCAGAAAATTCCAAACCAACAGTTTGTTGCAAAATAGGGGTTTTTCTTCTCAGAACCTTTAAAAAGAACTACCTGTCCCTGAAGCAGTGCAGTCGTGTGGAGTCCGCCTGCGTGTGGTGCTCTTGCGGCTGTCCTGGCCAGATATTTCAATAAATCTTTGCCTGCTTTTTTTAAGAAATCATCAGCCTCTGGTGGTCTTATTTTGAACCCCAGGGTTCGATCCCACAACAAACCCGCTCCTCCCCAACCCCCCAGCAACCCCACCCCACCATCACCCGCAATGATGCCTGTTGAGGACCCATTTTCTTCCACAGAAACAACTTTCTCACTTTCACGGTAACCATGCTAGTGTTTGGGTAACAAACTGTCCCTGCAGTGTGGACGGGTAGGGGTTAGTCTAACCCCTGTAGATTAGGGGTGGGGAACCTTTTTTCTGCCAAGGGCCATTTGGATATTTATAATATCACTCGCTTAATAGAATTCACTTAATATAAATGTATGCCGTTATGAAAAAGGCTTCTAAATTTACTGAATTTTGAGTCCTACCTGCGGTTGCCTTGGCAGGGCCCGACCAAATGACTTCACGGACCTAAGACAGCCCTCGGGCCGGCTGTTCTCCACGCCTGCTCTGGATGAAGAGAGGAGGGCCAGGCAGGGTCGAGAGCTCCTGACACACAGCCAGGGTTAGAAGTCAGGTGTGGAAATGCCGTACCTGCTCTTCTCCAGCGCATCCGGGTTACGTCCAGGAACCTCACCACGGAGCAAGCACAGATTCCCCACAGGCCAATCATCCCACAGACGGATGGCAACCAGGAACCTCCAGGCCACAGCGAAGGCTCCTCCCAGCCCTGGGAGGCTCCTCCCAGCCCTGGCCAGTCCATGGGACACCAGCACAGCGATGTCTTCAGGGCCTGTGTGCCCCGCGTCCACCCAGGGGGACAGCAGGGAAATGCAGGCGAGGGCTGCTCAGCTCACAGACAGCAATTTGCAAGGTGTCCTGCAGGGAGGGAGGCACCACACGCCTTCATTAGGAAGGAGATGTTAACAGCTGTCTAGCCTTTTGAAAACACTCCCCAGTGGGAGCAGAGACGGCAAAGAGTAAACAAACGCAAAAGGAAAGAACATTTAAGTGAACAGGCGGCAGCTGCCCCAGGACAGGGCGCCGGCGTGTCAGTTAAGAGCTCCGTATCCCCGGCGGCTGCCTTCTGCCAGACAGAGAAACTCCAGGTGCTTCCCTCTGTTTCCAGACTGAGTCCTGAGCTGCCTGCCGCCCCGGCTTTCTTTCCCACCGCTCTCCTGTGTGTCCTCTGGGCACCAACCACCCTGCACGCTGACTCCCTGCACATCCTCCAAGCCAGGGGGTGTATACTCAAGGGCCAAGAAGGTCCTGCCAGCAGAGCAATGGAATAAAGCCAGCTTGGGATTAAGTAAAAAAAATAAAAATAAAAAAATAAAAATTCCAGGCATGTTTTTAACAACTACTGACCCTCAGAAAAACAGTAGAGAGTGCTGAGGCCTGAGGCAAGGAGAACATTGCTGCCCCAGCTCCTGTCAGTCATGGCCTAGCTTACACTACAAAACTGTACACGTCAGGGAACTTTGAAAAGAGAACAAACTCCACCCCAAGTTAGAGAAGGAACAACACTACAAAGATCAGAGCAAAAGTAAATGAAAGAGAGACGGCATCCCGCTCCGACTGTCTCTCTGCTGTGCCAGTTTTCGCAGAGACGGGGCCCACCAATCAACAGGCCCCGTCCTCGCTGTCACTCAGGCCTCCTCGCCGTGGCATTGCTGTTTCAATCGAGGGCCTGGTGCCTGGGAAACACTGATGCTCTGATGGCCTGTCCCCCCCCAATCCTCTCAGGCAACTGTCAGGCGGAGACCAAGGCCTCAGTCCTTCAGACCGAAAACAGGAGACCAGGGCCAAGGTGACCACATGATTTTTACTTAAAAACTATTTCATTTATTTTCTACCCACTGTTTAGTGGGGCTTATCACAGTTCCCCCTGAACGTGCAATTCAGAATGGATATATACATATTTACCAGTTATTTGTTCATAATATTATTTGTGCCATTATTTATACTACAATACAATACAATATAATATAATATATTAAAATGGTAATGATATTTATGTTGTTATATATTATATATAACACTATACTACATATAACATACAATAATATAAATAAAATAATTATATTCTATGCAATGATTACATTATTATGTTTATATTGTTTAAGTTATTTATACATCCCGTCTGTAAAGCGCTGTTGCATTCTTTCCCCTTGGAGCTTCACAAGCACCCCTGTGAGGCCAGGGAGACATTGTATCAGTTTCCGGGGGCTGTTGTAACAAATCACTACACACAAGGCGCCTCAAACAAAAGAAGGTTATTTCTCACAGGCGTGGAGGCCCACTGTCTGCCATCAGCAGGGTCATGCCCTGGGAGCTGTGGGAATGCACCCACCATCCACGTGTCTCCTGCCTCCCAGCTCCCAGCTCCCGCTGGCTGCAGCACTCCTGGGCTATGGCTGCGGCGTCCGATCTCGGCCTCCATTTTCTCTGTGTGGCAAGTCTCCCTCTGCCTTTCTCTGTCACTGCATGTAGGGCCCACTGGGATAATCCACAACAATCTCTTCTAGAGATCCCAAACTAATTACATCTGCAAAGACCCTTTTTCCAAATAGAGTGCCCCTGACGGCTGCCAGGAATTTGATGTGGACATCATCTGGGGCTGCTTTTCTGTCCCCCACAGATGTGAATGATTATTCCCATTTTACAGAAAAGCAAACCAAGGTTAGAGGATGTGCCTACAGTCACACCGCTGGCAACAGAGACAGCATTGGAAATCAAATCTTAACACTAAACCCAGGATACTTCAACTCTATCATGGGACCTCCCAAATATCCCTGTATGTGTGAGAGAGAGAGAAGAAAAGAGAGAGACTCTCCCCAGCTCTCAGAGAGCTCAGTCCATGTGGGGAGTTCTGAAATGTTCCAGATGGACTCAAAGTCAAGTGACTTGCTCAAGGCTACTGGGCCACCAGGAAGCCAAGCCCTGGAAGCAGACTGGATGGAGAAGCTTCCTGTTGCGAGGCCTCCTGATTCAGACACTCCACAGCCCTGCAGCTGGTTCTCCTGCACCCACTCAGAGAGCGGGGCCCACCAGTGAAGACTCTGGAGACAGCAAAACTAAGTCAAACCCAACAGGAGCACACGACTGTGAAGCAGCAGGGAGGAGAGGGCGACACCTGCCTGAGGGAGGCAGCAGCGTAGACCTGGGCAGGAAACTGGACCAGACTGAATGGACTAGAGATGGCTGCAGAAGGCTCGTGGGGAAATGCGTGCTTCAGGGGAAAACGGAATTGTCTGCAGCTCCCTGCCATGTATCAGATCTGCTTTGGGGACTATTTTACCCTGAAAGTTGTAGATAACTGACAGCCATGCAAAATAATTCTGTCTGTAAGACCTGCAATTGAATTCTGTCCGGTGGGGACCACACCTCCATCTTCACCCTGCCATGGGGGCGGGGGCAGCAGGAAGGGATTAGTGTTGTTTCAATTTGCAAATTCATTTCAATATTCCTGATTTCTAATGTTCCAGTTCTTTGGATTCTCCTTTGAACTGGTGACAATATAGAAGCTGTTTGCTTATTAAATGAGTGAAAAGAAATCTTTAACATGTGTTCATTTTACATCTGCATGAGCATCCTGATTTTATCTTTATTTTTAGTTTTATTTTCACAGTTCATAGGAACAAGAGTCCTGCATTGTCAGAGCCAAAAACTACCTTCCAGCTCATCCAGTCCAATGTGTTTCATTGATGAGGAGACCAGGGCCCCGAGAAAGGACAGGACTTGTCTGAGGACCTGGGACTGGGCAGAGGCTGTGCTAATGCATGACACAGTTAATACTCCCACAGATCTGGATTCCTATCCCAACCAGGCCCTAATAAGTGTGGCTCCAGGCAAGTGACTTACCTCAGAGCCTCAGTTTCCCATTCAAGGAACCAACTTTATAGCATCCATCATCAATGGATTGTATTAAGGGCCAAGTGAGATCATGCATGTAGAGCAATAAGAAAGAATCTCTATGAGACATGCTCAGCAAGGGTCAGATAATGTGATTTTTTTGTTGTTGTTGCACAGTCCTGAGGTGGCAGGAGGGAAGAAGGACTGGCAGAGATGACCCTGCAGACCGAATTCTACATTTGTCTTCTAGTATGTTATCATGTCATTATTCTAGTAGACATCTATCTCCCCAGTAGAAGGACTCATGGACTCATTGACTGAGGGCAGGGATTATCGTGTTCTCTTGGATAAACTCTCCACATGCTCAGGCACTGAGCTAAGTGCTTTACACCCATTATCTCATTTAATCCTTACAAACCCTAAGGATTATTTGACTCCTATGCAATGACTGCCAGTTACCTATTCACTACCCACTGTCCCTCTCTTTCTGACTAA
This sequence comes from Pipistrellus hanaki, assembly GCF_964339955.1. Lineage (NCBI taxonomy): Eukaryota > Metazoa > Chordata > Mammalia > Chiroptera > Vespertilionidae > Pipistrellus > Pipistrellus hanaki. The sequence continues at coordinate 17,891,699 of NC_140507.1, forward strand.
GCAAACTCCAGTTACATTAGGAGCAGCAAAGCATCCAGACAAAACATTCTACCTCCCAACATCTCTTGCAGGTAGAGATGGTCACATGGCCAAGTTCTGGCCATGAGAGGTAAGAAGTCTGTGAGCAGGGCTTCTGGAAGCATCTTTTAAAAGAGGACTGACTCAGTTAACAGATAGCCTTGTTTCCTTCCATGTGTTCTCTATATTCCTGCAAGAAACATGGAATGATGGCTGGAGCTGGAGCAGCCATCTTAAAAGCATGCATTCAGAAGGAAGAAAGGAGCCATGCATTAAGGATGGCAGAAAAAAAAATACAAAGAGGCAGAAGGAGCCTCTGAGATTGTACAACTGCCATACAAGCCTTGTTCTGACCATTCACTGACCGACTTAAATAAGAGAAAAACAAAACTCTAATTTGTTCAAGTCAACATTGGGATAATGTTTTCCTTCCTGGTAGCTGAATATAATTTCCAGCGACAACCCATTTTCCAGTTGAGAAAACTGAACCTCAGGGAACTAGAAAGACTGGCCCAGGTCACACATTCAGCACCATGTAAGACCTGAGGGTGTAAACATTGTTCTTAAACCACGTGGCTGCGCTGTCTCCCTCCCGCACACACACACAGGGCTATGCTGGATACTTTGTGCCAAACATATTTCTTCTCCTTGAGTAATGGATTTGGCTGTCGCAAGAATGACCAAAATTCATCATCCTTCTTTTTCCTTGCATCCTTCCATCTAAACCAGAGTTCTTTAGGGATCTTAAGCATTAAAGAGAACATTATCAGGTTCTTGGCTTCGAACTAGGACCTCAGTTTCTCCATGTGCACAAGGAACTGCTTACACTAAGTGCTCTTTAGAGCCTGGATGCCATTGCAGAATGTCAGTTCTTACAATCCACAGTGTTAATGTCCTCCCCGAATACAGTTCTGTAAGCCACCAGACAGGGGAGTGGCTCAGACATCCCTGAGTCCTGCTCTGCTTTACCCCATGCCTGAATCCCTTCTACAGCATCCCATGGCTGATTGCCCACTCCTTGCCTATATTCTCCCATTTTTTAAAAATCAATTTTGAATCTTTAGCATCACAGGTGGTATCTTGTGCCCTAGCCGGTGTTTCTCAGTGGTTAGCCCTTGCATCAAATAATCATGGGTGGGCTCAATTCCCAGTCAAGAGTATGTACCTGGGTTGCAGGTTTGATCCTGGCCCTGGTCAGGTATATGTGCGGGAGACAACCAATTGATGTGTCTCTCTTACATTTCTCTCTCTCTCTCTCTCTCTCTCTCTCTCTCTCTCTCTCTTTCTCTCTCTTCCTCCCCCCGCCTCCCTCCCACTTTCTCTAAAAAAAATCAATGAAGGGGGCAGAAAATGGGAAACATCTGTAATACTATGAACAATAAAAAATATATATTAAAAAATTAAAAAAACAATGGATAAAATATCCTAGGGTGATGATTAACATTGGAGGCATTCAATATGTTCATTGAATAAATAAATGAATGAAACTAACAAATTTACTTAGAGGACAGCTCTAAGCCTAAGCAGGCACATGATACAACTGCTACATTCATACTTAAAATAATCACATCAGTAACAGCAATTACCACTTATCAAGTGATTATTAGATGCCAAGCACTATGCTAATGCCTTAATGTACACTCTCTCATTGAGCTGAAATTTGCCTGCTATGGTTTCATCCCACGGGGCCTAATGCTATGCTAATCACAGTCACTCTAGGCCTTGCCATGTGCTGGCCCTATACTATGTGCTTTACATAGCTTCCTGCATTTAACATCTTCAACAAACCTAGGAGGTTGAAGTCATCATCTCTACTGACTGATCAAGACAGATGGGGGAAGATAAATGACTAACACATGAAGACAGGAGGTAGGAGTGCCTGGATTATTGATGCAAAAACCCACGTGCTTCACCACAGGACAGAACCTCATCCCCAGGACTGGGGGGCCCTTAGTGCCCTGCTCTGTGGAGGAATCCAACATAGGATTTCAGCAAAGATATGCAAGAAATCCAGCTGTAAGACAGCTCAGGTAGCAAAGTCAGACTAGGAGAGGCCTGCAGGTGCTCGCTGAGGGCTCCACTGCCTCCTCCCAGGGCAGCCCTGCCCTCCAGGCCTCGGACAGGGGAAGAGGTGGTGGCTCAGGTGCCTTCCTGGAGCTGGACAGGAGACCAGGGCCACACACTGACAGTGCAAACCAGCCACGTCTTACTGCCCACAAGGCCAGAGATTAGAGCCTGCTCTCCTCCCGCCTGGAAGCAGGGAGCCAGCACATGCTGCCACCTAAAAGGTCCTTTCCCTTCTCCCAGACCCTGTGACATTTTATGGCTGCGCTGGACCAGCACACTGCAAATGTCTGGGTCTCAGGACTCCCTGACCCTCTTTACAACCATTGAAGATCCCAACGACCATTGATTTATATAGATTATATCTAGCCATCTCTACTGTATTAAAAATTAAAATTGAGAATAAAAAATATATTTGAACACAACCCAATAATATATCCAGTAGCCAAAATAATGTTTTTCTAAAAAGTAATTATGTTTTCCAAAGGGGGGAAAAAACTGGGCAATAGTGGTATTGTTTTAGCTCTTTTGTTTCTGGCTTAATGGAAGACAGCTGGATGCTCATATCTGCTTATGCACTGGGTCTGTTGCAAAACTGTACGTCATATCGCCTCTGGAAAACTCAGCTATTACTCTCGTGAGGGAATGAAAGTGAGAAAAGCAAATGATGAAAACAGTTTCGACTTCACGTGTCAGTGTTTCGGGACCATACCTTGAGAACGTGTGCCCTAAGCCTGTTGCATAGCACACATGCCCTGTGCTTGCGTGCTGCCCCCCCCCCCTTCCTCCTCTCCCTGGCTTCTCTCTGGGTGCTGCAGCTGGGCCCATCTTGACTGAAACCTTCTGCATGAAGCAGTGTCTGATTCTGCAGGCCTTCCCACAGCTGGGAAAACTCTCTGCCTTCCTTGGATCCTAAAAGTCCTTTGTTATCACTTCCTGTGTGTCACACATCACTTTCTAGTTTGTATGAGAGTCATCTGTGGCCACGTTCTACTCTCTATTCCAGAGTTGATTCTTTTTAAAAATATATTTTTTAATTGATTTTAGAGAGGTAGGGAAAGGGAGAGATAGAGAGAGAGAGAGAGAGAGAGAGAGAGAGAGAGAGAGAGAGAGAGATCAAGGATGAGAGAAAATCATTGATTATCTGCCTTTTGCACACCCCCTACTGGGGATCATACCCATAGCCCATGTGCCTTGAGCAGGAATCAAACTGTAGCCTCATGGTTCAGGTTGATACTCAACCACTGAGCCACACCAGTCAGGCTTCAGAGCCAACTCTTTAAAGCAGGAGCCACATCTCATCACTGTCATAGCTCTCACGTAGACACTACACATTGTTCAATTAGTTTTGTACTAAGTGCAGCCTGTAAAACAGAGTATAGTCATAAAGGCATTCACTGATGTCGGATGCTCCTGGGGTCTGGCCCTGCCGCTCCCTACCTGTGTGACTTAGCACAGGTTTCTTAACCTTCCTGAGCTTAGTTTCTGCAACTGAAAAATGGGGGTCAATAATGGGCCTAGTCAATAGTTTTGATGTGAGAACTGAGGAATTTAGCACAATGTCAGACACAGTCGAGGCCCAGTGACATACTGCTATTACTTCTGTGTGACCAATCCACTGCTGACTCCATGACACCTGACACAGTTGAAGCGGGAAGGTGGGAGACTGTGTAAAAGCTCACTGTCAGGGGATTCCACCCTGGACTTTTTATGGCTCAGACTCCAGAGTCCTTCCCAAGTATAGGCACCTCCCCTATCTTTTTTGGTTCTTCCCCAATGGCCCCCTCAGTAGTTGTCACCCCCTGCTCACTTCCTTATGGCCCACCTACAATTCTACCTGCATTCAGAGATCGTCATAATATAATCTGGCCACTCAGTGTATTTGAGCCCTTGCATTAGTGCTGGACCAACTACCTCTGAATTTCTTATTTCAGGAAGTTAAATATTTTTATGGCTTAAGCATCATTAGTCAGGTAGATTGCTACTCATAGCTAAAAGCAAGTGCAGCCTATACAAAAGGGTGCTGTGGAGCAACTTTTTTAAAGCAAACAATGAAAACTGATGCCTCTCAGCATGCAAAGTGTCCTTCCCGTTCATTAGTGCATTCAGTCCTGGGGGAACCACGATATTGGCTTAAGGGGGGGGGGGGGGCGGATTCCTAGTAAGGATGCCTTATTAAAGAAGTTTGGAGTTCATTGCCATAAAATAAGCTTTGATAAACACTATTCACGGTATTAAATGCAACCATTTTGTAATTATTACTGATACTGAATGAAAGACATGGACCAAAAGAAAAACTGCTTAAAGATGTAGGCTTTCCTACAAACTCGTCTCAAGTAGACCCATCCTGCCTGATCCACTAGGATGGTCCCCAAAGATGATCTTCGAAATGAACCTTGGCCTCCGTGCACCTTTGCTGCAGATGACAGAGATGGCCTGTGTACTTTCTGCTGAGAATTCCCACAGCGCTCCAAAGAGCAGAAGGTCCCTAAAACACTCCACCCCCGCCAACGGGGACAGGATGCCTGCTCCGTCCTCCTGCCTCGAGCTGCAAGCCGCAGGGGCTAGGAAAGGCTTGAAGAGGTTCTGCCACAGGGAACTTGGTCTATGCCAGCGAATGAAGACTTTCCCGAACTTACTTGGATCACGGAACTCTTTCCTCCATAATGACCACTACCCTTTTTTTCTTTTTAACTGAATGTGTTGGGTGACACTGGTTTCAAGTCTGCAACTCAACAAAACATCATCAGCATCACCTGCCCTCACCCACAGCAAAGCCTCTTTCTGTTCCCTCCCCGCCTTTACCCACCCCCACCTACCCCTACCCCCTTGCCCTCTAGCTATCACCACATTGTTGTCTGACTAGGTGTTATATATATATATATATATATATATATATATATATATATATATATATATATATATATATATATATATATATATATATGTTTGGGGGGGGGGGCGTTATTTTGCTTAATCCCTTCACTCTTTTAGAACATTCTGAGGAAAGCCGAGGTAATAAAACAGTAGCCCAGGCTGACTCTACCTTGTGGTGAGAGCTTGGCTCGGAGGAAATCTGTGAGTACTGCAGTGGTCCACGTGTTCAAGCCTCAGCTCTGCCATGGACAGTCATTGGCTCTAAAGCTGTATTGTTTTACATTTATCATTTCTTAAAGTCAGTTCCGTGTCTTAATTCATTGGCAGCAATTTTCTTTCATGAAATAAAATAAGGGTGCACTTACAGCTGAGGCACCAAGACCAGTGAGCTGTTGTGCATGACCCTGGGTGAGTCGCTTGACCGCTCTGGTGCTGCTCAGTGGAAGAACAGTGATGGCAACTATCTCACAGAGGGGAGAGGAGGACAAATAGTGTCAGGCACAGAGTGGTCCTCGGTGAACGTCAGCCACCTGAGCAACTATCTCAGGAACAGTGAACAGATCTCCTGCTCCCCACATGCCTTCCTCACCTCTCTACTGATCCTTTTTTTATCAGTGATTATTTTCCCCCAGAGAAAAAAGTGTTAAAGTGCAAATCCTTCAGGGAGAGAGCCACGGACAGGCAGTCACCTGAGGTAGGAAGATTAATAACAGGCTCTCTTCCGAGGTCAGATTTTGACAGAGGGAGAGGGAAGGGTCCAAAGCACAGAGGGCATGTGACGGTGGGGAGAGAAACCGGGCCACCTCCGGCGAGGAAAGGACGGGCACGAGGCGGAGGCGTGTTCGCCTTCTGCGCAGTTTTTCTCGGTGCCGAATCCGGGCTTGTTTCCCTGGGGCCTCGTATTACTCTTCACTGAGAAACTCCGAGTTCCCAGGAGGCTGCAGCCCTTCCGATGGGATGAGGCATGGATGTGAGGAGCTAGACGCTGGGAGGCACGGGAGAAAGGGGGGCTAGAATAGACCTGCTTTCCTCTCCTCGGCTGCTGAGCATAGGAGCTAAGGGGGTCCGAAGAGGGGACCACCCAACCGAAACAGGGCCCGAGGTTCTTGAAACTTAACAATTGCCCCCAAAACTGCAAGATAACGAGATAACGTTTCTCTTTTCTGTGACAAATGTTTAATTATGCACCAGGATGCCCTTCCTCATTATCATCGCCCTCGTTAAATAAGTGTGGCCATTTTTCTAATGGAGCCTCGTCTTCTTTTCCTAGGGAACCTTTAAAAATAGGGAACCTTTAAAAATAAAACCGGGGAGGAGCAGAGGAGAAAGAGTTGATGGATGCAGCACAAGTCTCAGGGCATGCAGGCTGGAAGACAGGCATGGCCCTTGGCTGCCCTGTGACCTCGGACAGGTCCCTCAATCTCACGGAGGCTCCCCTGAGAAACGGGGGTCGTGTCCTCTGCACGGAGGGGCCGTAAGTACCAAGAGAAATGACCCAGGTGGAAGTGCTCACCAAAAAGTAATTAAAAGAGGCAAGACACGCTACTGAAAATTAAAATGCATGTTTCCTTTGTCCCAATAATCCTACTTGGGGAGCTCTGTCCTATAAAAATATATGCATCTGTATGAAAGGAATTATGTATGAAAATACTTATTACAGTTCAATTGGTACATGGAGGGAGGGAGCTGGGGAGATAGAGAAAAAGGAGAGAAGGAGGGGGGGAAATAGAACAATTTTAAAAATTATTTGAATGTGCTTCAATAGGGAACTGGTCAAATAAATTCATGGTGTATTTACACAATAGAATATTATGAAGTTATTATCTTACTGAGATTTATATAGCCTAATCTAGAGTATTTTCCCTGATATATCTTAAGTTAGAGAAACAAAAAATATGTAAAGGTTTGGTTTATTATTTTATTTTAAAAAAGTGGGAAAATTGTTTTTTTAAGAATGTTAAAAAGAAAAGTGTGTAAAAATACAGACTAAACTGTGAACACCGATTATCTGGGAAGGATAGGATTAAAGATAAAGATTACTAATGTTTCCTTCGTTCACCTCCAAATGTTTGACACGGTAAAATATATATGCACTGCTTTTGTGTGAAAACTAAAAAAAAAAAAAAAAAAAAAAAAAAAAAAAAGGGTGGGGAGAGAGAAGGAGGATGAGGAAGAAGAAAGAGAAAAAAAAATAGATCAGTGATCTTTGATCAAACTGAAGGGAAGTGCCTTAAATGGCTACGGGTTTTGGGATCATGCTTGGTTTTGTGGATATTAGGAATTTTAGATGCAACTGACCTAACGGATCATGACTCTCATCGCCTATTCCTCCTTCCTCAGTCGTTCACGTGCCAGGAGTCCAGAAAGGAGAATTTCTTTGCTGCTGACAACCCCATATGAGCGCTATTTTTTGAGCTGAATGTCTGTGGCATCTCCTGAACCACAAATGTGAGATTCCTTTGCCTTTTCTCTTTGTCTTTCTCTGCCTACTAGGTGAGTTCCTCATTCCCAGAGCATGTTGGCACCCCTGGACAGCAGGACGCTTAGATATGTGCGCAGGCTCACTGCTTCCTGGCCCCCACTCCTTTCCTGGACTCAACTCCCAGGTTCCTCACCACCAAGTACAAACACTTTAGCTGCCACAAAAGTCACTGTTGCACTTTCACGCTTAGAAATGTATGCCAGATCAGCACCACGGTTCCAGAAGCCCTGGAGGGAGAAAGCACTCAGGACTCAAGAACGTTTTCAAGTGAGAACACAGCGAGCTGGTGAGTGCAGAGAGAAGACTCACACGCAGCAGGTTTGAGGATCATCCACTACCACATCTCTGGAGAGCGGCTTGGTCCCATGTCTGAAGAGTCTTTAAAAAGTTCATGTTTTCTAAACAAATATTTTTTTTTCCTAAGGAAATAATCAAGAAATACCAAAAATATGTACGCATGACGTAGTTCACACTGTTGTGGGAATTAATGAGTTAATTTAGATAAAGTGTTTAGAGCAGTTCCGGGTATCTAGAAAGTCCTATATGAGTATTAATAATAGTAACGGTTATTATTTCCCCCTTTAGAGTCTCTTGCTTTGTAAGACTTCTAAAGTATCCTTCTATTAATAACCAAAACCAAAATTAAAACCGAGATGCCAATCTTAAAATCATCTAAAAAATTTTAAATGCTTTATGCCCAAAGATGTTTGTACTGTTGTTTATAATAATGAAAAATTGTAAATTTTCTCAGTGTAAACAGTAGGGATCAATCAGGTAAATGCTGATGACTCGGTATGACTGAGTACTTCCCAGAAATGAGAAGTGACGATTCTGAGAATTTTAATAACTTTTGGAAGTGCTAGTGTTCCTAAGTTAAGAAGTGGGGGGGAAGGTACAAGATCATATACACATACTTTCAAATATGGTAAGAAAAGAGGAGAGGAAAGGAGAGGAGAGGAGAGGAGAGGAGAGGAGAGGAGAGGAGAGGAGAGGAGAGGAGAGGAGAGGAGAGGAGAGGGGAGGGGAGGAGAGGGGAGTGGAGGGGAGGAGAGGGGAGGGGAGTGGAGGAGAGGGGAGGGGAGGGGAGGGAAGAAAAATGAAAAGAAAAGAAGAGAAGAGAAGAGAAGAGAAGAGAAGAGAAGAGAAGAGAAGAGAAGAGAAAAGAAAAGAAAAGAAAAGAAAAGAAAAGAAAAGAAAAGAAAAGAAAAGAAAAGAAAAGAAATAGGGGAGGGGTTGGGGAAGGAGCCTGGAAGAGATGGTAATAAAAATGTTAGCTAATGCCTTCCTCCTACCTAGAAGATCCACAACTCTAAAATGACGCCTCGTCTTTGCAATCACTACCAGCGTGCTATAGCAAAAGGGTCTGTGAACGTGATAGAGAACACAGAGAAAATGAAGAAGCATCTCTGCCATCCCAAGGAGGGAGAACTGCACTTAGACTGACACCCCTTATTCGACACCTGCGGGCTCCACGGCCAGGTGGCGAGGCTCGGGTTGGTGCTGCGTCTCTTTCTTCCTCAGTAGTTCCATCTCGTTTCCCCTCTGGCGTCTTATTACGGTAATAGGTTTGTTATTATAGCTCTGAAGTCGGAGCTGAAGTAGGAATGAGAGGAGAGAAAAGGAGCTGACCTGACTGAGGCAGAGGGCCTCTTGCCTGGGAGCTGGGGCTGTATTGAGATGCGGAAGAGGCGTGTTCCCTCTTGCCTGCCCGCCTGCCCGCCTGCCCGCCTGCCCGCCTGCACTGCCTTTCTCCTCTGTCCCTCCCTGAAATGAGCTGCAGGGAACGGAGAGGCTTTCTCTGGGAATGGATCTGTTCAAGGCCCTGAAAGAATTAAATTACATTCAAGAGGCACATACTTAGCTCCCTATTAGGTGAGGGAAGAAGGAGGGAGATTAGAGACAGTAAATGTTCCTTCTCTGCCACGCTAGGCTCTCGGCGCTGAACAAACCCTGGTAAAGAAGGGAGCCAGCATGCCCATCCCATGGTCTTATATATAAGGGGGGAGAGACAGGAAAACAGTGAATAGATCAGGGGAAAGCTAATAAAAATGTAAGACCATCCCTACCTGGTTTGGCTCAGTGGATAGAGCGTCAACCTGGGGACTGAAGGGTCCCATGTTCAATTCCAGTCAAGGACACATGCCTGGGTTGTGAGCTCGATCCCCGGGGGGTGAGGGGGGGAGGGGTGTGCAGAAGGCAGCCAATCAATGATTCTCTCTCATCATTGATGTTTCTATTTCTCTCTCCCTCTCCCTTCCTCTCTGAAATCAATAAAAAATGTATCATGTGTTTGTGTGTGTGTGTGTGTGTGTGTGTGTGTGTGTGTACTATATATATGACCAAAGGTGTTTAGCACAGGCAAGCTGGAGTTCCCCCTCCTGGGAGATGCTGCTCCTGGAAACTGACCTCACAGGAAACACGCTGAGTCTATGGATCAGTAGGCGAGAGTCTGGAGAGTGGGAAGATCCTGAGAATGAATGGAGTCCCGCCTGAGTCCCACCAGCTGTAGGGACTGGGAGGTCTTGGATTTCCCAGGAAAAGGTGCTGCTCTGGCCCCTGATTCATGGAGCTGTCTCCCTGCACTTAGACTCATTTCCTTCTGTTACCCTAAAGAAACGTGTGTCCCTCGCTGGGTCTGTGAGGATCTCTTCCTCAATCACAGTCACCCTCCCTTCAACCATGCAGAGATAATTACAGAGAGTGACGGAAGTCTGAGAAGGACGTGACATCGGAGGGCCTGGCAGGGGACTGCCACATTCGCTGCGAGGCTCAGGGAAGGCCTCTCTGAGGAGGTAAGGAAATGAGGCAAGGTCAGACAGAGGGAGAGCTAAGGTGAACGCCTGGGGTAGAGTGAGAGTGGCATTGGAGGAGCAGCATGAAAGTCATGTGGCTGAAGTGGTGCTGCAGGTGTGGTCCCCAGACCAGCACCATCAGCATCCCAAAGGAACGTGTTAGAAATGAACATCCTTGGGTATCCACCCAAGAATTGGAAACTCCAGAATGGAGCCCAGCAGTGTGTGTTTAGCCAGCCTTCCGGGTGATTCTGAGGCACACTCAGGTGTGAGGACCACTGGGCTGGAAGACAGTGAGAGAGGAGCACTTGTAGGAAGGGCTGAGCCAGTGCATCCTTTAGACATGACCTGCCAGATCGTCAAAACAAGCAAGTGAGTTCATCTGAGTTTTTCATCGTTGGATCCCCAGCATTTACCTTGCTGCCTGCCATAGAGTCAATGCTTAATACTTGTTTATTGAACAAATAATTAATATAAATATAAATAGTGAGCCTCTACTTTGAATGGTCTGATACCAGTTACCAGACAAAGGTATACAAGATCAATAGTAGCTTATGATCTACAAATGGAGATGAGAGAGAAGTGCAAAGAAAAAAAAATGAGACCCCCTAGAGTCATATGCACTGATATTGGCAAGAGATGAGAGACAAAGATGTCTTGAAGCAAGGAGGATCAGAAAAACTCAGAGCAGACCGAATTGCTCGATAAACACAAAGGTTTCAGCATCGAGTTTGGGGGCAAACAGTACCGTTCCTCAACCTCCTAGGGAATTAGTCTATTAATGGTACAGAACAACTATCGTTCGCTTGTTGTCTCCAAGTAAATTAAGAAAATGTTATATTATATTGATTCAATCTATCTTTCAGGAAACAAAAATCAGAACCTCTACTTAAGTGGAAAAATCCTCAGCTTTATGGAAAACTCCACTATCCAAAATGCTTCATTTCCTGGGGCGTTTTAGATAGCCAAGATGTTTTCTGTATTGCTATTGTTTTATTACCAAAGATTTCTCAAAACCCATTGTAGGCTATATTGATGCTAACCAGGTCAAGCTGGAGGCCAGTCAGAGGCCTCTGAGCACCTTCTGAGCAAAGGTGGGAGGCAGGGGGCTCAAGCCAGCCAAGCCCCTCCAGCTGTCAGTAGTCAGAAGGGCATGGGTCATCCCAAGATGCCGACCTCTCCATTGAACCTCTCCTTAACAGAGCGGATTTTAATAGACTCTTCTTCCCCTTTCCTTATTTCCTTCTTTCCTTCTTTTTTTCTTTCTTTCCTTCCTTCCTTCCTTCCTTCCTTCCTTCCTTCCTTCCTTCCTTCCTTTCTTCCTTCCTTCCTTTCCATCTGTAGTTAGTAAATTCCTGGGATAAAAGCACCTTCCAGATTTCTTTAATTCACCTATCTCCATACCAGAGAGAAACTGACACATGCAGGGAAGACATGTGGCTGATCAAGAGAAGCCTCCATGCCTGGTAGGACATAGCTCAGTGGCTGAGCTTCGACTTATGAACCAGGAGATCGTGGTTCAAGTCCTGGTCAGGGCAAATGCCTGGGTTGAAGCCTCAGCCCTGATTTGGGGTGTGCAGGAAGCAGCCGATTAATAGTTTTCTCTCATCGTTGGTGTTTTTATCTCTCCTTCCCTTTCTGAAATCAATAAAAATATTTTTTAAAAGAGAGAGAAGCCTCCACTTCCTTGGATCACTTCCCACGCGGCATGAAATGCATTTCCTCTCATTGATTTGGGAAGTTCCCGTAGCAAAAGTGGGCAGAAGGGGGGTGGATGATGAGTTCATATGAATATAGTTGTTCTCAATGGACTATTCTTCTTCATTTGCATTGCCAAATCTTGAATATTGATCTTACTATTTTTTCTATCACTGTTCTCCCCGCAGCAGTCAATGTTCTATTAAGAACTCACTTCCTGTACCAGTGAGACCATGAGAAAAATAATCCTGGAAGTAATTCTTTTGGGGGTTTTATCTCTACAAATACCTACAAAAGAAGATGTTAGTACACTGACGTGGACTCCAACCATCAAAGGTGTCTACACATGGATTGGGCTACCCGGAGTAGACCAGTCCCTGTAACTGGGAGGTAAGGTTACTTCTGGTCAGTACTTCAAGGAAGAGAAGCGGGCCCTCCTTGCTGAACTGTGAGTCAGTGAGACTCCACACTTGACATGAACTTGGGCTGAAGCTAAAAGGAGAGAGGGGAGCAGCAGAGTTTTGCTGGGAGCACTCAGAGAGCCTGCCATTGGCAGCATGACAGCATCAGTGACGGTGTCATTATCATCACTGCGAGCATTCCCCCGCACCTACCAGGTGCCAGGCGCTGTGTGCATTGCTTCAGTGCATCTTGCCACACACCTATCAGGTAATGACCATTATTATGCTCGTGTTACTGTGAAGAACACTGGGGAGTGGAGAAGTTAGGTTATCTATCGTCACGGAGCTGGTAAGGAACCAGCACCAAGACTCTCACCGAGGCTGTCAGACATTTTGCCTGCTAAAAAAAAGAAACACAATCTCCTTCCATCCTTACAGAAGCCTCCTGAGGCCAGGGCGTTAACCCTAAGTGACAAATGGGGTACAGAGGGTCAGGGAGAAGGAGCCTCATGTGTGTTCACCTAGCAGTCAAAGGCAGAGCTTCCTGGTACCCTGCCCACATGTCCTCTTCCTGTCCCCACACTGCCTGGCTCCCCTGCCGCTCCTAGTCCAGTTACCTTGGCCTAAAAGTAGCACCTGATTAGTCCTGTCTGCAAACTGGCCACTCAGCAATGTATCCTGAGGTCTCAGGTACTCTCTACCAAGTCCCTGTGGAGTGAAAGGGCCAGAGGGACAAGGTGACTAAGAAAGATGATGCTCAGGCTACAAATCTAGAAGACATCTTGGATGCATCCTTTCCTTCCACCCGAACCTACCAGTCCTCAACACCTGGAGATAATAGCAATAGATTCCCATTTTACTGATGTGAAAATTGAGGTGTGACTGGTCTCCTCACTGTCCTGCCTCCCCTATCACATCCATCTTTTTCTTTCCTGACTGTTGTGATGGCCTCTTCACTGGCATCTTTTCTCACTTCTCCTGTTGCTCCAATTCTGTCTACACACAGTGCAGGGCTATGCCTCCTAGATCACTCTTTTGATCATGGCTCTCTTCTCCTCAAGGATTTTCAAGAGCTCCCCACTGGTTACAGAACCAAATCTCAACTCCCTAGCCTGCTCTTCAGTCCCTCATGATTCGGCTATAGCCTACATGTTGAGCCTTATCTTTGGTACACATATCTGAGCTCCAACCACAGAAATACCCAAGAAAGGAGCTCAACAAGGTCCTACGCACATGCTTCTCATGGGATTGCTCTGCTGGAGCCATTTATCTACCTAAGGCTACACTCAATGCTCCCATCATGAAAATGCTCATTCAACTCTCAGTCTAAATCCCTATACTACACCCTCCCCACTCTGGCGGGGGTGTTGATACAAGGGGCGGCTATGCGTGTGGGGGAGCAGTGGGTATACGGAAATCTCTCTACCTCCCCTCAATTTTGCTGTGAACCTAAAATGACTCTAAAAAATTAAGTCTGTAGTTTTACAATGTCTGCCCCATACACGATAAACTCCTTAAGAGGATGGAGTGTGCCCTTTAACCCCTGTCCCTCCCACCACCGCAGCAGAGACGCTAATAAATGTTTGCTGAATTGAATTAAATTGAGAGGTCATCTGGGGACAAACAGCCAGAACTCTATCATAATTTGGACTCTGAGACAACGGGAAAGCTGGAGGACCAGTGACCTCTCTCTTCAGAACTCAATTATCTGCATAAGAACAAACGTCTCCAATATCTAGCTATTAATTTGCGCGCAATCATCTCGGCCGCCACAGTTCACAAATGTCCGTTTCAATTTCTCAGCCAGATCGGTGGTAGGAAATGAGATGCTCTTCTCATTCAGTGAATCACGGTGGCCCCTGCACCATCCCCCCTGCCCACCCTAACCCCAAAATCTCCTCACAGGCTCCTGTTCTTTCCTATCGGCCACAGGTCACCACCCGGGCACCCGAATGCCTGTCATCACAGCTTTCTCGGGGCCGGTTAGGAGACCCATGGTTTCCTGCTCAGAATCCTTAATGGAAAGCTGAGGACCACAGGGTTTATTGGCAGCCCGAGGCGAAGGGGTCTGTTCTAATTAATCCTCCACACAAAACTGATGACCTTCAGGCACCTCTCACGCAGGAGCCAGCAAATCGGGACGAAAGGAAAATGCAGGCCTGGCTTCCTCTGAAATCAATACAGCCTCCCCCCAGCACTCTGTTCTGGGTGGCACACAGGGCCAGTGAGCAAGGCTGAGATCCCTGGAGAGGTCCCTGCCATGAACCTGATAGCTGGGGAATGGGGGAGGGGGTGCACTAAGGGGCCCCTTGCTCCACAGACCCCCGAGGACTAAGGCTCAGCCACCTTCCAGGAAGTTGACCCTGCGATACCTATGTGTTCATTATTGGCAGAGATTTATAAAATCCTATGTGTGGCGTGATAGACCCTCCACATCTAAAACTAGCAGGAAATGGAGTGCTCTGGGACAGATTGGGACAGCAGAGAAGAAAATTCACATCGTGGCTATTTTGCAACAGGGTAGCTGAACAGGCCAACGCTCAGTGACCAGTACGTCGTGCAATTTCAGGTTGGCTCAGCCTGATGGGAGTGACCTGGGCCACCCTGCTAGCAGGTCATGGCCGAGGAAGGCTCAGAAGGCGGCAGCCACAGGCAAGAAGAGATGCTGTTCTTCCTGAAGACTCCCTGCACGGAAGAGAGGGAGTGTGGGCGAGCCGACACTTAAATCCACTTCTTTCTACCTGCATGCCCTTCAGCAAGGTACTCAGCTTCTCTGAGTTTGATTCCTCATCTGGAAAATGGGTTAAACAGTAATAGCACTTCATTACCGCGCTTGCTGTGACACTGTCTTCATGCTGGGATGCTGTGTGAACCACTAAGTGATGGGCTTTCCCCTTCATTCCCCAAGTCCAAGATCCTCCTTCACACACTGAGTGAGTCAGAGCATGCGAGTCAAGACTGTCTCAAGAACGAGAAGTATGAAACAAGTTGAGGAAAAAGACAGCAAAATTCTTCACTTTTGAGCCTGTTTCAAGTATAATACAGGAAAGACTAGGACAAACATAGACTTGTCACACGCATGCACGCACGCACGCACGCACGCACACCCCTCCACCCTGACACTGGGTTAGAGAATTCTCCAAGCTCGAGGAGAAGAGAACAGTTGAAGAAGAAGAAAGAAACCTCAGACACCAATCACAGACACCAAACCCGATTCCTGACCACCCTGTTTCCCGTTTCTGGGGTTCTGGGAGGATGGCACACCCCTCCCATCAACCCTTATGCTGTCCCGAGGGCAGGAGAAATGAGAGGGCCACATGAGTAGAGGGCCATGAGAGAGCCTGGTGGGTGCCACCAGCCAGCCACACGGTGCTGACGACAAAGCCCAGGTCGGGCAGGCATTCCTCTCCAAGCCACCCTGCAGCATCACCTCCGAGGGAGAAGAAGGACAGGAGGAAATCCTGATGTTTCCCTAGTTTAACCAATAAAACCCAAATGAACGAGTTCTCCTGGAAGCAACTAGAAAATATGTTCTGCCTTCCGGTGGAGTGGAGCTCAGGAAGGAACGTAGGCTCAGTTTTAGGAGAATAAAGCCATGTTATGGTAACTTGGCAAACATGCCTATATAACTTATACATATATATATATATATATATATATATATATATATATATATATATAAAGTATTAATAATAATTAAAACAATATAGCAACTACTTGTATTGAGTGCTTCCCATCTGCCACTGTTCTTATCGCTTTATGTAGATTGCATCACTTCTCACAATACTAGGCTGTGGGTTAAGTATCCTTACCCCCTTTGGGAGGATGGGTCACTGAGGCTAGATAATTTGGTAACTTCCCCAAGTGACATCATGGAAGCTGAAGGTCCAGAGTTTAAACTTGGGCCACTTTTTGCAGCGCCCATGCTCCCATTGCTGCTGTTGTCTCACTTCGACACTGAGCCTTCAACATAGAGCAGCACGTTTCACTGTAATTTACTGAGTGCTGACTATGACTTGGGCACCATGCTAAAAGCGTTACTCTTGTCCTACTTAAACTTTATAACGATCCCAGGAGAAACATTTATTATTATCACCTTTTTAAAGATGAGGAAGCCAGGACTCAGAACCTGAACCTAAGTGGCTCCAAAAACTGTGCTCTCGACCACTCTCAAAAAACTCCAGGTGAACACAAAGCAAGGGCTTCATTCCCCAAGCCCCCCTCTCCCCCGCTTCAGAGCAAGGGCTCCACGGGGGCAGTTCCAATATTGCAGATGTGGGGCTGAGGATGAGATTTGGATGTCTGGCAGCCCCAAGTCCAAAGATGGGGGCCAAGGAAAAGGACTATTTAAGAATCAGAGGTCCAATTTCACCAAAGAGAGGCCTGGCAAGTACTAGATGGGTAGGCAAATACTAGAGAGAAAGGCAAAACTCGGTCCTGGCAGATAGCTAGAGTGCTCGGCAGATGGAGGGAGTCCTGGGTGAAGAGGGAATATTGGATCTGGAGGCCACCCATGGCCGACAGCCAATGAGGCCAGACGCAGGAGTCATGGTGTGGGACGGCTACCCGCCATTGGACAATTCGGGTGATGGTTACACTGAGTCTGAAAGCAGAGGACATTAGTGCTCTACAGATCAGGAAATCACAGTTTGGAGAATGGAAGAAATGAACGTGGTCACACAGCTGGTAGGTGGCCAAACCGGGGACATGGACTTGGTTCTCTCTGACTCCAAACTCTGCTTCTCCTCACCACGGCATTTATACGAGCAAAGTAAATGCCACTTGAGGCATGACTCAGAGGGAAGAAAGAGGAGCAAAAATGCACTTTGCCAGCCTCCTGTTGTTCAAAAGGCCCAGCCCTGTGGTCAGCAAATATTTTCAATTGTCCCGCTTGCCTACCCCTTCTAGTCCAGAGCAAGCTGATGTCTCCCCTGCAAGACACTGGTTAAAGAAATCAAGTCCCATTTCACAAGCTGCTAAATCCCACTTGACCAGCCTTGATTCTGAGCTTAGCATCCTGCTAACTGTGCGCAGCTGCAAAGTGGCTGGGCCTTGACTTCGTTTTTGCCTGTCCTTCTTCCTTGATGTGATTCCACCCCTAAGTGTACCCCTCTGGGATTACACAAGAATGCTCACTGCAGCAGGGTTTGTGGTGGCAAAAAATGAAAGAAGAAGAAGAAGAAGAAGAAGAAGAAGAAGAAGAAGAAGCAGCCTGTCAGTAGAACATAGATAAGCAAAACGCAATATGACAGTTGAAATGCATGTGCTAGAACTACATATACCAATGTAAATAAATCTCTAAAATAATGTTTGTGAAAAAAAGAAAACTGCAAAAGCATATGTATAGTATGGCAATATGTCCATAAAGCTTAAAATATGCAAGGAAATCCATACACTGCATAGGGCCACGAACATGTGGAAAATTCATAAAGTCATACGTGAAAATGATAGCCACTATATGTAGGATGATGGTAAACTCCAGGTAAGAAAAGGGGGAAATAAGATTGAGAAGAGGTCCCTGGAGTGGTTCAAATCTTTTTATAATCCTGGACTTCTTTTATTAAAGGAGCTGAAGCAAAGAAGGCAAAATGTGAAGATCTATTGCAGTTGTATTGTGGGTACCTGTATGTTCATAATACATTATTATTCTTTATGTTGGAAATCCATCTTTACAAAAATATTTTTTAAAAACCAACAAAAATGTTTGAACCTTAAATATGAGTAAGGAGTTTGGACTCTAGTTTGGAAGTAATTAAAGTTTCTATTCAGGGAGAGGCAAGAGCAGACAGCTGGAGGAGGCACAGAGATAATCCTAGCAGGAAGTTATGAAGGCCTAGGCTAGTGCAATAGCACAGTGTGAACAGAAAGAGGTGAGAGGCCAGAAGCCACATCTCCCAGCCGTGCTGGATGGTGACAGTATCACTGAGACCAATCCTTGGCACCCCCATCCCTGTTCTGAGAAGCCCACCCTCTCCTTTCCATCATTCCAACCACATACTTCTATTGAGAGCTGCCAATCATGGTTTCCTTGCCAAAGGTGTGTGTAGGAGTTAAACTGGGCCAATAAGGCCTATACTGACGGTCCGAGAATGGGCAATGACCCAAAGCTCAGCCAATCAGAGCTTGAATAAGAATCAAAGTGGGTGGTCCTTCCCTCTCTGGCGGTGGAGCTTAGAAGAGATGGGTACAGGGCTCTCTGTGGCCATGTTCCCTGAACAAGAGAAAAGATAATCAGAGGTTGGAAAGAAGGAAGCCACTGTGCTAAGAGCAATAGTGATAGGAGATTTCTAGGCCATGATGAGTCCCCCCCAGCTCCACATAAACCCACATCCTGTTACACCCACACTCTGGGTGAGTGTGAGCAGCAGTGACTACACAGAATCCCTTCTGGGTCACTTCTGCCATGTGACCTTGGCCATTAACTCAGGCTGCTCAGCCTCCTGGTTTTCAGAGCTCCCAGACACTCTGTGAGCTACCCAATGCCATTTAGTAAATCCCTGTACTGCTCATAGGAGCAAAAATTGGTTTCTTTGTTTGCAACTAAGAACCCTGATGCCAACAGGTAGTACAACCTCTGCTCTCCCAGGAGACCCCAGGAAGAGGACTAAGCCAATCGGGGCTCAGAGTAGTAATCAGGAATTCACTGTTTTTATATTGGACTCTGGTTCCCTGAAAGCAACTCATCTCTTCTAAGAAATGATCTTAACAAAGTCAACCCTCCACAGAATATCTAGCATCTTGTTGCCATTCCTGAAGGCAGCCCTTTAACATTTGCAAAGCCCAATCACACACATTATATCGTTTCATTCTCAGCGTAACCCTGGGCAGTGAATAGGGAAGGCATGAGATTATTAGTGTCAGTCAATTGAGGAGGAAGCTGAATTCTGGAGAAATGACAAACCCAAGTGACACTGCAACTTCATAACTATGTCTGGAACAAAGTGCAATTCAGATACGAGTCCAACGCACCCAAATCGTAATAAGGCTAAAAACAAATTAACACATCCATGGTGCTAATTATAAGCCAGACACTGTTCTAAGTGTTTTCCCTACATTAACTCAATTAATCCTTGTTACAATCCTATAAGGTTGGTATTAGTGTGGCCTCCATTTTTCAGATGAGGAAATGAGGCACAGAGAAGTTAAGGTATTTACCTAAGATCACACAGCAAGTAAGTAGCAGTACTAGGACTCAAACCAAGATCTAGTTTCAAGTCCATGCTCTTAGTTATTAAATAGGGTGAAAGAAGTGGTCTTTCTGGGATCCAGGTTCCTTGGCCTCCATCCTCCTTGGAGTAAGAGAAAGTTCTAAAAGACATGGCTGTGAAGGCCCAATGGGTCCCTAAAGCTTAGGCTGATCTAAATGCAGGTGCCTCACGCCGAAAGCCTGGAAGGGAAGTGTGCTAACAGAGCAGGTGCTGACTTGCAGAAAAGTTAAATACGGAATGGAAGCATGGAAGGCTGCAATAAGAGCAAGGAGGGTAAAAACCAATTTCAACACAGAGCCCCAGGCAATGATTTGGAGAGAAAACCCAATATGTGTGGTATCACATAATAACTATAGCAACGCCTTCTATTTACCTCACCCTTTCCTTTGGAGGAGGCCAAAGAAGTTCACAACTGTTATTACAATTCTTTCTTCTCCGGGCCTGGACTTCGTCAGTATGCACAGGGGAAAGGGAGCTCTGAGAGAGGTCAATGCAGAAATCACAGAACAGCAAAGTGACTGTCAAAGTCAACTGTCTGGGCGCAAAAGTTGGTGGGCAAAAGCCAATGCACTGGACATCAATTCTGCAAAGGATTGACTCACATGCAGCTGTCAGACCAATACTGAATCTCACTCCAGAACTGGCCACTGCCATTCTACCTGCAGGGCATGGGCAGAAAGAGCAATGGAGGGGGACACACAGTGATGGGATGTTGGGCAGAGGACAGGGAGCAGGAATAAAGAAGTAAGAAAACTGAGATAGTGAAAGCCTGCCCATTCAAAGAAAAAGCCACAAGCAAGTCAAGGCAAAATATCTTCAGTAGCCGGGCCAGTGTGGCTCAGTTGGTTGAGCATCATCCTGTGCACCAAAAGGTTGCAGACTTGATCCCCAGTCAGGGCATGTATAAAAGGCAACTGATCTATCTTTCTCTCTCACAGTGATGTCTCTCAGATAGATAGATAGATAGATAGATAGATAGATAGATAGATAGATAGATGTATATCTATATGTACATATCTTCAGTGAACCAATGACTTGGTCATCTGGCAAAATGATCATTGAGCAAACTGCCTCTCATCCTGTGGGGATCCTGTAGGGGTTCCCTCTGAAATATAGTGAGTAGCAGAGAGTGTGTCTCTAACCATCCCTCCCCTTTCCCCACCAGCTTCACCTTAGATAACAGGCATCAGTCCCTTCTCCCCAACAAACTATCTCTTTGGATATGATCTGATCATTGTCATCACCACTTTCCAGTATTTCTTTTTTCTTTTTTACTCATTTTATACCCAGATTAGAGGCCCAGTGCACGAATTTGTGCATGTGCGGGGTCCAGCCAACCCCCCGAATTGGGGTGAATCAGGATGGGCCTGTCAGTAGGAGGAGATGGTTTGCCAGGGTTTCGTTTCTATAAACGTTTCCTTTTGGTTCTTTGTGTCTGTTTGTTACCTCCATCCCACTTAGTGCAGGTACGCTGGTGGGCCTCCTCCCTGGCCATCACCTTTCACTTGTATAGGCCGCTGTCTTTACAGTGTTAGTGTTCACATTACTAGGAATTCTGCATTCCAAGCAGCAGATCACTTAGATAGATGCTTTGCCAAATGAGGATTGGCAACATCTCCCGATCATGCCTGCCTTCTCAAACAGGAAGTTGTACGAGAAAAACTGAATGCAAAGTGATGAACCGGGAATGGCAGCACTGCAGGCTTGAACAATAGGCAGTGGGCAGGGCAGGGATGGCCTAGGGTACCCTCTGCTTGCCTTGAGTCCCAATAGAGAGCCAAAGACCCGGACGGTAGGAGACACTGCTTCCAAGAGAAAGCTATAAGGAAAAGAGCCCAAACTATGAAAGCAACGACCTGGAATCTGCTAGTGACTCGCAGTGCTGCTTGGCTAAGTCACCTCCCCTCTCTGAGCCTTGTTTTCCATCCAGACGATGAGGTTAATGGTCTCTAAATTGCCAACTGAGACCTGACACAAATCTACAGAACCACATGATTTTCACATGCTCCATATCAGTGTCATCTTTAACCATTTCATTGATTCATTCAATAGTAATTATTGAGTATCCATTTGGATATATTCAGGGCTGGGGTTTGACAAATGAAGAAGACAGACACAATCCCTGTCCTTCTGGCCTAGGAGAGGAACCAGATGCTAAATGAATAATTAAATACCTAGCTAATTAATAATCATAGTTAAAGCTACAAAGGAAAGAGTGAGTGCATGATTTCATGAGAGCCTAAAACCTGAGGTCCCGTTAGATTGCGTGGGATGAGGGCAGGACAGCTGTGGTGAGGAAGTGGCACTGGAGCAGCTTTCACACGAGTCTAAAGCCAGGGTTCCCAAATCATGTCATTTAGCTTCAGATGCCTGTAGGGTGGGAAGGGAAAGTACCATTGCCTTGTTTACATTGTGAAGACAAAGACTCCCCTTGTCCTACAGAGCCTGCTCTGCCTCACGCCCCAAGCCCTGCCACACCACACCTCCCCCAGGATGGCAAAATCCCCTTCCCTGCATTTTTCCGTTTTATTCTCACATCTGCATCTCCCTCACCGGGGTAAGCCCTGTGAAGGGAGGGACCATGTCTGTTATGCACAGCACAGTGCTCCCAGCACAAGGATGGTGGCTGGTGCATAGATGGTACTGAGTGTGGCTGAGTAAGTGAGTGAATGCATGAATGAATGCCCACAACACAGATGGAGAACCTGAGGGAGGGAGTGCTTGCCCCAAGTCCTAGGTTAGCATATATCAAAGATGGGTCTCAAATCCAGGCCTTAGACTAGGAAGGGGAGATAGAATCCAAGAATCTCAGTCCACCCTCCTTCCCTCAGAACCCAGTCCTTTGTCTGTTGATTACTTTGACTCTCTAATCAGGAATTCTTTTAAAATGAAGGGACCCTGCCCTAACGGTTTGGCTCACTAAGTAGAGCATTGGCCTGCAGACTGAAGGGTCCCAGGTTTGATTCCAGTTAAGGGCACTTCCCCGGTAGGGGGTGTGCAAGAGGCAGCTGATTGATGTTTCTCTCATCAATGTTTCTAACTCTCTATCCCTCTCCTTCCCTCTCTGTAAAAAAATCAAGAAATATATATATTTTAAAAAAATAAAATAAAATGAAGGGACCCAAAGAACATATGCATAACCCATGGACACAGACAATAGAGTAGTGGAGGCCTGAGGTGGGCGGTGGGGGAGGGGCAGGCTAGAAGAGGTCAAATGGGTGGGGGGGGGAGAACATATGTAATACTTTCAACAATAAAGATTTTTAAATAAATACATACATTTTAAAAATTAAAAACAAACAAAATAAAGGGACCTGCTGTCATGTAAGATTTTAACACTCTGCCCTACTCTGACTTGGTTCCATCACTCCAAGTCAGTCTCTTTGGGGGATGTGCCCACCGAGGAGGATTCCGCACAGAGCCCACTCTCACCACGGGGCAATCAGGAGGCCTGAGTGGTGGGCCTGCTCTGGGGAGAGAGAGCACTTTGTGCGTCTTGCCTAAGCAAGAAGCCAGCACTCCTGGCACGTACCTGCTGCCCACACTGGAGAGTCAGAGCTACACAGTCAGCATGAGCTGCTGGGGAGAATCCCAGGCACCAGAGGGATCCTTCAGCTGGGAGCACTGATAGAAAGCCAACCTCAGTCTTTAGCTAGCAGCACAACCAGTGCTCCAGCCTTCCCTGAGCACCATCCAGGAGCCCAGCCCTGTGCTGGGAATGATAGAGGAAGTGCAGGGAAGTAAAAGGCTGCTGCCAGGCCTGGGAGAAACTCAAGAAGAAGCTACTACCCATGGAAGGCACCCAGGCACATGGCGTCAAGGGAGAGTGTCCACTTTCCAAACCAAGTCTCTAGAGCAGGTGAGGGCATGGATGCCCAGTCACAGCACTTTGGGGACTGGGCTGCTCTCATACCCAACCCTGAGAGTGGACGTGGTCCCTAGGATGGGGGTGGAGCTGAGGTAAATGGGGATCTTTCAGGTTTGATGGCAGGACCATCTTGTTTATTGGTGTGTCCCTAATATCTGGCACTATACCTGGCTAGTGTTTCCCTAATGATTAAAGGAAAAAGAAAGAAGCAGGTACTGGCAGCCAACCTAAGAGCCGATCATTATAATTATCTTGCCGTTATTAACAGTGTTTACTGAGTGCCAGCACTTTGCCAACTACTCTAACCCAGAAGAACCCTGAGAGGAATGTCTTATAAACCTCACCTGACAGTTGGGCACATATTATGCATAGCAAAATAAATAATTGGCATAAAAACATCAAGGCAGGAGGTGGGATGTGACTCTAACACTGAATTGAGTGCCTGAGCCTGAACTCTTTTAAGCTAATTCCCCTCACAAGTTGCAACAAAAGAAATAGAGAACTTGTAGGTAGGAAGAGGGGAGAAAGGATGATTTTCTGAGAGGGGTAGGAAAGCACAGGACTCAGTATAAAATGGGAATACATACAGAGAATGATCTCAGATTGAAGAGCACCATTCTCTCTAAATTAAGGTCCCTTCTGAGACATTTTTAGCGCCTCTCACTTCCGTGCCGCACTTTTTACCACTTCAGTTAAACTAGTGATGGTGAATGGGAGTACTTGTCTGTCGCTCCTCCTAGAACACAGGCCTATGAGGAAAGGTGCTGTGTCTATCTTCCATAGAAACAGTGCCTAGCCCATAGTAGGGGCTCATTGAGTCTATTCTGAATATGTGAGTCATGTAATTGATTAAAATTGCTAGGCAATGGGGAGAGAAAAAAACAGCCTAGTGGCATCTGATAATGAATAATAAGAAAGAAGACAAATGAAACAATATTAAGAAGTTCCTTGAAGAACTAAGAAGACTTTTGTTGGATGGTGCATGTCACAAGTAGCCACTGTAGGTTCTTGAGCTCATCTGCATAAGGAAGATTGTCAGATTAAGGCGAGAAATTAATCAGCTAAGGGAGACCCTGATGTTCTAACCCAAATATTATCACCATTCATATCAGCACCAATACTTGAGGTGGCAAGGATCTTCTGATGATGGCTGTGAGAATGTAATAGAAAAGATAATATCAAAAGAAATACAGATGCAGGTTCTACCCAAGACACTGCTTATCGACATTAATAAGCAGATAGGACATAAATCTGGGTCAGTGGAAGGAAGAGGAGATAAGATACTGCCTCACTCTATAAGCTCTACTTGCTCCCATATTGAGAAGGCAAGATTTCATTGAAACACAGGTGCTGTCAAACAAGGGTAGAAAATGTATTCCTTTATCATCCATTTGCTTCTAAGTCCTATGCATGACCAGCCAGGAGTAAAAAGAATGTTTCTTGAGGCTTGCAGAAGGCTCTGAGTCATTTCCCAATGAATCATCTATCCACATCTCTAAACCTACATTTATAGATCATTGACTTTAGAGCAGAACTGATCCCAGGGGAAGGTCTCTGCCCAGCTATCCCCTCCTCTCTTGAACAGAATTCAAGAGTGAGCCCTTTGAGCTGTAAGACTTCAAGTCAGGCTTTAAGGTGCTTGTTTTTCATATAGAACTAGTGACCCAGTGCGCAGATTCATGCACATTGAAAGGAAATTAATTAGAAGGTAGCTGGTAGGGTGGGACTGGGTGAGATGGACTGGACATGTCCTGGAACCAACTTCCTGTGGTCCCTCCCCAGCATCTGCGGTGTGAGCAAGGTCCCTCAGGCAGGTGGGATCCCCCGAAACTGGCTCTCTGACATCCCCCAATGGGTCCTGGAGTGCAAGAGGGCCCTCTACAAAGTTGCTGTCCTACAGGGTGTGGTACACAAATGCAAGTGGGCAGTAAACCAGATTCGAGGCTGACAGTGCCCCAGCAACAACATAACCCATGGCCAAAGGTGGAATCTCGCGGCCCTACGAGGAATCAGGCTCCCTCCTCTCTGGTTTTGGGGTCCGTCACCTGAGAACTGCCACTGCCAAGTCACTGCAGCTGGGCTGCTCCTGCGTTGAGCATCTGCCCCTGGAGGTTAGGGAGCATCATAGCGACAACCAGTCAGATAAGTGGAGGGACACTTAGTATATTAGCCTTATATGTATAGAGAGAGATACCTTGGTTCAAATCTTAGCTTTGACACTTACTAGCCAGCAAATTAGCTAATGATATATAAACTGCTGCTTAGAGATCAGATTCTGGCTCCATGGTTCAGAAACATGAATCTTCCTGGAGGATTCTCATTCATGGGAAAAATAGTTCCTAACCACCTTCTATGTACCAGGCACTGTGCTGGGTGCTGAAAAAATGGTCATGAGCGAAACAGATGAAGACTCTAGCCTAGTCGGGGGTGGGAAATAGATTTAAAATAAAAATTATGCCAACAAATGTAAAATTGCAACTACGCTAAGTGCGATGAAAGAGAGATCTGGGGCCTCAGGGGAACCTATAGAAGGGGGATTTGAACTAGTTAAAGAGGTCAGGGAAGGCTTAATCTGAGAACTGAAGGAGGAATAAGTTCAGTTTAGGAGAAAATGGGAGAAGAATGTACTCCAGGCAGAAGGACGACTGGGGGCAAAACACCTGTGGTAGAAACACGGTGGGTGTGAAGTATGGCCAAGTGGTCAGTAAGTGCAGAGAAAACTCAAGGGTAATGCGATGAAAAATAGGCCTGAAAGACATCTGGGAACCAGATCATGATGGACCTTATAGGCCATGTTTTTTTAGCATGTTTTCCCCTAAAATCAATAGGAAACCACAAAAGAGGTGTTCAGGAATGGGGAAGGCACAGGGTCATTGCCCGTCCAAAACAATCACTCTGGCTGGCCTGGAAGAAGCTACAGTAGATGCAGGGTAGCAGCTAGAGCAAGAGATGATGGCATATTTGGCCAGGGTGACACTGGGTATAGTAAGAAATAAAATGATTTAGTATTTATAGAAGCAGAATAGACAGGACTTTCTGATGGATTAAATTGGGGAGGGTGTTTCAAGAACAGCCCAGGCTTCCCACCTGCAAACCTAGCTGAAGGGTCCATTCATCCACTGTGAAAGGAAAACCTAAGGAAAACCAGTTTTGGATATAGATTACGAGTTCTTCTTTCGACATACTGACATTCAGACATAGTTGCCGTGCCTTTGAAGCATCTAATAGGAAATGTTAATTAAGCAGTTGCATATGCATATCTGGGATTCCAAATAAACATTTGGAAATTATTATTAGTGTCTAATGAGTATTGAATAGGAGGGCACCAACAAGATCACTTAAGAAGGAAGAAGGGAGGATTTAGGATTGGGTCTACAGATTTCACATCTTCCTGTTCAACTCTCATGCTGCAAGGGCTCTTCTTTTTATTTTTTATTATTTTATTTTTTTAGGGCTCTCCTTTTTAAAATAACAGAGGCAGGGAGGGTGGTCAGCTGCACTCATTCAGCCTTCGTATTTTCTAAACACTTTTCATAAATCAGTTAATTTAACTTCTCTCCCCCATAACATAGATGATATGCCCAAGAAGTCTTCTCTCTATACATGTAGAAATTCAGGATTAGAAAATACTTTATTTGCCCAAGGTCACATAGCTGGGAAATGGCCTAGATATGTCTGATTTCAAAAATACTCATTTTTTGCCCTCCCTGGACCCAGCACAGTTGTGACACAGAAGTACAATTAGTACTAAACCTGGCAGACACAAGGCAGTGAATGGAGCCTGTGGAAGGACTCTTGAGGGTAAAAGTAAAAGATGCTAACTAAACACCCACAGCTAATGGTCCAGCCCACGTGCTCAGCTTCTGCTGAATGTCAGTGTCACAATGCCCTGTTTCCTCACCACATTGGTCCCCAGACCAACACGAAGGATGGATGTAATGACTCCACCACTGTGCTGACTCAGGATGAGAGACAACTCACACCAAAGCCCATGAGGGCCCCTGCGATGCAGAACAAAATTCAATCCAAATAGCAAACACTTGTTTCTCTCTGGCTCTGGACACGCTATTCAACTCTTCCCTGATACCATCCTTGAAAATTGGACAGATATATGCTTACACCCTAGGTTATTTTGAGGATAAAAATGCTTGAGAAAATGCCCTGCAAACTGACAATTATGATAAAATCAAACTTATATGTAGGAAATCTTGTCTCTCTAATGGAAGACTTTTGGCCTCTGAGATCGATTTCAAGCACCAAACCAGATTAGTGAAGGGTAAAGGATAGGGAACAGCAGGTAACAAATGGGATCTATGAGAAGAACTTTTTTTAATTGACATTAATTGACCTTAAAAAGAGGGATGAGAAGTTGACCTAATAAGTTATTTCTTCTGCCAAAAAAATACACAGGATGATGAATGTGAATAAGGCTTGGCCTTTTTAAAAGACAAGAAATGTGTCTCGGTGACCCCAGATATCCCTTATCATCATTCTCACTTTCTTTGCAATCCCTGTGCCAGGTGCTTGACCATAATTCCAGGAGTAGACATAAGAGTAATACTGGGAGCTAACATTTTATTGATTAGTTACCATGTGCCAGCTACTGTGGGCTAAGCACTTTATGTGCATTATTTCATTGAGTCCTTGTTGAGTGAGAGTTATTGATCAGAGGAGGAACCTATTGCATTGAAGGAGAATTACCGTTAATCAATGAATTCAAGAGATCGCATACAAGCCACCAAAATTACATGATAAAATGAAGAGGTATTCTGGGTGAAACTGCAGAATGTTTATATTTGGGAGGCTCCAGAAAGGGATGGAGTGGGTGCTGGACCAAGTAGAGTCAATCTTTCAATAAATCCACACTGCACAAATTCATTCTGGATTGCCACCTACCTTGACAGAGTTATATAATATGTCAAGCTCTCCTCCAATGTTCTGTGGAATAACAACAACACAACGTATACATTGAGTGCTGAGTGCTGAGTACTTTCATGCATTCAGTTCACTTCATCCTCTCTATAACCCAATGAGGTAGGCTTGTGTGAATTTACTCATTTTAAACATTAAAAAATGGAGGTGCAGCGAAGTGTAGTCAGACTCACAAAACTTATAAATGTGAGAGCCTGGATTCACACGCAAGACTGAGTCCTACATTCAAGATTTTAACCAGGACACTTATTCGGGTTCCTCGGCCAGCCCAGCAAGTCCTCATCAGAAGTTGGTGGTCCATCATGGGCCACGTGCATGGGGTGCTTCAGACCAAGACCTTTTGAGAGGTTCAGATGCCATTGATTTCTGGGGCCTGTGGACTCAAGTAGCAACTGAGTCTGTCACTGACCCAAGAGGAATATCCATGATCTTATGTTTTTTGGACTCAAAGTGTCTGTCAGTTGACTTACAAAGAACCCTTGGTTCTCAGGGTTTTTTTTAAACTCATGAATTAGAAAACCAAGTGAAATCTTGGCCAACGCTCTTTCCCATAGAAAATGAAACAGACCCAATAAGAAAAAAGGAAAAAGATTGTTCACGTATGAAGCAAATTCACCACAGGAAGCAATGAGAAAGCACATGACTCACAGGAATGAACCACAAAGCCTGGACTCGGGGTCTTTCTCTAGGCCGAGTGCTCCGGGCCCCAGTTTGCATATCTGAATAGAAATCAGCTTGGATTGAAAGGTTTCTGGGTTGCCTTCCCGCTCTGACAGCCTATGATACTGTGATAAAATGCTTTCTAAGGAGCCTGACAAGCATTTGGAAGATTTAAGAGATGCCTGGTTTGGAGAAGAGCTGAGTAAAATGGTTTTAGTGCCACTCACCACTACTTTCTCCCATCCAGAAAAGCTGAGCCTCCCCACCTGGCTTGATTTCCATAGTATGCCCCTACTTTCCTGCAAGTGTGAAACCACAGACAGCAGGAGAAGTACTACCTCTGCCTTCTGAGAGCTGTCAGACTGTATGCGGCCCCATCCTGCCCATCTGTAAGGAAATCAGGGTGTGAATGGAGATACAAAGGTTTGGCAGGTGAGGTTCTGAAACGGATTTCATGGGGACTCTTTGGAGTCTGTTGTTCTACCTTCCCAGCATTCACTGTATCTCCCAGCAAGGCAGCTCAGTTTTCCTTGGGAATTGTCCCTTTCTATCTACAGAACTCCAATTGGTTGGCCCCACCCACCAGCCAGACCTTGGCTCATCTACATACTCCACCCTATGAACCTGAAATTGTTTCAGGGAGGAACATGCGATCCAAACAAGTCAGAGAACCTACGCCCAGACTGTGTTGTACTTGTCAAGAAAAAGGTGCTTATTTCCTGTTGGAGCTGCTAAGGTATAAATCCAGAAAGAGAGGTTGACATCTTCCCTGCTCCTTCAGGAAGCCAGACAAAGGAAGGCAGATCCTGAACTCAGAGAAAATTAAGTAACTAATAGCAATTTGGGTGCACCTAGATCACGCCACGCCTGATTATTGTCTTCTTATGTCGGCCAATAATTTTAGTTTTTGCTTTGACCAATTCAACCTGCATTTCTTTCCTTGGTAACCTAAAAGGTCTAGAATAATACATATTTTAGTCAGAAAACAAGTCTTTGTTAATTTATATTAAGTAGGTATTGTTGGTATAAGCAAAAGCAATATATGTCATGATCCTATACATTTCTTGAGTAATTTATGCTACTGGTATTTTAAGATTTCTTCAGGGGGTGACATTTTATGGTTCTTGGTGGAGGGAGCAATCCAATCCACTCCCCAGATACCCACTCGGCTCCCCCTCTTTTCTTTGTGGTTCCCTGAGCTTATCTCAGCAGGCTTCCAGTATCTGCTCAGGGTCTAATGCCATGCCTCAGCCAGACCTCAGGCTAAGAAAGGATAAGAATTTTCCCAAGACTACAAAGCTAATAAATTGCTCATGTCCCATCATGGTGACAGCCTCAACTCTCTTTCCTTGGCCCCTACCCCCCAATTTATCTTAAAACTTCCTTTTTCCATTTCTATTCGGTCATCTCTCACCTTCCACCAGGCCACTCTCACCTTGTGATCATCCCTTGCCTGCACCACTAAGATACCCTCCCTCCTTGCAACTCTGCTTCCATCGGAGTAAATTACTCCCTGGAAGGAGCTTCTAAAAATGTAAATCCTGCTCCCCTGTAAGACTTCCTTGGCTTCTCAACTAACTTAGAATAAAGTCCAAACTCCCTAGCTTGCCCTAAAGACACAGATGATCTGACTGGCTTCCCTTCCACTCTCACATCTCCTCACTCTCCTAACCGCCACCTCTGCTCTGCAGACTCCGACTTCCTGGATTTCCTCTGTCTCCAAACATACCAATCCCCGTCCTGCCTCAGAGCCTGGCATGTGCCAGGATGTTCCCATTCCAGTCCACACATGACTGGTTTCTTCTTTTCCTCTGGGATGCAACTTAAATGCCATTTCTTCAAAAAACTGTGACCCTTTCTACCGCCATGGCAAAATCAGTCTTAGTCCTCTAACCCTGGTACTTTCACAATTTGAAGTGAGCCTCCTTATACATTTACTTGTTTATAGTAGTCAACCCAACTAGAATATAAGCTCTGGGGAATCTGAGACGTGGCCTATGTTGTATACTCTCAGCATGTAGTAGGGTGCCAGGCTCATGGGAGACACTCAGCAGATATTGGATGGATGAATCGGTGGATGAAAGTGGGAATAGTAGGATTCCAACTCAGGTCTGTCTCGGTTTCAGAAAAGTAAGTATCAGCTGTGAGAAGATTCCCAAACACACAGTCAGCAATCCTATCCTATTCATGGTTGAGAAACACCCCTCGACTGTTCTGCTCTGTGAAATGGGGTCACCATTGTGCACCGGGGAACTGAAGTGGAGAGCTGGCATGCCACCACTGACACATCCAGAGAGGAAATAAAACCCACACCAGGTATCACAACTCATTACAAGCCACGGCCGGCTGTGGTCGTCAATGAACTTGACTGAAATACAAACAAAATGGGCTTTCTCACCTTTACTGTTTAATAAAAAAAAAAAAAACATAGCGAGGAAAGAGGATGAATGTTAAGGCAAGCACAGCAGAAGATATATTACCTGGCCTTGTTCTCTGCTCAGATCCGTAGCTATTTCAGAGAGAGAGACTCGGCTGCAAGGTAAATTTCATTTGTTTCGGATAGAGAACAATGTGACACTTTTGACAACGCACTGTAAAATATGCCACATTTTTTAAACAAAGTGAGATATAATAAAAGTGAAATATAAGATTTCAGGGAAAGGCTATGATTAGGAAAGAGCTCACGGTTCTTTCGGGGCTGCTCATAACACTTAGGAAAACAAGCATCCACAGCCTGAGGTGCAAATGCAGATTAAATAATGACAAGTGCACCTGACCAGTTTGGCTCAGTGGATAGAGCGTCAGCCTGTGGACTGAAAGGTCCCAGGTTCAATTCCAGTCAAGGGCATCTACCTTGGTTGCGGGCACATCCCCAATGGGGGGTGTGCAGGAGACAGCTGGTTGATGTTTCTCTCTCATTGATGTTTCTGGCTCTCTATCCCTCTCCTTCCCTCTCTGTAAAAAAAAATCAATAAAATAAAATAATGACAAGTGCATGAAATGGTCATTCTGTAGCTTAACGTCTGCCCCACCCCCCCACTACCACCACCACCAAACTATAAGCTGGATGAAGGCAGGGGCGGTGTCTGTCCATGACACCTGTGCCGAGGCACAGCAAGCTCTCAAATATTTGCTGAGTGAACGGAATATAACCATGGATAAGGTAAGCCTTCCAGGTTCTTCACAGAGAGAAAGAAGGTTCTGTAAAATAGGTACACTTCAAAATTATTATGTAACTCATTTTTACTGGGACAAAGACACTGCTACCCGCGGGTAAAACGTTCCTGGGGTCAGGTGGAAGGGCTGAATGCCACACCTCTGTTAAGCGAGCAGTTAAAATAGTGAGAGTAGCCAAGTACCACTCCAGGGCACAGGCCTGGATGACTCCCAGAAGGACACGGCCTGGGAACCCCAAAGTCAAGGGTGTATGTTGGGAGAAGAAAACAGGTGGACCCTCAGTGCTCACAGGACCAGTGTGCCACCGAGGTAGGACGAGTGGGTGAGATGCCGGTGCCATCCCTGTCCTTAAATCTGGGGGGTCTTAAACAAGTCACCCATCCTGCACCAGAGCTTCAGATCAGAGACTCAAAGACCCTCCAAACATTACCCATCAGTGATTGTACCAAGATCCAGGGACAGGAAGGCCCTGCACAGAGCCCAAGGCTGCCTCAGCAGAGCCCCATGTGCCCTCCCTGCAATTCAGGCCCAGGACAGACTGCCCGGCATGCACCAACCTGAGCAGAGAGCCCTAACCCTCCATTGCAGCAGTTAAGAGCCAGAGTTTGGAGCCAGACAGCCTGGGTTCAAATCCCAAAACTGCTGCTTACCAACTGTCTGACCTTCAATTTCCTCATCTGTGATGTAGGAACAAACAGAAAAGTCTTCATTATGTTATGAAGATCCCACACCTAAATGGCGGTAAGTACTCAACAAATGTTAGCTGGCCCCTCATCACCATGCCCGCCCACCCCACCGGGTCGCAGCCTCTTCCTCTCCCTCCCTCCCGCAGCCAAACCTGAAACCCCCACTTCCCTCCTCCCGGGAACTGCAGAAGCCCGAGCACAGTCAGGCCTCTGACTTAAATCAAAGGCAGATGATCTCCTCGCGCAGACTCGTCCCCATAAATCAGCATCGCTCCCTGAACAGAGACAGATTCAGATTCCAAACGCGTTCCCAGTCTCCTTTCCCTGGTGAAAGATGACTTCTCAAGCCAGAGTTTGGAGCAGAAAAGAAATTTCAGAGATGAGTCCAGTCCAGCCCCCTTCCTTTACGGGTAGAAAAGCAGGCCCAGGGAGGAAATGAGAATTGCCGAGGTAAGAACGGAAAACTGCCAGTTACCCGCAGAGACCAGACAGGCACCCAGAAATCCCCAACCCCTGTCCAGTGTCATTTTTACTCAGCGGATGACTAGAGAGTAAGAGCAATCAGATGTGCATTGTCTGCTAAGAATTTAAAATAATAATTCTTAAAGTGACCAGATCTGTCTATTTTTTAATTTTATTTATTAAATTGATTAGGGTGGCATTGGTCAGCATGAACATATAGGTTTCAGGTGTGTGTTTCTATGTCACAAGAGCTGTAATATTGCACCATGTGCCCACCACCCACAGTCAAATCTCCTGTCACTTTATATTAGAATCTCCTTCTTTCCCCTCCCCCATCCTTCTGGCAACCACATCACTACTGTTTGTCTTCATAAGTTGTAGTTTTATATCCCATATATGAGTGAAATCATATGGTTCTTAGCTGTTTCTATCTATTTCACTTAGCATGATGTTCTCAAGGTCCATGCATGTTGCTGTGAATGGCGCTATTTCATTTTTTCTTATGGCTGAGTAGTACTCCATTGTGTGTATGAATCACATCTTCTTTATCCAGCCCTCTATCACAGGGTACTTTGGCTGTTTCCATGTCTTGTCCACCATGAATAATGCTGCAATGCACATAGGGGTGCATATATCTTTGCAATGCATGATTTTGAGTTATACCCAGGAGTGGGATTGCTGGGTCATATGGTAGCTCTAGTCTTAATTTTTTGAGGAATCATCAGGTTAGTCTGCTTCTTATTATGATCATGTGTCTGAAATTCTAAACAATGCTGGCGATAAAATACACATCTCTCCCCACTGCAAAAGAAAAACCTTAGTTCGGTCCAGGTTCTAAACAATTGCTGAGGTTCCTGTTCAATTTTGAGGATATAGAAGTGAAAATCGGGAGCTCAGCTCTGCACGGTAATTTCAAGAGTAAGTTTGAAGTCATCTGCACTCACTTCAGGATGGTCCCTGTCTTCGAGCCGCTGGACTGCAGAGCCCTGCCCGTGAGCAGTAGATCTGAAGCAGGCAATGAGAGAACGGTGCTTGTAAAGAAGAAAAAACAGAACTTGAGACCATTCAGTTCTGTCCTTCTATGTGGCCACTTGACGTTTTTATTTGGGTTGTTATTTTATCCTAAAATTTGAAACAGTAAAGCAAGATGCAAAGAGTCATATTTCTATTTGGTAAGTGGCAAGTTTAGTTCAGGAGTGATCGATATTTACTGCACTGGAATGCTATCATTAA
This sequence comes from Pipistrellus hanaki, assembly GCF_964339955.1. Lineage (NCBI taxonomy): Eukaryota > Metazoa > Chordata > Mammalia > Chiroptera > Vespertilionidae > Pipistrellus > Pipistrellus hanaki. The sequence continues at coordinate 17,926,257 of NC_140507.1, forward strand.
CGAGAAAATTCTTCAGCTTTGTCCATTGTTTTCCAACTAAAGATTGAATTTAAAAATAGTGATTATTTATGATCATTGCATGATTATTACTGAAAATGCACCTTTCTTTGCTGTGAGGTGAAGGTTAGGGGACCCATCTTGTCCACTCCTGATATTCCTTCCATGGGGGCAGCCTCATTATGAAAGATCCCTGGCCTTTCTCCGCCTTTCTCCCCCCCACTCCACTCCCCACCTCTGGCAGGAGTGGCGGATCTGAGTGACAATCTGAGGGTAAGGTGTACAAAGCTCTAAGCTTTTCTGTCTTCCTTGTTGAGAGCCAAGTGACCTCAGAGAGCTCACCCGCATCCTCTTGCAGAAGTGGGCCCCACAATGTGGGCTCGTGCTGGCCAGGATGGGGTAGGCTTTGTGCTTCTGCACACACATGCCTCCTCCTCCGGGGTCAGCTTTCCAGGGATGAAGGTGACATCCCTTCTGCTTTACTCCTTTGTCCCTTTCTTAGCTGATTAGAACTGAGCAGGGAGAAGGGTTGCTACTTAGGGACCCCTCAGACCCCAACTATCATCATGATGATAATGTCACTAACAATAACAATGTTAAAGCTATCATGTTTTGCATATTTGCTCTGTTGGGCACTGTGATGAATTTAAATACATTATCTTACTGAATCTTCCTGACACATCAATGAGGAAGGTTCTAATGTCACCTCTACATTATAGATGAAAAACAGGTTTGGTGATGAATAAACACACCCACCACCACATAACCAGCAAATGGTGGCAGAGGACTTGAACCTGGGTCACTGATTCAGGGCCCAAACAATTAATTCCTGGGTTTCTCTGCTTAATGGTGGGGAGAAATCCACTTATGGAGCCTGTTTATTAGATTTAACTTCAGGACTAACGCACCCTTTGGGCCGCCAGCTCTCAAGGATGGGAAAACGGTTCATGTTCTCACACCTTTGCTCTGCTGCTTGGCTCTCACTCCCCGCTCCCCAGTGAGAAGTCCGGGAGATCTAATTTGGAGATGGGCTCTGAGCTGTGAACACGGAGCACAGCGGCCTGGTCATGCCCGCTCGTGGCCCCATCTTGGCCAGTCCTCTTCTTGTCATCCTGCCATCCAACTTGGCAGAGCACATTCCTGCCGGCTTCAGTACCTTCGGCCTGGTCCTGCCAGGAGAGCACGCATGGCTGCAAGGTGACCACCTCAGCTCAAGCCAGCCTCCTCGGCAGGGTGAGCCACCACGTGGGTGGTGCCATTTCAAGAGCACTGGGACATCCCACTCTGCTCTCTACCCAAAACCTACCTCTCCTCCACCCTCAACTGGCCCATTACGGGGAAAGAACTGACACCATTATAAATGCATCCCTTTGACTCAAAGCACCGCCCTCAGTGCAAAGACAACATGTTCAATGAGAAGTAACGCATCCAGCCTTTGTTTCCTCATGTGGAGGGATGCAAAGTGCCCACCTCAAAACACTGATATGAGAACAAAAGGAGATAATGCATGCAGTAGGCTTACCAGAGGGCTGGTACAAAATACATGTTCAACAACTATTTGCAGTTACCACACATCACCATGGTCATCACCAAGACTGGATGTGGTCACATATATGATTTCTTTGTTCAAACGCTTAGGAATGGAACCTACGGCTCATCCCAAGAGGCAGTCAACATCCCTGGGAATCAGGAAACTTGAATTCTGACTCTCATTTGACTATTAACTCACTGTTCTGAAAACATCACTGATATTCCACGGTCTTTTTAATTGTTTTCATTATCAGTAAAAAATATCTTTCTACAGCATATTTTGGTTCACAGAGCTCTCTGGTACCCTCTATCTCATTTAAGTTTCCTAAATGAACCTAGGATTTGACAGGGGCAAGTGTGGGACTTAAGGCTCCACGTAACTGTCCCAGGGTCACAGAACTAGCTAACGGCAAAGCCGATGTGACTTCCAGAAGGCCTCGCCCAGTCTCTGGTCCACGAGTCGTTCGCCAGTGTTAAAGTAAGAGAATGTCAGAGCCACGAAACCCCTTCCTATCCCACACCTGTGGCAGGCATCTCTAAGTGTCCATGATGAGTTCATAAATACTTCTCAACATGCATACTGCTCCAAGAAGTCCCTAACTCTCAATCAAGGCTGCTCATGGGTCAAAGGCATTGTTCTCTCCACCTAGACCAGAAATGGGCAAACCACAGCCCATACATGCATTGCTAGCTTATGGGTTCCCATCACCTCCTAGTCTGTGATTCTTTATATATATATTATTGATTTTTTTATAGAGAAGAAGGGAGAGTGATAGAGAGTTAGAAACATCCATCAGCTGCCTCCTGCACACCCCCAATGGGGATGTGCCAGCCACCAAGGTACATGCCCTTGACCGGAATCGAACCCGGGACCCTTTAGTCCACAGGCTGACACTCTATCCACTAAGCCAGACCAGTTTCGGCTAGTCTGTGATTCTTTTTTTTTTTTTTTTTAATATATTTTATTGATTTTTTTTTTTTTTTTTTTTTTTTTACAGAGAGGAAGAGAGAGGGATAGAGAGTTAGAAACATTGATGAGAGAGAATCATCAATCAGCTGCCTCCTGCACACCCCCACTGGGGATGTGCCCGCAACCAAGGTACATGCCCTTGACCGGAATAGAACCTGGGACCTTTCAGTCCGCAGGCCGATGCTCTATCCACTGAGCCAAACCAGTTTCGGCTAGTCTGTGATTCTTAAACTTTAGTATGCCTACGCATCACACTGGCCTCTTGCCAACCTGCAAGTTCTCATCCAGTGGGTTTAGGTTCAGGTGTTGCATCTGCTGTTGGCCAAGGGACCACACTTGGAGAACAGACTCCTGGGTGACGTGATGGAGATGTCCCCCTCGCTGTGTGTGAGCCTCAGACTGCAGCTCACTTTCTGGAACACCAACCTGTTCCAAGGCTGCGATCAATGCCTGCTGTGTGCTGTGTTCCCTGAACACATGTGTAGAGAGGAGAGCAGGACGGAGCACAAAATGGAATATTCGTCTCCAATCTATCCCAGTAACCCCCACCTCCACACACACACACACACACACACACACACAGCTCTTCGGAAGGCTGTGGGGGCACCTGTGGTGCAGCGGATCACATATTAACCTGAGAATCCTAAGTTCTAACCTAGCCTGCAACTTTCTCTGTGTGATCCTGGACCCACACTCCAGGCTGTCTGCCTCCTTCTTAAAGGACCCTCCTGAGAAGCAAGCACAGTCCAATGGCCTCTCACAAAAGCCACCTCACCACCTGGCCCCAAGACTGGCTCTCCCCCTGGGAGGTCTGGGGACACAGAGTTAGAAGGCATGGCTGGGGTACCCGGTTTGTGTGGGAAGGGACAAATGAGCAGTGAGACTTACAGAAGGTCAGGCTCGAAGGACCTCAGCACCCAACCAGCCCAACCTCTTCTTCGTTGAACATCAAGTTCCTCCTTGTTTGTTTATTCATCTTGTTTAAAACAAGGAAACCCAAGCACCTTTGCCCTGGAGCCTCAAGCAACCCTTGGCAACTAAAGGATACTTAGAAACTGCAACAAATCTTAAAGGCATAGGAGCATTTAATGGCACTGAAGTAAATTGCTGTTTAGGAGAGAAACAAAAAGGCCCATGGCACCATCCTTACTGTGAAGGGAGACGGGTCGCTGTTGTTGAGTGGGCTGGAGTCACAGAGCCGGCTGGAAGTTAAGAGACCGGGGCTCCCATCCCGCTCAGAGATGGGTCTCTTAACTCCCATCACTTTCTGAAGCTGATCCTCAGATTTCTCATCCATTAAATGGGGATAATAATAATACTAAACATGAGTACTTAATATATGTGATTTGTATTCTGTTATTTAAACACTCCAAGCTATAGGTACTGTTACATCTAATTTACACATGAGAAAATAAAAACATGAAGTGGTTTAATACCATGGCGAGGCCCTAGAACAAGCCGGTCCTCTAGACTTCAAACTGGTGCTCACATTCCCAGCATAGACCACCCCTGCGGGTCCTGTATCCCTCACAGAACTTCTGTAAGATCTGAAGAATCTTATGCAGACTCCCGATTTGCATACACATTGCCGTGGTTGTTAAGCTAAATCAGTGAAGGGCTAGGGGGTACATTTCAGGCGCCGGAGCCGGTGGGTCTATGCAGGGAGGATTTGGGGTCCTTAGAAAGTCCTGGATCTAACCAGCTCTGCACCCCACTCCACTTGGCCCGACTGTGATACCCATCTCCTTCCTTTCACAGACACCACTACTCAAACAAGACAGCCTCCACCTGTCTACAGACCCCCCACCCTCTAGGAATTCCCTGGGTCACTCGGGCTCACCCAGTCCACATTTTAACCTTTGGTCGTGGTTCTTCTCACAGGTGGATACTAAGAGGTGGAAGGGAGGGGGAGCTGGAGTTCCCCCTTTGTAGAGCGAGCTGCCTTTTAATCCAATTCTCCTGACACCCATTCTTTCATTATAGTTATGGATTTGGGCAGCCTCTTGCCATGGTTACACAATCTTCTGATTAAATTCTGCCAGCCAGCCAGCTCCAGTTTCAGAAAGCGAATGAATAAATAAACTGCTGCTCTGAACTTGTGAAGAGACACAAGCCTTGGGTACAGGGAAAGTTCTCTAAAAACTGAGACAGTCGGGGCCATATGAAAAGAATCATAGAGGCCTGAATCAAGGAGGAAGGAGGAGAGGCTTTATTTTAGTTGGACTGCAATTAAAACATAAGCACCGACGGGAGAATGTGCCTAGAAGTTGGAAGCAGAGCAGATGAGTAAGTCCCTTCTCTTCTCTGAGACTCAGTTTTCTTAGCTGTCAAACAGCATAATCGTATTGACTTTCAATTGTTAGGCTCTTACTGTGCCAGGCTCCGTGCCAAGCACTTCAATAGTTAATATGTCACACGCAGATTAGGTGAAAGAGCTGAAAATGTCTAGCCCTAGGAAGGCAGCTTGGGAAGGAAATGTAAACTGAACTTTAAGTATATGCTGTAATGTAAAAGTAATACTAAATATCTTGTTCTCCTTCAGGCTTTTGAATAAGAAGAGTGTTTCATGTCAGACCTCAGGGTGGGTACTGGATCTGCCAGTGCCTCACTCTTTGACATTGGAAAATTTACTGAGCCTCTCAGCCTCAGTTTTCTGGTCTGCAAAATGGGAATAATGCCACCTATCTCATGCATTCCAGGGAGGGCTTAAGTAATATAAGTAAGAGGTATAAAATATATAATACATACTGAGAGCTCAATAAGTGTTTCCTCCTTCTTTATCCCATTGATCAGAACATCAAACCTCAGAGGGAAGGTAGGGGAGGGTGGGGGTAAGGGGGAGCTATCAAGGACTTGTATGCATGAATATAAGCCTAACCAATGAACACAGACAACGGGGGAGGAGGGGAGGGGTGTGGGGGAGAGGGCATGAGTGGGGGGGGGGCGGGCGCAATGGAGTGATAGGACACATGTATGTAATACCTTAATAATAATAATAAATAAATAAACGAAATAAAGGACAATAACTCTGTGCCTTCACTGTGACCCAAAAGACACATTGGACAGCTCAGGGGGTTCTTCCCATTCTTTGAGTATATAACCTACATCCTAGCTCCAATCGCTGGGTATCCACATGCTGCATCTATGGCATGCATCTATGCAGAGGTACATTTTGGACACACTCAAACTTAGTTAGCATGCCCTGGCCAGTTTAACTCTGTGGATAGAGCATTTGCCCTCAGACTGAAGGGTCCCAGGTTCGATTCCAGTCAAGTGCACATACCTCAGTTGCAGGCTCGATCCCCAGCCCTGGTCGGGGCACATGCAGGAGGCAACCAATTGATGCATCTCTTTCACATAGATATTTCTCTCTGTGTCTCTCCCCCTCCCTTCCACCCTCTCTAAAAGTCAGTGGGGAAATATTCTCAGGTTGTGATTAACAACAAAAAATAAAATAAAATAAACTCAATTATCAGTATTCGTTAACCTAGGAGGGTGGGAAGAAAAACCATTAATTCTGTCAAAGTAAATAATAGAGTCTTCTTACTCCTCTACCCTGACAGCTCTTGAACTAGGAGTAAGCAGGCTAATTTATAGCCCACAAGTTTCCTGAAGGCCTTCTTGCATTATTGTCTGTGTCCATGGGTTGTGCATATAGGCTTCTAAATTCTTTGATTAATTTCTTCCTGCCCCCACCCCACCCTGCCTTCCCTCTGAGATTCACCAGTCTGGTCCCTGCTTCTATGTCTCTGGATCTATCTATTTTGTTCATCAGTTTATTTTGTTCATTAGATCCCACATATAAGTGAAATCTGACTGGCTCATTCTGAGACACTGACTGCCAGCTTTCTTGGGCTCCTGTGTGTTCCACGGCCTTCCTATTGATTCTCTGACCTAATTTCTACCTTCTAATATCTGTATAGACCTCTTCTATCCTTGTGTCCCAGTGAGAACATTTTCCAGAGAATCAGCCCTAGAGGAAGATGCCGAAAAGACAGTGACTCACATGGGTAGATGAGGAGAAGGGTGGGGTGGTGACAGTATCTAATGCTAGTGACATCTTTTCTGAGCCAGTCACAGCACTCATCACTAAGTATTGCCTCATTTAATCCTCACAACAAGCTTACTGATATAGGTGTTGCTAAAACTCTCGTTTCACAAAGGGAAATCTAGACAAGTTAAAGTAACTTACCTAAGGCCATTAAGTGGTATGGCTGGGATCCAAACCCATGTATAAACCCAGACACCAGTCTTTTTATTGCCATGCTACAGTTTTGGAAGAGCCTCAGAGAATTTAGTTAGACCAACACCCTCATTTTATAGAAATGACAACTGAGCCCCAGAAAGGGCCTATCGTTCATTCATTCGCCCATCAAATACTTACTGAGCACCTCTCTATGCCAGGCACTACTTAGGTGCCAGGGAAACAGCAAGTTGGAAAATGCAGTCCCTGCCCTAACCCAACTGGTTAATGGCAAAACCCAGCACAACTGCAATTTCCCAGCACTGTTTTAGAAACTGCTTGGCAAGTATGAGGCTCTTGAAGAGGGAGAGGGAGAGGGAGAGGGACAGGGAGAAGGACAGGGACAGGGAGACTGGTGTTATTTCCTCTGACTATAAACAGGAGTGGAACTGCTAGATCATATAGCAGTTTTAATTTTTAATTTTTTGAGGGGTCTCCATACTGTTTTCCACAATGACTGCACCAAGTTACACCCCCACCAACAAAGCAGAAGGGTTTCCTTTTCTCCACATCCTCAGCAACACGGGCTGTCTCTTGTTGTTTGGATAATCGCCATTCTAACAGGTGCAAGGAGCTATCTCATTCTGGTTTTGATTTACATTTTCCTGACGATTACTGATGCTGAATAGTATCTGTTTGTATATCTATTGATTATTTGTACACCTTCTTTGGGAAAATTTCTATTCAGGAGAGGCGAGAAAATATTTGCAAACTATATGCCTGGTAAGGGGTTAATATCCAAAATATATAAGGAACTCATACAACTTAATAGCAAAAAAAAAAAAAACAAAAAAAAAAACCACAACAATTTAATTTTTAAATGAACTGTATTTGGTCATTTTTAATAATGTATTTAGTATCCCCAAATCAAAAGATACAGCCTTAGCAATAACTTATATCTAATCATATAAGCAGCCTTCTTATCATGTCTGCTTTCTTCTTCTGTCTGAGATAAGCACCAACCTAAATCGTGTATTCCTATGCCCTTTGATATATCATATAGATGCATCTATATGAGTTCACTTAAAGTAGTTTTATTATAGTTATTTTTATTTTATAAAGTGGTTGCCAAGTTGGATGAAAATGTGAGCACTTGCTTTTCAGACCCTTTCTATTAAGTTGCTATGATTCACCCACCCAGTTGCATGACTCTGCATTTCACTGCTTTGCCTACGTAGAAGATTAAACTGGGTGACTATTTATTCATACACATTACTTCAAATGGGCATTTGGGCCACTTCCAGGTTTTTGCCAACCTGAATAATTTGGCTGTGAACATTGTTGAACAAATCTTTCTACTCTTTTTCTACAGAAATGTCCTGGCCATTGTCATCCCTTCACTGTTTCATCTAAACTTTAGAATTATCTTAATCAACTTCTGTGTGGAAGAAGAAAAAAACACGTTGTAATTTTCACTGGAAATCCATTTAATCTCCAGAACAAATTTAGGAGAATTGACTCTATGATACAATAGTGCCCCCCTGCACAGCCGGCATAGATCAGTGGTTGAGTATCATCGGATGAACCAGGAGGTCACTGTTCAATTCCTGGTCAGGGCGCATGCCCTGGTTGTGGGCTCGATCCCCAGTGGGGGGCAGGCAAGAGACCGCTGATCAATGATTCTCTCTCATCTTTGATGTCTCTGTCTCTCTCTTTCCCACTCCCTTTCTAAAATCAATAAAAATATATTTTTTAAAAACACAATAATGCACTCTCCCTCTCCTCCCCCTCCCCAGTATGGGCTTTTGCTTTCCAGTTTCAATAATTTGCATTGATTGCAGTCCAAACAGTCCAAAAATATTAAATAGAAAATTCCAGAAACAAAAAAATCATACGTTTTAAATAGTGCACCATTCTTAGTAGTAGGATGAAATCTCAAGACATTCCGCCTAGGAAATTAATCACTCCTTTGTCCAGCATGTCCACATGTGCATGCTCTCCGCGCATTGGTCACTTAGTAGCCCTCCTGCTTGTCAGATTGGCTATAGGTAGTGGGATCGCAGTGCTGGTGTTCAAGTAACCCTTATTTAACTGAATAGTGGCCCTAAAGCACAAGAGTGAGGATGCTGGCAATTCAGATATGCCAAAGATAAACTATAAAGAGCTTCCTGTAAAGTGAAAGTTCTCAACTATAAGGAAAGAAAAAGATCAAATGCTGAGGTTGTTAAGACCTACAGTAAAAACCAATCTTCTATTCACAAAGTTGCAAACAAGGACAAAGAAATGTATGCTAGTTTGCTGAGCAAGAGACCACATTCACATAATTTTTATTACAGTACTAGAAGCCCGATGCACAAAATTCATACAAGAGCAGGCCTTCCTTTCCCCAGCTGCCTGCACCAGCTTCCCTTACAGCCCAGGCTTTTTCTGGAAGGACGACTGGTCTAATTAGTATATTATGCCTTTATTATTATAGATTTTTATAATTTTTCTATTTTCTTATTAGTTGTAATCTCTTACCATGCCTAATTTATAAATTACATTTTATCATAAATGTGTATAGAAAATAAAACATAATATGTATAGAACTTGGTATTATATGAGGTTTCAGGTACTCACTAGGGGTTTTGGAACTTATCCGACGCAGGTAAGGGAGGACTAGTGTATTAAGAATCTATATCCATGAATGTGGTATATCTCTCCTAAATAAATATCTCATTTATATAGGCATACTTCAATTAATTTTATATCTTCTTTTTACAAGCCTTACATATACAAAGTGGGGGCAAAAGTAGGTTTATAGTTGTTCATATAAAAAATAATACAATAATGAATAAATAATAATGCAAAAATAAACTCTGTTTCACATACAACTGTAAACCTACTTTTGCCTTACCCTATATTTTGTTAGATTTCTAATCCCTTGATATTATCTAATACAATATAGTTTCTTCTCTTTACCTATCAATTTTTGTACCTATAAGTTTAGAAAATCTAAATTCATGCCAATTATAATGATTTTATAAATACAAAGCCTTCCTTATCTGCAATAAGTAGGGAATGTTTTTAATTTTCAGGATTGGGTGGAAGAATTTGAAACTGAAACTGTCTCAGAATGTAGATTTTATTTTTTATAATTTTGGCTCCAATCCTCATTCTGCCATTGTGGGCTCTGTGGTTTTGTGTTAAGTCTTTGCCTTCTCTGGGCTTAATGTTACTTGTGGTAGATTGTCTCAAAATGCCTACCATTAATATCTTCCCTCCATATACACAAGTTATTTCCCCACTGAGATGGAATCTATTCCTTCACCCCTTGAATCTGGACTGGTCTATTGTTTCTTTGACAAATAGACATGGTGAAACTGATATTGTGTCATTTCCAGAGAGATTGCATTGTAGCTTCTGTCTGAGTTTTTTGGAATGTTCACTCTTGGGAGGATCCAGCTACCATGTAAGATGAGACCACCATGCTGGGAGTAGCCCAATCTAGTCATATGGAGAAGCCAGGTTGAAAGAGAGATATTCATGCAGAAGATGTGGAGAAAAGGGAACCCTTGTGTATTGGTGGGGATGCATATTGGTGCAGCCACTAATTAAGAAGTAAAAATTAAGCTGCCTTATGTCCCAGCAATTCCACTTCTGGTAATATGTCTGAAGAAATACAAAACACTAATTCAAAAAGATACATGCACACCTATGTTCACTGCAGCATTATTTATAATAGCCAAGATATAGAGGCCACCCAAGCGCCCAATAGTAGATGAATGGGTAGGAAATCTGTGGTGCAGATTTTACTCATATTAATAACAGAATATTACTCATCCATAAAAAATAATGAAATCTTACCATTTGTGACAACATGGATAGATCTAGATGGTATTATGCTAAGCAAAATAGGTCAGAGAAAGACAAATATCATATGGTTTCACTAATATGTAGAATCTAAAAAACAAAATAAACAAAACAGAAACAGATTCATAGATACAGAGAACAAACTGATAGTTGCCAGAGAGTAGGGAGGTTAGGGGTCTGGGTGAAGGGATTAAGAACTACCAATTGGTAGTTAAAAAACGGTCATGGTATTCCATCTGACCATAAGTTTTGTATAACATTTCAGGGAGAGCCTTCTCCAACCTGCATAGATGATCTTCGAATACAGAATCTATTTATGCTTATGTTTACAAACTATTTTTTGGGTTTGGGTTTTGTTACTTTCTTTTGTGTATCTTTCTGTTGTTGTTGGCATTTTTCAGGTCACTTTGCTTTAAGAACAAAGGTGATTATTTTCAAATAAGTTGTTTTTTCCTTTTCCTGTATTTGTACATTATGGTTCAGTAGTACAGAAAAGTACATTGTTTCTGTCATATTTCCAATCAGTGTTGGAAATTTAGAAAATAAAGTTTTCAAATATTAAAAGAACAGTCATGTTGATGTACAGTACAGCATAGGAAATGTAGTCAATATATTGTAGTAACTATATATGGTGCTACTTGAAATATCATGGGAAATCACTTTGTAAAGTATATGATTGTCTAACCACTATGCTATTCACCTGAAACTAATATAAAGTAATATTGAATGTCAAAAAAGTAATGAGTGTCAAAAACCAAACCAACCCTTAGCTCCTCCAGCCATCCCAGCTCAAGCAGGAGATATGAGAGTGGAGAAGTTTCCCAATGATTCTAGCCACAGATGCCATCTGAATGCAACTTTATGAGAGACCTCACAAAAGAACTTCTCATCTGAACCTAGTCAACATATAAAAACATGAGAGATAATAATAATCTGTTTTTCTGAAGCCACTCAAAATCAGATGGCTTACTACCAATCTGAAACAAAAAGCAATAGATAACTGAAAATAATATTTTTCAAACTGTTTGGTAGAATTGTAGAATTTTCAGGTAACCTCTGTTGGGAAATAGATAATGGTATTCCTCATAACCCCTTCTGCCTGAGGAGTTTTTATCTATATTTTAAAAGGTCAGTGCCCATAACACTGTAATGACCAAATGACCGGTCACCAGGAGGTGCATTGATGGATTTCGCAGTGTAGCGGGTCTGAGTCTCCCGTGATTTCACATGCTCGGCCTCTAGTCTCTTATAAATGCAGTCCTACAAAGGACAGGAAGATCAGAAAAGGAGTTCTAGTGCTATGTCTGATAAATCCCAGACCACATGATCTTTAAGTATCCATCTATTATTATCTTTCTATGATAATATCACTAAGTATTATCCAAAGAAAAAGCAACTAAGACCATGTCAAATGAGAAAAGGTGGTGAGAATTAAGAATGTTTGACTAAGGCATGGGGGTGGGAGGGAGGAAAAGCACAACTTAGGTGCTCTAACAAGGACTGACTGTGTCTAATAATGAGGTGACCTATGTTGCAGGGAGGTGAGCTCCCACCCATCCACCCCACCTCTCTCCCTGCTGAACATCTTCCTCCACTGTGTCTGATTTTGATCTCAGCCATATTTCTGACAGTTAATGCAAGACCCACTTTTAAATTTCTGCCAGGACTATTGTTTTTTCAATATTTTCTTTACATTAGACTACTTTTTCATATAAATAAGTTTGGAGTTGATTTCCCCCAATATACTCCAAAATATATGCCCAATTATTAAAATGATATTCAACTGTAGACTAATCAAAATCACCACATTTGTCAAAACACTGACTAGATGCCCCTTTCAACTCTATGGTCAAACAGTCTTCAAAATATATTAGATTATTCAAAATTGCATTCATTCCAGAGGCCTAGTAAGCTTTCCCCATTTACTTCAAGGTCTTCCTCAGGTCCTCTTCCTTATCCGTAACACTTCCCTTTGCTCTCTAGATTGACAAATCCCCTTGGGTGAGACCCTTCTATCCCTTTAAACACACATATAGGCCCATACCAAGCACTTTACATGAAGCCTAGCTATTAACTTTTTAAAAGGCAAAATATAAGGAAACACCAATTTAGCCTAGCTTTGTGGGTTTCTTTAGTTCCCAGGTCTGGTTCCTTTTAGCTATTGGTCATATAATTACAAAGGATGATAAATGAGATGCCTGGTCTGGAAAAATGTCAAGCCCATCTTGCCAAAAGCCAGCCACGTGGCAGCCTCAGAATAAGTAAAGGAAGAAAGGTTCCCAGCTTAGCTTTCCAGAGTGAAATTAATTGTGAGAATTCAACTCTTTCTAAGTCCCTGGGCACTCATGCCTTCCCCCCTGAGAGTTAGTAATAAATGAGCTTGCACTTTCTGTGCTGAGTCATGTGGAGAGGAAGTAGAGCACTGAAATGTGACTCACCCTGTCCCAGGTCCCAGGGACTCTCTCAACGCCACCGGGCTGGCTCCTTTGCTCTAAAAACCATTGATAGTCTCTGTGCCCATTATTTCTCAACCTTGACCACGCATTGAGCTTAGCTTTATTTTACGTGCCTGTACCACTGAGAAGCTGTTAAAATTGTCTATGCAAGCATCTTCTCAGCCAAATAGGCCTGAAATTTTAACCTGCTTAAGAGGCTCTTGAGCATTGTTTTTCCACATGGCAGCTAATAAAACATTCATTTTGAATTAATTAATTCGACAGACATTTATCAATTCCTGTTGTGTGCTGTACACTGTCGGAGACTGGCGATATACCAATGGATAAAATACTCCACCGTCAATAAGCTGTAGTGTGTGTAAAACCAAATGGCTAACTAGATGGCAAGTCAGTCCCCACTACACCACCTCCCATCACTGAGATGGTAGTATCCCGAGACAGAAATCATATTTTATGTATTATACTCCAATTGAGATACAGAACGTGACTACAATAGAATAATACATGAAAAAATGAGGGTATAACAAATGAGGGCATACATACACATGGTAAGATTCAAAATGTGTAAAACAATATATATGAATATAAAAGATAATGGGAAAAATACATACTCATTTTTTTCTGGGTTATGTTTTAAAATAATTATTTTTACTTCAAAAACCATTATGATGAAATATGGTAAAAACAAATTAGAGAACAAAAGTTACCTAAACTACATAATTCCAATACATTCATTGTTATTAACATTAGATGAGCCTCATTTATTTTTGTGTGTATATGACTTTGTGTGTGTATAATGTATATAATAATTAAAATAATTATAATGTAAATCTACCTTTAAAATTAAATATAGTAAGTATAATTATACTCAACTTTAACAGAGAAAATAAGCAATTAGAAGTGACTATTGGACTATAGAAAACAGGTTTTTTTACTCCAAGAAACATATCTCTTAAAATATTTCTCTTAAAAAAAATATATGGCCCTAGCTGGTTTGGCTCAATGGATAGAGCATCAGCCTGTGGAGTGAAGGGTCCTGGGTTCAATTCCAGTCCAGGGCATATGCCTGAGTTGCAGGCTCAATCTCTAGTCGGGAGCACGTAGGAGGCAGCTGATCAATGATTCTCTCTCATCATTCATGTTTCTATCTCTCCCTTCCTCTTTGAAATCAATAAAAATAAATTTTTAAAAATATATGAAAGATCATTAAGAAGCTGTGGTCACGCTATCCAGTTTGGTTCAGTGGATAGAGTGTCGGACTGAAGGGTCCCGGGTTTGATTCTGCTCAAGATCATGCACCTCTGCTGCAGGCTCAATCCCCTCCCCTGGTGGGGCCTGTGTGGGAGGCAACCAGCAGATGTGTCTCCTCTCTCACATTGATGTTTTTCTCTCCCTGTCTCTCTCCCTCCCTTCCATTCTCTCTAAAAATCAATGGAAGAATATCCTCTGGTGAGGATTAACAACAACAACAAAAGCTGTGTTCTTTATTTTTTTTTCTTTCCTACCATGTTTTAATTGTGGATCATGTCATCTGAGTCTCTGTGATAAAAAAAAACAAAAAAAAAAAAAAAAAAACACATTATAATTCACACTCTTATACTTTATTCTCCCCTCTCTACATTCAGGTTTTTTGATAGTTTCACTATTTCACATTGTCACAGTGTGTAACATCTCATTCCAATTTGTAATCAGAAGTTCTAGTTACTTAGTCTTCCTTCTATATTTATGTTCATCACCTGTCTTTTAACTGGACCATCTCTATAGCCAATATACTTTAATTTGAGTCATCACTTCATGGGCTAGATTTTTGTCCAACAAGCACTGGAAAATCTTGATTCCTTTCATTCTTACATACCTGATATAATGAGATGGTTTGTATGTATACCCAGAGGACAACTTGATTGGGTGCTCACTTGCTTTCATGAAGTTGTACTACTGTGACCTTAAGCCTAAGTAGTCTTCTCCCTCCCTAAGATTCCCATCCACAGCTAAACTTTTACACCTATTAATTTTAGAATATATCAAAAGAGAATTTCGTTCTCTGGATTTCGTCTTTAAGGCTTCAGATGTATGTTTGTGTGGGGTGCAGAGGAGGCCATATTTTAGGTCCTGGGAATACAGTAGTAACTGAAATAGACACAGTCCCTTTGCTCAGAAAGCACACATGGTGAAAGAGAAAATGAAAGGGACAAAAGTAGAAAGGTTTGTGAGGAGGGTGATGCATGGCTATGCCCTGAAGCAGGAATCGCGAGACCTGGTGTCCAGCGTTAACTTACTGTGTGTTCATGAGGAACACTTACTCTCTCTGGGCCTTGGTTCATCTCTAAACTGAACATATTAAACTAAGTTATACCTGAGATCCTTCCACTTTCCCCCAAATCTCCTCCCATAACTTACTCACTTACAAATATAATAGTCATCAAATACTAAATATATTTTTAAATTTAAAAGGTCCATCTCTGATCCCTAGTCCCAACTATTTGTGGACTTTGAATTCCAGTTCCTTTCCCTATGGAATAAATAGAACTACAGATAACGCACATGGTTCAACTTGCATGCCTAGGTTGTGGACATTGATGGAGTAGCCGGGTTTTATTGCAATGAAATCTTAAGTTGTATTTTTTCAACACAAATTTAATATTTGTTCTTCATTCCCACAAATAATGCATAGTCTCCCATTTTTTCTGGAAAATTAAAGACCCTCCAGTCCAGCATTCATTTTCCCACTTGGATAAAGAAGTGTATGTAAGAAATACAGTATTTTCTTTTTAACTCAACTACAAAAAAAGAGCACATGAACAGTAGTCCATGTCACTGGGCCTTAACATTGACAAGACCAAAATGAAGACCTAGGCCAACTGTGCCCCTACCTAACTTACCAAAGGGCACCTGCTCCTTCCTGCCAGTGACATGTTTTATGGAGACATTGGTTTTTGCAGAGAAGCTCTGTATCTGTACTTTTGTGTAGAATTGCCCCATTTTAAAACTTTAGCAAGTACTTGCATGAAGATGGTCAAAAGGTATAAACTTTCTATGACAAGTGAATTACCGGGAGTGTACTGTACAACACAATGACTGCAGTTAACAATGCTGTGTGGCGTATTTGTAAGTTGCTAAGAGAGTGGATTCTCATCACAGTGAAAAAAAAAAAAAAAACTGTAACGATGTGAAGTGATGGATGCCAACTAAACTTATTGTGGTAGTCAATTTCTACTATATCAAGACATTATGCTGTATACCTTAACGTTATAGTGTTGCATATCAATTACATCTTAATAAAACAGGAAGAGAAAAATAAAGTAAAATGAAAATTTTTGATAAAAAAAAACCACTAAAATATAAAAATGCCTGTAAATATATGGCCCGCAGACTATAAATCTGTAATTTCTTTTCTAAAATTTCTCCAACTCTGACAAGTAGTGATTTCTTTACTCAGGGTAAAGACAGAGGACGGATGCAATACAGGGTTATTCTGCTATTGGCAGTGCTGAAATTTCTATTCTTACACAGCAATGTACTGTGCAGATGAGCCTCTTGGGTCCTTTGCTGAAGAAATGTGCTGTGTGCAAAGCTCATCTGGATACAGGGGAGGGATTCAAAGATGATTCGTGTGGGTTGTACCCTTCTCAGCAGATTGTGCCTTTTAGCTTTATTATGCAAGTAGAATGCACTTGGATTTCTGATTTTGATAACAGCATAACCCTAGTGGCTTATGGCAAACAAATCACTTGCATATCCCTTGTCTCACAGGATGCTCATATCAACTAAGAATTACAGAAGCTGAGATCAGTATCCCCATTGCATAAATAAGCAAGAGAGCTGGTAAGTTGGAGAGTTGGGACTCAATATCATGTCTTCTGGCTCACAATTCTTTTATTTGTTCTTCTTTTAATATACCATACTGATTTACCCTAATCCAATCAATTGTACATATAGGCAGCTAGAATCAGGCTTACAGTCCACTTCCATGGAGAGAGAAAAGTAAATATGGCAGATGGGACTTCACTTCATATCCTTATTCACTTAATACCTCATACCCAACTCACCAAGTAAATTGGCTATCGATATTGCTGCTATAAATCTAAGATCTATGTTGTCATGTTCAACATCCTTGTGCCATCAGTAGGTCTTTGATGTGGAATTACTGCAACACATTTTGTTTTGTTTTGTTTTGTTTTGTTTTGTTTTAAGAAATCATCTTTCTTAAGAGCCTGGTGCAGTGACAAGGTCCTAGACAACATGACACTCGCTCAAGATATAATTACTCTTGATTGGAAAGTGGTACCAGTTGCTACTTTGATTCAATATGTAATAACATCCCCTGTTACCCTCCTGAACTAAAATACAGGACATTTGGCCTTAGGCAGTGAAGGAAACAATCCTCGAGAGATGGGAAACACACAAGATGAGCTCCACAATGGCCCCTGCTTATTGCCTTGAAGAATTTCTAGGCCATGTCACAAGCCATGCAGACTGAGCTGGGATACTCACCGAAGAATGAAACTTAGTGGAGAACCTGGGCAGACCAGAGTGGCTACAGTTCACAGGTCAGAGAACAAGAAAGGAGAGAGCTGCAGATAGGGAATTTCAGAGATGGGCAGAGGGTCCTCGAGTATTCAGCAGAGTGCTGAGCAACACATGCGTGTGATGAGACCATGGGAGGCCAGGGAAGCACCTCTAAAATTAAAGATGTACACCATAACCCCGAGAGCAATTTTTAACATAACAAAATAAAGAGTTATGGCTTATAAGCTAAGAAAGATTTCATAAAAAATAATTAACCTAAAAGGAGGCAGATAAAGAAAGAATAACCAGTGAGATAAATAAAAAAACAAATAATAAGAAAGTAGATTTAAATCTGGCCATATAAATAATCATATTAAGTATAAATAATTTAGATCCCCAATGAAAAGACAGAGATTGTTAGACTGAATAAAAAATAAAAATCCTATATATTAAAAGCCTAATGTGCTAAGTATCTGGTCATCAGGTGACCTGTAAACTATTCAAACAAAAAGTAATATACCACATGTGTCAAACACAAGGCCCGCGGGCCAAATCCAGCCCGCCAGGCCTTGCAATGTGGCCCGCACCGCGCTGTCATCACTGCACTCCGCTGTCAGTTTATGACATTGTCAGTTTATGACTGTTCAGTAAACCATTCGGCCCACGATTTAGGCTGGATTTTAGATTTTGGCTCCTTCTCTGATTGAGTTCGACACCCCTATAATATACTAATGATATGCTAAGGCCACTCAACCACTCGCTATGACATGCCCTGACCACCAGAGAGCAGTCAACTGATCAACCAGTCGCCATGACAGGCACTGACCACTAGGGGGCAGATACTCTGGTAAGTAAGTTAGCTTACTGCTGTGGTCTGGCTGATCTAAACTGGGTGAGATGGGGCCGGACGTGCCCTGGAGCTTTCCAGAGGTTCCTCCCCAGCCTTAACCGTGCACCAGTGAGATCCCTCAGCCTGGCCTGCACCCTTTCGCAATCCAGGACTCCTCAAGAGATGTCAAGAGCCATTTTTGGCCCAACCATGCAGGCCACTACCCTCCGGAGGGCACCAGATACAGGGCTCACAACTGGTGAGTGCTGCTGTGGAATCTCTCCCGATCAGGGATGACTGGGCACGAGCCCACATCAGGGACAGTGGGGCTGGGATGAGTGGGGACAGTAGGTAGGAGCTGCAGGCAGCATTAGGCTACGGGTTTCGGCCTGATCCCTGCAGGCCACCCCAAGGGACCTCACCCATGCACAAATTTGTGCACTGGGCCTCTAGTTAAAATAAAATAAAATAAAATAAAATAAAATAAAATAAAATAAAATAAAATAAAATAAAATAAAATAAAATAAAATAAAATAAAATAAAATAAAATAAAATAAAATAAAATAAAATAAAATAAAATAAAATAAAATAAAATAAAATATAAAATAAAATAAAATAAAATAAAATAAAATAAAATAAACAAGACCTGACTATACTCTGCCTATAAGAAATATTTTAAAATACAAAGATTTAAGGGGATTAAAAGTGAGGGGGGAAAAAATGAACCCTAGCTGGTTTGGCTGAGTAGACAGAGCATCAGCCAGTGGACTGAAGGGTGCCAGGTTTGATTCTGGTCAAGGGCACCTGCCCAGGTTGTGGGCTCAATCCCCAGCAGGAGATATGCAGGTGGCAGCCAATCAATGATTCTCTCTCATCATTGATGTTTCTATCACTCTCTCCCTCTCCTTTCCTCTCTGAAATCCATAAAAATATTTTTTAAGTGAAAGAATGAATAATCATGCTAAAATGAATCGAAAGAAATCTGGAGTTACCATTATCTGGTAATTACTATCATACATAATATATTCTAGGACAAAGAATATTACCAGAGATAAAAACAAAAGTCACTTCAAGATGATTAGATTTTGAATGGGTAGATTCTTTAAGAGAACATAACAATCCTGTCTGTGTACTTTATAGCAGAGCTTCAAAGTGCACAAAGCAAAAACTGATAGAACTTCACGGAGAAATAGGTAAATGCACAGTTATAGTCAGAGATCTCAGTACCCTTATTGAAATGACACAATAATTCATGGAACAAGTAGGCTAAAATCCTGTAAGGATATAGAAGACTTGAACAAAACTGTCAACCAATGTGACCTAATTGACATTTATAGAACATCCCACCCCAAACAGCAGAACACGGTCTATTCAGATGGGCATGAAACATTTTTCAAGACAGAACATATTCTGGGCCATAAAAAAGTCACAGTAAATTTTAAAGGATTCAAGTCATATAATTAAATCAAATTATAAACCAATAATAAAAGTATATCTGAAAAATACCAGTGGTCTGGGAAATAATATGCTTCTAACTAACTCATTGGTCAAAGGAAAAATCAAAATGGAAATTGGGTGTTACATATGTAAAGTTGCCATGAATATATGACCAGGATAAGGTTAAAAGCATCAAAATGTATAGAATGCCCCTAAAGCAATACTTAGAGGGAAATGGATAGCATTTAATACCTATTAAATAGAAAAAGAGAACATCAATGATCTATTCCATTAGATAAGAAATAACAAAATAGAAAACAAGAAGAAGAAAAAAAACAGAGAAAATTGATAAAACCAAAAGCTGCTCCTTTTAAAAAGATCAATAAAACTGATAAACTTCTAGAGAAAACTCACAAATTACAAAAATTATGAGAGAAGTGAAATCATTATAGATTTATTTTACAGATATTAAAAAGAAAAGCAGGGAATGCTGTAACACCGTTGTGCCAATAAATTTGATCATTTGGATGAAAGAGGCAAACTATAAAAGTTTATCCAAGAAGAAATAAATGGCCTACATTGTCATATATCTATTAAACAAATTGAATTTATAATTAAAACCTTGCACACACACACACACACAAACAACCTCCAGCACAGATGATTTCACTGGCAAATTCTACCAAACATTAAAAAATAATGCCCATTTTATACAAACTCCTTCAGAAAACTGAAGAAGAGGGAATACTGTTCATTTTCTGTCAGCATTATCTAATACCGAAACCAGATAAAGACATAGCAGGAAAGAAAAAAACCAACATTCCTTCTTAAGAATATGAATGCCAAACTTCTTAAGTCATTCTTAGCAAATGTAATCCAGTAATATATAAAAAGGATAACACATTATGAAATGTCCCAGAAATACAATCAAACATTTACATAAAGACTTGTACACAGCTCTTCCCTGTTTGGCTCAGTAAATATAGCATCAGCCCATGGACTGAGGAGTCTCGGGTTCAATTCCAGTCAAGGGCATGGACCTTGGTTGTAGGTTTGATCCCTGGCCCCAGGTGGGGGTGCATGCATGTCTCTCTCACATCAATATTTCTCTCTCTATGTCTCTCCCCTTACTTTCCACTCTCTCTAAAAATCAACAGAAAATATCCTCAGGGGAGAACTAACAACAGCAATAAAAGACTTGTGCACAATTATTCATGGCAGTTTTATGTGTGACAGCTAAACACTGAAATAATCCAAATGTCCACCAACAGGTGACTGAATAAACAAATTCCGTATAAGGGAATACTACACAGCAATACAAAAGAATAAATTATTGATGCATACACCAGCATGGATGAATCTTAAAACAATTATGCTAAAAGAAGCCAGGCTCAAAAATAAGAACACACTTTATAACTATATTTACATAAAACTCTAGAAAATGCAAACTACTCCATAGTGACAGAAAGCACCCAAAGTGTGTGCCTGGGGTTGGGGAGAGAGCATAAGAATGGGGGGAACAGCAAGAAGAGATTTAAAAAGGGCATGAGGAACCTTTTTGAGTGGCAGATAGATTCACTATTTTGACGGAGGTGATGGTTTTACAGATATGTATATGTGCGCCAAAAAGTATCAAACTGTATACTTTAAATATTTGCAGTTACATCTCAATGAAGAGATTGTAAACAATAGATCCATTTATGACCACACTCCAGTAAGGGCCCATCTTAAACGAGATAAACTCTACATACTGGGATTATTAAACACACACACACACATACTCAACATGGAAGACCAGGTTGGTTTGATCATTGGTTGTTGCCAGCTCCCCTTGGTAATATCAAGGGTTCCTAAAGTAAGTTCTGAATAACACTAAACACTAAGTCTACAAGGGTAAGTGTTAAAAAAAAAAATAATAATAATATAAAAATAAAAAAATAAAAACGGGGGGGGGGGGTAGAGGGGGGAGTGGTTCTGATCAAAAGGATGGGAAAGTCTAAACTCAATCTGTATTCTTTATTACAGGCCTTTGCCAGCCTTTCCCAGTGTATTTCCCTAGACCTTTTCCCAGGAGCAGTGCCCCATCTCGCATTTGAGGGCATCCTTTGAGAGCATTACCAGACTCCCCCCTGTCCTCTGGCTCCTGGCTGGATGAAAGGAGATCAAAGGTAGATATCACATAAGGGGTGATCACATGCATATAGAATGCTCACAATCGTTCAAGCAAAACATGAGAATTCTGGAGCCAAAAATAAAGTGCTTTTGCCATTTCCATTGCTTCATTGTTTCAGGACACTACATGAAAGATTTCTTCTCAGCATGATGACACTCCTCTTCAGGAACACAGATAATCAATCAGTAGTTGGCTCTGCTCAAAACAGAGTGACAGACTCAGCAGAGGAACAAAGAATGCCCATCGGGAGAGAGCGAAAGGAGGGGCTTGGGAACCATCTCTGTTAAGAGAGGTGACCCCCACCACCAACAGCTCCATCTCCACGGGCCCCATTTATCACCATAACCTCCCACATCAAACAGGGAGTTCACAGTCTGGGTACCTCCATCCATCTTTCAGTTGACAAATGGCATCATAAATCTTCCTTTCACCTCTCCAAAGGCCACCACTGAGCTAGAAGACCTCCCCCAGGCTCTCTCCGCCTCCTGCCTCTTCGACCTGGGTGCCATTCTTCTTGAGGAGTTCAACAAAACCAAGCTGTTCCACCCGCAGCCAAAGAGCCTGACCTTCTCCCAGAAGAGCTGGGGCCTCAGACCCAGGAGACAAACCGGCTGGGAAGACTGCACAATGCTGAAGGCGGGGGGGGGGGGGGGGGGGGCACAGGAGAAATCACATGAATATTCAAGCAGGTTCAGGGAGACTGAGTCACCCCAAAGGGAAGTGTGAGGGCTCCCTCCCGCTACATAATGAGCTAAGAGAACCAGCCAGATAGCACCGAGCCCTTTAGATTTCCAGTGTTAACTGGACAGACCTTCAGTGCTCAGAGGCTGCTCAGGTTCAGGAATGACTAGTGGGACATCCTCCACCCCAGTTCCTTCTCCCTGGGCCTCCCTGAAGATGAGGGTGTGAACAGCCCTGGGCACAGCATCTTGGCTCATCCCCCTGAGGGTGTCAATAGAAAGTTTCGTGCACAGAGATGAGACTCCCCACAAAAGCACATCCAGGATAACCGGTAAAAACCAGGGCTAGGACCTAACCCCTAACTCTGCATTCATCATGCATTCCCCTAGAATCCATATGACTAGAGGCTTCTACCCTTAAGGCCAGGGGACTTCTGCATTGCTAGGTAAAAACTCCAGAGATGTGTGCGAACTTCTCAGAAGAGGTTCCACAGTTTATAGTATCAACTCAGGGGAGTTCATAAAAAATTACACATCACTGCCTGCAACTAGGACTGATTCCGTTCACAGAGCAGAATGAATGGCAGGGGAAAAGTTGGACTGAAATAGCAGGTGCGAGTATTGGAGACAGAAAGAGAAACAAATGCACTCAAGTGTTTGGGGCGGGGCATTGGCGGGCCGCCCTGAGGGAACTGAGAGGGGATGTTGGGTTACCTGCCCATCTCCTCTTTAGCTCGCTATCCTGAATCTAGTCTTCCATCCTTTCTTCATTCATGCCGGTGCCATAGCCCATGCCCCCAGGCCTCGCGGTCTTTTGAAAACCAGTTCATGCTAAAGTATTAATGGCTCCCTGAGGTTTTTCTTCACCTGAGTCCTCCTTGCCTTAAATAAGTGAGTAATGATGGACTGCAGGCACCACTGCAGTCTGGCTCACGAGCCATCGGGCAGCAGAGGAAGCTTTCCAGGGATGCTCAAAGACAGAGTTAATGTCTGAAGTCAGAGCAGAGTGAAAATAATGCCTGACCGAAATTATCTTTGAAAAGCCCACATATCTCTCATGATTAAAATATAGTAAACATGACGTTGCCAACCTTTTGTTGGCATGACTTTGTCAACCTGTCAGTAGCCGTGCTCTACACAAGTATTCGAATCTTCAAACGCTGCGCACCCAGTGTGGCAAGATGTTCACATCGAGAGAAGCCATGATATCCAGAGCAGCTGAACCCATGTCTTACCCCATCTCCCGTCTCTGGAGCATTCCATCCTGAAGGGAACGGCAGGCAGGGCTGCCTTTATCAGACCTTTACCATTAAAATTGTCATTGTGTCTTGCATGCTTCCTTTGTTCTTGTTGCTATTAATTCTGATTTTGTTTTGTTTAGGCAAGTTCCTGCGACAGTATGATGGGTCTCTAATGCAATTCCACATCCATAGTGTGGGTTGCAGGTTTCTGTTTCCATAATGACTATAGGACCAATGACCCACCTACTTTTAAAATTCACCTTCAGGCCTGGCCTGGTGGCTCACCTGGTTGCAGTATCAGCCTGTGCACCAAAAGATTGCAGGTTCAATCCCCAGTCAAGCCACTTACCAGAGATAACTGATCCATTTTCTCCTCTCTCTCATATCTCTAATCTCTCTATCTCTATCATCTCTCTTCCTAAAAAAAATCAATAAAAACATATCCTTGGGTGAGGATTTTTTTTTTTAAGCCACCTTCATAAGGGGTCTCCTATGGGTCCTTAGAGGAGAGAGATTTCAGTTCTCTTTTCCTCTCTACATTCTTGGAGATGAGAATGAGTAATGAAGTCACTGAATCTGCACTCACCTGGACGAGGGGAACCTAAGGAAGAGAAAGGGCATTGGCCTTGTTAGGAAACCTGACTTAGCATCCCTGTCTGCCAGTAGCTCACGCAGAACTCAGGGGAACCTTGCCCTCTATCTCTCAGCATCTTCAGCTACACAGGAGATCAATGCTGAGGAACCCTCCATTTCTTCGCAGTGCTGCTGGCCCGGCTCTGCCACTGGCTGGAAACCTTGGCAGCAGCGTCCCCTACCTGGGCTCAAATTCTGGCTCTCCCATCTCTAGCCATGTGACCCTGGACCCTACTTAACCTCTTGATGACTCAAATTCCCCACCTGACTGCACAGAACTCCATGAGCTAGTCCCCCCGAAGAATACAAACAGCACAAGCACATAGTGAGTGATAAATAACAGCAGCCAGTTTGACAAGAAAGTAGGGGGTTCGGCCAGCTGGCCCTTAAGTCTGCTTCAGTTCCACTCTTCCCTAGGTTGGCTGCCCATGTTCTGGCCAATCATGTTTGTCGACTGCTGATAAGCATCCAGGGTCATTGAGCTGACTGCACCAGGGGCAGCATGGAAATATTTGCCCTGGTCTAGAAAATCCTCCTGCAATCCAGTAGCTTAGGATGACCATATCCATCCTAACTGGAGGCTGGGCTTCTTTCTAATCACTGCCCATCACCAGGTGGGATGTGGGCAACTCATCCTGGCTCTGTGGGCTACTGGTCCAGACCTCCCTGAAATGCCTCTGAGGGGCACAGGTGAGTCCCAAGCTGGGGAGACAGGAATTCCCCTGAGCCCAGGCCTCCCGGTAAGTCAGGCCACAGCTCTCCACGGGGAGCGGGGCCTGGGATTTGCTGTGACTGTGCTATTACAGCAAATCTCTGTTTGCGATGAGCTTTGCTTGATCCTCGTGTCAACCCCGCGAGGGAAGCAGAGCAGCAGGCGGCCCCCTCACACTCGGCCCCGGGATGTGACACAATTCACAGGTCACGGAGCACATTAGTGTAGCGGCAAGAAGGCAAACCCCATCCTCCCAGCTGCAAATCTAATTCTTGGGCACTTATTTCATTGTCCCAGCCACTGAACAGAAAGGATCCTTGCCCCCCCTCCCTCACCCTTCAGTCCAAAATACCTCAGCGTCTCTATGGTGACTGGAAATTGCTCTAATAATAACCCAAGTCATAGAGGTCACCCACTCCGGACATCTTAGCTCTTACCTGACCTCTGACCTCTGCCTCATTCTGAATCATGCCAGACCTCTGGGAATGAAGCTCAGACACCCGCCACCCACCTCCTACCCCATAAAAGAAAGTGGGTTGAATGTTTGCCCTTGCTGACCAGGCGCCCAGCTCCTGGAAGGTCCCCCACCCTCTCTGATCTGCCTCCCCCGCCCCCGGGCTGAGAGCCCGGAGGACCGTGGGAGCTGCCTCTGCATTGCGGAGTCCTCTCGCCTTCTCCCAATCCAGGCATCGCGCTGAGAGCAGCGCCCAGGACTCTCTAATTCATGGACCCAGTGCTGCAGGGCTGCCAGGCAAGGCTGGGGCTGGCGGATGGAAGCTGAGGGGCCTCGGCTCTCCACTCAGCCTCAACCCCAGCCCAGCAACCTCCATCTGACGCACCCCTGCGGCCACCCAACCCACGCCTGTCCCCCCTCTCCCCGCCCCAGCCCCCCTCGGCTGCCAGGGCATGGAGATGGGGTTGGGGGGGCTCCTCTGCCCTCACAGAGATGGACTGAGCGGAAACTGCAATGAGGCTGGATTGGAAACGTCTCTGTGCTGCAGGAAACCCACATTCGCCGAGAGAAATTGATTTGATGCCGAAAAGATGCGCATCCCATGAAGCCAGTGCCCAGTTAACACTGCGCAGGGCAGGTGTGACATCAGCCACCTCCGCCTCCGCCTCCGCCTCCGCCTTCTCCGCAATCCATCATGCCTCTCCTCCCACCGCTGTCTTCACGTCGCCCTCCTCTCCCTTTCTCAAAGCCCGCCTCCGCCAAAGGTAGCTCATGTCTGTCCTCTCCGACAGACTGAGAACAGCAGTTCCCGTGCTTTCGCCACTAAGAATTTTGCTACTAAGAATTTTTCATGTCTAGTCCCCTTTCTCGGGTGGATGGAGGGCGGTCCTTCTCTGGGGCCATGGGATGAGTTATGGATGAATAAAACTGGAGAAGGAAGCAGGGAGTCCTGGGTAACCTTGAGCAAGAGACTTCACTCCTCTGAGCCTCCAGTCGTGACCAGTGGGCATGACAAAATCTGACAGAGCTCTCTCAGGGGTGTTTAATCACAGGAGAATTTGTTGACAAAATGCAGTAATTAGAAAGCTGGGCTTGGAGTCACTCCTACCTGAGTTAAATCCTAGCTCTAGCTGTGTGGCCTAAAGCAAGTTACCTCCTCCCTCTGAGGCTCAGCTTGTCTGCTGATAACACAGGGTAGTTAAATGTTAAGTATTCCATGGGGTTGAGAAAACTAAAAAAGACAATGGAGCCTACATAATGTAGTGGATAAAGCAGGCCCTCTGTAGTCAGATTATATGGGTGTAGTAGACCCAGCTCTACTATTTAATAGCTGTATGACCTTGGAAAAGTCACTTAACTTCTCTGTGCCTCTGTGTTATTAGAGGATAATAACAGTACCCAAAACGATCACTAGTTATGAGGATTGAGTGATTTAATAAATATGTAAAATATTTACAACAGCATCTGGCACTAGCATATAATAAGCGTTGATAAGCATTGGACATTATTTGTGTTGGCTATTTAATCAAAGCCCTTGGTACCAGTCCTGACAGAACAAGTACTAAATAAATGATGGCCATTACTATAATGTCATTATTGTAATATAATAGTGTCATCCTTGTTATCTTTATAATGGTGTCTGCTCCTGATACTCCACCATGTGAGGATGACTTGGGCCCTTAAAAATCAAAGTGACAGGGTGGGCATGGCGGCATTCTTAGGATTTTCGGTGACTTGCAAGGCAGTGCTGAAGTGTGCAGGGTGCTGCAGGTAGTGGAAGGAAGGGGTTGGAAGAGAGAGCAAGAGAAGCAGCTTTGCTGTCAGACAGGGATTCCGCAGCTGGTTGGCCCTCTGCTTGAGTCTACTTAGCAGCAAGACAAAGCCTGCCAAGTTGCTGACCAAAAACTCATTTCTACATAAGGACAGGAAATGCCTGTCCATGTCACAGAGAATTTTGTGGATTCTCCCTCCAATCTCCCTACTTACACACGACGCAATTGAGGACCTGAGAGGGAAAGGCTTTTGCGGGAGCTCACACACCTGATGAGTGGCAGTCAGGACTAGAGCCAGGATTTCTGAACCCAAGTCCAAGATCACATCCTCAAGGGCAAGTGCTTAGAAATGGAAATTATGGGCCAGGAAGTGACCCCCGTGTCTTTAAACAGGTCCTGTGAGAGGGAAATGCATAGAAAGTGGAGTCTGGAATAAGCAGGTGTGCTCTCCCCCCACCCCACCCCACCCCACCCCAAATCAAGGTAAGAGAGGCTTATCTGCCCTTCACCCTCCCTGCTGTCTTTCCTCAGCTGCCGTGCCCGAGTGCTTTGCAGACATGCCCTAAAGACTGTCTGGCCCACTGGATTCTACAATGCCCCCATGCCATGCTTCCCTGAGGGGCTCCAGATGCACATGCCATTGGTATCCTTGCTGCAGGGCCCCCCGGAAAGCGAGGGAGCTTCAGACACAGCCAAGAGGGAAGGAAGAGGTTATTCTTTGGCTATCTAAAGATGATCTAGCCCCATGTTTATGGTGAATGCCTTGGCTTCTTCCTATTGGCCAGATGGTCTTGGAGTTAATATGTTTCTAGCCAATAAAATACAAAAAGGAAGCAGCTACAACTGCTGCTGCTGCTGCTGCTGGCCCTCATACGGGCTTTTTTGCAGATGATGTTGAGGAAAGCAGCCTAAAATATTCTGCAGAGATGACAGTCAAAATGCCCATCTTAGATCCCTAGGCAACACTGCCCAGATTTTCTACAAACCCTATCTGTAAACCAAGTCACTCACGCTCACTTCAGCCACACTATGAATTCCAAAGAGAAATGTGGAAAGTCCTCTCTGGTCCTTATGTTATGAATGCAGATGAAGCCCAGCCAGTTGTGGCTCAGTTATTGAACATCAACCTATGAACTAAGAGGTTACGGGTTTGATTCCTGGTCAGGGTACAGCGGGCTCGATCCCCAGTAGAGGGAATGCAGGAGGCAGATGATATCTCTCTCTCTCTCTCTTCTCTCTCTCTCTCTCTCTCTCTCTCTCTCTCTCTCTCTCTCTCTCTCTCTCTCTCTATTTCCCACTCCCTCTCCCTCTCCCTTCTTCTCTCCCTAAAATTAATAAAAACATATTTTAAAAACGAATGCAGATAAACTCTAATCACTGAACAAGCAGTGGCCAAGCATCACTATGCACAGGACTCCATGAGGGTTACAAAGACAGATAAAATGTAGTTCCTTCTTTCAAGGAGCTGAGAGTTTGGTAGGAGAGACACAATATGTACTTAATAAAAATCTAACAACTCTAAGATGCATCTGCTTACAAGCCCTGATGCAGCCTTTGTCAACTCCCCACTAAAATATCCAGGAGACAGAGGAAACACATAGAAATTCATAATGAAAAACAAAAAGAGCTCCTGCTGGTTTGGCTCAGGGGATGGAGTGTCAGCCTGCAGACCAAGGTGTCCTGGGTTTGATTCCGGTCAAGGGCATGTACTATGGTTGTAGGGTCCTCCCCGGCTCAGGGCCCTGGTCAGGACAAGTGCAGAAGGCAATCAATCGATGTGCTTCTTTTACATCAATGTCTATCTCTCTTTCCCTCTCTCTTCCATTCTCCCTAAAAATCAATAGAAAAAGATCCTTGGGTGAAGATTAAGGAGAGAGGGGGGGGAGGAGAGAAAGAGAGAATCCAGTCCAAATGTTTTCCAATGGTGAGGCAGCTGATGCTGCTAGAGCAAGCATGTCAAGCTCAAAGGCTAACATGGGCCAAATAAACAAGGCATGCAGCCCACAGGTTGTGAGTTTGACGTGCTTGTGCTAGAGAAATGTCTACCAAAGCCTTGCCTCAAGATAGCCAGGCTGCATCTCAGGCTACCCTGCGAAGGTCCCTCCATTGTCTTCCCTGTTCGGGACTCAGGCCAACCACCAAACAGCTGTCCCACTATCACACGGACGCTGCCCTGGGAGGAGCTGGAGCACGGTGCCTAGAATATGGTGCTTGGTACTTGGTCAGTCACCAAATCTCTGCTAAATGGCCAACACCCCTCTGGTTCACCCCATGCTCCACTGCTGCTCCTAATGCCCTCCCTCTCCATACTTGGTGAGACAGCCGCACTGTGGGCAGGGAGCAGGGAGAGCTGGCCATGGTCAACTGTGCCCTGGAGTGTGTCCTTCTTATATGGAAAGTCATTCAATATGAAAAGAACAAAAGCATTGCTGGTAGCAATACAGGGGCGGGCAAAAGTCAGTTTACAGTTGTAATACAAATAAATAATGCAAGAATTAATAAATAATACAAGAATAAACTGTTCTATGTACTCACAGTTGTAAACTGACTTTTGCCCACTCCAGAAGTGCTAAATATTGAATTTTATGTGTGTTCTGTTGCTTCAGAGTGTGAGAAAGAAAGGTGGGGAGACTAGGATAGATGCCTTCTTAGCAGAACAGAGTGTCATGGGGCAGAGTTGCTCAGTGTTGGCCCTATTAACCGTGGAGCCACATCCTCCTCTTTGTTTGGAGTATCGCATGAAGTAGGGTATTCAGCAGCATTCCTGGCTTCTCTCCACCAGATACCAGTGTCATACACACCCATCCCCACTCTGTACCAACTAAAAATGTCCCCAGGCATTCTTCAATGTCCCTTGGAGGACAAAACCACCCTCACTTGAGGTTTGTGAAAGATGAAGGTTTATGAAACTAGAAACCGTAGGGGCAGCTACTCAGGTCGGATAGCCCTCTGGTTGTGATGTTCACCCATCCTCACACAGATCCACCTGGATGAGAGCCAGGGAAGGCCACGCCCTCAGATATTGACAAACTAAAGGTCCTGAGATACTTAGAAGGATAACTGGTGGGGGGGAAAAAAAAAGTTACAGGCTTTAGGAGGGGGGAATACAATGCAGAACAAAGGAAAAGGAAAGTTTTCCTAAAGACCTCAGAAATAATCTACTGCAAGATACAGAAGAAAATTTCAAAAAATTTGGTGTCTTTTTTTCGATTTTCAACAGAGATCTGGCATCCATGAAACAGCATCAGGAACCCACGAGGCCGCCTGGCCGGAGAGGACAGATAGCGGTGCAATATGACCTGATAAGATAAAGGGTAGAGCGAAATAGAAATGGATGAGACTTTTTAAAAGATTTAACAGAAACTAAAAATATCATCACAGAATCAACATACACAGGAGAGGCAGCAAAAGAGCGGACTTGATAAAGCAGGAAATCACGACAGTAATGCGAGGCGCTCTCCCGACAGCACAGGGGAAGGGAAAGATAAAAACCACGAGGAAATTAGAAGACAGAAACAGAAAGGCTACTGTGTGGACAGCATTTCTGAACACAAGATTAGAACAAAAGAAATCGAGGCAATAATCAAAGATAAAGTAGAAATTAAATGCGCTCAGATGGAACAGACTCCTGAATACGGAGCTTGAAAAGGTCCATCGGTTTCCAGATCAATTCAATTAAAAGCCACCCTCACATTAAAAAAAAAAAACAAAAAAAAAAAACAGCATGATCATTTTAGAAACTATATGAATATAGGGTTAAATGTTACATACATGCAGTGATTTTTTTAATAAAACTTCTTTAAAGGAACAAGCATCAGACAGTTTTCATATTTCTACTCTGAATGAATTATAATCCTCAGCCAATTTGTATTTGAGAGGCAACAGCTCAGAAAACCATGCTAGCCACCTTCCCTTCCTTTAAAAAAATAGGAAGACCTCCCTCAGAAATGAAGGGTTAATGGTTTTAAAAGATTGACATTAAACACTGAAAGGTAACAAGACATGAATCTCAATAATATAATTCTAGGTAAATAATGTGAGAAGTATTGTTGTATGGTGTCATATGGGCACTAGACTTATGGGGTGGTCACTCCATAAGGTATATCAATGTCTAATCACTATGTTGTATACCTGAAATGAGTATAATATTATATGCCAACTGCAACCAAAAAGAAAATAATTACTGAAATAGAGTATGAAAGTACTAATTTAGCATAAATAATCTAGGCCTAAAGCCCAAGATCACATTAATAGAGAGTAAGATGTGCATGAAGGGGGTCAGAAGTTTACTGAAAGTATCCAGTTTGGCTCAGTGGATAGAGTGTCAGCGCTTTGAAAAGGCAGATTCTGCCCGCAGCGTAGCTCTGGGGTTGAGCATCGACCTATGAACCAGGGGGTCACGGTTCGATTCCCAGTCAGGGCATTTGCCCAGTTTGTGGGCTCAACCTCCAGTTAAGGTGTGCAGACGGCAACCAATCAATGATCCTCTCTCATCATTGATGTTTCTCGCTCTCCCCCTCCTTTCCTCTCTGAAATCAATAAAAATAAAAATAAAAATGTTTTTTTAAAGGCAGACTCTGACCCAGAGGCCTGGGGTGGTGCCCACCCTGCTGGTCCACCAAGATCCTAAGTACTTAGCAGGCAGTTGGCCAAGACCCAAGGGAGAGCAGGGGATGGCCAAATGGCCCCTGCAGATCTGAAGGCAGCCTGGGCAGGTGTGGTCAGTGCAAGGGGTTTATGGTCAGTACAGTGTGGGTTCAGGGCTGCACGTGTACTGAGATGAAGGTGGTTCATGTGCACACGTCCATACCCGCTTCCATTTGAGTGTGTGTGTTCCTTGGAGCAGTGTGCATGTGTGCATGGGTGCACGCCTCAACAAATGCTTGAGACTAGAACAAGACTGACGGGCACTAAGAATAGTTTTGGGAGTTACAGCAACATAATCCGGATTTAGAAGAAAATACATTATTTGATCTGTCACTCTGATGTTAGCAGGTCACTTACACTCTACCCGACTCCTGCCCTGATATTCCAGTGCCACTGACAAAGGAGGAGGAGATGCTCCGAGCAGGGCTTCAGCTTCTTGGAAAGGGATGAGGGCAAAGTGCTCACAAAAGGCTTGTCTCTCCACAAGGCTGGGTTCAAAGGTCTCCCTCTACTCTGTGGGCATCCCAAATGGCACGGAATGGCAGGTGTCCACTCCTGGAGAGCAGAGGTCTAGGACTGCCTCGGGGTTCCAGGACAGAGTGACCATCCCCCTGCCCAGATCTGTCACCCTCACCACCTGCTACAATGCCTGAACCCGCACTACTGGGATGTGGGCTTTTGTCATCTAAAGATTTCCAGCCTGCAGGGTCCTCAGCGCCTGAATGGGATAATGCTGGAAGCTTCACGACTGCTGACATTGTGTCACGTAATTCTTTAAGGAGTTTGAAGCCCGTAAGCGAAAAACAGGCCCTTCTGGAAGGAGACCCTGGAGATGAGCCACTGTTTTTGTAAAACCGCCCAAAGAGCAAATGCGGTTTTTGGCTTTTTATACTAAAGGATAGAGGGTACAATTAAAAGAGATGACAATCCCAAAGCATTACATGCACTCAGACCCCATAGAGCAGTCAGAGTAAACTTAAAAGGCAAGTCTTTGTCATGTTTCCCAACCACTTGGAGCCCCCTCATGGCCGGGCATTGCTCTTGGGAGACCCAAGTCCCTTAAATGACCTGTGAGGCCTACACCACGCAGCCCTGACCCTCCCTCTGCACTCTCCCTCAGCACAGGAAAAAGGAAAGATCTAGAATGAGCAGCTTAAATCTCTTCCAGCCCCAAACTAGTCCCTCTATCTGCTATGAAGTGAAAAAATAAGGAAATGTTTAAAAGATGCTTGTATGTCTGCAAAGATGCCTTTCCTGAGAAAGACCTTCCTTTAATCGTGTTCTCCCTTCTTTAATGAAGTGGTGGTGGCAGCAGATGGTACTTGGTTTGGGGTATTGTTTTAATATTCTTACAAGCAGAATGAAAGTTGACAGCAAAGTTGAAAAGCTTATATTAGAGTATACCAATTTGGGGCAAGTTTTAGAAATCTATGAAATCTGGAAACTACAGACTTCTTTTTTTTATTTTATTTTATTTTATTTTTTTTTACACCTGAGGGACCAGAAGACCCTGAAAAAAAGTAAAGTGTGTCCATGTTCTCATAGCTGATTACAAACCAAATCCAAAGCGTGAACATACCTGAAACTATCCCCACTCAACACAGAAGTTGCTGTGTGATCTTGAGCAAGTGGCTTAACTTTAGGCCTAGATTTCTCCATCTGGAAAATGGGCACAATAATCCCTGCCCTGACTTCCTCACCAGTAGCGAAGGTCAACATATGTGAAAATGTGTTGAATATAAGCGGTCGTTATAATCAGCCCTGTGCCAACAGCTATGAACTCCTGTGCCTGCAGGGCAGGGGCAATGGAAACAAGGAAGCAGGCCAGGTGTGAGTGAACAGCTGGCAGCTAACCCTCAGTCTCAGTGCAGAGAATACATTGAGGCTTGGTGGGGAGTGGGGCAAATTAGCAAGTCTGGCATCTGAAGGGAGGAGAGTGGCTACCCTAGGCAATCTTTGCCAATTCGGTCATGTGAGCCTGGAGACACTGGGACTTAACCGTTTTATTTGCTATCTTTCTATTTTTAAATGTTGACCACAAACTTGAAGTTGAAAATTTTTGAGAGACAAGCAAAAGAATGCTGCATGTGGGCTGCCTCTGTGTGAACCTCCCTTTCCCAGCAGCCCATGGGCAGGTCAGCGCTGCGGTGACCTTTATTGACTGATGACAAGAACACGGTTCAGACCAGTCTGAACAATGAAAAGGAGCAATAAAGAGCAGTCCCTGGGGATCTGCACATGTCTGAGTTGGGCAAAGGGTAGCGATGGTTGACAAAGTGTTTCATGACTTAGGATGGCTCTCCTCTGCACTGAGCAGCGTGAACCTGTTCTCTGAACTCTAACCAGTGGGAAGCACAATCTCCTCATCCTGAAAATGGGACCACTCACACATCGGGCCTACGTGAATAGGCTATTGTACACAATGAGAAAAGAACAAAGGTGGCCAATACATGGCAAGTGTATGTCCCTAATAGTGAGGAGGAGAAGGATGGTCTCTAACAGGTACCAGGCACTGTTGTATATTAGGTAGATTCATTCATTTTATCCTCCCAATCCAAAGAACTAGATACTATTGTCACTAGCATTTTATAAATATGAAAACTAATGCACAGAAAGGCTATAAGCAACTGCCCAATGCTGCTCGGATCAAAGGGGATGGGACTGAGGGCCAAGTGCATGCAGCCTTCCTTCCTACAGAGCCTCAGAACCCATGTCCGTAGCCGGTTCCAAGAAGCCCCTACAATCGGGTCAAGTTGGCAAGCAGATTGAAATCCATTTCCCCAACTTCATCCTAATTCAATGCCTGGCACAAAAGAGGCCGATCCCATTAACTTTATTAAATATTAGCTCCCTTCCTCCAGTTTCACAATTTGTTATGAAGATCAAATCATAGGATGGGCCTGAGGCAGGACAACTGAACGTTGGAACTATTGACATTTTGGGTCAGAACATTCTTTGCTGCAGGAGCAGTTCTGAGCATTTTAGGATATTTAGCAGCATCCCTGTCTCAAACCACAAGATGCCAATAGCTCATGGGTGCGCGTGCACGCGCGCGCGCGCGCGCACACACACACACACACACACACACACACACACACACTCTATCTCAGTTGTGACAATCAAAAACGTCTTTGGACATTGCCAAATGTCCGGGGGGGAGAGAATCAATCTGCCCTGGCTGAGATCCACTGGTTTAAGGTCTGATTAGCCAAAGTCCTACTCCTGGACCCACCGTGATTGTTCCTACTCGACTTCTCACAGCTGCCAAGCCCCACCCTGTACGGGAGGCACCTCCGCCCCTGACTCTGCACTCAGAGGCACCTCTCCCCAGGAACTACCTCCCTGCTGTCCTGAAACAGATCCCCAAACCCTTTCCATTTTAAAGGCTTCACTGTTAATTCCATAGGAAATGGGTGAGGTCAGGGGCAATGATCCAGGCAGAAATGGGGAAATGACTTCAGTTTTGGAGTTCTCCTAACAGTAGGCATTTGCTGCCTGCCGCAGAGGCTGCTGGGAAGACTCGCACATGGAAGACACTGGGTAAATAACAACTATGAAGAGTAACAACCGTATTCTCCCTTCATGCAGCGATGTTGTAGTAGCTTCACATGTATTTTCCTGCCCCTAATACTTAACAAGGAAGATACTGCTGTCACGTGGGCAGTTATATTATAGATGGAAGCACTGGGCTTCGGTGAAGTTAGAAACTTGCCAAGTGCAGGCTGGACGGTGGAGGGATGGCTTTGACACATCCTTGGACCAGGGAGAAGAGAGTCACACCCAGGAGCGTGCCATTTCCTTGGGGGCCCAGAACCCATACCTCAGCCTCCTCCCTGAGACCCACGTTCCTCATCTACAGGAGAGGGGCTGGACGAGGATCCATCCGACTCCTGAACTCCATGACCTGCATCTACCGTGTTTCCCCGAAAATAAGACATCCTTTGAAAATAAGACCTAGCGCATGGAAAGATAAGACATCCCCTGAAAATAAGACCTAGTGCAACTTTGGGAGAAAAAATTAATATAAGACACTGTCTGATTTTCGGGGAAACAGGGTATTATCCCTTCCCAAATGTTCCTTCAGGACAAGTGATGGTTTAAAATATTTTTTAACATGTTATTTAAGAAAAAAAAAAGAGTCCTAGCTGGTTTGGCTCAGTGGATGGAGTATCAACCTGTGGACTGAAGGATGCCAGGTTCGATTCCAGTCAAGGGTACATTCCTGGGTTGCCAGCTCAACCTCCAGTAGGGGGCGTGCAGGAGGTAGTCAATCAATGCTCTCTCATCATTGATGTTTCTATCTCTCTCTCCCTCTCCCTTCCTCTCTAAAATCAATAAAAATATATTTAAAATAAAATAATTTTAAAAAGAAGGAAAAGAGAAGATTAATTCTCAAACTGAGTGCTTCCTAAAACTCTATTTTCTCACTAAACACAGGCTTGGTGTTGTTTAAATTGTGTTGCTGGAATGAGTGGGGGAGGGGAGCAGTAATGAACTTCATCAGTTGAGGAAAAAGATCTAAATTAATGAGGAAGAAACGCTAAAAACAACCACATCAGGCCAGCTTTCTCTAGAATTATATTATTAACAAAATGCAATGAAACAGCAATCAGTCAAAGTGGAGAACAATGGAGGAGAAAAGGCAGCACCCGTTTACTCCTCGGAGCTCAGAAATGTGGTGGGAAGGGACCCCTGGGGAGCACCAGCCAGTGTGCGGGGCTTTGCATATATTATCTCATTTAATCCTCGAGATCTGGACAGATAAACACGATGGCCATTGTGTTGCTATACAAAACAACATCTAGGGAGGCTGCCTTACTAGCCCACACAGCTCGTAAATAAATGACAGCTAGGACGTGAACCAGCTCTGACTCTACATCTCGTCCTCACAAACCTCCAAACCATGTCACCTCACTTGGCTGGCTTCCGGCTCCGTGTCTCTATTGCCAGGGTGCACATTACCCAGAAGGTGGCTCAAGGCCAGCAGAGAGGGCTCTTTGCTACAAGACAGCTTCCTAAATTGAGCTGAATGTGCTCCCTTCTGATTCTGTGCTTCCCCTACCCTTCCCCGGGATCTCGGAGTCCTGCAGAACCAAGCACCTCCCTGTTCCTCCTGACAGCCCTCTGGAGGTTTAAAGCCATTTATCACCCCAACCCTTCTCTGCTCCAGGATCAAAATCCCTTTCTTTTTCTTGTTCTCCGTTTGGCAAGTTTTCTGGAACCTTCCTATATCAATCACCTTCTCCAGGACCCACTCAGGTTCGACAATGGGACTCTTAGAGAATGGAATCCAGGAGTCTAAGTGTATCCCAGCCGGAGGAGGGTGAAGAAGGGCCATTGCCTCCCTCATTCTAGGCTTGCTACCTCTGCTAATGCACTCCCAACAGCCCGTGCTCTTATCGGCAGCCAGGTCACTATTGGCTCATGATGACCAGCTCCCGAACAGCTTAGACCTCTCTGCGTCTTTTCAAAGTGGCCTTTTCCAGCCACTGCTTGACTCAGCTCCACTGTTCAACCATTCCTTGGTTCATAGAACGCAACCGAACAGATCCCACCAGACAAAACCACCAAGGAAAGTCGCATGCTCCATCCCATTTAAAATCCTCTTTTCTTTTCTTTTCTTTTTTAATATATATCTTATTGATTTCAGAGAGGAAGGGAGAGAGAGAGAGAGAGAGAGAGAGAGAGAGAGAGAGAGAGAGAATGAGAATCATCAATGATGATAATTATTGATCAGCT
Organism: Pipistrellus hanaki; assembly: GCF_964339955.1. NCBI lineage: Eukaryota > Metazoa > Chordata > Mammalia > Chiroptera > Vespertilionidae > Pipistrellus > Pipistrellus hanaki. The sequence continues at coordinate 17,964,068 of NC_140507.1, forward strand.
GCCTCCTGCATGCACCCCAGTGGGGATTGAGCCCACAACCCGGGCATGTGCCCTGACCAAGAATTGAACCATGACCTCCTGGTTCATAGGTCAACACTCAACCACTGAGCCATGCCAGTCAGGCAAAATCCTCTTTTCTTTTGACATGACTAACTGTTATCAATTAGTCCAGCAGGAACAGACATCTTGTTAACCAATAAAATAATCACCACCTTTCATAAGCCCTTAGGTCTTTATTTTAGAAAACATGTTCATATCAATAACAAAAACTCCCTTTTGAGCACCTACTGGAAGATAGGCACCAGCCAGAGGACCACCCTCACCCTAGTGACAATCCTGCGAGGCCGGCATGATCATCTCCTTTTCCCAAATGAAGAAACCGAGGCCCGGAGGGGTGCATCGCCTGCCCCAGGCCTCGCCGCTGCCTTCATACTTTCTCTCCTGCAGGCACCAGGGCTGGGATCCCAGTCCAGGTCCACTGGCCCCAAAATCCACATGGTCCCACACAGCACGAGTCTGGCCCTGAGTCTCTGCCTACGTATCTAACCTCGTGTGATGGTCAGAAACGTCCTAGGGTCGTGGAACAAGAGAGACCAAGGGACGTGTCCAAGGTCCCAAAGACTGGGCTTCTGAGTCCTCATCAGCTATTCTCTTCTCATCCCGGATCCAGGCACGGAGGCCCTCTCACCCCCACCCCCATCCTGCTGGGCTAATCCATGCCCTTGCTTTGAGCTGAGGCTCTCAGAGCTCAGAGGACAGAGGCTAGAGGGGGCCAAGTCACATCCCCTGCAGAGAAAACCAATCAATCTCCTGTCCACCCACCTGCTCTCAAAAAGAGCCGCAGATCAGCCAGTGCCGTGAGGAGGGGTGACTTAAAGGTCAGAGGAAGGCTGCCCTTCCTCCATGACACATGTGTCTGAGAGATAGCACAGGGAGAGGGGGATGTCATCAGATGGGATGCTTATTGGGGACACTGAATTCACCCGCCTGTGGCAGCTCCGTTTTATAAAATGCAGGGTCCATGAGTTACAAAAGGCAGAATAATAAAGAGATGTGGGCACCAGAAGGCAGCAAACCCAGTATGCATAGCGAGCCGAAGGGTCAGGTGCTGGGCTTTGGACCTTGTTGTTAAAACATTTTCAGTCGCCCTTTGCTTATCTTTAAAATGAGGAGTCCTGGCCAGTGGTTACAGCATCGGCCCCACAATGAAGGGCTGAAGGTTAGATTCCCGGTCAAAAGCACGTACCTGAGTTGCAGGTTTACTCCCCACACCCCCATTGGGGCGAGTGTGGGAGGCAAACAGTCAATGTGTGTCTCATATCGATGTTTCTCTCTCTCCTGTTCTCTCTTCCCCCCTTTCCAATCTCTCTGAAAAGCAATGGGAAAAAAATATCCTCAGATGAGGATTAACAAAATAAATAAAACAAAGTGAGGAGGTAGTGTGAGCTACTGCTGTGACAATGCTGCGATAAGAACATGGACCTGCCCCTTGGATTTCTTCTCATGTTTCCTCCAGGGCTAAAGCTGCAGGAACCCTCAGAAAGCAACCGGCAGGGCAGGGTGGGGTAGACCCTATTCTCAGACGGAACCTTATGTAGAACCTCAACATGTCAAACGGAGCACATCTGAGCTGCTGCCCTGGTTGCCATAGTTGGCACAGGAAGCCCCCACCCTGACCCCAGCAATCACCTTTGGAATCTGAGTGCACCAGGGAACAGTCTGCAGTCTAGCCAGCGAGGAGCCCATTTTACAAATAGGGAAACTGAGACGTGAAGTGACGCCAAGTCTCCAAGTGAACTTCAGGACAGAATGCAGACCAGTGTGCAGGGCTCACAAGGTCTGACTGAGTGACCTCTTACAGCATTCTGGCTGCCCATTCTTTCTCCTTAGTGGAACTGTATGTGGATGATATAAAATACAGCGTTCTGGAAACCTGCTTTCCAATGATGCTCCTTAGAGCCTGACGGTTCAGCAGAGGTGGAGAGATGGACTGAATGCAGAGTGAACACTGAGCTCTGCTGCCTGTTTTAGCATCATAATATTTCCTGAGCAGTTACTATCTGCCAGACACTATGCTAAGCATTTTTAAGTGCATTATCTCATTTAATACCCCAGTGAACCTGCAAGGGAGATGTTATTATTTTGGGTTTGTTTTTAATATATTTTTATTGATTTCAGAGACAAAGGGAGAGGGGGAGAGAGAGAGAGAAACATCAATGATGAGAGAGAATCATTGATTGGCTGCCTCTTGCACACCCCCTACTGGGGATCGAGCCTAAAACCCGGGCATGTGCCCTGACTGGGAATTGAATCTGCGACCTCCTGGTTCACAGGTTGACGCTCAACCACTGAGCCACACAGGCCAGGCGGGAGATTTTAGTTTTATTCCCATTTTAGATATGAGGAAACTGAGGGTCAGAAAGATTAAGTAACTTGCTCAAAGCCATACAGCCAGCAAGAAGTAAGGCCAGGGTCAAGTGCAGTTTCTTTGGAACAAAGGGACCCACAGCCCACCTACCATTTTTCCCCTCTTTGCTTGTTTGTTTCCGTTTGTAAGGCCTTGAGATGGGGCGGCAGCAGCCAGCTTCTCCTCTCCAAGCTCCTTGCTCAGGCATCAGTCAGCCAACACATCAGTCTTCCCCAGGAGGAAAGTGGGTGGCCTTCTGCATGGCCACCAGGGAAGGGTCTCACCAAACTGTGCCCTCCACCAGCCTGACCCAGGCTAGTGGACAGACAGGCCTTCCATTGCCACCAAGGCACCGTCACCATGACCACCACAGCATCCAGTCTGGGCAGCTCAGAGCCCAACGCAAATGGCAGTTATTTCACCTCCTCCGTGCTTCCCTTTCCTCACCCATTTCACCCGGAGCAGGACACCTGCAACAGTTCTGCAAGATGGATGGGACAACTGGACCCTCAGTGTGCGCACACCTGCTCTGCAGTCACACTGTCATTGCCAAGCCCAAACCCAACCCTCAGCTTGGGAACAACCTGGTTCCAAGAGCAGCAGAAACAACCTACTTTCCAGTTCCTGCAGCCCTTACTCATCCCTGATCTCTTCTGCCTTGACCCCCAAAACGCCGCACTGCACAAGGCTGCTGGGACAAAAGCTATATATATAAATGCCTGGGCCCAAGGCTCCTACGTCAGCAGTCATCAATACACCCCTGCCTAAGTGTCCCCAAGCTTGCATGGGACCTGAGTGGCTGGGTCTCAGTGGACAAGAAGATGCCACGTAGACATTCTCTGACCTGGAACGCAGGTGAGCGGGCACAGCAGGGACTATAGATCCCAATGCCAGCTCTCAGTGCCGCCCAGCTCCCCTAAAGGGACTCGGGTATCAGCCAAATCATCCTACAACCATATAACGAATACAACCCCGAGAAGGATAATGCAGGGGGATTATGGCAAAGAATGGCGTTCATAACTCAACTGGGAAAACCCTAAACAAAAAAAAAAAAAAAGCACATTTCTTTTGATACTTTCAAAGCACATATATTTATCCGAATACAAATAAACTACACATAATTCTTAAAATATAAAAGTGGGATGTTAATGTATGTGCTGTGTTCTATCCGTGTGTTGGTTGGTTTTGTTTTGTGTGTTTTTTCACTTGAAGTACCATAACATTCTCCTGCACAGGCGCGTGTGTGCGTGAGCCTCTTCATGCTAGGTTGCCAGGGATTTGCTCATTCCTATTCCATGGTTAGGGGGCAGCTGTTGCTTTTGCGTGCCTCCTTCTCCCTGGGGAACAGCCATCCTGCCCAAACAGTTGTGTCAGGGCAGTCATAGTGCTCTTGTGTCCACTCCCATCGCCTCCAGCCCCGCAGACACTGTCACATGGCTCACCCAGCCTAACCAAGTGCCTCTTCCCCTATAGATGATGGCTCATGCAGGAGCTCCTGGCCCAGTATCAGCCTCTAAGACGTGTTATCTTAAAAGAGAGGGCCATGATCTCCCCCTGGAGTTTCAAGTTGAAAAGATCACAATAAGCCAAGAATCACTGGGCGGCTTGTTATGCCACTTCTACTTAGAGATAATCCTGCCTTAGGCAAGACAGAGCAGGAAGTGGACTCAGGAAATGGAGAAAGAGCCCTAAGGGCATCATTTGAGCTTCTGGATCCAGTCATGCCTGAAGCTGGAGTCAGCCCTGAAGCTCCCAGACACTCGGTCTAATAGTTCCCTTCTTAAACTGCAGTGAATTGGATTTCTATAAAAGGTCTAACACATGTTTTCTAATAAGCAACTATCTGGGTATGTACACTAGTTGTTATGAACAACAGTAAATCCAGTCATTTTCAAGCTACCAGTGTAGTCCTCATCGCTTGCTTCTCTCTCATTAGCACCAATTTTGTACCCCATACTCCCCACATAATGTTTATTAGCTCATTTCTCATATGTCAGGACCTCCCCAAATAAAAGGAAAATTCATTGAGAAGGAGCTATGTCTACCTTATTCCATGATGCCCAATACCATGCACTGTTTAAAGGAGGAACTCAAGTCCTGGCCTGTTTGGCTCAATGGGTTGAGCATCATCTCGTGTACCAAGAGGCCACAGATTGGATTCCTGGTTAGGGCACATCCCTGGCTTGCAGGCTCGATCCCCAGTGTGGGGCATGCAGAAGGCAGTGGATCCATGTTTCTCTGTCCCGCTGATATTTCTCTCTTTTTCTCTCTCCGTGTCCCTCCCCTCCTTTCTCTCTCTCTCTCTCTCTCTCTCTCTCTCTCTCTCTCTCTCTCTCTCAAATCAATAAAAGCCAGGGTTTTTTTTAAATTAAGCAGGAACTCAGAAAGCCCTGCTAAGTTCATCCCCACACACACCATCACCAGCAGACATGCACTTAGGTTAGATTTATACTGGGGGCTACTGATAAGTTGCCTCACAGCAGTCTCACTCCTTCGTTAGGTTCATGCAAAGATCACTGCCTGGGATTTGGATCTGAGTTCGTGCACAGGATTAAAACAGAACCACTGACTGTTAGTGTGAGAAGCAGCTTCAGCCATCCCCAGTCCAGTGGTCTTCAAACTGACTCCACAAAGTTCTAGGGCTGTGTGGCTGTCAGGAGGCAGGTGCCCCAAAGTCCAATGGGAGAAGCAAGTGGTTATGCTGAGTGAGCTAACTTCATGCCCCTGTGACCACTTCAGCAGCCGCCAAATCTTCCATTTAAATATCAAGAGTGCAGAAACAGTCTACTGCTTTGAAAAATTAAATCATGGATCCAACCAACCCCCTTGTTTTACACAAGGACGAGTGAGGCCTGGGGAGGAGAAGCTCTTGCCAGGATCCCTTGGGGGTCACCGACAGACCTAGGTTAGGACCTGGTGTCCCAGTTCCTAGGTCAATACATACTCCACACCTCTCTCTGCTTTTCCAGATGCCTTAGAGTCCCCATCTCAGAAGGATTTTGAGGGCCTATCATAATGACTCTCTAAGGTCCATGAGCCTCACACATCAAAATCAGCTAGGAGCTTGCTCAAAATGCTAACTCCTGGGCTCCACCCCTACAAAATTCCACTGACAAGGGTGGGGTTCTGGAATTTGCTTTTCAACAAGCTGACACTAAAGTTTAGGCAGCCCTCCTCAAGTATCTCTCCGGAAACTGAGCCCCTTGCCATTCTCATCTGCAAACACTATCCGTCCCTCCCAGCTCCCAGCTAACCCCTGCCCACCTGGGGAGTGGTAATTGAATGTCACATGTTGAGCATAATCCTAGAAAATCCTCTGTCATCATGTGCAAGTCTCAACAGCTCAGAGTAATTAGACCTAGACTAGGGAGAGGCACAAAGGAATAATATATTAATGTAATTTAAAGTTTCTGAGGTTCATGCAATGAGGGAGATCAGGACCAGCAAAGGGGCATCATAGGGAAGTCACGAGATCCCTGGAACATCCCCAATTCATTCCAGCTTCTCTCACCCTTGCTGTCCCCAGATGGATGTCCCATCAAACAAGGATATCTGTATATAGCGGCCAATTTCACCCTTTGCTGTCTTAAGTGATGATAGGTTTAAAAACCTCCCCTTCCCTGGACTGGCTGCATTTTAGCAACTTCTTTTAAACACTGAAAACAGCCCTAGCTGGTTTGGCTCAGTGAATAGAGTGTCAGCCTGTAGACTGAAAGATTCCAGGTTCAATTCTGGTCAAGGGCACATGCCTGGTTTGCTGGCTTGATCCCCACTAGCGGGCATGCAGAAAGCAGCTAATCAATGAGTCTCTCTCATCATTGATGTTTCTATCTCTCTCCCTTCCTCTCTGAAATCAATAAAACATATTAAAAAAAAAAAAAAAAACCCTAGCATCTGTATTGTTATAAAGATCCCCTTGGATGTTTACGAAACCAGCCCAACTCCAATCCATGAGCTACATTTGGGAACACCAATAAGTATTCACATTTGAAGATTGCTGGGTATTACCAAAAATATATCAGGGTAGGACAAGGAGACAAAAGAGGGCTTGGAAGGAAGGAAAGACTTAGAAGGCACCATTTGCAAGCACTAAGGGAAGGTGAGTGTGAATGAGATGATCAGTGAATCCTAAACCCACAGGTGAAAGCTGATGGAGAGCTTTGTCAGGGTGGGACCGGGCTGCCATCACAGGACTCAGGACAGCCTAACATTACATTTCTAGGACCTCAAAGAAAAGGAAGAAAACACTCACTACAAGGTCACCTAGCCCCGTGGTCGGCAAACTGTGGCTCTTTGGCCCCTTGAGTGTGGCTCTTCCAAAAAAATACTATAGCCTGGGCCAGTCTATTTTGAAGAAGTGGCGTTAGAAGAAATTTAAGTTTAAAAAATTTGGCTCTCAGCAGAAGCCGGTTTGGCTCAGTGGTAGAGCATCGATCTGCGGACTGAAAGGTCCCAGGTTCAATTCCGGTCAAGGGCATGTACCTTGGTTGCAGGCACATCCCCGGTAGGGGGTGTGCAAGAGGCAGCTGGTAGATGTTTCTCTCTCATCGGCGTTTCTAGCTCTCTATCTCTCTCCCTTCCTCTCTGTAAAAAATCAATAAAATATAAAAAATAAAAAATAAATTGGCTCTCAAAAGAAATTTCAATCGTTGTACTGTTGATATTTGGCTTTGTTGACTAATGAGTGTGCCGACCACTGACCTAGCTAAACAATTGAGCCCAAAGATAATCACATTCTAGACTAATGCCATTCTACATGAGACACAGAGTCCGAAAGAATAATTTAAACACCATCAGAAAGAAGTGATCCTAGACCCATAATATGGGATGGTCTACAAAAGACCCAATTTTTCCAACAGACCGATGGCATTAAAAAGTGGAGAGAAGCAGACACTATTAGAAAATAAAAGAGACTTAGGACAGATAATTATTAAATGTGAGAATAGATTTTAAATCCTAATTTCAACAAATCAACGATTCAAAAGCAATGTTTGAGATAATGTGGGGAATTGAAATATGACTGGTTATAGATTATATTAAGGAATTATTATAAATGTCACAAGGCACAATAATTTTTGTGTTTATCAGGTAAATCTAGATATGAAATATTTGCAACTAAAATGGCATGATTCCAGTGTTTAAAATGCTTCAGTTTAAAAAAAAAAAAAAAAAAAGTAGGACAGTTAATATAAAATCAGCAAAACATAAATAATTGCTAAAACTGAGTGATGAGCTTATTATACCATTATCTATAAATTTTTTTAAATTTTTTTTTTACTTTCTTTTTATTGATTTCAGATAGAAGAAACATCAATGATGATCGGCTGCCTCATGCATGTCCCCCTCTGGGAATCAAGCCCACAACCCAGGCATGTGCCCTGCCCAGAAACCAAACTGTGACCTCCTGATTCATGGGTTGATGCTCAACCACTGAGCCATTCTGGCTATGCTCAAAAAAAAGTACTAACACCACTACTGGTCTTTAGTAGGAATTAAGTCAATGATTGCTGAGTGTGTGGGTAAGAGTGAAAAAATGAACAATTAAACACAAATATAACTGATTGAAGCTCAGGAGGCCAACGGTTAACTAAGCTCCTGCAGAGATTGTCCAACATAAATATGAAAGCATCTCTTTACTAGACATCCATTCATTTTTGCTTCATGCTGTGTTTTGGGCCTGGTATTAGGTTGTGGGAGGTTAGAAGTAACATAGGGAGATTAGAGTCTAATACAGCAATCAAAATTAAAGCCAAATATAATATACAGAATAATAATTAAGAAAAGCCTAGGTGCCCGTCAGCAGATGATTGAATCCAGAAACTATGGTACATCTACACAATGGAATACTATGCTGCCATAAAAAAGAAGGAATTCTCATCATTTGCAGCAACCTGGATAGAACTAGAGAACATCATGCTGAGTGAAATAAGCCAGTCAATGAAAGAGAAATACCACATGACCTCACTCATTTATGGATATTAAAGAACATTATAAACTGATGAACCAAAAGTCAGATATAAAGACAGTAAAGCAACAAGCAGACTGTCAAATTGCAGCGGGGAGGGTAGGGAGATCTGGGGAGATAAGAGATCAACCGAAGGACTTGTATACATGCATACAAGTACAACCAATGGACACAAAACTCTGGGGAGTGAGGGTATGTATGGGAGGGGGGGCAATCTTAAAATAAGTACACAGATAATAATTTAATAAAAAAAATAAATAAATAAAATAAATAAAGAAAGAAAAGCTAGCTTGTTTGAGCTCTTACTCTAGAAAAGGCCCGTTTAGTATTATCTTATTTAAACCTCACAACACCTTAGAAGGCAGTATCTATTATCCCTGGGGAGCCAGGCAGCCAGAGGGTCATCACAGGCAAACGGAGAAAATGGGCCCGGGAAGGTGGAACCATTTCTTGCTTGTTCTTCCATAGGAACAAGTTTAACCATGCAAAAGTCAATGTCCTCATAGGGGGCATTTGGAAGGTTACATTGGTATCAGTTTCGTTTCCATCTTTGGAATAGAAAGGAAGTTTGAAACACTTAGGAAATTCCAACCTCTGAAGATGCCCAACCCAGGAGAAGCTTGCCTCCTGGGCCCTGCCTGGTCGTCAATGTCCAGCTCACTTCCCCCCAGGATGAGCCAGGCCTTGGAGGATCGAGGCCTTAGGGTCAAACAGATGTGGGGCTCAACCTCAGCCCCGACACCCACCAGCTGGCGACCTGGGGAGGGGGAGGTGTCTCTGATCCTGGGGTCCATTTGTAAAGTGGGATGATGGCTGTCCCGCCCTCTCAAGGGGATAATGAGGTCTCCACATGCTGTGAGTGACGCCCTGCCAGTGATAAATGAGTATCAGTGACTACAAGGATGATGAAAATGTACACCCTGCAGCTATGTCTCCTTCCTCCAGACCCCTGGAGCTCACTGACCAGTGAACGTCCACCCTAATAATCCAATAAACCACAAACAGTAGGCAGTCAATAACACTTAATATGTGGGTTAACATGCTACCTGGTGATGTCTCTCCTGTAGGATTACAACATTACAACTCTTGCACATGCTCCTCAAATAGGATGTAAGTACAGAAGGTCAGGATCTATCTTTCCATTCTGTGTCCCCCATTTCATGCAGCATGAGATTAGAGGCTCGATAAATGCTTGCTGAGATCCCTGAATGAACAGCAAAGCACTGGCTGTGCCTGTGGGACAGTGACCGAGACACCAGGCATGGCCACAGCACAGCCCCAGGTTGAATCCATTCCAACAAGAAACAATGCGAAATCTAAGGAGTCCCAGGGGAAGGGGGTGGGGGGTAACTCCAGCCCCAGGTCAATTTCTCCCGACTCTGCAACACCCACCTCTTCTCCCCGCTCTGCCAAGCCGGGCAGTGGACACGTCCCTCTCGGTGATTTGTGACGCCTGCATTAGGACGGAGGCAATGCAGCAGAGCGACAGTGTCTACGCCGGGGCGCATGCAGCAGGCGAGCCCGCGGGGGAGATACAGGCTGGCCAAGGAGCCGGGGGTGGCTCCCCTGGGCACTGCAGGCTGCCGCGCTGACCACGCAATCCATCATGTTTAAAAACATGCAGGCGGGAGGGGCCCAGGACCGAGGCAGGGGAGCCGAAGCCGCAGGTTCTCGGGAAAATTCAGGCTTGTGATCTTTTTTTCTCCCTTCTTTCTTTTTCAGCAAGCCTAAGAGGGATGGTGAGAAGCATCCAATCCGCAGGATGCTGTGAGCATGATCCAAAGAGGAACATTCTGGACAATCTAAGAAAAAAATCTAAGAAAAAATCTACCTCACCTCTAAGCCAAATTCCCCTTCTCCTGCCAAGTATCTCCCCACATCCCAGCCCTGTCCTATCATTTAGACATCAGTCTTGGGGCAAGAGAAAGAGCTCAGACTTGAGAGCCCAACCACTGTGACCTTGAGAAGGTCACTTCCGACCTCTTGACCTCAGTTTCCTCAGCATTAAGAAGAGAAAGGTGAATCAGGTCAGGGAGCACAAATGTAAATGGCTGGGGGGTCAGTTTACATACATGCATACATACATATATAGAAGGGTAAGCAGATAGTACTAGCGCTAAGCTGCTTATACTGGCAACGGACTAAAATTCCAGAGGGGTAAACAGAAGATACAGCAAAACAAACACTCTGTTCACCTGTATGTGACTCTCACTGAAGAGCCACTTCAGATCTTTCCAATTCTATGGATCCCTTCTCCGTGTTTCAGTGGTGTCTACAATTCTCTCCCAGGGCACCATCTCCTGGGCACCCTGCCAGCGCTGGGAAGCAGGGGTGCTCATGGGAGCCAGCCTTGGAGCAGTCCCATGGACTGCCTTCCCCAAAGGGTGACGGGGAGAGGCGAGGATGAGGAAGGTGAAGACGAGGGTGGAATGGGGGGGAGAAAAGAGATCTCTTCATTGTGCGAAAGCTGAGACTCAAGGAGGTTAAATAACTTAGCTCAAGGTCCCTCTGCCAGGGAGGAGCAGAGGATTCAAACCCAGATCTGTCTGAATGAGAAGCCCTTGCTCTCTTGCTCCTTCTCATTCCCTGCCCCAAAAGGGGTCAGTGACAGCCTGACCCTGAGGGAGCAAAACAAATAAGCACCCCCACCCTCAGGCCCCCAGAAAAAAAGACACATTCAGCAAGGTAGCATTTCACAGCTGGACTTCCCGATGGGCCTCTTCTCCATTTCGGGCCTTTGCCTTCATCCTTCCCTTTGCCTAGACTTCTCCAGGCTCCAAGGGCCAGGGAAAGCCTCCCTCCTCCAGGAAGTCCTGCTGATTCATCCCTCTCTGCCCAGACTTGAAACTCCCTCTCTACACAGTTCAGAGCCCACACGAACGGTAATAAAAATATGAATACAGTCACAGCAATCACAGCTTTTATTGACTTCCAAGTCGATGTCAGGCTCAGTTCTCATTGCTTAACAGACGTAAAAGGTCATCCTTACAACACCCCTGTGGCAGGAGAGGAGGTCCCAGGAACGAACGCTGACATCCCATCGGCTCCAGTGGAAGGCGCGGGCTGCCGTGCTCAGCCCCGGGCGCCATATTCCATGGGAGTTTCTCTTTTCCGGGGACTGTGTGATCTGGGAGAGCCAGGAACGCCATTGTCTTCTTAGAGAAAATGAAACGAAGGCCCAGAGAGAGCAAGGTCTTGACCAAGACCACAGAGTAAATTAGCACAAAGAACCAAATGCAGGGCTCCTCCCGCTGGCCTTTCTTCATCAGATACATCCTCCAAAGCAGCCAGCAGGCCCAGACAGGGACCGTCACTCACTGGACAGGCAGCCTGGGAAATCCCGGCCATCTGGCCTCTGTCCCAGCGCGCCCCCAGCCTCTGCCCACAACCCCGCACGTGCCAGAGGGCTGGGTGCCACCGTCTGCACGGACCCCTAACAAGAGGCCCGTGGCTTTCTGATGCCGTGGCCAGGCTGCCAGTCCCAGAAGGTGATCACCTCTGGCCTAACCTAACATAGCCCTTTAGCCCCTGTGTGGCCCGAATAAATCACCTTGGACTCCTCTCATCTGCTCTGTAATAAATAGCTCCCTTGGTCAGAGAAATACTTTTAAAAAATCCTGGCAACAGGAAAACATAGACACACACACACACACACACACACACACACACACACACACACACATATAGTATATACACACACAGAATAAATCCTGGAGTGTTTATTGATTTGAAAAAAACAACAACAATCCTATCTTGGTATGCCTTTATACAACACTATATTCTTTTTTTTTTCTTTTTTAATCCTCACCCAAGGATATTTTTTATTGATTTTTAGAGAGTGTGGAAGAGGGAGGGAAAGCCAGAGAGAAATATCAATGTGACAGAAACATTGATTGATTGGCTCCTGCATACGCCCTGACCCCGGCCTGGAATGAGGAGGAGCCTGCAACCAAGGTACCTGCCCTTGACTGGATTCGAACCCAGGACCCTTCAGTCCTCAGGCACTAAACCAAACCAGCTAGGGCACAACACTAAATGCCCAATCTCCTGGTGTGCCTTTGCTGTGGAGACTAGGGATGGTAACCCCACTTCAGAAGTCTTTGATGCGATATCAGTGGAGAATACAGAGGCCTTTGGGGAAGTAGGAGAAAGGTGAATCTCACTCATTGAAAGCCTGCTAACAATGAAGGTTCTTGGTCACTGGGTAGGTTGGCTCCATAGGACAAAGAGTCAAAGGGATGCTGAATCCTTTGGGTAGAGCCTTAGTCAGAGGCCTCGAAGGCCCTTCCAAATCGTGGGTTCTAGTCCCCTGACCTTTGGAGGGCAGCAGTGTGAGCAGCAGAGGTCTCAGAATCGGGATAACGCAGTTGAGTCCTGCTATTGTGACCTTGGGTGATGTGTCCTGATGGGTAAGAGGGGCTCTTCCTCCACCCTCTGGGCTGTGCTGGGGATGAGATGACAATGGGTGGAGGGTGAACCCTGCACCCTACAGGCACATAGGAGCTCGGTGAGCACTAATTCCCTCCATCCTTCTAAGGGAGCCTCAGAAGCCTAGGTCTCCTGACCCTAAGACTGTAAAACTGTTTAGGTTTGTGATTCTGATGCAAACAGGGCAAACCAAATGGACACAGAAAGCTCCTTTGCTGCCTCTCAGGAACACCAAGGCAATCTTCTCCCCAACCTTGGAGATAACGCCCGTGTGCGTTTTTATTTTCCAACTTGCAACTTGGCAACGTTCTCTTGGCTCTTCCCTCTTTTGCTTCAAGTGACAGGTTGAGCCGTTGCTTGAGCCAAAAACAAAACAAAACAAAAACCCAGGCTGAAATCTGCACCCTTCCCTCCAGAAGATAAATTACGTTGGTTTGTGCAGTGAGTGAATTGGAGCAGGAGAGAGAGATTTCACTGGAATAAAATGTTCTGAGCTGAAGAGGTGACTTGAAGTAGGTCTGCTGTGGTTGCAGAGGTTCCCAGACCTCCTCTGTTTCTGGGACTGCAGCTCATCTCCCGGCTCTCGGCGTGGCCTGGCTTAGCCCCTGAGGCCTCCCAGTGGAGGTGGCCGTGGGCGGAAGGGCTCTGACCATTGGCAGCTCGCCCTCTGTCCCCCTGCCTCCCTCGGGAAGAGAGTTGTAAATGGAGACAGGAAGAAACAAACTGTCCTGTTTCTTTTCAGGAGGAAGATAGCTTTTAGAAGAATTGTCCAAGATATCACAAGAGGAGAGCGAAAGCCTGCTCCATATTCAGCATTTTCCATGGACCAGGAGCCGGTCTGGGGTAGGACAGCGGACGCGACATTAAATCGCGCTGAGTCACTTAGGGAAGAAGTTATTTCCTTCGCTCTCTTTAAATTCTTCTCCTTACAAGAGAGCAAGCCTCGGCTTGGTACTAGCATGTCCTTAACACTGTGCGACCGCTTCTTAATCATCTTTTTCAATAGGGGAGCAGGTCCTTCCTTTTAGCAGGCGACAGCATCTGCTGGAATGTAATTACTTTTTATTTTTGTTTTATTTATTTCCACATCACCTACTTGTAAAAGCAAGTGGCAATAGCTTTCCCGTTTATTGTAATGTTATTAAAATTCTTTCAAAATAAATATACACGTGTTTTTTAAGTGGTCTGGTTTTTTTTAATTAATAATATTCTAGCTGGCTCACAGATACAGCAAGAATCATAAAGACAGACTACAAAGACGAAAATTGGAGAAACAATGGATTATTCGGAAAGAAATTTATAGCATAAAATATTTTTCTTACTTCCTCAAGTTAAATACCATGTCTCATGGCCCTGTTTTCCAGCTGAAGTGAAAACAGGTACCCCGGGTTCCTTGTCCCTTTCCCTCCCAGGATTGCCTGAGCAGGAGAAGTCTGTGGCTGGCAGGAAGTATGTCTATATCCCTTTTCTTCACCTTAGATTCTAGGACTAGGCAAATGCCTTGAGCTGTATAAACACTCCTTATGCCGTTCATCATCCATTTAGTAACATTAGCAGGCATCCACCCTGTGCCAGTTCTGCGCCAGGTGCCACAATGCAGCGATGAACAGAAAAGACCAGGTGGCCGCCTTCCTCAGGCTTACAGGCCAGCCAGGGGGATGGAGGACTACAGGGGAACTGCTGTGTGTTGTCACAAAGACTGGAGGAGGAGGGACGGCACACACTGAGAGCACACAGGGAGTCGGGGAAGGCCTGCCAGGCACAGGCAGCAGTCTGCCTGCTAAGCCAACCAGCTCTAGTGTAGCCGGACAGCACCAGCCCTTTCCTGCAAGGAGACCTGAGTCCATTAAGGAGGCATCATAACTCTCTCTCCCTCATGACAGTATTGAGAGGATTAAACAAGGTAATGACATAGCACCCGAAGTGGTTTATATTTTCAAACTAGAGGCCCAGTACACAAATTCATGCACAGATGGGGTCCAGCGGATAGGGCTGGGCCTGTCAGGAGGAGGAGATGGCCAGAGGTTGTCAAGTCAGCCTGCCCTAATCGGGCTGATCACGGCCAGGAGACTGGGGGGAGGGGCCACAGGTGATTGGTTGGTGGGCTCCGCCCCCGATTGGGGTTGGGGAGTTGACTGGGGGCCAGTAGCCTGGGGGAGAGGCCATGGGTGGTTGGCCACCAGCCCAGCCTCTGATTTGGGTGGGGGGCCAGTCTGGGGTGGGGCTGAGTGGGGGGAGGGGCTGCAGGAAGTTGGCTGGCTGGCCCAACCCCCTATTGGGGTGGGGGGTGCAATCAGGGGTGGGCCAACCAAGGAGAAATGCTGCAGGCCTATTGTGCTGGGGTGGGCTGATTGGGGGCAGGGCTGGCCAGGGGAAAGGGAGGGGGCGTTTGGCCAGCAGCCCACTGCTGATCAGGGTAGGAGAGTCTGATCAGGGGCATGCTGGCAGTGGGGAGGGGCCATGAGGTTGGCCAGCTGGCCCCACCCTCTGATCAGGCCAATTCACTGGCCACTGTAGGTGTCATAGTGACTGGTTGTTAGGGTCGTTATGGCCGTTATGATTGCTGATTTTTTTATATATGTAGATGCTTTAGTACAATGCCCAACACATAGTAAATGCTCAATAAATGCTAAATAATCTCTTTCAGCATCTTTCATTCAAGTACTATCACACACCTGCATGCACACGCGCGCGCGCGCGCACACGCGCGCACACACACACACACACACACACACACGCAAGTTCATCCAAATATTCCTGTCTGAGCAAATTTTGTTTGAAAAGCCAAAGAGAGGTTAAGTATGTTCTTCTTACAGCACACAACAGGTCTAAGACAGCACTGAATAGAAATACTTTGTTTCTGATCTGATATTTCCTTAAGTAAAGTTTGGTCTGGAGGAGGAATTCTGGCTTGGGGTCTAGCTGATTACAATGGCCAAGAGGAAGAAGTTCAGAAGAAAAGGGGTGGGGTGGGAGTACTTTCTTAATTTCCAGTGAGGAAATAATGAAACAGCAGAATATAGCAAGACAATGAATATTAGAAGCAGAAAAGGGGAGTGTATAATCTCTCCTTAGCTTAAAAATAGACCAGATTCCACTGAAAACATGAGGAGCTTGAGCTGGTATTTATGAGTATGCACTGTGTTCACAAAACAAAAGTTAGGACTAGTGAGGGGAATAAAAATATCTCATATTTGTATAATGCGTTCACATTTGTGAAGTGGATTCACACGTATCCAATCTCATAATAGCCCTATGAGGTAGGCACTATTATTAGCTTCACTTTATAAATGGAAAAACGGGAGCCTGGAGATAGGACTTGGTTCAACTTAGTCACCCAGTGACTAAGTGGGAGTGGCCAGGGTCAACCACAGGCCTCCTGACCCCAAGCCTGGTAACCCTCCAGAATAGGGATCTGCAAACATTTTCTGCAAAGGCCAGAGGGTCACCACTGCATGAAAGCAGCCATAGATGACGCAGGAACAGGAGTGGGTGGCGTGTTTACAAAAGAACTGAAATTTGAATTTCATGTAATTTTCACGTGTCATAAAATATTATTCCTTTGCTTTTTTATAACCTTTTAAAAAAAATGTAAGATCTCAGCGGGGGGGGGGGGGGGGGGAGGAGATGGAGGGGGGAAGGACACATATATAATAATAAAGAAAAAAATGTAAGAACTATTCCCAGCTTGTGGGACATTCAGAAACAGACAGTGGGCCAGATTTGGCCTCCAGATGGAAGTTGGCCAACCCTGTGCTGGAATATCTCAGAGATGTACAAGGAGGAGTCCAGCCCTCAGAGACTCGAGAGGCCAGGAGGCATAACCAATTCTGCTCCGAGAGAATTTCAGTTCAATTTCAGTCACTGCATTACAACTTCCACGCACTCGCCCTAACTTTGGGAAACTTCTGCTGTTATTTAATCCTTTATTTCCCTACCAATTCACCTTTAAAAAAAAAAAAAAATATATATATATATATATATATATATATATATATATATATATATATATGTTTTTATTGATTTCAGAGAGAGGAAGGGAGGAGAGAGATAGAAACATCAATGATGAGAGAGACTCATCCATCCGCTGCCTCCTGCATGCTCCCCAGACATGTGCCCTGACCGGGAATAGAACCATTGACCTCCTCCTTCATGGATTATCCCTCAACCACTGAGCCAAACCAGCTGGGCCCAACTCACTTTTTTACTTAAGTTTCTTTTTTCATGTTATAATACCTTTATAAATGAAAAACCCTTGTTATTTGCCAAAACAGAAGATGAACATAAGTAAAAACAATACAATTCAATGGTTGCTTTCAAATTCTAGCTAATGCCTCAAATTCTGAGCCTGAGGTCTGCTCTGCCCTTTGCCTTTATTTGGAAAAAAGAAAAAAAAGAAGAAGAAAGAAAAGAAACTGACAAGTGACAAAAAGGCGTTGAAGTCACATCAGTGGCAACATGAGCCCCGCTCCCGGCTGCAGTCAGAAACAACTTCCTCACCACGTGCTCCCTTCCATGTCTCTGTCTTTGTCGATGTAAATCCACCTTCCCAGCCACCAGGCTCATGAAGCCCACATTCTGGGAACCACACAAGCAAAGAGCCATCAGTGTGTACAAGCAGGAGAGAAGCATCTGGACTGAGTGGAGGAGAAGGCTTCAGGGGGGCGTGGTCTTTCAGCAGGGCTTTGGGTAGCATCTAGGGCTTCACGTGACAGAAAATTCAGGAAGAACCCTCCAGGCTGACTGAACAAAAGTGACTGGAGATGAGACTAAAAAGAGGTGTGGCTTCTAAACTGAGAGTGGCCCGGACTGCCACAAACAAGTTTGAAACACAACCTTTTTCTGCTTTCTCAAATGTCCCCATGTCAGGGGAGGCTCAAGGTTATATTTCTAGGTTCTTCTATGTGAGGGAGAGAAGGAGATGTGGACCAGGGGCTCTAGAGAAGACCCAGGGAACAGACGGGATGATCAGGACTGGTGGCTCTTGGCTTGTGTACCATGAGGGCCTATTTGTATTCCTGGCTTAAACCTATTTCAAATACCAAACTGAAGGTTTAAGTCTTGATGACTGTCTTCCTGTTTCTGAACCAATGACAGGCATCCTCCCCAGTCACCACGAGAGACTGGCATGGACCATACTGAGTTGCTCTACTTTCAGGAGAGAATTGGGGAGGTCTCATTTGTATGACAGTAGGGAGGAACTTTGGTTCCAAATCAAGTGCTCTCAATGCTGGGCCCCACTGCTTCAAACCCAGAATATGAATTCAGGGCCAGTTCTCCAGGGTCACCAACTAACTATTTTATCCTGCACAGAACTGGCAAAGGAATGGGAATAGAATGGCCTTGAAGGTAATTTTTGAAAAGAAAAAACAGCATCATATGCTCAACTGCTTGCTTTCATCTTCATTTGGAAACCCATACATAAATATGGGATCTGTTCCTCCTTTATAGACTGCAATGTAATCACAGAGAAGCAAATGCAGTTTGCAGAGCTGCCTCCCACCTGCAGTGCTCCCGGAGTGTTCGATAACTCGATAACCTCACGTTTGGTCGGAGGCATAACAGTGTAAGGCAATGTGGCTGCAGAGCAGCTGCAGAAAATACCTAGCAGGGCCTCTCCAAGGAGCTCCACGGACCAGCAGGACAGCCACTGGCTGAATCTAGGAGAAACAAGGCCCATCCTTGCACCTCCTTAGCTGACCCTCACTCCACCCCCAGGAACAGAGGGCTTTGAAGCTTGTAGAGGGATCTCCTTATCTCATTCCTTGCTCTCAGTCTCCTGGGAGAGAGGTGGGACTAGACCACTGAGACCCAGTGTCTGAGGTGAGATGACTCCACAACTCCCACTGCCTCAAATGACCTCTTCTGATCCTGCCCACCTGCTGCAATTCATAGTTTTCACCTTTGGTGTGGAAAATTGTCTGCTAAAAAAAAAAAAAAAACCCACAAAAATGTGACAAAGTCATCGTGACTTTTCCATGTTCTGGTGCCCACATGCCCAAGTCTGTGTTAATTTCAACCTCGACTTTGCCCACTCTACTTCACCCCTAACCTGCTCTACAGCACTCCCCCAGTTCCGTCCTCACTTTTCTCCACAGCTTCATTCCTCGTTGTTAGCTTCTATGCCCTCTGCTGAAACCCACAGGCTATATTTACTCCCTAATATGCCTTCTTCTCATTGATCTACCATTGACTCATCTCCAAAGATTGAAGTCCATCTTCACCAGGAGGCAAGGCCCTCTGAGTGTGCCTAGAGCCCTCACACTACCCTCCCCATGGCACTCATCCTCTCATCCCCATGTTATAGAAGTCCACTTTCCAGATGATGAATTCCTTATGGGCAAGGACTATGCCATCTTTCCCACTGCATTAAACTCGGAGATTCTCAAAAGAATAAAACACTCATTGAATAAGCAGTTGAGCACAGGCTTGGGAGTCAGACATAACTGGCTTCAAGCCCTGGCCCTGTCAGTGTGTAGTCTCTAGAGTGGCCCATGTGACCATGAATGACTCAAACTTTCCAATCCTCAACTTCATGGTCTGTAGTGTATAAGAGAGCCCAAAGATTCTCCCCTCAAGGGTTGTTGGGAGGGTTAAATGACATCATGCATGCTAAACTCTTAGCAGGTGCCGAGAGCAAGAAAAGCATTCAATAGGGGGTCCCCATAGCTGTAGACATAGAACCTCAACTTTATGCCAGGTACCTAGTTAGGTACTGAAGATTTGGTCGTCATTAAGATACAGCCCCTGCTTTGTATTTGAATTATTGTATTTATGTAGGTCTTATCTGCCCTATTAATGGTGCTACCATTTATTCAGCATTTACTACAGTAATAAAAGAGCACATGGATTGTGCTAAACAGTTTATATTAATTATCTCTTGTGATCTTCACAATAACACTACAAATTATGCACATTTGGTAGGTTAGAAAACAAGGCTGAGTTACTTAACTTGCCTAAGATCACAAGGCTGACAAGGGGCCAGACCCTTGCACACACAGGGCTCCAAAGACTGATCCCTTAGTCTCAAAACCAAGCTCTCTTCTTGTCTCTATGAACTTGTCATTGACCTTTTCCCACCTTTGGCTGACCTGTTACACCAGGGTAACATTTTAGGTTATCCTAAAATCTATAAAACACAATTTATGAACTCTGAGGTCCCTGGGGGTAAGATGGTACCAGTAAGTGGGGCTGGAGAGAGAGCTAAGAAGTGAGGAGTAATGCAGGATAACTGGTTTTCAGGCACTCTTCCCTAGGCAACCACCTGGCAAGCAAGATGTTGACTGAATGGATGACTGGGAAGAAGAGACACAAGGAAGCACCAGGTTGGAGAACTCAATGGTCAAAAGAAACAACTCAGGGAATTGGCAAGGTGAGCATGACGAAAGAAAGGAAGGAAGGAAGGAAGGAAGGAAGGAAGGAAGGGAGGGAGGGAGGGAGGGAGGGAGGGAGGGAGGGAGGGAGGGAGGGAGGGAGGAAGGAAGGAAGGAAGGAAGGAAGGAAGGAAGGAAGGAAGGAAGGAAGGAAGGAAGGAAGAAAGAAAGGAAGAAAGAAAGAAAGAAAGAAAGAAAGAAAGAAAAAAAGAAAGAAAGAAAGAAAGAAAGAAAGAAAGCTGAGCCTCGTGTTAGTGAGAACGGTTGGCCCTACCTAACCTATCTTGCTCATTGATCTCCTTGTTTGACATTAGGCAAACTCCTAGCTTCAGGCCAGTCATCATGAAAACAAATTAAAGAAGGTATATTTTGAGGATGATTTTTTAAATGTATTTCTTGTAGGTCTACCACTGTGATGTGATAGAAAATCCATCACCCCGTTGTTTAAGAAGCAGGGTTTGCATCCCAGCTTTGCTTCCTTGGGCTAGTTTGCTCCCTTGGGCAAACTCCTCAACCTCCTCATCTGTACTTCCGACATATAAATCAGGGACGTGAACACTGACCTCTCAGATGCTAAATGTGAAGATGTCCATATTAGCTCATCATACATGTATGTCATCATGTCTGAGATTTCCACACTGTGTTTTGCTAATTTGTTAAATTTATTATCTATAAATAACAAATCCTTTCCTGTAGCCCTACTAACAGAAGACAGCATGATTCGCCATAAATGCCCAGGCTTTGGAGTCATATAGCTCTGCCTCGAGCCCCCACTCTCTCCTTTACTAGCTGAGCAGGGTGAGCTACTATGCCTCTCTCTTTATCTTTAAAGCAGAAGTGATCATCCTTTTTCATTTATCTTCTTTTAAGTGGAGATGCTATTAAGTCGGTAATACATTTTATTAATTACCTACCATGTGTAATAATTTCTTATCAAAGAGCTTATATAAAAGAAGAATTTATGTAAGAGAGCCTTCGAGTCCATTTTGTTTCACCCTTATTAAATCTCCAACTTCGCAGGACAGATAACTGGGAGCGAGAGTGCTCTCAGCCAAGGGGTGGGCTGGGCTCTGGAGGTCTCTCCTGCCAGTCCCTAAATGAAGGACAACCTGAGTTTCCTATCCCCGGGGCACATGTTTGGTTGAAGCACTAGTAACCCAGGCACTGGAAATTCGGGTCAGGGATTTGCGGGGGAAACTGAACAAAATGCTGCCAGCCTTTTGGGAACCCAATGTTAGACCATAAGCTTTTAAAGCAAAAATAAATAAATAAATAATACCCCTTGCTTCTGAAATTTAGAAGAAAACTGCCTTTAATGAGTGCCACAACCAGAAGCCCAGAGGAGACTGGAGAAACTATCCTGTGTTTTTTCTCTTGCATTGTTGGCTTTGGAAGGTGGCAGTAGCCTCCAAGGGTTCCCTCTGCAGTCTCACAGGCAGCTGTCACTCACCCACCACCTGCTCAGAGGCACAGCCCGGGGCTCTGGGGGGCCTTCCCTGACCCTTCCGCCTGAGACCTGAGATGCTGCCAGCAGGGAAGAATTGAGACAGCCCAGGAAGAGGACATACACCCAGACTAGGGATCGTGGTGAGAGAAGGAAGTGGAGATAACAACCACAATAACTGGGCGCTTTCTCTGTGCCAGGCTATGGGCTCTGTGCTCTTTGTGGGTGTCTACGCAACATTCCAACAACACAGGTGTTGTTATTATAGATAAGGAAATTGAGGCTCAGAGATGTTAAGTGACTTTGTCATGGCCACACACTAGTAAGTAGGGGAACCAGGATTTGAACCCCAGAGCCCACATTCTTAGTCATTGTGACCACTGCCTGTGCGTATAACAAAGTGAGTGAGGATTTACCTCTTGCGTATGGGTTTGCTCCCAAAAGCCAACTGCACCAAAGACCTCTTGGATACTATTGTGTGCCCAACAAGGGAACCTGAATCCCAGCTCCTAAGATGCCCGCCTCTCCTCTGCACCATCCTTCCCAAGTGGTCACCCAATACTACCCACCTTCATACCTTCAACAGCACAGACCTTAACCGTCTTATAAGAAAGCCCCTTCGCCTTTTAAGAGCTTTGGCTATAGGAAATCCTATACTGAGTTAAAATATTTCTCCCTTAAATGTCTATCCATTGGTTATTTCTGCTCTTTGGGATGACACAGAACAAATTCAAGCCTCCTTCCAACTAACAGTCCTCTTTGCAACTTTGGAAACAGTTATACCACCCTTCAGATATACCACTCTTACATCCCCTTATATCCCCCCCCCCCCCCGCGCACACACACACACACACACACACACACACAAAATAAATAAATAAATAAATAAATAAATAAATAAATAAATAAGACATCTGTTTACTTGTTGACACTCTCAATAAACATTGCCTCAACATTGGCCACCGACCAAACACTGTGCAATCTATGTGCCAAGGGATCTAGGGAGCTAAGTGGTAGAAGAGAAGACAAAAACACACGCAAATGATCTGATTACCAGGTATCACATTGTGAAACTGTACACACACCTGAAAGAGTGCAGCATGGGTGCTGAGGAGAGATGGTGCCCAGCCGGTCACATGCGACCAAGAAGAGAGGGACTCAAGCCTGGCCTTGAAGAAGAACTATCACGGGCCATCTGCTGTGGCAAAGAACTGGGTGGTGAGAGGGCCATGGGGTGGTCAATAGTTACTGCTGGACTGAGCATGGATACGCACACCTGTGCCTAATCTTCCTCAACTGGGAGCTAGAATTGGTAACACCTGTCCTGACCATCCCCACGTTTCCATATGGGATCAGGTGCAGGGGCTTTGAAATAAGATGGTAATGAGCAAAGAATGCCCTGGGTGTGCAAGGAATTCTTAAACCCCATTTCCTGCCTGAAGAGTACTCTGGGTCTCCACCATTTGCTGAAAGCTGGAGGAATCAGAATGTAACAGGACAAACAAGGGGTCCTGGCTGCCTGGCACTACTTGAGCCAACTAAGCAGAGACAGAGTTGAATCATATATGAGCATCTATTCCAATATTGCTGGTAGCATGGGAGAGCAGCAGGTCGTCCACAAAAATCTGCTCTGCCTCTCCCCATAAGCCAGCTGCTTACATTGGGTGGGACAAAAATTACATGGGGACCTGGGGACCAGATTACAGGCAATAGGGGCTGGGGGTTATAAAGAGCATGTGCCTCCAGGACTAGATTGTTTTAGCCACGAGGTTGTAAATCTTTCCATAATGCTAGGCCAGTTGTCGGCAAACTCATTAGTCAACAGAGCCAAATATCAACAATACAACGATTGAAATTTCTTTTGAGAGCCAAAAACCAACTTCTGCACATGGGCCATGAAGTTTCAATTGCACTGTACGTGTGCGCCCAAACGTGGTATTTTGTGGAAGAGCCACACTCAAGGGGCCAAAGAGCCACATATGGCTCACGAGCTACAGTTTGCCGACCACAATGCTTGGCAGTTCTCGGGACAGGAGGCTAGACTGCATTCCAATGTTGACTCCCATGTCCCAGGGCGTATAGCTTCCAGCCAGGTTAGAATGTGCTTTCTTTCATCAGAACAAAACAATCATGTTTAACAGAGCATGATTGATATTTCTTATTTTATTTCTTATAATAGCTAGTCCCCAGTATTGTGTTTCTGCCCCTAACAAAAAGACACACGCTTTGGCGAGAGCCCACTGAGAGGCTACTGTCCCAGCACAAGCGGAGGGAGAAGAAAGAAAGCTGAAACACCAGAGCAAAGCCACGTGGCCTAAGTGTGAGCCAAGGCAACCAAATGACTGCCTAGATTCCTCGGCCCCGTCTCATTACAGAATAATCCTATAAGGCGTGATCAAAGAAAGGATCAACAGCTCAAACATGTTGTCAGCCACTGAAGCCTTCAGAGGAGAAGGCCTACTGAGAGATTAGGACACGTCTGAGAGCTTTTCCTGCCGTCAGAGCTTCACTAATTGATAGCCAAGCTCGGCCACCACTCCACCTGGCTCATGATTACCACCACCTGAGCGTGGAGCCAGCCCTCACCCTGTCCTGGGCCCCAAGCAGAGAGCTGGGGTTGGGGGGCCGAGATGGAGTTCACCTCAAGGTCACACAAGAAGCCCTTTTGCCTCTATGCGGTCCATACAGATACACTCTCAAGCTGGGTACACGTTCCATGTCAACGTAGTCTGCCAACCATCAAGGGGCATTTGTGGAGCACCGTGTGAACCAGGGCTCTCACAGGTGTAAAGGGAAGAGAGCTCCAACTGGTCTAAGCACAAAACACATTAATTGGCCCATTTAACTAAAAAGGCCAGAGGAGATGGAGGTTTGAGGCTGGCTGGATGCAGCCGATATCATGGGGAACCTGGCTCTCGGCTCTCTCCAGCTCTCATTCTCATGTCCTCGGCTTTTTCTTTCCTTCTGGTGGATGAGGGGGTAGAGTGTTCTAGCTCCATCCTCGAAGCACTAAGTGATTGGACGGGTTTGGGTTCTCTGCTTATTCCTCATCAGGGCCCTAGTTCGGGGCTGGGTGGTTGATGAAGATGGGCCTCAGGCAGGCCCTCCCATCTTTGGATTCTGGGCTCAGCCCACCCAGGACCACCTGGACTGACAGTGGGGGAGGTGAGGGGTATTCCCCCAGGAAACTTCATATGCTGTTACCAAAAGAAGGATGAATGGATGCTGGTTGAGCAAAAACAACATATGTCTTACTCTCAAAATTCTTCTGGAGGAAATCTATAATAAGCTCATATTTTTTGTCATCAAGGAAACTGTTCTTTAGTTGAGACAAAATTGCCACTTGTAAAATTAATTTTAAAAAAAAACACAAATTGGTTGTAAGAAATAACCTAAAGTGTACACCACACAGCATAAACCTATAAAATGACATTAGGGGTTAAGGTGCAGGCATGGGGCTAGATCCCAGGACCACCGGTTACCTGCTTGAATGAACAAGACACTTGATCTCTCTGCAACATGGAGGCAGTAACAGACTCCCCTCCACAGGGTTACGGTGATAATTTAATGGGAGAGGATAGCAGGGGAGTGAAGCACAGAGCATGTCACATAGTAAATACACCTGATGGGATTTCACTCATTCGTTTCAGGCTCACTACAGTGCCAAGAACCACTACAGATACTGCCAATACAGTGGAAAAGAAGAGTGTTCCTATTACTATGCTGCATGGATTCGGAAACTAAAACAGTGAATATGTAAATGAGCAAAATAATTTTAGATAAGGATAATTGCTAAGAAGAAAAATTAAAGGGAATGAATGGTAGTGATGGGGCAGAGGTACTTCAGAGAGGATGGCCGGGGAGGTAACATTGTAACTGAGATATGAAGGACAAGAGCTAATTGTAGGACGATCTGTGCTGAAAGACAAGTGGGGAATCTGTAGTTCCATTATATAAAAAGAGAGTGGCATGGGGTATGGTCAGAGAGGGAGGCCAGGGCTGATCATATAAACCTGTGGTGAGGAATTGTGTTTTATTCTAGGTGTAAAGGGAATTCAATGCAAAGACTTGATATTTTAAAGATGGCTCTGGCTACTGTGTAAAGAATGGACTTTGGGGAAGGTATAAAAGTAGCAGTAAGAGCTAGATTAGGGAAAATGCTTGATGAAAGACATAAGGAAGAAAACTAGGAGCTGAACTCTGAAGAAAGCAGGTGAGAGAGAGAATGACGGGCCACAGGGAGCCAGCTGAGCAGAGCCCTGAGCACAGTGCAGAGCGGTGGTGGAAACCCCGCAGTGGCTCCCCAGCGCCTACTGCCTCTGAAGAAGTAATTCGTATCTGGCAAACCCTCCTACTGAGAACAACTATAAAAACTGGATCAGAAATAAAGTCAGGGGAGCAGCCAAGGCAGCCGTGACTTGAAGGGCCAGAGGAAAGGAAAACGTAGTGAAGTGGGTCTTATATCTGTGTTTTCTCCACGAGGGGCATTTTCGGATTTGTCATTGCAGAACAAAAAGTCAAGACAGAAAGCAGTGGCCTAGAGCTTACAGCAGTTTCACCAGGCTAAGACAAATAGAAAAACAAAACTGTAAGTTACAAGCAGCCAGAAACTGAGGAGCTGGTATCCAAGAGAAAAAAAGAACCACAGACAAGTGAGACAGACATTTTGCATGCAATTTCTCCTCAGGGCACTGGCCAAATTCTCAGATGGACATTTGTGGTGAGGGTCTGGGAAGCCAAGTGAACACTGACAGCCTCCTGTAGGAGGCGGAAGTAAGTTTCCTCTCCTTGAGTGAAAGCTGGACTGAATGACTCACTTCCAAAGAACAAAGTGTGCAATGGAGAACTCTGCCAGATACAACCATAACCAATGATCAAGGCACATCCACCATGACAGATCATGGTGATATCATGTACCGGCGGATATCATGTGGCAAGAAGGGCACTTCTATGTTGTGGTATTCTTCCGAAAACTCATAACCTCCGTTTAATCATGAGAAAACATTCATACAAACTCAAGTTGAGTAATGTTTCTATAAAATATCTGACCAGAAC
This sequence comes from Pipistrellus hanaki, assembly GCF_964339955.1. NCBI lineage: Eukaryota > Metazoa > Chordata > Mammalia > Chiroptera > Vespertilionidae > Pipistrellus > Pipistrellus hanaki. Next base: position 17,990,740 of record NC_140507.1, read on the forward strand.
TCTTCAAAGCTGTTTAGTCCTTGACAAATAAGGAAAGACTGAGGATCTTTCAAGATTCAGAGACTAAAAAGTCTGATGCTAAATGTAATGTTGTCTCCTAGATTGGATCCTGCAACTGTAAGAGAACAATAAGAGAAAAACTGAAGAAATCAAAATAAAGTCTAGCTGAAACCGGTTTGGCTCAGTGGATAGAGTGTCAGTCTACAGACTAAAAGGTCCCAGGTTTGATTCCTGTCAAGGGCATGTACATTGGTTGTGGGCACATCCCCGGTAGGGGCTGTGCAGGAGGCAACTGGTCGATATTTCTCTTTCATTGATGTTTCTAGCTCTCTATCCCTCTCCCTTCCTCTCTGTGAAAAATCAATAAAATACATTTTAAAAATAAATAAATAAAATAAAGTCTATAGTTTAGTTAAAGGTAACATACCAATATTCCTTCCTTAGTTTCAACAAATGTACCACGTTATGAAACATGTTAAATTAGGGAAAACTGAGTGAAGGGTATATCTGTATATCTGAGTTTTCTGTATATCTGAAAATAATTTAAAAAATAAACAACAGTAATGGGGGGCATTCTTCAGGCAGTATGATCAGGGAAGGCTTTATTACAAAAATAAAATAAGGCCCTAGCTGGTTTGGTTCAGTGGATAGAGTATTGGCCTGGGGACTGAAGGGTCCCAGGTTCAATTCCAGTCAAGGGAACCATCTACAATACAAAGAAATAAATATGTAAATAAAAAGATTATTTTTTTAAAGCAGCTGCTAAGAATGAAATAGCTAAGCAATGATTTTAGTAGTCCCATAAGTTGGGGAACAAAAGTTGGGGTTCAGAGCCCACTAAAGAAGAGGCACTGGCTTTCAGTTGAGACCCTGATGGGCTATGCCCGAGGATAAGGCAAATCAGAAATAGCACCCCTCAAAGCCTCAAACACAGCTCAGATGATCTCAGCCCCTGACTGGATCAAGGTGATCTGTTCCAACTCTGCCAGCCACACAGGAATTTAATCCTTTCTAGAAGATAACATGATTCAGAGCCACTATAATTATTTATATTCGATTTAAGATATTCACTGCACAAATGGTAAGCATGCCAGTAATCAGACACAATGACCTAAATCCCATAAAATCGAATAGCAGGCAATGGAAGCATGCCGATAGATAACCCAGGTTCTAGAATTATCGACAGGAACCATAAAATGATTATGATGAACATGTTCCAGAAAATAGATAAAAAGATGAAGAATTTCTTTAGAGAATCTTTTTCCCCCATCACTATTTATCTACCTCTATGCCCTTTTCCACCTCCACCTCCCCACCCTCACACACCCCTCCTCCAGAAATTACCACACTGTTGTCTATGTCTATGAGTTCTCTCTTTTTCTTTTTGCTCAATACCCCATCCCCAAGATACCCACCCCCACCAACCTGAAAATTAAATTAACTGAAATTAATTCAGCAGGTAAGTGTAAAATCAGATTAAACACAGCCAAGGGAAGATTAGACAAAAGAGAAGAAAAGATCCAGGTTAGTGACTTGGGGAGCACAATGAAAAGATCTAACATGAAATTGGGATTCTAGATGGAGAGGAGAGAGTGAAGAAGCAGTACTTAAGGAATTACTATTGATTAAATAAACCAAGTCACAAATTCAAAAGGCTCTATGAGCTCCACGCAGGATATTCATAAAGAAAACCAAAGCTTGACTGAAGGGGATCAGGCCACAGAAGGCAGCAGACAGGGCAGGGGACCTGGGCACATGTTGGCCAGGAAGGAAAAGCCCACCACCAGGTGAGAAGAAAGGAAACCAAAAGCTTTGAAATATTATTTTTTTAATGTAATAGATCAGTGTTAGATGCCAGATCAAGGTTCAGAGGAAGGAAGGCATATTGATACCATTGTGTTGAAACCAAGATGAAAACAACACCCCGTTTTCTCCAGTCATTACAACAGAGAAGCCAAATAGAAGACATAACTCTGCTACCTGCATGTGGCTGAGCCGGTTCCCCTCCATGGAACCTTGGAGAAAACGGATGAGTTCTGTTTTGTAATGTGTATGAAGTAAATGATTCTCTTGCTCTCAGTTATTTTTAGAAGAAAAACTTAATTGAACAATTTGGGGCAGGGAGCATAACAAATGTGTTTTGAGAATTATAAGGCACAAGCAATGAAAAGATTATTCTTTTAAAACATGACTCTTCAACCAAATGGCACAATTTGTGGAACTTTTGTGAATATATTCTGAGGCCACTGGTGGGACTGATATGGGCAATAGCATGCAGCCTGGTGAGGAAATGTCCATTGAGGAACTTGCAAATAAAATTTTCTGCAATTCAATCTGTCCCACTTAGTTCTAAAATAAATCGTGTTTGATTCCTTAGAGCAGGGGTTCTCAAACTTTTTAAAGTGGGGGCCAGATCACGGTCCCTCAGAGAGCTGGAGGGCCGGACTATATGAACTACTAATTCCTACTGTAACACCTCGGCTGCGCTCACTGCCCAAAAAACCTGGCGGGCCGGATCAGACTCCTCTGTGGGCCGCATGTGGCCCGCGGGCCGTAGTTTGAAGACCCCTGCCTTAGAGGGAAAAAACAAACCTGGCACATCATATAACAATGGTGAAATATAAAGACAGTTGAATATTAAAACTACCAGAATAAATATGCATTGCTGATACACCTAATAAGGGGTTAATCTCCAAAATATATAGGGAACTCATACAACTTAATAAAAGGAAGACAAAAAATCCAATTAAAAAAATGGGCAAAGGACTTAAATAGACACTTCTCCAAAGTGGACATACAGAAAGCCAAGAAACACATGAAAACATGCTCAAAGTCACTAATCATCCGAGAGATGCAAATCAAAACAACAATGAGGGACCACGTCACACTTGTCAGAGTGGCTATCATCAACAAATCAACCAATGACAAGTGCTGGCAAGAATGTGGAGAAATGGGGAGGAGAATCCAAGATGGCTGCTCAGGTAGGCAACTAGCCGCAGCCGCACACAACAATTTTAATAAATACAACTAAAATATAAAATGGACATTACCCAGAACTACAGGAAAGTCGACTGACTGGAAATCCTACAACAAGAAGCAAGGAGAAAACCAGAAGGAAGCACGGAGGAGCTGTAAAAGCCTAAGGTACGGAGACACGCGGCGCACGCGGAGAGGACGGAGCCGGAGAGGAGGGAGGCCGAGTGCCTGGCGGGCGTTCCCTAGCGGAAAGGAGATAAAACTCCGACTGTGCTGGGCCCCCGACTGCTCTGAACCCCAGTTCTGGGCCAGACCCCGGGGTCTCAGGCTCAGCCATAGGGAGCTGGGCTGTAAGTCGGAACCCCGGGGTAGCGGAGAAAGGAGGTCCCGGAGGCGCACTCACTGCCCCCAGAGAAGGGACGGCCGGCTGTGCCGCGGGATTGCCCTGACGGGAAGGAGACTGGGGCTCCAGACTGCTGTGAACGCCACCTCCAACTCCACTTCCAACTGAACTGAACCCCAGTTTCGGGCCCATTGCGGGAGAGCTTACACTGTTTGGTAGCAGGCGAAAATCGAGGGCACCTTTCTCTCAGAGGCGCTTGCAACAAGTACTGAAGGACCCTGAGTCTCAGGAGTCGCATAGGGCGGGGCTGACGGAAGCCGAGGCTGTAGGCTCCACCCTGAAACGCCGCCCCATCAGGAAAGCTGCCTGTGAAAATGCCTAAACCAAATAGATCACAAAGGAAAGAAATGGAGGACAAAAAGCGACTGGATATAGAGTTCAAAACCACACTTATAGGGTTTTTCAAGAGACTCCTAGAAAAGGCCGATAAAATAAATGAGACCTATGAGGATATGAAAAGGGATCAACAAGAAATGCTAAGGGATCAACAAGAAATAAAGAATACATTGTCTGAAATAAAAAATATTCTACAGAGTCCTAAAAACAGAAGGGAAGAACGCAAGAATCAAGTCAAAGATTTGGAACATAAAGAGCCAGAAGACACTCCTCCACAGAAGCTAGAAGGCAAGAGAATCCAGAAAATTGAAGATAATGTAAGAAACCTCTGGGACAACTTCAAACGATCCAACATCAGAATCATGGGGGTCCCAGAAGATGAGAGAGAGCAAGATATCGAAAACATACTGAAAGAAATAGTGACAGAAAACTTCCCCCACCTGGGGAAAGAATTGGACTTACAAGTCCAGGAAGCACACAGAACTCCAAATAAGAGGAATCCAAAGAGGACCACACCAAGACAAATCATAATTAAGATTCCAAGAGCAAAGGACAAAGAGAGAATATTAAAAGCAGCAAGAGCTAAGCAGGTGGTTACCTATAAAGGAGCACCTATACGATTGTCAGCTGATTTCTCAACAGAAACCATGCAGGCCAGACGGGAATGGCAAGAAATATTCAAGGTGATGAATAGCAAGAACCTACAGCCAAAAATACTCTACCCAGCAAAGCTATCACTCAGAATCGAAGGTCAGATAAAGAGCTTCACTAATAAAAAAAAGCTAAAGGAGTTCATCACCACCAAACCAGAATTATATGAATTGCTGAAGGGGGTTCTTTCAGAAGAGAAAGTAAATAAAGATAAAAATATGAACAACAAATACGTAACTATCAACAAGTGAATCTAAAAACCAAGGAAATTAAAAAAAAAATCCGATGAACAATATTAACTGTTGAATATAATAGAATCAGAGGTATGGAAGGGGAGTGAACTGATGATTCTTGGGGAAAAGGGGACAGGGGAATGTGGGAAGAGACTGAACATAAACTGTGCACCTATGGATGAGGACAATGGGGGTTGGGGAAAGGGCAGAGGGTGGGGTGGGAAGGGGGCGGAAAAGGAACACTTGTAATAATATGAACAATAAAAATTTATTTAAAAAAAATATATATATATATATATTCAAAATAAATAAAAGTCACAAGATGGAGATGAAAAAAAAAAAAAAAAAAAAAAAGAATGTGGAGAAATGGGAACCCTAGTACACTGATGATGGGAATGCAAACTGGTGCAATCATTATGGAAAACAGTATGGAGTTTACTCAAAAAATTTTAAATGGAACTCCCATTTGATCCAGTGATCCCATTTCTAGGAATATATCCTAAGAAATCTGAAACACTCATTAGAAAGAATATATGCACTTCCTATGTTCATAGTAACACAATTTACAATAGCTAAGACTTGGAAACAGCCTAAGTGTCCATCAGAAGATAAATGGATAAAAAATAAAATAAAATAAAAACTATGGTACATTTATACAATGGAATACTACGTGGCAATAAAAAAGAAAGAACTCTTACCATTTACAACAGTGTGGATAGACCTGGAGAGAATTATGCTGAGTGAAATAAGCCAGTCAGAGAAAGGTAAGTGTCACATGATCTCACTCATATGTGGAATCTAATGAACCAAATAAACTGATTATCAAAAACAGAACCAGAGTCATAGAAGCATGAACAGACTGTTGAACCTTAGAGGGAAGGCAGGCAAGGGTGGGTGGGAAGAGATCAGAACTTGAATGAATGCATATATGCATAACTCATGGACACAGACAATGGGGTGCTGAGGGCCTGGGGAGAGGTGGGCGTGAACAGGAGCAGGCTGGAAGAGGTTAATGGGGGTAAAGGGAGGACCTATGTAATACTTTCAATAATAAATATTTTGAAAGGTGCATTGGTATCAAAAATAAGACTTATAGCTGACCTTTCAAAGATATAAGACAAAAAAGAATGGAGTGACACTTTTTTAATCAGCAAACTTTTTGTGTATAAATTATTGTGTATAAATCTATATGCATTTTTTACTTGCAAATATATATATTAACTATCAATAAAAAAGACTAAAAGTTGATAAATACATAAGAAAACATTATCTTGTATCTATCTCATAAAAATGAGGGTTACATTCTTAGTAACATAATCCAAACTGGGTTTCTTAAATAGAACTATCTTGGTCTCAAAAAATTTATGCAGTTTTGAAAGAGGCTTAACTTATAATCAGGATTATTTTCTGCTTTGGAAGAATCTGTTTCAAAAATATAAAGCAATACAGATTGGCATGAAAGATAAGGTTAATTGAGACATTTCTGCTACTAGTTGGAGAACCTGAAACCTGAGTAATAATAGGTATTTATCTCAATATGTATTATGATGTCCTTATATAAACAAAATCTAATCATCCTTCATATCATTACAATATGTCACAATGCATCACATATTCTTATACTTTCTGTTGAAAGTATAGCAGAAGACAGGGCATAAAATGGATAAATTTCAAATCCATTGTGTTCCTTAAAAATATATCCAGCCTGGTCAGCATGGCTCAGTGGTTGAGCATCGACCTATGAACCAGGAGGTCACAGTTCAGTTCCCAGTCAGGGCACATGCCTGGGGCTCTGAGCTCGATCCCCAGTGTGGGGTGGGGAGACCATGCAGGAGGCAGTCAATCAATGATTCTCTCTCATTATTGATATTTCTATCTCTCTCTCCCTCCCCCTTCCTCATTGAAATAAATAATACTTATCTATATGTATATATATGAAATAATTACAATCTTATATAGACATTTCTAAAGAATAGAAAAGAGAAAGTATTCACACCTTGTAGATGAAGCCACATCTTTCTATGAAAACCTGAAAGAGATTTTTAAAAAGGAAAGTTATAGGTCAGCCCCACTCATGAACAAAGATAATTTCACTTAGTCAAAAACAAGTAAAATAGAAGAAACAGGCATTAAATAGTAGGTACCTTCAGCAAATAATGACATGAAGGGAATAAGAGGCACACGTCTAGAGTGCTGGTAATGTACTACATAGTGATATGGACAGCATCCATTTTAAAATTAATTTATCAAAATGTATGCACTTGATATATGTGCATTTCCATTTTAAATGTTTTTATCATGCAGTACAGGAAACTCTTTTCATCACCTCCTCCCTCCACTCTCCTGTGCTTCGTGTGCTGTATTTCCTAATACAGAGAAAGTACTTAATTAATATTTGTTCAAAACTGAACAAATCTTTTCTTAGAGATGTAAAACCTCAGACCAGGGTCAGACTTGCATCCAGAATTATTATATATGGACTTTTTAAGCAAATGAATGAAAGCTCAGACCCATAATTCTTCAGTACAATTAGGCAAGCTACTCAGTTGCTCCAAATATCCATCTCTCTTTACAAAGCGTCATTGAAGCCTGTCAACCTAGTGTTGAAGCATCCAGGGCTCTCATCTATGAATGTCACTAGGGTCAGAGGCTTGGCATTTGGTTGATTTCATTGGATGGCTGGGGACAACACAATCTCACTCAATTAACACTATTCCTTTTTCTTCTTTTCCTCTCTTCAGGCCCCTCATGAATCTTTTTTCTTCTTTCACTTATTTGGCCATTTATCCTTGCAGGAAATATCTACTTGAGTACCTCCTATGTGCCAGGCCCTGTGCCATGTGCCATATATATATCTGTAACAAACCAGGTAGAGTCCCTTCTCTCAGAGAGTTCCTTGACCTTCTCTTGCATGCTTTCATCTGAGTTGAAGCAAAAAATAGTGGAAAGACTCCTTTGTTCTAATCAGGGCACCTGTATTTTTGTCCCAATGCCGCTACTAGTCTAAGGGGTAAGTCACTTATCCTGTCTTGATATAATTTTCTTCTTCTATAAATAAAAGTATTGAACAAGCCTGACCAGTGTGCTCAGTGGTTGAGCAAGAGTAGACTTTAAAAGTCTCTTGCATAGGTTTTTCCCAGTAGCTCCTAACTAATCTATCTCCCTGCTTTCATTTGGCCCTTCCCTTCCCTAGTTTTTTAAAATATATTTTTATTAATCTGAGAGAAAGAGGAAGGGAGAAGGATAGAGAGATAGAAACATCGATGAGAGAAAAACATTGATTGGCTGTCTCCTGCATGTGGATCATGCCCACAATACAGGCATGTGCCCTGACTGGGAATTGAACTAGTGACCTCTTGGTTCATGGATTAACAGTCAACCTCTGAGCCACAGCAGCAGGGCCCTCCCCACTTTTTATTTTTATTTTAAATACAGCAGCCTGCCTAATCTTATTAAAATGTTAAGTCAGATCTTGTTACTCCTCTGCTCACATCCCCGCATTCAGAATAAAACCCAAAGTTTATGCCTTGGAGGTAGTAAAGGATCTATCCCCAAACTACTTCTCTATCCTGGGACTCTTCCTTCATTCACTCCACTGGGCATACTGGTCTCCTTGATGTGTCTTGCATACTCTCAGCACACCTCCCTCTCAGAGCCTTTGTATTTGTTTTTCCACAGCCTGGGGAGCTCACCCTTCCATCCCTGAGGTTTACATGACTCATTCCCTGACTTCCTTCAGTCATATGTTCAAATAGCTCCTTTTCAGAAGCCATTCCCTGATCTGACCTCCCTATATAAAACTGCCCCTTCATGTCACTCTCTGTGCTTTGTGCCCCTTTACTGTGCTTCTTCTTTTCCATCTTTATGATTGCCTAATGCAGCATAATTACTTACTTATCTTATGTCTCCTACCACTAGAAAATACACTCCATTAGAATAGGGATCTTTACCTTCTTTGGCCTGCTGCCTAGAGCAGTGCCTAACACAGTAAATGCTCAATAAATATCTGTTGAATTAATAAAAGATTGAATCTCCTCTAATAATAATATAAGTCTCAGTGTGTGTGTCAAAATTTATTTCTACATAGGAGGATTCAAATCTGGCTACTGGGACGATGAGGGACCAGTCCAGTATTGGAATTAAGCTACACAGAATACTTGTCAACAGAAATGGATCAGCAGCAGAAAACGGTCCATTCCCTTCCATTTGGGTTTCTATTTCATAGCATGATAGTTTCACAATAAGATGAGGCCTGAACACTATTTCTTTTATGCAGCTTCATGGGGTGCAAAGAGTACTGTCCTCATTTGGCTTAGGCCCAGAAAGTTTGGTCATTTATCCCACATCATCCAGACTTTTTGAGGCAGAGATACAATAAGAACTTAAGTCCCTGACCTCCAATCCCACAGTTGTTTATTTTCAATAGTGACCTACACAAGACAGGAAGATCTGGGTGTACTCTTTACAGGCAAAAGAAATATGTGAGATATGGAGTAAAAAGTGCATATTCATAACCATGAGGAGCTTTTCCCATGGAACCTCTGAAGTGTTTGCACATTCCAGGTACTATTTCTCTTACATATTGTCTTATTCTCGATGCTTGGCACATGCTCAATTCATGTGTACTGATTCCATAAAAGTAGCAGCCTACTAGATATACTTATTCTAAGGTAATAATTACTCTCACCTCCTGCAGAGGCCACAACCTCAGAGACATTCACATCCACAAAGAGCAACACCACACATACAACATACACACACACAAACACACACACACACACACACACACACACACACACACACACACACACAAACATCCCGCAACCCTTGAAGGAGAAAAAAAAGAAAAAGTAACTTCTACACACTGTATTCACATCTGCCTGCAGAGGTGCTTCCTAACCAGATGAGAAGCAAGGACAAAGTTGCCAGCTCACAGTTTGTTTTGGTACCTCAAGAGGTACAATGCCCCACAGTTGTGAGTATGTGAAACAGAGTTTATTCTGGTATTACTATTTATTAATTGCTGTATTTTCCATACAAACAACTATACACCTACTTTTATGCTTCTGTGGACAGACACCCATTTACAAACACAAATGCACATATGCACTTAACATTCACTTCAGAATTAGGCATTTTGCAAATCACAAATAAATTTATGTACACAGAAATATACATGCTTGTCTAGCCCAAGCATTCTCACAAATGTAAAAACACAAGTACACAAACACATTCACAAAGATAATGTTTACCTCAAGGTACGACTGTAAAAGTAAATGAGATTATGTGAAGTGTACAATAATACCTGGTACATAGAAAGCATGCTAATAAAGGTTAGTGATCGATAGATACATGATATAAATTTGTATCAGACTTACATGAATACCCACCTTCCAAGCAAAATTTTCTTTCCAGTCACTACTCAGAACCTCATGGAAATTCTAAGTAGCTCATTACTTTCTTGTGTGTGGGAGCCAATAAAAAAGGGAGGGATGTGGGGTGTGCTATCATCCTAGGGGCGGGAGGAAGCTGGTAAACAAAGCTTTCCTGGTTGTGTTTTTGTTTTGTTTTGTTTTGTTTTGTTTTGTTTTGTTTGTTTGTTTTCCTGGGGAGAAGGCCTGGACTTGGAGGGAGCTGAACTGTTATGAATTATTCTAGAGAGAACCAGCCTCCAAAAATTCAAAAGAAGGAGTTCCTAGAGCTACTGAATAAGAGGGAGGCAAAGTAGGATGGGAGGGAGAGACCCCACAGTCCCAGCCCATTCAAATCAGCCAGAAAACCCTTAGAGGCCAGCAATCCATTAGAGCCCGGTAGCTTGGAGAAAATCTGATTAACTCCACCTCCCCAGCTGAGCTCTAGAGTGAAATGTATAGCTAGCTGGTTTCTGAGACTCCAATAAGGTGGGAAAACAGCAGCAGGAGGAAGGAAAAGCAAAGGGATGGGATTGGTAAGCACTGTACGTACTGTTTGGCCCCACCATTATTATGGAAGAAGCCACAGCTCTCTGTGGCTCTGGTTCCCCAGCTTGTAAGATGTAAATAAAACTGGCTCCTGTCTAGTTGGGAGACAGCATATCTTCCTTGTCTTCCAAAAGGGTTCGAGCAGTGAGGCCAGGACTGCTCTCTCTTGATCCTGAAAATTGCTCAGGGAATTTTCCTGCTGCTGTGGTCCTGGGGAACTAAGAGGGGGGTGCCTTCTTTTATCGACTAGGCTTCTTTTCGAAACCTCTCTCTCTCTTTTTTTTTTTTCCTGGGGTCAAATCTTATAACTTCAGAGCTTTAAAGAAACTCAAGGACCTGGTTCAATTCTTCCCATTTAAGATGACAAAATGAGCCCAGACGCATGTCTGAACTGGGGCCTGTGGATTTGTTTTATTCACATACAACTACATTCTAAAAAAAACAAGACATTGTTTTTGAGAGACCTGGAGAGATTAACTCCATAACCTCCTCTACCCCACCGTCCCCTGCAAAGGAGAGGGAAGATGGAATCTCTTCCAGCACTCAAAGCGTTAAACTCAACCCAGAGTCTAACACGCGATTGGCCAAACACTAGGGAAAGATCTGGTTTTTGCAGCCGTTGGCCAATGAGCATCTCGAGTGGGAGGGTTTGAAGATACTAAGGAGTTTTCCCCCCTTTTTTCTCTCTCCACCCCCTCCCATCGCCATTGCCTGCCCCCCCCCCTCCTTCCCCCTTCCAATCCCTGACGCCGCCAGTTTGTTAAATTAATGCAGTAAGAAAGTCTGAAGATCTGAAGGAGTCCTGGCACAAGGAAGATGGGCAAGCTCAGAAAACCAAGATGCATCTGAAGCCTAAGGTTCCTGAGCCCCGAGGAGTCGCCATGGACCCTGACAGCCCCCGAAACTTGCCCTGAGCTCCCTCACATCTGCAGCCCCGAGCAATGGGACACCTTTCCTGCAGTGATCATAACTTATTCGTCTGGGGCCAGAGAACAGGAATCGCAAGACGACAGCAGACGGACACGCAGGCAGGGGAACGAGATTCCGGGACTCGGTCACGATGCGCCAGCCTGGCACAATCTCTGGGATTTAACTGAAGGCAGCACCGTCAATCGCTTCCCCTCGCCCCTAACCCCCTCAGCATTAAGCCCTACTCTCTGCCCAAGATGCTTGCTCCATCTGACCGTCCGCGGCCAGCGCTCTGATCTCCACAGAAGGTATTTTTTTTTCTTGCATGAAGCTGGCCATTTAAGCAGAAAAACGGGTAAAAAAGAAAATATACCCACCCCCAAACGTGCCTCCCCAGCGCCGCAGGGAGCCAACAGACACGCTGGACTTTAACGAGCAGCAATACTCTTCGCGCTCTCGTAAATCAGGGCTGGACGCTCTCCGTGGTGCTGAAACGCTTCGCCGCGGCGGCGGCGGCGGCTGTCCGTGGTACCTACAGCCCCCTCGCTCCAATTTCCCCTGGGGCTTTCCCTCCGCGCCCATTTCCCACCTCCCCTCGGCACCCGGATTATTTTTTCAATAGCGCTCGCTGGTTTTGTAAGTACCAATTTGAAACATTTTTTGGCCCCATAACGCGTGGACTACAAAGCACAAGGACCTGAAAATGTACAGCTTCAATACTCTTCGACTCTACCTTTGGGAGACCATTGTATTCTTCAGGTATGCAATTTTCTACTGACCACATCGCTCAGATGAAAATGGGGGAAAGGAGCACGGAGGCTGACTCTGTCTGTGATCCCCTTATTTGGGGGGTGGGGGGGAGGGAGGGGATGCCGTACCCGTTGCAATGGGGTTCTTCCATGCGCCGCTACCCCCACACCCCCCCACACCCCGCCCGCAGGGTGTCTGGCTTGTGCGTGGTTAGGTCTGAGACAGCCGTTGCTCTGGCAGCTGTTTACCTGTTCCTTGTGATTTGTTTGTCCTCCCGCCTGCTACACCCCCACCCCTTCACTGGCCCCCTGGCTCCCTGCATTTGGCTCTCACTCAGCTGGGGACTTTTAAGGGGAAGCTTTAGGAGTTACTCAGTTTAATTAGGACTGCATTCTCTCTAACCGCAGTGCCGAAAATCTCAGTTCTCCTGTCTGGGGGAACCAAGTGACAACTAGTGGTGACGGGGGAGGTTGCACTCGAACTCACTGGACACAGAAAATTTCATTCTCTCTCTCTCTCTCTCTCTCTCTCTCTCTCTCTCTCTCTCTCTCTCTCTCTCTCCCATTTTCTGCGGGGTGTGGGTGAATGTTACTAAGGCTTCGTGCTTGGGAAAAATAGTGTTACGACCTCAGGTTGTAAAGCCCTAAACTTGGGTGTACAGTGGATTGATTTAGAACCAGATCCTGGGAAACATTTCCCTTTCGAAACTTTGACTCCCTCCTCTCCCCCACTCATCTTTCCAAACTCTACTTTGTTAGCTGAAGATCCTGGCCTGATTAGCAATTCCTGTCTGTGTTTTGTTTTTTTAATTTATATCTACTCCTGACTAAATAGCTGAGTTCCCCTACCCATTGTCTCCCAGGTTAAAATTTTTTGCCTACAGGCTTAGCATTCTTATGTTAATACAAGCAAAAAGTGAAAAATCGCCTTTTCAGGAAGCAGTGAAATTGATAGTCCTTTTGAGAGTGGGTGAATCATGCCATCTTCAGAGATGGTTATGATAAATTCCATTTACATGAATTGAAAAAAATTATTCTTCTTCCATGTCCTGCAGGGATCATTAATCTTCCTCATTTTAGATGCCTGCCTCTCATGTCTTACCATGGCATTAGGTTAACAGTAATTTGAAAAACCTACTCTAGTTTTCTTTTTAAAATAAGTAACCATCAAATATTATTCTCTCTTACCATAAATCAGCAAGTAATTCTTGGGGTGTTTTTGTTTTGTTTTATTACATTTTAGAGAGCTCTGCATATGAATTGTTGGTTTGACTAATCTGTCCGGTGCTTTATTATTTAATAAATTCATTTGAATGACACCTCCCCCTATATTTTAAGAATCTATATGAAGCCTCTCTTCATGTCTTTCTCTTGAGATGAAAAGAAGACTCTCTCCTTCTCTGAGCTACCCAATGCTAAAGCTTCTAATCCCTGGTTCAAATCATTCTTTGATAGGCCACAGTCCTGCCCACAGCTCAGAATGCAAATAGTCAGAGAGTCAGATAGAATTTTAAAAGTGCAACAATCGAGGGCCCTGTGAAATGCAGCTACTTTATGGGGGAAAGGGCAGAAAGTACCCTCTTAATTTAACAATATCAAATCCTTTCTCCCCTATATACATAGTAGAACTGTAAAATGCTATGGAGGTGAAGTACTTGGTCACATTTGTATGCAAATTGATTCTCTGTTTTGCTTAAGAGGACAGAACTGAACCAGAAAGATTAAAGAGCAAATTAATAAAACCAAGCACATCACCCACCCCCAACTCTTTTTTCTTGGTGAACAGTATGTATGGTTGATTTTATTCTTCCAGACGTTGTCTTTCACAAAAGGAAAGCACAGTTTAAAAGGTTTGCATTATAATTGTTTGATAACGTTGTGAATGCGCCATGTTAAGACTTTAAGTAAAGTGATGGTGGCCTATCAGGAAGCATCACTCTACATCTCCTTCCCTGCATGTGTCAAGACATACATGAGCTACCATGGGTATGGGATATGACTCCATGTGTTTATAAGGAAAGAAGAGTCATGACTGAAGGGCTGGAAAGGGATTTGTACCATTGTACTTTCAAAATACAGAAATGGCAACATTGAGGAGTCATTATTGCTTCAGAAATGTCCTGAGACATAAAATAATAAAAATGGGAACTGAACTAGGAAAATTCCCCCAGCAATTTTTTAGAGAGGTGTCGGGGGAGATGGAGGGAGTGAGTTACAAGAAGGAAAAGTATTATCTTTGTCTAATTGGCATTTTCATTTCTAACTCCCTCATTTTCTAAATTTTAGGTGAAAATAAGGAAGCATTAAAATCTGGGGGTTCGATAGAATGCATGTGGGGGTAAATGGAGACTGGCAGCTCCCTAGAAGGTTCCATGTGAATAATCCTTTCTCCCCCCAAAGGACAGGCACTGTGTTGAAATAAGACAATCCAATAATCTCAGGCGCCCAGGTACTCCTTATATTGAATGATGCCAGCTGCTCACCTTGTAGGGAAATCTGGGGGCTAGAGAAGGAAAGACCCTGGATAACAGAAATGCTGCTGCATCAGCACATAACCAGCGAAATGGCAATAATGACAGCAAAACCAACAAAACAACAATCAGAGTGCGTGAGGCAGAAATCTCCTCAAGTGCCAACACAGAGAACAATCGAGGCCTTAGAAGGAGTTGAGGGGGAGAGAGACTAGGGTCCTGGGAGACAAGCAGGCAGCACTGCGGTGCTCATCAGCTGTGTCCCCATTACTAAAATGAGGTGATTTGGCTGAAGTTCCTGCTCTGATATTTGAAAAGCCTGTGGGTCTAAAATTCCAGAAGTGCCATTCTAGGATGCAATAACCAAAATTTTGTCTCTTTATTTTTATCAATGGGAATGGGGCTTTGCATCCAGAAAATGTGTTGTTTTATAGTAGAAATCCATTCCTTTTGAGTCAATGGAACTGGCTTTGACTCCCAGAACCCTTACAGTGGCTTATGGGTGGGAAAGTACGGGGACAACCCCACAATTTTCTCACCTACTCAAATAGACCTCAAGGCAAATAACCATGTCTCACAATCTCAGCACTGTTGGCATTTTTGAACTGGATAATTCTTTGTTATGAGGGCTGTCTGGTGCATCGTAAGATGTTTAGCAGCTTCCTTAGCACCATAGCACCTCCTCCCCAGCCTTGACCATCAAAAAGCTCTCTAGACACTGCCAAAAATCCAGGGGTGGGGACCAACTTGGCTGCAGTTGAAGACCACTGGTATACAGTGACAACTGTTTAATCTGTTGCTCTGATGTACTAATTAGAATAAGGAAGGAAGAAAATACCCCTCATGAAATACTTAAAGCATCGCAGTGAAGCAAAGAGAGCCCTAGCTTGTGCTTGATAAGGGAATAAAGGCAGAGGAGATAAACCAAGTCTAAGCCATGCGTGGCTTCCCCAAATGATGACAGCTCTTCTTTATGTGCCAATTCCACCTGCCGTCCCAGCAAATGCTTCCTTGCACAGGACTCAATGCGGCGCTCATTGGCTAAGAAAGGTCACCGAAACCTTGAAGGGAAGATGTTTCTAGCACACTGGGGTCAAAAGAAACATGGCAAATAGATTTTTGCTCAGATCTCGGTGCTGGAAAACCACCCAGTTGAAAGATAAATGAGCTTCCCATCAAAGTGGCCCCTCTGGCTTCCTGATCTCCGAGCTTGCCAAAGGGGAAGAGGACCACCTGGATCTTTCCCTCCGGGTAGCACAGCGGGGGCCTCCTGAAATCTCATCCGCGGTAGTGGGGGCACTGCAGAGAGTGCCTAGGAGCTCCTAAAATGGGTCAAGGACTTTTTCCTAAGCCCCTGGGGCAAGTTTGCAGTAGGGCCCATCAAAATGTCACTCTACCCCCTTTTGGGGGCTTAGGAACCATGAGAAAGAGAAAACATCATGTCTTAAGTCCCCGTGGGACTTGGCCCCACTACCAGTGGGACCCTAGACTGGTAAGTGGAGTTATGGATCGGCACACACGCACAATAGTGCACATCCCCCCACCTTGTTCATGTCTGTCATCTGTAAAGCCCATGTGACCTTTCAGGGGGCCTTCAGAGAATTCATTGTGGAGACCACCTTGTGAAGGAGGTTGCATCCATGGGGTACAATGGGAAGAGCAGATAGACTATGATTTGCGAGCCCCCCTCCCACCCCCAGAGCCAGTTCTGTTCCCAGCCTGCAGCATGGCTTTGACAAGTCTCTTTCCCTTGCGGGGACTCTCGTTTTCTTACCAAATGACTGACTTCGACACCTCTCAGTTCCCTGCAGCCTCATCTCAGGTCTTTATGAGACAGAGGCCGTGCCCACACAGGCTCAGTTTGAATCTACCTCAGTGCTCACACTGCCTTCATTTCTTGACCAGGCACTTATTTATCATGGCTCGTGTGTCCAGTCTGAAACTAGGCACTCTGCAGGGGAGACAGAGGTAGCAGATGCCACAGCCCCTGTCCCTGCAGGAAGGGGAGACACTGCTCCCTGTAAGGCTACATCAAAGCCCTACCTCCTTCTCCAGAGGACCCGCAGAGCTCCCCTCCCGCAGCCTGCGCACGTCCTGCGACAGCGCATTCATGTGGGCATCATTAACTTTATTTCCTTCATCAGCTGACAGAAGCCAGAATGATTTTTAAGATGGATGGCACTGTCTCCCGCCTGGCCATCTTGACTCTATTCCTGCAGGTTTTCTGCTGCTTTGGGCAAAGTGGCCTTGGCCCAAAGGGAGGAGATCTGGGATCCAGAATTTAGCTAGTGGCATGACCTTGAGAGGATCCCATGACCTTCCAGCCTCAGTTTCCCTAGCCACAAAAAAAGGGGAATTGACAAACCACTCTGTCTGAAATATTTTTAGCTGTGTCAGCCAAAAATATTATATTCTCCCCATCTCCTCCATTATAGAACAGTTTGGGGCACAGCTATCAGCATATTTCAATTATTATAAGAAAAAGTAACATTGAATTCTATTCAGGCTCAGAGTTCTGAAAGAATTGAGGATCTCACTAACAACTTCCCTCTCTGGATAGTTATCTCAACCTGGACACCATTATTGACAGGTCCCATAAATATGTCAGTTTCCTCAGAAATTGCTTCTTTTGATGAGAAATCATGATGCCTGATCACTATTCTCAGAGATGACAAGCATGGTCTAAGAAAAAGACAAAAGTGTTCTGTATTTTTATCAATGATTCTGCTTGGGTTTTTTTCTCCCACATCAAGACTACGTTTTAAGCTTTTTGTTTACCAATCCCCATTCATAATTAACTTATTGTCCTTGTCTTTATGAATCAAAGGTACCCATAACTGCCAGAAGTACGAGCATCATACAATAAGCAATGTCGCCACACTGAGTTGACCTAAGAAAAAACAAAATTTAAGATATGTGATGTTTTTAGTTAGTCCATAGAGCCTTGCCAGATGTAAATATGCAATCTGTTAGACTCTGAAATGTTTGAAATGGATGTTGAGTCCTCATTACTATTTCATGAACCCCCTAGGTATGCAGGGACCCCATTTAGAAAACATTAGATTTGATTTATTCTTAATTGCTCCAAGAGAACTGGGGTGAATTGATAGATTAATTTTTTTAATGCACATATGTACATTCTGAGTCAATGCAATTTCAAACTTTCTGGCAGATCTGTCACATGGCGAACGGGGCTGCCTGGGTGGTAGTGAGGGTCCCTGCAGTGCAGGTATGTGAGCAGAGACCGATGTCCTCCTTCCAGGAGGGACGCAGAAGAAATGTAACCTGCTTCTGTGGGTTGAGATTTGTAATTTGCTCCAGAAAACTAAATAAAATGCAGGTCAGAGGCAAATCTTCAATATACTTACGTTCCCTCCTTTCCTGATTCCCAAATTAACATCTGATCTTTGTAAGCTCTCTGACGTGCCTTAAACACACATTTACCCATATCTTTTTCTTCTTTTTTTAAAATATATTTTTATTGATTTCAGATAGGGAGGGAGAGAGATAGAAACATCAGTGATGAGAGAGAATCACCAATAGGCTGCCTTCTGCACCGCCCCTGCCCCCACTAGGGATTGAGCCCCGCAACCTGGGCATATGCCCTGACCAGGAATCAAACTATGACCTCTGAGACTCAGCCACTGAGGCACACCACCTGGGTCCTATTTCTTCTTTATAATTAATTAAATAATGAATAAAGGGGGCAATGACCACACGCACACAATAGGACAGTGGATTATTAACAGGAAATCACCTTCATTATGTAAGAGCCAGGTTTTATGCAGTGAGAATGAGCTCGGAATAAGAGAATATCAGAGCCAGGACTACCAACAAATGCACTGCTCCACGGACAAGTCCCCAGGCATGGCTGGTGCTCACAGGACTGATGGTCTGTGCACTGAAGGCCGCTCAGCCCTGAACTCCTGCTGTCTCTCCTGAACCACCTCCCTGGTAAGCCTGATACACAACTGAAAACACCATACGGCTGGCCAGCAGATTCATTCAGAAGCACATTGGAAGGAACAATGCGCAGAGATGCCGGGGAGAGGGGTTTATGCCTGTGCTTTGTAATGCAAGCCCTTATGAGGGGAGCTGAGGCCCCAACGCTTTTGAAACTCCTTAGAAAGGATCCCTTTGTGGCTATCTGAAGTTGATATTGTCCAAGTTTCCCGAGGCTAATTCAGTGCAATTAGATTACCACTCTCGGTCTTTGAATTCGGCTGTTTTTCAGTGTTCGTTGCTAAATGAGTTTACCGTCTTAACAGGGAGCCACCGACCGGCATTAATCCCAGCTGCGAAATGGACAGTGCTCTCTCCTGCCTCATATAATGGGCAGCCCATGGGCACCTGGAAAGCCAGGCTCTGCCCCTTTCCCCCCAAGGTCCGTCCTCAATCTTCCACCCACTCACCCCAGAGAATCACACTTGCCTTCAGTGTCTTAAGTACCGTCAGAATCGTGGAGGCAGCAGCTCTCAAGTTAGCGGTGAGAGACACTAGAATGCAGGTTCCCACCGTCATACTAGCTGACTGAGACAGAAGCTCTCGGGGTCGGGACCCAGAAACCTGTAATGTTAGCAAGAGTCTCTAAGGCAGTGCTTTTCAAACTTCAGTGTGTGTGTGTGAGTCACCTGGGGATGCCATGAAGATGCTGAGTGGGACTCAGGAGTCTGGGTGGGGCCTGAGAGTCTAACAGCCCCTCTACCTACCCCCATCCCCGTGGTGCTGATGTTCCTGGTGACCAAAGGTTTGCATAGCAAGGCTCCAAGTCACCTAACTGGGGGCCCCTGACATGGACCAACCCGCTTATGTTGGAGATGAGGAGAGGAAAAATGACTTCCTCAAGGTTATAGAGGGGATGGCAGAGCTCCCAGGGCCCTTCGCAATAGTGAACACCCCCCCACACACCCCCCAGCTCGTTCATGTCTGTCGTCTGTAAAGCTCATGTGGCCTGGACTCTGCGACTGCACGTTCCTCCCTTCAACACACTGTCCTCCCTCAGAAGCATGAACATGCACGGTGACAAGGGCTCCTCAGGCAGCTGTTCCCACCCCTGAAGCCCTAGAGCCCCAAATGCTTCCATTCCCACAGCCTGGGACTCCCACTGTGCACCCCCGGGTAGGAGAGGGGCACCTAGAGAATGGGCTTCTAACGCTGGGACCCAGCCACGAGAGTCTGTGACGACCCATGGGAGAGGTAGATCAAGGTGACCAGGGGGACAGTCTTCTGCACAGGCTGTACTACCAACCTTGCAGAACTACAGGCTCACTGAGCACTCCCAGGTGTGCAGAGCCTGCTGCCCATCTACCATCTGTCCGTCTGACCTCAGACCCATGTCCTTCCTTCTCCTCTACCTCTCTGACCTATCATCCTTCCCACAAAAGCACGTTAGTGTCCTACACACCGAATAGAGTAGCTGCTGGCATCTCCGGCCTCTGAGAGCTGCGTGTTCATGGCTGTGCGCTCGGTTCTGCAATGCTCCCCAGCTGCAGGGGAACGCGGCAATCCTGACTGCCAGGCAGCCATGCAGTCGCTCGTACAAGAGCACTTTACCATCTATAGAGAGTTTCACATCCATGGCGCCAGGTGAGCTTCCCAATCACCTTTAAAAATAGATACAAAACAGTGGGTACCATTTTAGAGCTCAGAAAACTGAGGCTTAGAGAAGAAAAGTGTCTTGCCTAAGACCACACTGTTGATCTCAGGGGACAGCCAGGATTCAAATACAGATCTCCTTCCTTCTAGCCGACCACACTGCCTCTTTCCCCTTAAGGGTGGAATACACACACCTCCCCAGCCCCACGTGCCGTATACCTATCCCTCTTCATAGATTCCTCCCAAAGCTGCAGCCCTGGGAGCTGGGGCAGACCTCAGGCTCACAGCCCTCACACTCTGCGAGGCCACAGGGGTAGGACAGCCTATGAGAGAAGAGCTGGGCTCTCCCA
Source organism: Pipistrellus hanaki (assembly GCF_964339955.1). Lineage (NCBI taxonomy): Eukaryota > Metazoa > Chordata > Mammalia > Chiroptera > Vespertilionidae > Pipistrellus > Pipistrellus hanaki. The sequence goes on from NC_140507.1 coordinate 18,011,373, forward strand.
TCAGGGCTTTGGTTTGACGGAGTCATTTTCTCCCGACTCTTAGCCAGATGGGTATTTCTTTCTCTGCTCTTGATCATTTTTAATTGTACAGCATATGCACATATTCTTTTGTTGTTGTTGTTCTGAAACCAGGTGTAAGTCCCAGATCCCCTTTGATAATGATCTCCAGGTCATCCCAGCTTTTACTACTGTAAGGAGTGTCCTACTTGGTCATTTTATTTTTAATCACACATGGAATGATGGTATATGTATTTCAGTATTTATCCACACAGGTTGAAATCTATTAAAGTTTATTGAGCTACATATACTATCTACTGAAAAATGCATACATGACCATGTATGTCATGGGATCAGATTACCCATGTAATCCTGCAGTCTGTCTTATTCAGGGGTCAGCACATCCTGGGAAGCCTCCCCGTGGAGGCACTGGCTCCAGCTCATTCATTTAATGACCGCAGGGCCTCGGTTATGGATCGCCCATTGTTTCCCAGCCACCCTGCTATTGATGGGCATTTACAGTTTTTTAACTTTTCCACCACAATCGGTGCTGCAATGATCACAGGGCACCTACATCTTTGTGAGCACATGTGCCTTTTTGCCAGGCAGATAACAAGAACAAGAGATGGACTTCCTGGGGCACAGAGCATGCGCACCTTCGATGTTAACAGATGCTGCAGGCAGATACTCCTTTCTTCCTGAACTGTCCCCTCCCTCCCTCCCTCCTAATGCTCCATCTCAGCCTTGAGCGCAGCAACTTGCTAATGACAACCATTGCTATTTACTGAGTGTTTACTGAATGCTAGGTACTGTGCTAACAACCATAGGCCTCATCTCATCATCCCACAAAAGTCCTTGGACATAAATACTATTGTATTCCCATTTTACAGGTGACACAAATGAAGCATAAAGAGGTTAGTCACTTGCCCAAGGCAAGACAACTAGTAAGAGGCAGAGCCAGGATTCAAAACAGAAAACGTTCTTTTAATCACTGCACTGCCACTGCTACTCCAAGAATGAACCAGAGAGAGGAGGGCAGGACTGACTGGAAGAGGGAGATGGAGGCAGAACTGGCCTCTCCAGATAATCAAGGCCTAGTAGTTTGCAGGTGGTTCTAGATAACCATAAAGTTAATGCACATCTGCAGATAGAAGTGAGTGTCCAGTCTCCATCCTGCACACAGGAGGAAGATGGCACTAATGTCCACCCATCACAGAGGTCCATGGTTAGACCTCTGTCTAAGGGTAGAGACGTGTTACTGCAGCCCACCCTTTCTTCTCTGTCCCACCTGCCTTGGGACCAAAGTCACTCGATTGAAAAAGCTGTCAAGGATTATGGGAGAGAATTTCTGACTGAGTTGAGAGATCAAGAAGCAGGACAGCATGATCTCTGGCCTGTTTCAATTTTTTTTTTAAATTGCTGATCCCTAGTACTTAGACCACATGTGTCAAACACAAGGCCCGCGGGCCAAATCCAGCCCGCCAGGACTTGCAATGTGGCCCGCACCGCGCTGTCATCACTGCACTCCGCTGTCAGTTTATGACATTGTCAGTTTATGACTGTTCAGTAAACCATTCGGCCCGCGATTTAGGCTGGATTTTAGATTTTGCCCCCTTCTCTGGTTGAGTTCGACACCCCTAACTTAGACCAAAGACCTTTTCAGGCCTCATGCTCTAACCCCCAAACACATAGGACTGTGTGTACCCAGTGTCCCTTCATCTTCACTAAGGGAGGTTGGAGAGGCCACCCAATCTCCAGCATAGGGGGTAGGCTGGGGCGGGGGGAGGGTTCCACCACAAACTCTGGATCTGCCACGCCCAAGGCAGACCCAAGGGCTTTTCGTAATACCCCGAGGCCAGGAAGCCACACTCAGCCCAGAGCAAAGTGGGGAGAGGCAGTGAGGACTGGGCTAGCTCACCTTTCCGACCATGAGTGTCACGGGGCCTGTGGGAAGCCAAACAGGGCTGCCGCAGACACCTGTCTCCAACAGTTCTCCGAGTGACACCAGCAACAGCGCTAAATGTGTCCCCGCAGGCGTATTGCTAGTAGAAGAAAAAGCACAACACACATATGTCTCCTAATATCAGCTCTTGAAATAAACTTGCTGGTTTGTTTGTTTACATAATGAACATTACACATGTTTGCTGTAAGATATTTAAACCACATAGGGAGATTCGCTTAGAACTGAAATACAGAGAAATCTTACTCCCTGGGGTAAATCACTTATACAGTTGGATATTCATCTTTTGCAAATGGTTTTAATAACATAATGATGACAAAAACATGAGTGCTTACTCTGTGCCTGACATCTTTCTAAAAGTTGAATGTGTATTAAGCCATGTAATTCTCGGAACAAACCTATAAAGCAGATACTATTGCTCATCCACTGCATGGATGAGGTTGTGGATGTGGAAACGGAGAGCTGGAATAATTTTCCTAGGGCTGCCCGCTTGGGAACAGCGTGACAGACTGAGACCCAAGCAGTCTGGCTTCAGGAAGCCCTCACCTGCTTTGCTACACTAGTAAGCTGTTTTTGTTTTACAAAAATAGGATTATACTAAACACCATGCTCTGCAACTTCTTTCTTCTCACTCGTCAGTACCTTGCCATCATACATAAGCAGCCATCTCATTCCTTTTTGCATTGGTGCTGCCTTCCGCCGAGAACACCAGTTTCAGCATGACACAACCCTCGGCTTGCCACAATCCAGTCCCCCCCACTTCCATTTCCAGCTCCTTGACCAAATTCCAGCCCGAAGTCTCACTGGTCTCTGTAACAGGCCCAGTATTCTCTACTCTGTGCTTTTCTTACACTGTGGTCTGTGCCTTTGTAACTCTAGACAAGCCGCTCTCCTCACTTCTGCCCTCTGGATTCAAGCTCATTGAATTTTGAGTCTTGCCTCTGTCATTTCCACTATCTATTGTCTTGGAAGTTTGCTCAACCTTTCTGAGCTTCACGTTCCTCCTCTTTAAAAAATGGAAATAACAACCTCACTGATAGATAAGGTCACCTTTGGAGCCTCTCCCTCTCCCCGCAGCTGAGTGCAAGCCCTTTACAAATGGTAGCTACCTCTTCACTTCTCTGTGATCCCAGCCTCAGGATCCACCCCTAGCATCACTTTCTCCATGAGGAATCCTCTGGGTGGCCACCATCCATACCCCAAACCGGGCGTGGACTCTCCTTCCTAAACCCCTTGGGAAATGCAGTCACCCTTGGCACTTGTTTTGCTCTAAGTGGCCTTGCATACATTTAGGTGCCCTTCTAACCTTCCTATGGGATCATACACCCTTCCATGGCTGGGAGCTTAATGAATTTCTTGGTGCATGTGAAAGGCCAACAAGAGGACAAGGGGTGCTACCCAGAATTTCCCGCTTGTTCCACTTCCCCCTTGTGGGTAGTACCCTCCCTGTGGCCCGTGTATACTAGATATTCAGTGCTTGTTCCATGGAATGGCTTTGTCCCCACACGCCTGCTCCCGCTCTCCTCTCATTGGCTTTGCAGAAGCCCAGGATCAGAAGGCTTCCTACCAGCCAACCCCAAAGCACTGCTGCATCTCACCGTGACCCCTTTTTGCTCCAAGAAATGAGTCACAGTGTGAGTGAGCTAGTCATGGCAGCTTGGTGCTGGCTCGGTGGCCGCTGCAGTGAGTTGTTCAGCCTTACCCTGCTGTCTGGCTGAGCTGTCCCAGTTCTGGGGCTCTCAAACCACCTGAGCCACCTCAGACAAGACTGCCTGCCACCACTGCCTGGTCTACGGAGAGGGTGGATCTCAGGGGACATAGTTTTCTTTGTGGGACCTAAACCATCTAGTAAAAAAAGAAAAACCCTTCACAGGAGCCAAGAAAAGATTGCATCATGACTGGACAAAGGGGACTTAAAGGAATTTGTGAAATGTGCCTTAAAATATAAAAAGCTGCACTTCCTAAAAATCAGGGTGGCAAGATTTCAGTAAAAGATGTAACCCCCATGCTGCCTCAAACTGGGCAGCCTGGAGACTAGAAGGAGATTTCCTCCCCCACACAAGCCCCACTCTGACTTTGTAACTGAGTCAGTCTTTCCATCCCTAAAATAAGATTGGACCATATAAAGACGGTGGGTCTTCCCAGCTGTTGTTGTATAATTCTTCAATTAAACTGGCCCACAAAGGGCCCAGCAGTTAACAACTGCAGCTTGGGAATCAGCCAGATATGTTCTAGCATCCTGGTTATACAACTTGCTAGCTGAATGCCTTGGAGCAAGACTGTTTTTAAGATTCCTCAGCCTCAGTTTCCTCATCTGTAAAATGGCAATGGTGATGATCCCTCCCTGACAGATGGCCCTAGGAATGAAATGGAAGAAGGCACCTAGAGTGTTTGCACTGCACATGGCACATAGCAATTGTGCAAAGCAGGAAAGCTGGGATCACTATTATTCAAGAGGGATAGGCGCAAAGCATTGTGGGAGCATGAAGAAGAGTCTGACTAACTCTGCCTGGAGGTGGGAGACAGTCCAGAGTTGGAGAGCATTTCATAGGAGTCAGGACACTTCAACTGGGCCATAAAGAATGACTAATTCACCAGGTGGCAAAGAGTGCCAAGAGAGAATGATGCAGGCAGAGGGAAAGGGCTGGCAGAACAAGCAAGCCGGGCGAGGTGGAGCTCAAGGGCACTGGGTGGACCAGCTGTCCTACCATTACCCAAGCTCAGCCCTGTCCTGCTCTGCTCTGTTCTCCCCCAAAGGGTATTTCATCAATTGGAAGCCCAGCCAAGAGTGGATAATTTGTTCATAACCCAAAAAATATTACTATATGCCAGCTAAGTCCTGGGACAGACGAGTAAGGGGGTATAAACCAATGAATGACTTGGGAAAGTACAGAATTTCAGGCCATGGTCAGTGCTATAAACCCAGTAAAACAGGATCATGGGACAGAGGATGGTCCACCGGAGTGGGCCCAGGGCACCTACACTTTCACTTGGGCCTCAATCACAGGAGATGGCAGGTGGGGGGGGGGGGGGGGGGGAACTGTCCCTTTTTTACTGATGAGGAGACAGAAACCCTGGAGGAGCAGTGATCTATCTAAAGTCTCACAGCCAATAAGTGCCAGGGGCAGATGGCCTCATTCCATGCAGAAGAGTCAAAATATCCAGGATGAGAGTCGGGGGGGGGGGGGGGGAGCAAGTAGCAAAACAGAATGTATAATAGGATCCCATTTTTATTTTTTAAATGTTTTATTGTTCTCATATTGGGGGCGGGGGGGGGAGGTCCAGAGAAATGAACACAAAACTGTTTATAGTTGTTATTATCTCTTGAGACTGAGACTATGGGGGGCTTTTATTTCCTACATTAACTATTTCAGTAATGCTTGAATGCTTTACAACAATGTATATATTACTTTTGAAAGTTGAAAATAGATTTTTTTTTTTAAGGATATCAGAGAGCGTGGACACACAATCAAACTCAGAGCCCACCTTAATTGCACAGGTAGAGAGAAAAACACATTTGGAGCGATTGGAACCAGTTCCTGCTTGATTGAAACAAGCAGAAACAAGCCCAGAGGCTGAGGCTGGTGTGTTGGGAAGGATTTTCTGAGCAAATGGGAGTTGCTGTCTCACTGACATCATTGCACTGGAAGTGAAATGTCACTAGTGATGGAAGACCAGGTTATACTGCAGATGGGGGGCTTTAGAACAAGTAATGATGGGACATATTTTCAAGAGAGAATAAGAAATAAAAAGGCAGAAAAACAAAGAGGGAGAGGAAGAGGGGCACACAGAGAAATAAAGAGGCAGCTTGGGTCTTCACTGGTCTCTCTCTCTCTCTCTCTCTCTCTCTCTCTCTCTCTCTCAGCATTCTCACCTGTAAAAGGGGTGGGTGGGCTGTACTAGATGGTTTTCAAGGTCTCTCTTAGCACCATTATTTTAGGATTAGAAGCAACTGGTGGGGGGGGGGGGAGGAAGGGGTTAGAGGAACAGAAAGGGAGAGAAACGCAGGTGGGCAGAAGCAAATGCTAAGGAGGAATGATGAGAGGAGGAAACCAGGAGAGAAAGAAAGGCAGGCATTCCCCAGTCGGAGTCTGTTTATCTCACTGAAAGCGCAGAAGAAAGGACTCTCACATCAAGAATTAACAATAAGAGATTCATCCTCAGGCAGCCAACTTCATGTGCCCCCTGGCAAGAGCCAGGGATGATGTTGGGAGAAGCAGAGGCTGATGCCTGAAGAACAGGGGCCTGCGGGGAGGGCGGATGCTGCCCTGTTCTCATGTGGGAAGGGGGACAGCTTCTCTCCTCTCGGCCTGAACATGGACAACAATGATTGGCATATTCCTGGCCCTGGGAGATGTCCTGGGGAAAAGACTAGAGAAATGTGCATAAGGGAGCTACCCCTGCGACATTTCTGCACAGTGGCCAGTGCCTGGGAGGACTCAATCCTGGGACCCATCAGACAAAGAAAATCCCAGGACAGGAAGTCTTCCAAGGTCCTCTTCTCCAGCCTCCTTCCTGCCTCTAAGCCATATGTGTCAAACACAAGGCCCGCGGGCCAAATCCAGCCCGCCAGGCCTTGCAATGTGGCCCGCACCGCGCTGTCATCACTGCACTCCGCTGTCAGTTTATGACATTGTCAGTTTATGACTGTTCAGTAAACCATTCGGCCCGCGATTTAGGCTGGATTTTAGATTTTGGCCCCTTTTCTGATTGAGTTCGACACCCCTACTCTAAGCACCCCTTCCCTAACCACCCATTGCCAAACGCCTTAGCACAGAACGACAGCCCTCTTCTCCAATCTTTTCACAGTGTCTGAGCCATCCCAGGCCTCAAGGCCCTTGGCCACAAAGACAGTGCCTCCAACACCTGCTTATACTTAATCCCCATGGCATAGTGCTGGGCACACAGTGCACTCGCCAAATCCATCTGATCAATAGGGTGAACTGGTGCTAATCTCTCTCCCAATAATATCTATTCCGTTGCTTACCATTTCAGTGTAAACATCCTTTTGTTTATACTGCACTGCCCCTCTTTCAAAGTCCTGTCTGAGGGGGCAGAACCTGGCAGTCACCTGCCTCTGCAGAAGGGAGGTGGACACCAACTGTACAGGTGACATCTCCAAATCTGTAATTGAAGTAAGGAATAGAGACTGCCACTCTACAAGTGAACATCACAAGCACCAATGCAAGACCATAGGTAACTGTTCACTTAGCATATGGTGAGCCACTTCTGAATACCAGGTTCTTGGCTAAACAATGTATCTGAATGTTTTCCCCTTCCCAATAATTCTAAAATTAGAATTAAGTATTCCTAGTTTGCAGGTGAAAAACGGAGGCTCAGAGAGGTTAAGCAACTTTCAAATAAGTAGTAAGGTCACCATCCCAGCCTCTTCCTCACCCGGTCCATGTATACAGCACGCTACTGAGAGTTCAGTCTGTACAATGTACATGAATACTTCCAGTGCCAAGAAAGTCACCAACTCCAGAAGGCAGCCTCTGCTATCACTGGGTAGATCGAATGGTCAAAATAGTCTTTCCCCCATGCATTAGGCAGCCGCCTCTGTCTTTGAAAGCCCCATCCACTGTCCCTGGTTCCCTAGAAGGAATCAGTGAGCTGTAGAAGGCACCTAAACCATGGACTCAGAAAGAGCTGGTTCTGTTCCTACCTTACCACCAACTAGCCATCTAACCTTCAGCCAAGCCACTTCTGCCATCCGTGCCTCCATCACCTTATCTGTACAATACGCATATAAATTGGTACCTCATAAAGCCGTTTGGATGAAAAAAAAATAAGTAGTATTTGCTAAGGCTTAGCTCAGTGTCTGGCAAATGGTAAATACTCAAGAACATTATTTTATTCAATTGAATCCTTCTTCCCCAACAGGGATTTGTGAAAAAGAATCTGTCTTCTCTGAGCCAAACAGTCAGGGAGTCTTTCATTATTCCTTACAGGTCAATTTCAAGTTTGTTTACCAGCCCAGTTGTTCCTTTCTGGACCTGCTCCAGCCCGTTAATGTCCCTCTTAAAATGCAGGACTGAGGGTGGAACAGAAACAATTAGCCAAGATTTGAAGTACAGCCATATGCAATGTTTCCTGCCTTACCTGACTCTGAGTCTTTAGATGTTTCTAAGTTCTTCAGAATTGCTGGGTGTGTAACCTTCACTACGGGCACTAAACTGTAGTGAAGAATATTTGAATCTGATGAACAGGAACTTGCATTTTTATTTGTAATAATGGCTAACATACAAAGTGGTCTCTATGTGCCTGGCATTGTATGGGCACTCGACACACATTTGCTCCATTCACCCCAACAATCCTAGGAGTGCCGTTATTACCTTTGCTTTATGATACATAGGTTCAAAGAGGTTAAATGACTTGCGTGTGGCAGAATTAGATTTGAGTCTTCATACTACCCTACCTCTCGTATGATACAAACAGAAGACATAGGCAGGGCAATATAATAATAATAATAATAATAATAATAATAATAATAATAAAAGAAATGCAGTGCCCTATGCGGGACCATGTACAATAAGAAAAATTCTTCTTCAGCCAGCCCCTGGCTCAGGAAGAATTAAGTTGCAGTGAGGAGCCGAGGGCTGGGATGGGGGGTGCTCCTTTACACAGACAGAGCGTTTCTGCCTTAGAAATACTCATACCCTTTGACTCGGCAAAATTTTGCTCCTAGGACATGAGCAGAAGTTTATGACCAAGGGGCTTTTCACACCATAATTTATAATAGCTAAAAATTGAAAATGATATAAATGCCCATCAAGGTAGAAACAGCTAAATGAATACTATTACAGCCTCACACTGGCATAGGCAGTCATTTATAATTGTGTTTCTAAAGGTTTAATAACATGAGAAAAATGCTCATGTAGAATCTTCGGGAAAAAGGGGGAAGGAGACTGATTATAACCTTTAGAAGAAGGAAAAAAATTGGAAGAGATTTACAAGCATGTTAACAGTAGGTACTGAAATAATGAAATTTCCAGGTGGGTGTTATATTTCTCCTTGAATCTGGTTGTATTTTTCCAATGTGCATTTATTGCTCTCATTGCGGAGGGAAGCGTTATTTTTTGGGGGGTTGAAAGAATCTGAGGGCGGCCAGCCAGCTTGTGAAGCACAGACTTTGCCACTGGACCGTCTCCATCTGTGCAGCAGCAATTACTGCTCTGTCGCCATCAGATCACCTTAATCCTATTGATTGAAATGCCAAAGCAATGCTATTAATTTACTACTTACTCGGAGCACAGCGGGGTGACTCCTCCAGGTGGGAGAGGGGGTGGTCCTTGAAGATTCTAGCACAAAGCACAGAGAAGCCTCTAGAAGTCCATAGACTCAACCCCATCATGCAGTCTAGATCAACCAATTCTCTCTCAATCAATAAAAGTCACATTGAACATTTACTATTTGCCAGGCACCAATATAAGCACTGCAAAAGAATGGTTTATTCTTGACTGTAATCATATGAGCCACAGCTACCCTTGTCCCCATGTAACAGATGCAGAAACAAAGACAGGCAGCGTCAGTAACTTGTCCAAGGCCTCACAGCTGGTCAACGGCAGAGGCTGGATTTGATGGGAATCCATGCCCCTGTTTCAGTCTAGAAATGTTTTTAATTGTGTAGTGTCTTATACTTTCTCCAACATGATTTCAAATAGTAATTTATAAGTTAGAACAGAAGGTGTCTACACTCAATGGATGTAGAAACTGGTGCTTTAAGGATAGGAAAGGACTTGCTCAAGGTCACACAAGACAGGATCAGAACAGGCAGAAGTGGACTCCACACACACAGCTTGTCCCGTGCCCTGGGCTGTGTCTCTCTGCCTCTGTAACATGCAACAGGAAGCAGGAGGCCATGGAATTTGGGGCCCCGCTTTGGTCCCCCTGTGAGCTCCAAAGAGGTGGCCCCTGTCGGAGAATCCTGAAGTGTGGGGGAGAAAGGAAGGAAACCACAGAAGGGAAAGAAAGACTGAGCAGTAACCCCTGTGGTCCTTTTGCCCCCTCTCATCCTGAAACTAGGAAGGGACACTGGCCATAGCTCCTTATTTTTCCCTGACCATCCTTTCATCTCATTAAGTCCCATAGGTTTCACTCACACGTCTTCCCTACATTCTCTCTGTAAATACTTCTTGCAGAAGCTTATACTAAACTACAGAGCAGCAGGAACTTAAAACAATGCATGTTCGAGTTGAGTGAGCTATTCTAGCACATTTGAACAGCTGCTCCAAACCTTATGCCAAATTCTACCTCATTTAGATTCGTGTATCCACTCTAGCACCCAAGCACCTTGATTAGGCATTTAACCTCTCCAAGTATCAGTTTCCTCATCTGAAAAATAGACAAGACAATGGTACCTACTTCATAGAGTTGTCAGGTGGATTAGTAAGCACGTGTGGAAAAGCTTGGTGCTTGGCACCTAGAGATCAATCATTGGTAGCGATTGCTATTACTGCTATTTTATCTCTAAGTCTGTTTTCCTCTTCTATAAAATGAAGAGGATCATCCCTACTGACATTGCAGTCATAATTCAGTCATTCATTTATAGCAGGTGCTCAATAAATGTCTTTTTTTTTTTTAATGCACACGATGATCAGGTCCCATAATTCCAAGACTCTTCTTCCTACTTCTTCCCCAAGACTTTGGAACCTGCTGAGTGAGACAAAGAAGTTCCACCCCACTGAGCAGAGCTGCAGCTCTCTGTCTTGAGGACTCAGGGAATCAACAGAGGGCCAGGCTATTTAGAGCTTGATTAGAGCCCCAAGCTTCTGTAAATTCTGTATTTACATGCAAATACCCACTTCAGCTAAACCCTCTCAGCTCACAGTTAAGTGTTCTGTTTCTAAAGATTAGTCGCTCAGTTTATTTATTTTTTATTTTGATTTTAGAGAGGTGCAGGAAGGGAGACAGAGGGGGGAAAAAACACTGATGTGAGAGAGAAACGTCAGTAGGTCGCCTCCTGTATGCACTCCAACCAGGAATCAAACCTGCAACCTGGGTATATGCCCTGACTGGGAATCGAACACGCAACCTTTGGTGTTTGATTCCCTGTGTACAGGATGAGGCTCCCACCGACTGAGCTGTCCAGCCAAGGCTAGTCAGCCAGTTTCTTAAAGGCAGCTTCAGATTTTAATCCAAGTGGCTCTTTCTATAATCTAAAACCATTTTCCTCAGTGCCTAGTGAGGATGATTTATTTTCTCAGCATTCTCCTTTGAATCAGTCTCTTGGATCCTTGAAGACCACATACATGGTCTTCACTTTATGAAAACATGTTTTCTCTGGAATAAACAACCCCTTTTTGCTGATGCATTTCCTATGAGTTCATTGCAACCTGGCTTATTTTTCACTATAGATTTGAACTAGTATAGACTTGGGAGGGGAAAAGATATGTTGGGTTTTTTTTTAAGAGTCTGGATTCAAGCCCTTACTTGTCTTCACATAGGTTTTTCTCTATTAGTTTGGGAGCTTGTGGAAAGCAAGGGTTATGTCATATTCTATTACTAATACAATCAAGAGAGAAGTCTGTGGGGTCAGGGGTAACTGGATATGTTACTTAACCTCTATGACCCTCAGTTTCTTCATTAGATACCCAACCCATAGGATTACAATCAGGATTAACTATTGCAGATAAAGCTCTTAGTATAATGCCTGGTACTGTGTAACCACTCAATGAGGGGCTAGCAGGTTTTATTTTATCATTTATATTCTGTTCAATCACCTAATTTGATCTCTGACATAAAGTAGGCACCCATGATTATTCTGGATAAATAAGTAAATAAATGAAATAATTCATTAATACTATCTCCAGTGAAATGAGGATTGTCTCAACATGCCTAGTGAATGGAAATAAACTCTTTTTCCTGAGAATAAAAAGAATTTATTTCCACAGCATCTGTAAAAGCACCATGAACTTTTGCCATTCAAACAACCTCTACAAGGTGCTGGCCAGGTATCTCAATTGGTTAGAACATCATCCCAATATACCATATGACTGGGTTATATCCCCAGTCAGGGCACATACAAGAATCAACCAAGGAATGAATAAATAAGTGGAACAACAAATCAATGTTTCTCTCTTTTAAAAAAAGGTCTACAATTGGTAAAGGCAGGTTGTATTTTAAAGATGAGTGAGCTGAGATGGAGAAAAATAAAGTGAAAGGCAAACTGACTGCAGAGCAATTCCGAGAGACAATTTAATAAATAATCAAGAAGGGTTCACCCTCCCCCTTCCAGTCCTTTGGGAATGACTTGAAGATACCGTAATCAAGCAGAAGATGCCCCAGAGCAGATCTGGAGACCTTGGTCACATTCTGGCCCTGCCATCCGAGACCCTGAGCAGGTCTCTTAACCTTTCAGGTGAGCCTCGGTGTCAGCAGCTGTCCATGGAGATGCTGCCATGGGGATTGTATGAGGATCATATGCAGTGATGGATTTGGAAGTGCCATATACACTGAAGGCATCACAGCATTGTTCTCTCAGCCCATCGTTTCCAGTTCCCGGAGGCCCTGAACTCTCACTTGCAGCTCTGAAGAGCCGTGCCAACGTTTCTATTGTGAACTAGTGCGGCTCCTCAGAGGGACTTTGTAAATCACTAGCACTTAGAAGAGTCAATAGAGCACAGTGGTTAATAGTGACGGTTTTAGAGACCAGCTGCCCGGGGAGCTCTGCCATTCACAAGCTGTGCGACCTCAGCTAAACCTCTAAAAATGCAAGTGTCGCCGTCCTCACCTGTAACGTGGAGGCAACAATGTCATCTTCATAGGAATGTTGGGAAGATTAAGTGAGTAACATATCTAAAGTACCCAGCACACAGTTAGTATTAAGGGAATGGCAGCTTTGGCTATCATTAGCTAATATCATGTCTGTATCTGTTTTCGTCCTATTATTACTTCTCAATATTTATACTCCCAAGTCTCTGCAACCTCAAATAACCAATCCCTGCTGATTAATGCAATCTTTTTTCCCCAAACTTTTTGTCCAGAAGCCCTGAGCTCCATTCTCTGTTAAGAGGCACTTTACCAGGGAGATTTATCTGATTAAAAAGAAGGCGGCACTGAAGGTAATGAGAGCCATTTGCTCTCCTGTCCAGCTCGTGGGATGCATGCTGATGGCGCGGGGCCTGCTGAGAGCTTTGGCTCCAGCAGAGTAACCCCCACAGGCCTGCTCTTCAGCATCCAAGCCTCTGAAGAATCCCGCTGGACTCCTCGCATTGTAACTCAGGGGTGGGGACCATCCGGCCTATGAGGCCCGTGAAATCATTTGACCTGGCCTTGGCAAGGCATTAGGGGTGAGTTAATTAAATGTTTGACCAAATACAGCAGGCTAATTTTTTTAATATATTTTTATTGATTTTTTACAGATAGGAAGAGAGAGGATAGAGAGTTAGAAACATCGATGAGAGAGAATCATTGATCAGCTGCCTCTTTTACACCCCCTACTGGGAATGTGCCCGCAACCAAGGTACATGCCCTTGACCGGAATCGAACCCGGGACCTTTCACTCCGCAGGCTGATGCTCTATCCACTGAGCCAAACCGGTTTTGGCAGCAGGCTAATTTTTAAGCTGATAATTTTGTATGGCCCTCGAATGATGTCATAAATATCTAAACGGCCCTTGGCAGAAAAAAGGTTCCCCCCTATTCTCATCTGATGTCCACATGATGTCCACCGGCTTAAGCCAAGAGAGTCAGAGGCACTGAAAAATGTCCCCAAGTGAGACATATAGGGATGGCCGGGGCCAAGTGAGATGGTCATTATAGAATTATAAGTAGCGACCTCGATGAGGAGGGATGTAAGGTTTATTGCAGACATAGGTTTGACCCCACCCACTAGCCTGAGTCATTCTGTGAGAGACTATGGATGTTCCTAAAAGCAAAGGGATGGCTTCATTTCTTGTTCTCCTGCCTTGGGCTTTCCCAGAGGACATCCGGTATTTCCCCCAGAGACTGGCAAAAGGGGCAGAACGTGGGGCTCTTTACCCCAGTCAAATCGCATCACCAATGCCAAGCCCCTGCACGGCTAAGTTCAACCTCCTCTGAAATACAAGGTGTATGTCAACCATTTAACGAATACTTATTGATCCCTGAGCATGTGCCAGGCTCTGTGCTTCATGAAAACCATATTTATTAAGAGCCTGGAAAGAAGCTTGCAAAAATCATTCTTTCGGGGTCTTGTCTACATGACACCTGATCACCTCAATGCCAAGGGGAAGGAAGGTCAGAGAGCTAACTGCTGAGCCAAGGACTGCCACGATTCCAGCCTTGAAACACGCACACAGGGAAAGGAGATGTGAGAAAAGAGAAAACATCAACATGACTTAACCAAAGCCATGTGGTATGCCAGAGCTACCTCAAGACACGCATCTTCAGTCTCAATTTTATTGTAAAATGGGGACAGACATCCCTACCTCTCCTGCTGTCTGGCAGGACAAAATGATAAGATACATAATGGTGTTTTTTGCCACCAAACAAGAAAATAAAAGCTAAGCTTTTTGGAAATAACATAAGAGGCTGTGAGAAGCAGAAACTCCCTCTCCAGATGAACACATGGGATTATCTATAGTAAATTCTACCCTCCATGATTGGGTTTGAGGGTCTACGATTTTGTAGCAGGAATGGGGTGAGGCAAGTGAACCAGGCTACAGCATTTAAGGTGGCATTCCTTCTCGGGGCCTTGCAAGCGCAGAGCTGCCACTTACGCAACCCTGAGAGTGAGTGCCTCCTTTAATTTTGCAAGGCACCTCATTCTCCTCACCCCATGCTGGTCTTGCTTGGTGGGGAACAGCAACTAAAGCAGGAGAGTTAGGGGGTAGAAAGCTAGCCAGAGGGGCAACTGGAAGGAGTGATAAGGAGAGAGAGATCCCTAGAGAATCGCACTTCCCTGGGGGCAAGGGAAGAACCAGATGCAAAGATCCAAGATTTTATTTTACCAAGCATGTGATTTTTACCCAGGTAAAAGTTCTTTATAGGAGGCAGATAGAGCTGTGGGAGGTGAGAGGCGAGTGAGGAAGTGGGGAGGGTGTCTTGGTCCCTGGGAGAATTGGGCTCAGAGAATGACAACTGTGACATTCCCAGGGGTGCTTAGCAGATCATGGAATGAGAGTAATAAAATGTCAGGCTCTCCCACATCAGCCTAAGCCCCTTCCTGCAATCAGATAAAATCCAAATTGCACAGCTGGCCCAGGGAAGCCAGATGTTGACCTAAGGATGCAACTACTTCCAACCCTACAGGAAAAGCTGAGGGCACCTAACAGAGATCATGCTGCCCCAAACCCAAAAGTCACTGGGTGTCAGAGCCAGGAACAGGATGCTGATTGGGTCCCTGAGTGCTAGCTTCACTCAGCCCCACCCACCCCAGGAGCCTAGGTTACCAAGCCTTCCCACCACCTTGCCCCAGGACAGCCAATGGGCAGAAGCAAGCTTTCTCTCCCAAATATACAACAGGAACGTTGCCAAATGTTGGGTCTTTCTAAACGTGCACAAAGACTTATTAATAAAACTCGGGAAAATTAGCTGATCTGTCCCCTCCTCCCTCCTCTGAACCACCTTGGCAGTCCAATTATGCCCCCGAGGCTGGGTGGCAACTTCTTATAATTGTTTCTGTGCCTCATCTATTCTACCTGCTGGACTATACACAATTAGAGGGCAGAGGCTATTGATCAACAAATGATGATTGATTGCCGCTGCACGCCAGGCACAGAACAAGATAGACTCAAACTTTGCCCACATACTTATCTGTGTCTCCCCCATGGTGCCTCATGCATGCAGTGGGTGAAGGATCAGAGGCTTTTTAAGCAAGAGAGCAAGAGATGAGACAAGCCTCCACTCTGCAATGCAGTCCCTTGGCAGACAGTGGTGACTATCCTGCTACCCTTCCCTGCTGGGTTGGACTCCATTCTCTGGACAGCCACTGCCAGAATGGAGTGGGCACGCAAGGTAAAACTGTCCCCTGCGCCTGACCTAATCCTGAACTGCATTTTCACAAAAGAAGAAACTGAGGACTATCCGGGAAAAAGAATTAGCCCAAGACCACACAGAAAGCTAGAAATACAGCTAAGACTACCCCTGGGTTTCTCAGCCCCCACTTTAACGAGTCTTCTCTATTCCACAGTGACCTTCATAACTGTGTATTGAGTAAAGGCCCATATAAACATAGGGCTGACCTTCAAATGACCTTGACTAGTTGACCAGGTAGTCATTGGACTACCTCTCTGCCAAAGCACAGGAAACAGACATTCTAGCACAAGTCAGAGGGCAAGTTGCATGCAAGGTGTCTTTGGAGGTGTCTTTAGAGGGCCCATTTCCTAAGCTTGGCCAGGACACAATTCACTTTAACCAGAAACAACTAAGAAGTTGGATGTATTATTTTTACTGCAAAGGGATTAAGGAGGATAATCTTCCCTGAACTTTCAGACCCATGGTAAGGCAGAGAACTGGGTTCGAGCCCTACTACTTCCAACCACTCAGACTCAGCGTTCCATCCTCACCTCTTATCCTTGTTCTCTCTCTCTCTCTTTCTTTCCTTCTCTCTCTACTTTCCTCTCTCCTACACACACTAAAGTTTCCGTTCTCCAAGCCCACTCTCACCTCTAGACTTTATGCGTGCTATGTTCCTTCTACCCAAAGCACTCTTCCTCCCTATTTCTTCCAGACCAACTTCATTCCCAACTTTTAAGTTTTACTGTAAAAAGCCACTTTCTCTACATGCCTCTTGGAAACCCCCACACTTCCACCAAGTGCAGTTGGGTGCCTGACCTCTGTACTCCACCATACCACAAACACCCCCACTTTCTCTCTTGCCTCTTCCTCCTCCCACCCCCATCTCCCTTCCCTTCTAAGTTGGCACTTCCAGCTTCCTCCCCAGCCCTACCTGACCCTCCCTTGATTACCCTCAGCCTCTTACACTCTGTCTTCACCCTTGCCTTGCGTTTCCTCTCCTTTCCCACCCCCGAGCTCCTCACTTCTCTGCCCATGGTGAACTGCAGAGATGGAATCTTCTGGAGGGACCGTCTCTGCTAACCCAGGTGGTTCTTGGGGGTGTGGTGCCATGCAGGGTGTGATCCCAGTGCCATTGCTACCCCCAGCTCATTTGAAATTCAGATTGACAGCTTCATATTGAGTCCCTATTTCCAACTGATGTTGCAACTGAAGAATGAGAATCTAAGCATTGATCTGGCCTTTCTTCCAACAAATCCCTGAAAAATGAGTTGGTCCACTGGGGAGAACTCTTGAGACTGGATGCAGAAGAACCAAGACGCTAACACGCTCACATTCCCACAAAGGAGTTCTGACAAATTGAAATCCCAAGACCAGATGTGTAAAAAAGAAAGAATATTGTAGACTAATAAAATGATGATTTAGGGCCAGTAGGACTTTTAGAGATTATTCTAAACCCCTCATTTTATAGCTTGGGAAACTGAAAGCAAAAGGGGAAATGACTCACAGGAGGTCACACAGGAGGTCCTTGCTGGGCTGGGGTGGTTCAGTTGGTTGAGTATCATTCCATGCACCAAAAGGTCACCAGAACCTGAAATTTCCAGGTTCGAGCATATGCCTGATTCCAAGCTTGATCCCCAGGAGGGGACGTGCAAGAGTCAGCTGATACATGTTTTTCTCTCTTTCATCAATAAAAACATTTTTTTTTAAATCGGAGGTCCTTTTAAGTACCTAAGTTTCCAGGGGTGATAAATCCCCTAACTGAATGGTGATAGATAGTTACCTCCATCCAGTCAGCCACCATCATAAGCCTTCTCTGCAAGGGGCAGAACACTTGGTCCCAGAAGACCTCACTGTCCTTCTGGAAATTACTATTAATCAAATCTGTCTAAACTAAGTCTGATTCACTACATTGCATTGCAGTAATCCCTGAAACAATTTGCATCACTTCCAAATACTTGTACAGGGTCAGCAGATCCTAACAATCACATGTTTCATGGCTCAGCTCCATCCCCAGCTTCTCTGTCCAATAACTGAGTCTGTCAGCAGATGTTTGCGTTCAGCACAGGTAGTGGTTCCAACTGTGCAGCAAGGACCCGTTAATGCCTGTTTACTCTGCACAGGTGCACAGAGCACAGGTTTACAATAGGGACCTTGACTAATTCTGTGCACAGTATCTAAATACAGACAGAAAGGTGCAATGACTGTCAAGTGGAGGGGTATGGCTATTTTGACCTTAAAACAGAGCCTTTGTAATTCACAAAGAATTGGGGACATTTCGGACGGGGCAGTAAGAGATGGGCAAGGATTTTAGGTGGTTCACACACAGTATCGGTGAATTATTACTGAACCAGTTTTCTTTCAGTTCTTCTCATTATCTCAAGGAGAAAATCTCAGTTATGTGTTAATACATCTCTAACACCTTTCCAACACTCCATGGTTTCCCTGAGAGACTTAGGGTAGTCCTGTTGGCAATCAACAGCATTTACATCAAATTTTAAACTTCTTTTGTATTCATTGTATTCACTACCATGGCTATTTATATGATGCTAAGTAATACTAGTTGTTCATTTGTGAGTGGTGTAATATAAAGTTCCCTTTTTTACAACGGAAGGTTTAAAAGAAACAGACAATTTAGAAACCACTGGTACATGAGACATGGGAGGGTATGGACTGGAGAACCCAAAGTTTCAAAGACTTCTGTCAATCACTTGGCAAAACAGAAGCTCGTTTGGTAATTCACAGAAACTTCTCCTCCATTTTTAGGTGTGATAAATCCAGAGTTGTGTATATAGGACTGCTAGAAGTCAGACACATGTTTTGGTTTTCTTGGATGTAACAGAATATAACAAGCTTCAAAAACAAATAGTAATAATGGTGGCTACCATGATTTATCCTCTTCACTATTTATAAAAGGCTTTCCCGTGCATGGTAGCACTGGATGAGTCAACACTTGGGAATCTGTGCTCTAATTCCTTCTCTCATTAAACAGCTGTGTGACCTGAGGCCAGTCACCTAACTTCTCAGAGTCTGCATCCCCTCCAGTTGAGCTTGCCCCGCCAGGGTTTTTAGTGAGTCAGTACCAGGTGACCAGGCTGCAAGTACCTTGCAGACACTGAAGCTCAGGTAACTGGGGAGGATTCAGGTATTAAATGGCACATTTTGCTAATAGCAAATGGTGAGTGATAATTTGGGGTGGATTCATTCTCTCACTGTGCCACCTAATAGGATTCAGGCTTATGAAAGAGGCCTAAGGGCCACGGGATCGCCTGTGCTCTAGTAACTGCTGGGAGGGAGTACTATGTTCTCAAATCTTATTATCTGAGAGGAGGGGCTGGACAGAGAACAGGAGCTTATGAAAGCTTCATAACTGCCACTCCTGGAGAGGTTCTAGAAGTGAATTATAGCCGCAGAAAAGTCGTAAATCAACAGCTGCCTGCTTGTGGTCCCCTCTGCTCACACCAGAACCACAGAGCGGCTGTGAGTTTGGTGCTGAATGGAGAAGAGGCTGGGGATGTGGGCCGTGGAAGGTACCTGGCAGGACTTCCCAGCCACATGGGGTCCGTGGCGCAGCTGAAAGCAGTGGGACCCAAAGAAGTCCCCAGATGAGTTCCAAACTACTTCAAACACACACACACACACACACACACACACACACACACACACACACACTATCACACAATCATACACACAGCAAGTCAAGAGCAAGACAATAAATATACTGAATGTCTGCTCTGTTCCAAGAACTAGGTGCTGTTGTTTTTTCCCTATGCTACCTCAGTTACTCCTTGTGTAAAACTAAAATGACATATGAGGCAATTGAAGTTCAGAGAGGTTAAGTAACTTCCCCAAGATCACACAGCTAGTAAGAGACATCACTGATTCCAAATCACCCATACTTTTCACTCTTTTTTTGCACTATTCTATTTTACATCTCACAATGCATGTGAGAAACAAACACATGCAATATATACACCAGATACATATATCCACAAAGGCATATTATACATTCACACCCTACACTCCATGTACACGTGCCCACACTAAATGTCACACTTAACAGCATACTTCACCACGATCCCAGGTATTCACATTTTTGCACATACAAATCTATATAACAGGATCCACTATCCATCCCAAACACCCCCATGCACACTCTACTCTCCACCCATCCATCCTCACCCACACAACTGATGCATACACATCACACCTGAAAACATATCTGCTTCACACAAAGTCACAAATATTCATAGTCACACACATGAAAACAGTAAAACACATTTGTCCTGTCAATCAAAACTAGCTCTTCAGTCAATAAATAAGGGACCTCCAGATTATTAAGCAAGAGTGTCTACATCATGCTGGAATGCCTTCTGAATCTTCAAAGGAATACCAAGCATTGCTTTCAGTATTTTTTGATTAATGGGTATAATAGTCTAATCATTTTAAAATTATTGATCCACGTATGCAAATTTACGAATACACTACTTGCCAGGATATTTGATTAAAGTAGCAAATTATTCAGTCACTCACTTACTGTGCAATTACTGAGCACCAATTATGTGTTTGAAACATCATCGTGGACACAGTAGGAGATTAAAAGAACAAACAAACACTAAATAAAAGCACCATGACTCCTGATCTTAAGACACAAACACAAGTAACTATACTGGGAGGTAGAATGGCCAGGACCACTGAGCGAGGGTTGTGCGCGGAGAGGTAAGATGAAGTAAGATGGCTGGGTCACTTCCATGCCTAGAGGATGGGGAGCTATCGGGGCCTCCAGGGACGCTGCGGTCTAGAGAAGCAAGTTTAGGAAGAAAGCTGTGGCATTCAGGGTGGGAGAGGAACCGGAGGCACAGACAGGACATCTGGATGGACATGCCCTGCAGGTGTCTGCAGATGAGGACAGGGGGCTCCAGAGAGAAGCTGGCACGGAGACATCCATGTGAGAGTCCTCTGTAAGAGGCGCTCACTGAAACAATCAGGATGGATGAGGTCAGAAAAGGGGCCTGGTATGAACAAGAGGGGTGGAGAGCAAATCTTCAGGGAGCTGATGTCCTAGTTGGCAACACATAGGCACATGTCTCTATGCCTGCACTCCCTCCAAGGTACCAGCCTCTCGGCACACAGGACAGGGTGCCTAGCCTGGGGTCTCCTGGTGGCATTTCAAGACTAGAAAAGCTCAGTTGCACAAATGGTTATCCTCCAACCCTGCGGCTGCCAATTTTGACTCCTCTGGAAATCTGAGCGCCTCTGATTGAGAGCGGCAGGTGGGGGGCCACTGTCCTTAGTAATTCTTGCTATGGTATGAGTAAGAGCCTAAAAGCATTTTGTTGAGTGGGAATGGGGGCGTCGGTCACTTCCACCAGCTGTGCCTTCATTTTCCCAACTGAGATTTTCTAAAGTGTGTGTTTCATGAGATACTAGTCCCATAAGTAGAGCATCTAAGCTAGTTAAAGGCTCTGAGAAGACCTCGGGTAAAGATGCCTGGTTAATTCGTGTTCCCAAATGCACTTGACTTGGGCAACTTTCCTTTTTTTTCATTTGGTGACCGATTCTGAAAAGAAGCTTTGGGGAAATTTGGGACTACTTGATCTCTAAGATTCTTTCGCTGTTCCATGAACCCATGGGGGAAATGGGGGGTGTCATGCAGGCACCCAAAACACAGGGTTGGGCCTACTGGGAGGTTAGCCCTTCAATCTCCTCTCCTCTCTCCCGGGGAGACCTGCAGCCAAGTGTGATTGCTCTAATCCCCAGGCCTGCAGTCTTAGAAGAGGCTGCAGCGTCTCAGCAGCGGTCAGACACTCGGCTGCCTGCCAGGATCCCACGCCGGCTGATATTTGGGCTGGATAAATAATTTAGCCTGGGCCTTCCCTCATTAAGGACCCGTATTACCTATTTCTCGGGTAAACAAGGGGTGGGCCAATCTGGGATCTGACCAAGCATGAGAAAGGGCCATTGTTAACCCTCTGCTCTCCTCTCTCCTTTCTTAGCCTTGCTGCTTCTAAGGAGGTTGATGCCGCTCGCTCTGCGCCCAAGTCCATGTCTCCCTCGGACTTCCTGGATAAGCTTATGGGGAGAACCTCTGGATATGATGCCAGGATCAGGCCCAATTTTAAAGGTAGAGAAAACTTTCCTTCCAGATCCCCACGCACCTGTTTTCCTGGATTCAGAAGCAAGCAGCATGGGATTGGATGGTACATACATGGCAGGAGCCCAGGCCTCCCCTCTGCCCTAGGCAGACACTATTAATCAGTTCGGACTGCTCCCCCACCATACCCACACAAACCACACTCAGATGTAACAGCCCTCTGGCTGCCAGGAGTCTGTGTATACCTGCTGCCTCTGGTATAACAGACAGATAGATAAACGTGGCATGTAAAGAAACGGGGTCACGGTTGGTTTAGGCACAAACTCACTCTCTGAACTCGGATAACCCTCTTCCTCTCTCGGGGCCTCAGTTTCCTCATCTCTGCAGCGATGAAGCTGTCTGTGGGAGCTCTGGGGCTCCCACCTTGCCCTTCCAAAGGGAGGAGCAGAGAGCACAATGACCAAGACCACTCTGCTTCTCCCCGAGCGGTCCGCTTCTACTTCTTTTAGATAAGAGGCTTCCAACTGAAATTTACCTCCTGGAAAGGTACCAGGGATTAACAAATGATTTCTGGAACTTTCTAGTCTAAACCAGAGTCACAATTTCAAATGCCTACAGGAATTAGGTAGGTAATTTCAGTGAGTGAGGGGAGCCAGGAATAAGGCAACAGGGAGTGGTGGAGAAAGAGAGGTGCAGCCCTCTAAAGGGGACAGTCTCTCCTCAGCCCCAGCCCACAGTTACCCAGCAGGAATGTAGGCCCCATGTTGCCAGGTCACCCAGTATTCCGAGAAGAGCCAGAAATGGAGATTTATGCAAAGTTCCCTGATTCCTAAAATACGTACATTCAAACAGAATATGTTTGTTGTGAGCCAAACATGCCTTGTGGGTAGCCAGTTTACAAACAGCTAAGTCGCAAATTTTAGAAACGCCGTTGTCCAAACCAAACACATTGGAGAACCCACCATCAGGCTGTGTCTAGTTTTCAGGAATTCCAGTCCACTACGCTCCCTAGTGGACACTCTCAGAACTCCATACTGAGTGCCATGGTCTTGCTCTCCTGAGAAAGGAGGGACTCCTTTATTGAATGTGCATGCATCCCAGGTTCAGGTGTTAGCTATCCTTTGTACCTGGCACATAAAAGGCCCTCAATAAACCTTTTGTGAATGAATGAATGAATGAATGAATGAATGAATGAATGAATGAATCAACAAGCAAATAGACTAAGGCTTAGAGCAGTTAAATGACTCCTGAGCTGTGCTGTCAAGGCTTTGGAACTTTAACCCAGCTAGCTACTCTTACTCAGTTCTTTATCTAGTGCTAGTCATTTTTTCTTTTATTTACTGGCTTACTTACTTAGCAGTGAACATATTTAAGAAATAAAAATGTCACCCAGTGAATCAGGGTCCATCTTCTCCCCTCTCTGAAAACCTTCCTCCAAACACTTGGGCCCAAAAATCTACAGACTTAGGTCATCTTCATCTCCTGACACTGTGTCATCTCTAGCCCCTTCAGTCCCCTTCGAGTAGGGCTCTGAGCAAGGTACGGCTTCCCGGAACCCAGGCTGGAGCTGGAAACAAGGTTTCTCTCTCTCCCTGGTGTTGAGGGTTGAAACACTGGCATGAGGAGGGGACCTCCAGCCCCTGACCCCCACGGTCCCTTCATACTTCCACCCAGACACCAATAAGATTCCACAAAGCCCCACACAAACTACAGAGCTCCTGAGAAGGCCTCTGTGAACCCAACACGACAGGAAGAGGCCTGCAATTGTTTGAAAACCCAGTGATTAACAGCTCCACAGTTTTTTTCAAGCACCAGAAACGTTGCCTGCTCCTGACTCTCCTGAAGACAGGGAAGACGTGGAACAGCAGGCTCAGTCCACAGAACACAATGGCAATGCAAATTGTAATTGGAAGTAAAAGAGCAAGAATACTGGGTTCTAGGAAGCCCGCTACTTACCTGATGCGTGTGACCCAGAGTGAGTCACTTGCCGGGCCTCTGTTTCCACATCTGTGGAATGATCCAGCAGCCGCGGCCCCTTTGGCTCTGATAGTCTGCATCTCCTCCACGGCTCTGTGTTGGACAATGGTTCCCAGGATCAGGGGCACAGCCTGATGCAAACACGTACACAAAAGCAAAATTAAACTTTAATATTTAATGAAATATATACATTATCCTGCTGCCGAAGGCAGCCAGATTGTAATTTTCTTGAGGATAATTTCATTTCAGATGTATGTCAATGACTCTCACCTCCCCATGGGGTCCTCTGGGCAGGCGCCTTCTCGCACACATAAATCAGGACCTACTTTATAGGGGAATCACAGCACCAGACACTGCAGGGGCTGGGTGGAAAGTCTGTGCACGTGATTCAAGGCACAGGCAGTAACTCTTTGGGGCATCTTAATGGCATGAGGCTAAATGAGAGAAAAACCTGGGTCTGAGTCTAAATGAGAAAGAAAAAGAAAATCTAATGGGCCTTTGTTTAGGTGGAAGTGACAAGGAAGCAGATGTCCACTCAGCATAAGAGACATTTTTTAGCAGACAGAGGTATCACCACGGAACGGACCACTCAAGACAAAATGAGTTCCCACTACGGGAGGTGTTCGAGCTCTGAGCTTTGAGAGGGTAGCTGGCATAGAGTCACCCAGGGAGCTCATTACAATATGGATTCTGGGCTAATCTCCAGAGATTTGGCTTCCCTGGGTCTGGGGTTGGGCTGAAGAATCTGCAGTTTAACTAGTTCTCCTGGTGATGCTACCTCCCAACAGCCTGCTGCACATCAGTTCGGGTGACCTTTAAGAAACCTCCCAGCCCTGAAATCTTATAACCTTGTAAGTTGAATGACTAGCTTCCATAGGGAATTCCAAACCACTGGGGCACAGAGTGACTACCCAGATAAGGAACTATTCTCCCAGATTGATGGGAAAACTGCAACCCAGAACTAGGAAGGGGCAGGCCTGAGGTGAAACAGCCAATGAGCACTGGAGCTGTGTCCAAAACCCCCGGGATCCTCACACTCCCCTGGAGGAAAAACCTGGATTCTCACCACAAGACTGAGTCCCACCCTCTACACCAAGACTTCTGAAAAGAGGGAAATCATGGTTGACCTTGTGTGAAATACTTGGGCTACATTTTCAAGGGGACAGAGAAAACATGATAACAGGACACAAGGATATCTGCCTCCTTCTTTCCACAATCAGAAACTTGGGTTCAATCAAGTCTTGGCTCTACCACTTGCTGGCTAAATCAGCCCAAGTGAGTTGCTAAGACTCTCTGTGCTCCACCTGAACAGCAGGGACCGTAAGTTTGCCTTGCCTACCCAGGCCCTCATGGGGAGCAACAAGAAAGTGGACCTGAAAATTTCACAGATTGCACATTGCAATCTTCATGTGCAGGATTATGACCTATAATCTAAGTCTTACCCACCTTCAAGATCAGCTCAAGGTCATCACCTTCATGAGATCTTCCCTAATACTGCAGTCTCCAGAACATATATATATATATATATATATATATATATATATATATATATATATATATATATATATATATATATATCTTTATTGATTTCAGAGAGGAAGAAAGAGAGAGAGATATGGAAACACCAATGATGAGAGAGAATTATTGACCAGCTGCCTCTTGCATGCCCCCTACTGGGGACTGAGCCCACAATCCAGGCATATGCCCTTGGCCAGAATCAAACCTGGGACCCTTCAGTCAGCAGGCTGACACTCTATCCACTGAGCCAAATTGGTTAGGGCCAGAACTTCTATTGTACCCAGGAACCTACTGCTTATGTCACACTTACCCACAGTCTCACATTTCTTTCTGATTATTTAGGCTGGCCCTCTTGTCAGCTCATGTGGATGCCCAGTGCTTAAAATCCTGGATTCTCCCACTATGTGACCTTGAGCATGCCACTTCTTTTCTCTCAATCTCATTTTTACAAGTACAGCCTTTAAGACCATTCGCTTTGGAATTAGACAAAATCTGAATTCAAACTCTGAGTTGTCCATTTACTAACTGTATGGTTTAGGACAAATAACCTCTCTGAGCCTCTGTTTACTCATCTGTAAAATGGAGGTAATAACCATGCCTCCTCATGGAGTTACTGAGAGGATAGAAGAAGATCCATGTTAGTAAAACCAGCCCAGCAGCAAAACCTGTAATGCTCAATAAATGCTAAGTGCTATAATTAATAGCATAAAATTAAGATATTTAGCTTCAACTAGACAGAGGTCCCTCTAGGAATATGATTTCAAAAAGCAAATATTCCTCCACTTCTCTCCTGTCTTTTGCAGCAGGATTCAAAAAGCCTGCCTAGAAAGTATTTAACAAAGACTTATGAACTTCCCTTGAGGTTCCCTCTGGATTTCTCAGCTGGTAATTCCCATCAACGCCTTTTCAGGCAATCATTCTTGGTTCATAAGTTCAAGGCAAGGAACTCACTGTTCCTTGTGATTCCCAAGATGGCCTCCAAATGTTGTAGCCTCAAATACATTTCAGCCACAAATTAGAAGGCGGCCGGTGGGGTTTGGGGAAGGGATTTCAACCATATGGCAGGAAGGTGAATCATCCTGTGTTAATGAAAGTACATCCCAGCTCAGACGCTGGTACTCTGTACCTGGTGCTCACTCGGGGGCCAGGGAATCTGGCAGAGCGGTGTGGCTGGGAGTCCCAGGTGCTGGGGGTAGGCCGGAGAACAGCAAGGGGCACCTCACCGAGGGGGGGGTCCATCCCTGAGGTCAGTGTTTCAGGCACAGGTCCTGTCCTGTAGGTTTCTTCATGACTCTAGAGCTAAAGCAGGTATCTCTCTTGATTGGCAGGTCCCCCGGTGAATGTGAGCTGCAACATTTTCATCAACAGCTTTGGTTCCATTGCTGAGACAACTATGGTGAGTGAGTCAAAACACAAGCTTCCATTTCCTGTGGGGCATCTCTCTCTCCCTGAAATAGTTCCCCTCTGCATTGGGCTTCCCAAGGAGGTGGGGAATCTGGTATGCTTGCGGGTTTCCGGCGGTATAGTGACTGAACATTTTTACTGCCCTATGCCATGTTTTAGGTGAGCACATATACCTGAAAATGGCCAAAGAGCCAGCAGGGCCTGCACATGCCAAACACCCAGGATTGCAAAAACAACATCATAGCAATGGGCTAAAGTTTTAGATGAAAACGTAAAGACCTACTTGTAAAGTTCAAGTGCAACTGTGGAATAGCAAAGGACTGGGTATAGAAGCTGAAATGGATATGTTGGGTTGATTCTACTCTACTCTCTACTTTTGTATGTACTTAAAAAGTCCCATAGTAGAAAGTTTAAAATAAATTATACTAGATTAAAAAAAGGCTAGAAGTAAAAATACTAAAATGTTAAAAGCAATTAACCCTGTATCATAGATTGATGGATAATTTTATTTTCTTCTTTAAGCATTTCTATATTTTTCAAATTCCTACAAGGAGTAAATGTTACATTAATTACTAAAAATAGGTACAATGATACTTTAAATTTTTCCTCAGTCCTTGAAAACAAAATAATCCATTGTGCTTGTTTTGAAGACAGTGATTTAACTTGTGAGAAAATAGCAAAGGTCATTTATAGTCATCTTTTTATGTCCTGGCTGGTGGCTTAGTTGGTTGGAGTGTTGTCCCACATCAATGTTTCTCTCTCTCTTCCTTTCATTTCTTTCTAAAATCAATAAATAGCCCTAGCCAGTTTGACTCGGTGTATAGAGCATCAACCCAAGGACTAAAGGGTGTCAGGTTTGATTCTGGTCAAGGGCATGTACCTGGGTATCAGGCTCAATCCCAGCCCTGGTTGGGGTGCGTGCAGGAGGCAACCAATTGATGTGTCTGTCTCACATTGATATTTCTCTCTTCTCTTTCTTCTCTCTCTCTCTCTCTCTCTCTCTCTCTCTCTCTCTCTCTCTCTCTCTCTCTCTCTCTCTCTCTCTCTCTCTCTCTCTCTCTCTCTCTCTCTCTCTCTCTCTCTCTCTGTGTGTGTGTGTCCCTCCTTTCCACTCTCTTGAAAAACCAATGGAAAAATGAAATCAATAAACACATCTTCAGGTGAGGATTAAAATAAAGTCACCTCTTTATGAGCAGGGTGAGAAAAGCCAGTCACCAAGTACTATAGACGATTCTTCCATAAACTCCTCTAAAGCATCCATTCTGGACATCCACCTGTGACTAGGCTACTTCAGGCTTCCAATGAGTCTTGTTCATATTACTGCAAAGAGCTCTCAACTTTTCTAAGGGAGATAACTAACAAAGCCCCGTGCCGGGAGATAAATGATCTTAGACAGGAAATGCAGGACTGGCAATGAAGTGCTTCCTTGGGAGAGGTCCAGGTGACAGGTTCCCCTCACTTATTAAAATTAATCCAGATTAGGAAGGTTTTGCCATTCTCCAGCTTGCACATTCACAGTATTGCCATTTTCCCCAAACTGGGTTCTTAATGATCTATATGTATTTCATTTGCTTTGTAAACAATTTAGGGGGAGAAAAAAAAATCTAAAAATCTCTGAACTAGCAAAAAAAAAAAAAAAAAAAAAAACCTTAAGAAACCGTCTAAGTCAGTTCTTTGTTTTACAGAAAGGGAATCTGATGACTAGTGGTGACATCACTTGAGCAAGGTCACTAGGTCCCAGAGCATGGAATGGGTACTCTCCGCAACAGCCATGGGTGACCCTCCCTTCAGCTCTTTCTCCCCCAGCTCCCACCAACCAAACCATGTGGGCCACTTTCCCTCTCGAACCTCTTTCCTTATCACTCCGAATACAACAGCAACAACCACACATTAAACGCCGCTGTGTGCTAGGAGTATGCGGAGTACTTCTGCACATACCCTCTCCTTTAGACTCACAACAGCCCCCCTGAGGCAGGAAATGTTATTTCCATTTTACAGATAAGGAAACTGAGGATCAGAAAAGTTTGGTCATAGAGAGTTAGAGCTGAAAAGAAACTTTTTTAAAAAATCCTCACCTGAGGATATTTTTTCATTGGTTTTTAAAGAGAGTGAAAGGAAGGAGGAGAGACAGAAAGAGAAACATCAATGTGAGAGAGACACATATATTGGTTGCCTCCTTCACGCACCCCTACCAGGACCAGGGATCAAGCCTGCAACCAAGGTATGTGCCCTGGACCGGTATCTAACCAGGGACCCTTCAGTCCATGCCAAAAGGAAACTTATTGAACAGACATGTTTAGGCCCAGTTTCAGGCCATGGCTCTACCTCTCCAATCACGTGAAGAGCAGGTTGTGCACCCTGGATCCCCGGTAATGTGGACATATCCTGTGCCAGGACCTCCCCAAGTTGTATCTGCTCTGCAGGAGCAGCAGGGGTGCCAGCAGCTCTATAAACAGCTGGCGTCCCCGAGCTTGACTGTCTGCTTCCCAAGGCCTGGCCTTGTTCACCAGACCTGAGAGCAGACACAGGCAGCCAGCAAAGCAGCAAAGGTCTTGATCCATTCTAGACCAGCGGAGGGCTGAGGCTGCCTGTCCTTCATCTGACCTTTCCAGGGACTCTTTTTAAGTCTAAACAGCAAGACAAAGGAAGAAGTTGGAACAGGAGTGAATGAGGGAGAGGTGGGAAGGGGCTCCTGATTGAGAGTCTCCCTCTGGCAGTATCCAAGAGCAAGATCTGGAGCTAGAATCTTCCAGGAACCACCAGCTTGTCTGGACACGCATACTATGAGTGTGCACTTCTGCCTCTATGTGTCTGAGTAGTATGTATGCACATGAGGGTATTGTGGGATTGTTTGTACAAATGTACACATAGGCATGTGCATATGTATATGCTGGTTGAATGTATTTGCACATGTAATCTCAAAGGGAAATGTGTATGGCCATGCATAGGAATAAGTATGTGTATTTCTGGTTATAAATGTACATGTGACTATGTATAAGTATGAATGTGCATGTATCTGTGTATGTATATATGTAAAAATATGAGAAAGGATTTAAGAGTGAGTGTACATGAATGGTACTATTTTCGTTATGTAATTGTGTGTGGATATTTGCAAATATGTGAGCACGTAGTGAAGTATGCATCAGCATGAGGCAGCATTTATGTGTGTGTCTGTGCATGTGAATATACGTTCAAATACATGTGAATAAGTGAAAGAGAATTTACATGTGAGTGTGAGTCTGTCTATACACGTGTGCGGTGTGCATGGGAGTGTGTGATATGTATATCGCTCAATTCATGTGGAACGATATGTAAACAAATGAGAGGGCGTGTGTGTGTGTGTGTGTGTGTGTGTGTGTGTGTGTGTATTGGTGTCCTCTGGGCATGAATCCCAGTATTTCCATTATCAGGTTATAAGCTGCAGCCTCTTACCAGGGGTCAGACTAGCTTGGATCAGAGCCAGATACACTGGCCAGGACCCTGGGGAATAGTGACCGCCTATCCATAGTATGCTTATAGACAGCAAAAATTTGGCACATGGTTGTTGTTATTACCACAAACTTTGCAATAAGTCCAATAAAAGAGAGAAGTAGGAATGCAGACAAACAACCCAGTGTGCACCCGACTAGGCCTCCCCTTGACTGTGCATACATTGTGGAGACACACACATCTCTGTAGAAATAGGATGGAGCAGTACAATTGGTGTTTTTACCTCCATCATGTTCACCTCACTACATGTTGGTATACCTCATTCCTAACTCTCCACACACCACCAAATTTGGAAACATAATAGGTAATTACTAGTATTATTATATTCAGTATATGACAAAATGACTTTAATCTATGTTTGCAGACTTTATGGCCTACCTGCAAAATTCCATGGTCTGAACATCATTTCATGGTATTTAACCACCCTTTTCCTGATGGACCTACAGGCTTATGTAGCTTTTCATTATTACAAATGAATTTTCTTGTGTATAGCTCTTTGCCCATTTCCTTAGGATATATATTACAAATGAATTTTCTTGTGTATAGCTCTTTGCCCATTTCCTCAGAGGTGGAATTACTTGATCATAAAAGCATGCACTTCGTTTCGTTATTTTGACAGATATTATTGCCCAGCTAACTTCCAAATAAGTTTTAATAATTTACTATCCTCCCAACAGCGTTCATTTCTCTTTACCCTTGCCAACTCAAGATATCGCCATTTATTTTTTTACTTTATCAAATAAGTTTTTTAATGGTACTTCATAGTCATTTTTAATTTTCACTTCAGATTCTTGGTGAATTTGAGCATCTTTGCATATGTTTATTGGGCAGTTTGAACAATATTATAGATTATTTTTTAACATGTACCTCCTTAATCCATTTGGTTTAGTTTAGGTTTCTGTAAAGTATTTGGTGGTGGTTTACTTTTCTCTGATTATATATTAATATTTCCAATATCATTCTTAAGTTGCCATTATTTCTCCACTGATTTCAAATGCTCTTTTTCATAAAGTAAATCCCCATATAAAAATAAATAAATAAATAAATCCCCATATATACCTACTCTGTTTCTAGTCTCTGTTTATTGCCCCATTGCTCTGTTTGTCTCTTTCTGCACCAATGCCACACTACTTTCATTACTAGGCTTCACATTATATTTCTATGCCTGGTAGAGATAGTCCTCTGTTGTTCTATTTTAAGGTCTTCTTGACTTTTTCAGCCCATTTTCTCTCCCACATGAACTTTGGAACCCACCTGTCAAAGCCTATAAAAATTGCCTCCAATTTTTGAGACCGAGTTTATAGATTTATTTGGGAAGAAGTGACATCTTTAGTATGTTTTATAAACATGGTGTGTCTCTCCATTTATGTAGGTATTCCCTTATTCTTTTCAGTAAAGTTGAAGAGTTGTTGTTTTTTAAATACATACATCTCATACATTGCTTGCTAGGTTTATTCCTGGTTAATCTGTGGGGTTGGTTGCTACTGTGGATGAAATCCCTTCTTATGGCTGCTTTTTCCATGACACCCTCAGTCTTTCTACACAGCTAATGCTAGGTCACTTCTTATACTCATGGGTTGGGGGATTCCAAAGAAAATTATATTAAATGTCATCCAGCTTGATATGGTTCAATACTCCGCAAAGCCTTGTTGAGATAGGTTGGCTCATGCATATCCTGATAGTGCTAGGTGGGGAACTTTGCACTGGCCTGTTAAGCAGTGAGACGGATTCATAGCCTTGGTAAACTGGAGACTAAGAGAAGGCCACAGAGAGAGCTCTCAGAAATGCCACCAGCGTCTGTCCCAGGCAGAAAGCGAAACCATAGGCAGACTTGGTAGCCTCTGCGGGGTGACTCTCTCCTGACAGCACCAAGGGAGGCATCACCAGCATGCGTTTATGACAACCCAGGGGCTCTCCCTCAGATCAGACTCAGCAAGGCTGACTCATGACACTCAAGCCCATAAAAGACTGAAGTAGGTAAGTGAGACTTACAGGTCCTTTTCATTTATGAGAGATCTTCCCATTCTAATCAGAGGAATGCTCTTGTCCTCCATGAATGCCCTCCCTGGCCACTCTCTGAATATTAGGGGAGCCAATCAAAAGTTGTTTTGATGTACCCGGACCTGGAGGAAAAAAACAGTCTTGAATGAACACTCACCAGGCCGTTTTAGAGAGAGGTCTAAGATACCATCCTCGCCTCACCACACATACACCCTCCTTCCGGTGACAACAAAGCTGGTATGCCCCAGAGGGGTCCTATTCCCCAGGTGCTGCTGCCAGGTTCCTGCTCCTCCTTTCTTATTCTACTTATAAATGTCTCCCACATGTGTGTAAAATAGTCCTCTAAACAAGACACAATCAAATCAATTAAGGTTCCACTTACTAAATCACAGCACATGCCAGTCCTCAATCATGGACTGCACAGAGGTCCCTGTGATGGACGCTGAGCCTCGCCCAGTTCCTTTCCTGCACGCTCATCTCTGCTGTTAGTTCAACTCTCGGAGAGCAATCTTGTTTTCAATATTTCCACATTTGTTAGTGTCTTACTCTGGTTCCTGGACTGTCAACACTGTCCTCTTTCCAGGTTAGCATCCGCCACTCAATTTGCCACCTTTGGCAACTAGTTATGAATCCGTCTCACTGCTTAACAGGCCAGTGCAAAGTTCCCCACCTAGCACTATCAGGATATGCATGAGCCAACCTATCTCATGAGTTCAGTAGGACACAATGCACTATGTCTGTCTGCTATCCACTCCTGGATTCATACCTTTGCTCTAGCGCCTACTAGCTATGGAACTTTGAGCAAGATGCTTAACCTCTGTCTAACCTCTCTGAATTTCCACTTCCTGCCCTGTAAAATGAGTGTAATAATACCCAGTGTGTTGGATTTATGAAAGGTTTAAGGATAGAATGTATATAAAGTTCTGGCAAGTGTTAGACGCCCAATAAAAGTAGCTGCTATTAGCATGTTCATGTAATTATTAAACTCACGCTGGGCTTTAGTGATCCCCTAGAGACAAACAAAGATGCTCAGCTCCACTGGTCCAAACCATCTACAGTTCTTTACAACAAATGTAGCTCTGATTGTGTGAGATCCAAATGAGAATGCACAGGCAAGCTGGTGACTTAGGAGAGTTCAGGGCTCAGAGCAGGCACCTAGAGCCAAAGAGGCAATGAGTCAGGATCTGGGGAGTGGCCAGCACTGGACTCCAGTGTAGAGCAGACAATGGGTCAAATTGGAGGGACAGCTCAGGAAAGGGTAGAAGTGCCCATGAACTGCTGAACCTGGGCCAGAGGTTTTTTGTCCTACCTGCTGATTGTGGGTCTCTACAAATCCAAAGGTACATAACAGCAGCCAGAGGCAGTATCCAATGGTACTGAGGCATCATCAAATGGTTGCTCAGTGCAATTCTGGGAGATCCAGGGTAGTGTAGTCTAGTGGTTAAGTACTTGGGCTCTGACATTAACATTTTGGGTTCAAATCCCAACTGTGTGATGTTAGAAATAGTTCTTTAGCCTCTGTGTACCTTGAATTACCTCCTCACACATCACTGGCCTTCTTTCCAGCTGAAACCAGGTACTGTCACATCTCAGAACAATACCAGATCTAGAGAAGCTAACTTCAGAGGGATGGAATAGACTGATAGGGTACTTTCCAATGCTACCTTCTCTCCAAAAGCTCTTCCAGATTCATCCATCCTGGCTGGAAGAAGTGGTGCCTCACACAACGAACTTAATTCGTTCCAGGAGCAAGTTTGTTATGCGAAAAGTTCGTTATGTGAAACACGTGTTCCCATAACAATACATGTTAAAAAAAATAATTCGTTCTGTAGCATAAAATATGCTAAGATGACATAAAAAAAGATAAATTTTTTGTTATTATTTTTATTTATATACATCTAAAAACATAATTTAAAAAAAAAAAAAAACCACACATTTTTTTAATTTTAAGACAGACTAAGTAGAGTCTACCGAATCTTGCACATCTTCATCCATTTTCTGCTTTTTGGCCGATGGTTTCATGAAAAACCTGTCCAAAGTTCGTTGTGCGAGGCGTTCTTTATGCGAGGCACCACTGTAATCTCCATTTGTTAGGTATTGCTCTCAATGACCCTTATTACTTTCAGTTTTGCATGGTAGATGTTTGTGTCCATATCTTGCTTGGCCTGCTAGATACTTCTAGGTCAGTGAGGGTAGAAATCAAGACCATGTGCCTCCACCCTCACTGTTTTCCCTCAGGGCATAATGTCTATAGAATTGAATTGAGTTACAGAAGAGACATCCCTTTGAGGCCTGAGGTGCTTGCTGAGACTTAAGCAGGTGTAAGAATCTTGTTCTTTGTCTACCTGTTGGGTGATACCTCTTGGCTCTGATGGCAATGGCTTTTCCATCCCCTTCCCACCAACACACTCATCAGGCTCTTAGCTCTTTCCTACTAAAATACCTTGTGCATGCTACTTCACAACAATGCTGAGTTTAGAGGAGTTTACTGGGA
This sequence comes from Pipistrellus hanaki, assembly GCF_964339955.1. Taxonomy (NCBI): domain Eukaryota; kingdom Metazoa; phylum Chordata; class Mammalia; order Chiroptera; family Vespertilionidae; genus Pipistrellus; species Pipistrellus hanaki. Next base: position 18,046,244 of record NC_140507.1, read on the forward strand.
AGGGTTGGAATCTGAAATTAGATACAACGGGGTCAGGAGGGACACAAATCCAACCAAAATTAGACACAATGGAGAGAGGGTACACAGAAAGCCCTGGATAAATATTTGATGAATGTCAGAATGAACTAGTTAATGCTTCACCTTGGTCTTACAAGCATGGCAATGGCCCAGTTTCCAGAAATCAGACCATCTGGGAATCTCAGAGGCAAGAAAGGTGAGCCAGTGCTAAAGATTGTTGAGCTAGAGCTCAGGAAATCAATCCCTCCCAACTCAGACTTAGATGAGAGTGTGAAATCTAGAAACCATTACTGGGGGTGGAGCTCAAGGTTCTCAGGTGGAGGATTCAAATGTTGCTCTCTGGCCCATGGACCTGAACATGGACTGTCCCCCTGCCCCCACCATGTCAAACACCAACCCATGTGAGCACAGGGCTAAGTGAGCAAAACAGCAGTTAGCTTGCAGGCTATTGCACCAATGACATTGATCTCGCCCAAACTGCATTTCCCACTGCTGTTCACCAACGAGACGGGAGAAGTCAATGGCAGCTGCTGAGGGGAAGTGTGGCTGCCTGAGGACACCCAGATACCTTCTCCAGATCTCAGCTCGTGCCTTTCATTCGTCATTTCATAATGAGACCCTATAGGGGCTTTTTTTCTTCTTTTAGGTGGTATCTATTTATATTTTTACAATCAGCATGCATTACTTTTGGAATAAGAAAGAGTAAATATTTTTTGAATATCAGTAATAACAAAATAGAGACTATTCCTGTCCATGAAAGGGTGTTATAAATATGTTTTGCATACATATACTTAGACTAAGAGAAATGCATGATGCATGTATAAAGTCTAACAGCAAGCATCTGGCTTAGAATCCAGCCACTTATTTCCTTCATGAATTCACAAAAATTACTTAATTATTCTGAGCCTGAATGCCTTCAACTGTAAAATAGGAATAAGAACTGCAAAATGGAAATAATAAGCTAGTTTTTAATTATATCATGAGTATTAAATGATGTGTAGTATGTTAAAGTATCCACTATATGCCAGTTTAATAAATGTATACAATCAATAAGTACAGTCCTTTTCCTATTAAAAATAAAAATGAAATATCAGCAATAAAATGAAAACATAAATAATGTCCCTCCATAGTTAAAATTCATCATTGCTTCATTGCTCCCAGGATGAAGTTCAAAGTCCTTCAGACAGCTCCTGAGCCCTGCCTGCTTCCCTTCCCCTCTTTATCTCCCCCCCCCCCCCCCCATTCACTTGCTGTTCTTCCAGAGAACTGCACTCTTGCTTTGTCTCTAGCAGGTCCAACTGCCCTAAATGCCCTTCCTCTTAGGCTCAACTATATCTGGTCTCACCTTAAATACCATGTCTTCCTGGAGCCTTCCCTGCCCTTCACCCCTAAGTCCAGATGAGGAGGCTGTCTCCTCTCTCTTCCTAGCACCCTGTACTTAATCCCCACCTGAGCCCTTACCTCAGTGCGGTGAAGACGTTACACTGTAGGCTCTGTGTCTGCATAAATACCCTGTTTCCCCGAAAATAAGACAGTTGTCTTATATTAATTTTTGCTCCCAAAGATGTGCTAGGTCTTATTTTCAGGGGATGTCTTATTTTTCCATGAAGAAGAATACGGTACACATTTATTGTTAAATGAAAATAAAGGAAATTTATTACCTGTATACGGTACAGTAGTACGGTAGTTGTCAACACAAACCAGACAAACTGTGAATCCTACAGTATCAAGAATTTACTCATTTATTCAATGACAATCATGTCATCATCTTCTGGAATATCATCATAACAATCCAATTCCTGAATTTCCTGGTGAATTTCTTGTGACTCCATTTCTTTCAGAATCAGTGGACCAAATCTCTCATGTTTAGCCTAGGGAGGGCCTTATTTTCAGGGGGATGCCTTATATTTCACTCGGAAGGAAACCTGTAAGTAGGTCTTATTTTCGGAGGATGTCTTATTTTCAGGGAAACACGGTATGTCTTTCTTGTATATTCTCCGTGCCTAGAACAGTGCCTGGCATTTACTAGATGTTCAGTTAAATGTTCTTATTACATACACACACACACACACACACACAAAAAAAAAAAAACAACTTATAGCAATTACCGTAGCTATTAGATTTGGAAGGGTTGTTAAGAGAACAGCTAGCCTAACTCCTTTTTTTTTTTTTAATATATTTTTATTGATTTTTTACAGAGAGGAAGAGAGAGGGAGAGTTAGAAACATCGATGAGAGAGAATCATCGATCAGCTGCCTCTTGCACACCCCCTACTGGGGATGTGCCCTCAACCAAGGTGCATGCCCTTGACCGGAATCAAACCCGGGACCTTTCAGCCTGCAGGCCGACGCTCTATCCACTGAGCCAAACCGGTTTCGGCCTAACTCCTTTTTTAACAGTGAGACCCAGAGAAGCAATTCAGGTCTAATCCCGGTCCTTTCCTGAATTGCTGTGTGATCTTAGAAAATGACTGGGTGAGTAGGTGGGCTGGTGCGAGAGAAATAGAAGCTCAAGTCCATCCCTTCAAATTGTTGCCAATCAAGGAGAGGAGATAAAACACACAGAGTGAGGACGTGCTAAATTAAACGTTTTGGGAGATTCCGTTTTGCTGGGAGATCAAAAAAGGAAGCGAACAGGAAAGCCTGAGGGCAGGAAGGCTCCTGCAGGAGTGAGGCTAAGCTGAGCGGGCAGAATCCACTAGGCTGTGAGGATGGGAGGCGCAGAGCCCAGCACAGAGCCCGCTCTCCACCCCTGGGATGTGCGCATACTCAGGGTCAGACGCTGCGGATGCTGAGCCCAGTGCTGCCACTTACTAGGCTTGACCTGGGACGAGCTTCTCAGCCCTTCTAATCCTCAGCTTCCTTTCCCTGCTCAACATGGGAATTGGATGTCTAACTTGCAAGAGTTTTTTGATGATTAAACATGTGACAGTATCTAGAACAGCGCCTGTGCCTAACAGATCATTTTAAGAAATGCTACCTTCTTTTCTTCCTTCCAGCCACGTAAACAGACTTGACATGTCACTGGCAAGGACACCAAAAGCACAGCTGGGGTTTGGGGGCTGAAGGCTTTTTCTGCCTAACTATTCACAGTATGTTTACTCTGATAGGTGTTCTCTCTCTCTCTCTCTCTCTCTCTCTCTCTCTCTCTCTCTCTCTCTCTCTCTCTCTCTCTCTCTCCTGTTAAAAATCCAAAAGAGAGAGAGAGCTGTTTCTAACCCCCTGGTCAGAGGGAGTCACACCGGGAGCTGTCTCTGACTGTCAACACCCAGATCTGGCCTGAAGGTCTCCCTCCACCACGGGACATATAAGACATAAGATTATGAGACTAAATGTCATTTTCTATGGGACTGGAGGGAGAGGCTTCAATTAAATTATAGAACAATCCTGTAAAATACCTGGGAACATTTATAAAGCTATTGATGTTTCTGTAGGCAAACAGAATGAGGCCTGTGCTGGGGAGAACTTGGGGGGCAGGGAGGGTTTGTTTCGGTTCACCCCGGCTGAGGACAGATTGAGTGATCAGCATGTAGGAACAGCACTGCAAAGGAGACGCAGCACATCTCATTCACTGGCACCTCCCGGGACAGATTGGCACTGAGTGCTCATGAGTGGAGCTCAGGTCTCGAAGGAAAGCATTTAAAGTTGGATTTGACCAGAGGTTATTCATCTTGGAGGACTTTCAACTCTTGTGGGAATCCAATAGAGAGAACTATGGTCTTGTTCTTGGGAAAACTCAGATGTACCCAAAATTCTACTTGCAGTGTCATGATAGTCATGGGACCCAGGTGTATAATGCCTCACTTTTTAAAACTTTTCTTTGCAACTATTTCTTCATTTCATTACCCAGTTCCCAGCCTTGGAGACGTAACCCTACCACTAACTGCTTCTTGGGTTGTGAATGGGAACTGAGGACTTTAGTTCCAGGCATCAGCTTTTTTAGGCTTTCCTCTTGTCTCCTCAGTCTGTCTAGACTAGCAGCTCTCGAACCAGAGTGCACACGAGAATTATTGCACTGACAGGCTGATGATAAAAGGGGGACTTCAACTTTATCTCTTACCTAACAGGATGAAAACAGGCACTTATTATATCAGCCTGAACTTTATATTTTTTTAACTTCAGAAAAGAAAGAATAACATTTAAAGAATCTCAGCTCAAGTTGAATATACTCGATGGGGCAGTTAGAGAACGTTCTGGGATGTTTTTTACCTGATGCATGGACTTGATGTCCTCTAGCGGGTTTGGGGGACACAGGCTGGAAGCACATGGGCCTCAGAGGGCTGGCACCCAGGACCTAACCCTTTTCCCCCTGGCGGCAGGACTACAGAGTCAACATCTTCCTGCGGCAGCAGTGGAACGACCCCCGGCTGGCCTACAACGAATACCCCGACGACTCCCTGGACCTGGACCCGTCCATGTTGGACTCCATCTGGAAACCAGACCTGTTCTTCGCCAACGAGAAGGGGGCCCACTTCCACGAGATCACCACGGACAACAAGCTGCTCCGGATCTCCCGCAGTGGGAACGTTCTCTACAGCATCAGGTGAGCCCACGGCTCGTTGCCTCCATCCTCAGCACTGCCCTGCCCCGTTGTCTTCTGGGAGCAGACAGAAGAGGCGGGTCAAACAGGTGAAGAGGCCCTGACTACCTGACACCTTTGCCAGATGGGCAGAGCCAGCCCACAATGTTCACTCAGCAAGTGAGAATAAAATACCGGGCAAAGTCCTAGGTATTTTATTATTTTATTATTCTAACCAGGGAGATCCAGGAAGCATCCGGGAGAAGTTAGACCCCTACCCTTACCCAGAATTTCGATAAAGAAAAAGAGAATTCAAAGGCAACTATGGGTAGCAGGAGCATGCAGCTGCACAGGATGCATACGTTCTAGAGAACCGCTGGACAACACGGTGCCATAGTTAACAATACTATATTGAATGCTTCTACACTTGTTAAGAGGGTTGATCTCATGTTAAATGTTCTTACCAAAATGTTTAAAAATAGCAGGAGCAAAGGCATAAAACCTGAAAAACTTCAGCAACTTCCTGCCGGTCAGTGGCACTGCTCACCAGTACCAGTCAGGGCTGCTCCATCCCTTCTGGAAATGCTTCCCATCCTCCTTACCTTGTACCGGGTCCAGGAAGCTGGGAAAGGGGGCCAGTATCTGCAGGAAGCTTCCTGGACCCCCTTCCCCAGCTTCCTGCAGATACTGGTCAGAGGCAAGCTTTCAGAGTCCCCTGCCGCCCCTCCCCACCTAACTCCCAATCTTGTCCCCAAGACATGAAGAAAACGACTAATGTCCATGTGATTCTTACAGATCGCCATTCACTGAAATGTACTTACTAGCTGGGTAACTTTACACAGATGATTTCTAATCCTCCTCACAACCCAATGCAGTAGGTTTTATTGTGCCCATTTTGCAGATTAGACAAGTGAGGACCTGAAAGTTGAGTACTTAGCAAAGTTCCCACAGATAATCTGATGTCTACTCAGAACCGGGTCGTGGCATTCAGTGGGCACTCAAATATTTGCTGAATGAAGATGTTTTTATTTGAAAGGGCTTAAAGGGAGCACTGATCCTAAATGACTCTGCCTCCCCATCCTCCCATTCCTCAGGGGACTAAACCTTTTCATTTCCATTAGAAGGTGAGCTTTAAAAAAAAAAATTATTTGTATTGACTTCAGAGAGGAAGGGAGATAGAGATAGAAACATCAATGATGAGAGAGAACCATCTATCGGCTGCCTCCTGTACATCCCCTACTAGGGATCCAGCTCACAACCTGGGCACGTGCCCTGACTGGGAATTGAACCATGATCTCCTGGTTCCTAGGTCAATGCTCAACCACTGGGCTTGAAGGTGAACTTTAAATGTCCAGTCTCACAGGAGAGGCTGCACAGGTCCCAATCCTCAGATGTGGCCAAAAAGCAGACTGGCTGGGAGAGGGGACTTAGAAATCTCTGCAGGGAAAGTATCACCACAGAGGGGCAGGCTGGGAGGAACCAGAGGCAGATGCCTTCCAAACCTGGGAGCACACTCCAACCCACCACCCTTCCAGTCTGGATGGGCTCAGCAAATGGTACCAAGGCTGTGGCTGGCTGGCAGTCAGGGAGGGTCACCCTGCCTGGCTCTTGCTGCTGCCAGGCTAGTTTCATGTCTCTGGGAAGCTAGGCCCCAGTGCAGCATGACAGAGGAACAAATCAGCAGAAAGTGATATTCCCAAGGTCATTCAACTTCAGGAAATTAACCCAGTGTGACAGCTGCCCCATCTTGGAGGTTTCAGCTTCAGAAATCAACTGCATTCACTTTCCTTCTCCTCTTTCCTTCTCTCTCTCATCTCCCCCTCTCTTCCCCTCTCCTTTCCCCCCTCTTGCTTCGAATTTGTGCTTGAAGGGACCCACATGGGAGCTATGGGTGTGAGCTGGAGGGCAGAGGTTCACACAGGCCCTGGTGCCTCACCACGTGCCGCCAGGGTGCCAGCACCGAGTGATCACCTCCAACTCGGTGCCTTTCAGGACAGCAGTGCTGGGAAGCCAGCCAGCCAGTGTCCACGCTCAGCATCCCAAGGATGGCAGACCTGGTTAAATCCTGCCTGAGCCATTGGCTTGCTGTGTGACCTTACACGAGCCCCTCCCTACCTTCCCTCCTGCGCACCTCACCTGTCAAATGAGGGAGTTGGCCTGATGGTCTAAGGCTCTTTCTTCTCCGTCCCCTGCAGCAGGTGCTCAGATGTTGGCAAAGCCATTCAAGCAGAAAAGCCTGTATCCCGGCAGGAGCAGCAGATCGCGGGCTCTGCTAAGGGGGCTTCCTCTGGGTCTAAGGCGACTGCCCTCTGCAAGGGTTGAATAACCCAGAATAAGCAGCTAGCCCAGAAGCCAGGGATGCCCACCACTTCCCAGCTGACACCAGCAGGAGCCCACAGATGTGAGCCAGCTGTGTTTGGACACCAACTGTTTAGGGATCTTTTGAAATAACTTTTGATGAGCATAGGGTATGACCTGGGGGGAGTCAGGGACCACGGGCAGCACCTGCTGCCAGTGTACCTGGGGATGCCTGAGGCCTGGTGCTGCTCAGAGGATCATTCAGGCCCTGTCCAGACCCAAGGCCTCTGCAGAAGAGCAGGGCTGGGGGAGCCCCCAGCCTCCAGGTCTTCGGGCACCTTGCTAGCGGCAGGCCCCGAGGAGCCAGACAGACTCCAAGGAAACACAGATGTTCTATTGATTCTGTGACCTTCATCTCTCTGCCCCATTTACATATCTGAAGTGTGGAGATATACATATGTTGGTTCCCTGGAAATGTACATATGTTGGTTCCCTGACCTCCTTGACCCCTTGACCTCTCTAAGTTAAGTGGCTTCTGGTAGTAACTAGCATGGAGGCACAACTTCCCTGGTCTGTGGACCAAGCATCATTCAACTTCCTTCTCTCCCCAGAATCACCCTGACGCTGGCCTGCCCCATGGACTTGAAGAATTTCCCCATGGACGTCCAGACATGTATCATGCAACTGGAAAGCTGTGAGTCTCTCACGTGAGACCTCCAGAAAGAACCAGTCTCCCCTCCACCCACAGGACTGGCAGAAATCCCCACACAGCTGCTCCCAACCGCTGGCCCCAGGAGGTTACTGCAATAGCTCAAAAGGCCAGATGAGGAGCTTGGCTCTGAGAGAATGCTTCAGAAATATAACTCCCCTTATATTGTCAGAGGCCCAGCTCTGGAGCCAACAGCATTCTCCAAAGAGGCACTGTCCCCTGTCCTTCATGAACATGCTCCCGGGGAGTGATGGGGAAATATCTGGAATAAGACATGGTCCTTGAACTTACAGGAATGCTCCCTCCAGCAGGGAGACAGATGACTGGCTAACACAGGGCAGCGAGTGGTAGGTGTTCTATTAGAAGTAGAAAAGAGGGTGGCCTTGTGGCTGAAAGTGGGCCTCCTTCTGATTGGGAAGGAGGCACAGTATTGGGAAAGGTTTTATGGAGATCAAGTGAACCAGGATTTTAACAGCTGGGGTAGGTAGCTGGATTCTTTGACTGTAAACCCAGAGAGCAATAAGATGCATTTTAAAGGTAGAATTAAATGGAAAGATATGGAGGTTCCTCGTGGACTTGTAGGAGAAACCAGAAGCACAGAAACTGGGGCAGAGCATTTAGGCAGCAGGAACTAATGGGCCCTCCCCTTGGAGCAACACCTCTGGAGACAATCAGCATCAGCCAACCGCTGAGCCTCCTGAGACCTCACCCAAGGGCCAAAATCCTGGGGCAAAGGTCTAGTTGAGTCAGCATCTCACTGTTTGGCCCCAAATGATAGTCCCACCACAAAAACACCCCATAGAGTCATTCTCCTGAGGAAAGTCTGCTGTGAGCAAAAGAGGGAGCTTGCAAGGATGGTGTACAGGCAGGAATAGCAGATGTCAACTGAACTTGACCAGGAGGTAAGAAGGAGGGGCAATAGGACACGCTAAGGTAGGGTGCTGGGAGTTGTAGGGAGAGAAAGAGAAGGGTTTGGGGTAAATATAAACAATTAAACCAGTTTTAACTTCCTAGGTGGAGGAGGAAGGGGGAGAAGCAATATGGTTTCATGAGTTCCCTCAAGTGCCTGGTGCCTCTCTCTCTAACCCTAAAGCCAGACATACCTCAAATAAGTGCTTGTAGGTGGTGACTGCTCCTTCTTCTTCTGATCCCATCCCAGTTGGCTATACCATGAATGACCTCATCTTTGAGTGGCAGGAACAGGGAGCTGTGCAGGTGGCAGATGGACTAACTCTGCCCCAGTTTATCCTGAAGGAGGAGAAGGACTTGAGATACTGCACCAAGCATTACAACACAGGTAGGTGTGAGGGGCCACCCTCCGCAGGTCCCACCTCCCCGCCCCCACCAGGGCCAGAGATCATCTCAAACATCCATTCAGTCATTGCTTCAACATGATGGACAGAGCTCTGTGTTTATTCCTAGTGGTTATATATTTATTAAAGTGGCTCCGACCCTTTCTTCCTGTGAGTCCTGGGGTAAAAGTAACTTAAACTTAGGCCCCAGCTCATCACAAAGAAAGCTGGGAGATAGTCTTTATTCCAGGCAGCAGGGCACCTAACTCAAAATGGACCCAATTCAAGGCAGAAGGAAGAGCCAGTATTGGGAGGACCTCTGTGTCAGAGGAATTGCTCAAGGCAAGGGATGGAGTGTAGGTGGTCCCGATTAAGGTAAAGAAAGGAGGGACATGGGGTGGAAAAGCAGGCAGAGCTCCATTGTGAAGGACAGACTAAAGAGTTTGAACTTTCCCTGCAGGTAATGGGGATCTTCTTGTTTGAGGAGAGAAGGAAGGAAAGAAAGGTTTTACAAAGGGAAGTAACAGGATCCAGTCATGTTTTGGGAAGAAAACTGGCAGAAGGAAAGAGAATGGTCCACTTAGGCCCACTCTTTGCAACAAAATAGTGAGGATGAGGATGATCGCAACTGACATTCCCGAGCACTAATGATGTGTGAGGACTGTGCTAAGTTCTTTATAGGCGCCATCTCATTCTCTCATCACAGTTACCATATGAGTAAACATGTGAGGTAGGTATTTTATTATTATTACTATTATTGTCATCTTCATCATCATCCCCAATTTTCCATAGACAAGATTGTTCTGACCTCAAAGTGTTGTTCCTATCCACTAGACTACTTTGCCTTCTCATTACCATTTCTTGCAGGTAAGTTCACCTGCATTGAGGCTCGGTTCCACCTGGAGCGACAGATGGGCTACTACCTGATCCAGATGTACATTCCCAGCCTGCTCATTGTCATCCTCTCCTGGATTTCCTTCTGGATCAACATGGATGCTGCCCCAGCCCGTGTGGGCCTGGGCATCACCACCGTGCTCACCATGACCACCCAGAGCTCTGGCTCCCGAGCATCCCTGCCCAAGGTAAGTCCCACTGCCCATGCGCACAGAGCACCTGGACAAGTAGGACACTCATCTCCCTCCCCTGCCTGCAATAAGGACAGCACGAGGAATTAGTCACTATTTCTTCATCTACCACACTTGGCAGGGTCCAGCACTCTGATTCACCAAATCCTTCCTCCAGATTTAACATTATGTTCAAAACAAACACAAAAGGAAGGAAGGAAGGAAGGAAGGAAGGAAGGAAGGAAGGAAGGAAGGAAGGAAGGAAGGAAGGAAGGAACTTTTTTTTTTTAAGGAGAGTCTATGATAGTTATCTTTTTTTTTAATATATTTTATTGATTTTTTTTTTTTTTTACAGAAAGGAAAGGAAAGGGATAGAGAGTTAGAAACATCGATCAGCTGTCTCCTGCACACCCCTACTGGGGATGTGCCCACAACCAAGGTACATGCCCTTGACTGGATTCGAACCTGGAACCTTTCAGTCTGCAGGCCGACACTCTATCCACTGAGCCAAACTGGTTTCGACAGGAAGCATTATTTTCAATACAATCCCGACACCTTTTAGTCCATTCTCTACCAACATTAGACACACATTCTGCTTCATTTACTATTAACACTCAACTCCTCCACTCACTTTCAGTGCTGAGTACAACATTCCACCCCTTTCACCATTAATGTAGATACTCTGTATTGGGAGTCTCCAAGACCACCGCCATGTTCAGAGACTTGATAGCACTCAAAGACTCAGCATATAGTTGTACTCAAGGCTAAGACATCTTACAGTGGTATATCCAGGATGCACAGCTAGATGACAAGGAAAGTGACATGTGCAGAATCTGGAGGAATCCATGGACAGGCTTCCTTGCTCTCCCCCTTCCTCCCACAAGGGACCACAGAGAGCACCCTCTTACCCCAGCAACAAAAGGCAGCACAAGTGTGAAATGTTTCTTCCCAGAGAGACAGAAAGTTTAGAGATTCATTTAAGATTCATTATTGGGCCAGGCCGGTGTGGCTCAGAGGTTGAGCTTCGACCCATGAACCAGGAGGTCACAGTTCAATTCCCAGTTGGGGCACATGCCCAGGTTGTGGGCTCAATTCTCAGTAGGGAGCGTGAAGGAGGCAGCTTATGGATGATTCTCCTCATTGATGTTTCTCTCTCTCCCTTTCCCTTCCTCTCCCTAAAATCAATAAAAAACTTATTTTTCTTTAAAGATTCATTATTGAAGGTTTTTACTGGATGCTGGGTGCCTAGAACATAACAAAATTCAAGACCCCCAGAAGGAAAACAGATGTTCAGCATAAACCATGTTGTTTACACAAGCAGTCCAAGCACCCATATTAGTTAGGGAAAGTGGGAACAACCCCCAAATCCAACTTCCCAAATGTTCTCCAAGGGCCAGACTTGCAAGCAGGTCCTTTGTAAGGTAGCAGCCTCATGTGTTATGCCTGATATGTTAACCCTCTCTACATACCTTAATCTGATACTTATATCTCTAATGTTAAATACCACTTCCTAATACATTCACTATTAACTCTTAAGTAGTATGCTATTCCATTCACTATTAACCCTAGATCACAGATTTCACTCCGTTTACTAGTAATGCCAGGTACGCATTCTGCTTCATCCATTCTAGGCCAGACACCACATTCTGCTCCATTCTTCCAAGGCTGGGCACAGCATTCCGCTTTATTCATTACTGACAACAGACACTAACTCTCCTCCAGTCGCCCTCACTGTAAATGTACCATTCTGTTCCCTTCACTATTAACACTAGAGCTCAAATTCCCCTTAATTCACTGTAACATCAGACATAATGTTCTATTTCATTTACTCTTAGTGCTAAATACCACATACTCCTCCGTCCCCCTGTGCTTGAGATCCTTGGTTCTGCTCCCTTCACAGTGAATGCCAAGTGCCCATTCTTCTGTGCTCTCTTCTAACGCTAGGCACTGCTTCCGCCTACATTCCCGCTGTCGTTGGAGACACATTCTGCTTTATCCATCCAACACTAGAAGCAACATCCTGCACTGCTCCCAATGCCAGACACCACCTTCTGCTCCCTCATGCTAAGTGCAATGTGCAGCATAATGTCCAATTAATGCCACTTGACATTCTGTTTTGATACAGAAACACTGAAATAATACACAATGAGCACCATAACACCCTTTACCTGCATTCCAATTGTTAGCATTTTGCCTCATTGCCTTCATCTCTGTCCCTCTATATATAGATAGGTAGGTGGGAAAGGGAAGTAGGTAGAGAGATGCACAGTTTTTGCTCAAGTATTTGAAAGCTACCCACATTATGACAATAAAGAATAGGGATCACAATAATATTATGGCATCTAAAAAAATTAACATTAATTGAATAATTATTATGGAATTAGGAATAACACAAATTCAAGCCCCCTATGGACATCTCACCCCTAGCTTTTCTGTTTAAGCTTTTTGATCAACCTATTGTTTGCCTCAATAATTACCTGATGCTTAACAGTTGTCACTGTTTTCGTCAAGTGCCCCCAGGGAAAGGCTGTTCAGACTGGGCCAGCAATTTTCAGTGAGCCCTGCCTGCCCCCCATTAGGTCCAATAATGACAGTCCTCTGGAGACGGAGCTTTACACAAGCTCCAACTCTGCTCTGCCCCATCAGTGGCTGCCAGGACATTGGTTTTCAAGGCAGGCATGGAGCTGAGGGAAGGGGATGGAAATGGGGCAATTTAAAACGCCACAAAGCCCCAAGGGAAATTAAAACATATGTCCACACAAAAATTTGTACACAGATGTTTGTAGTGGCATTATCCATAATAGTCAAAAGGTAGAAACAACCCAAATGCCCACCAGCTGATGAATAGATCAACAAAATGTGGTATATTAATACAATGGAATATTATTTGGCCATTAAAAATGAAATACTGCCCGGCTGGCATGGTTTAGTGGTTGAGTGTTGACCTATGAACCAGGGGATCATGGTTCAATTCCCACTCAGGGCACATGCCCAGGTTCCAGGCTTGATCCCCAGTGTGGGGCATGCTGGAGGCCGATGATAAATGATTGTCTCTCATCATTAATGTTTCTTTCTCTCCCTTTCCCTTCCTCTCTGAAATCAATAAATATATATTTTTAAATGAGACACTAATACATGTTACAATATGGATAAATCTTGAAAATGTTATGCTAAGTGAAAGAAATTAGTCATAAAAGGTCACATATTATTCCATTCATATAAAATGTCCAGAACAGGGAAATTTATAGAGACAGAATGGATTACTAGTTGCTTAGGACTGGGGGTAAGGGAATTGGGGCAATAGGGAGATGACAGCTAAAAGTTACTAGGTTTTTTGTTTTGTTTTTTTTGAGGTGATAAAGTTCTGAAATGGACTGTGCTGATGGTTGCACATTATCTGTGAATGTATAAAAAAATCATGGAATTGAACACTTTAAATGTGTGTATTGTGCAGTATATAAATTATATCTCAATGAAACTGCTTTTTAAAATACTCTAAAGCTTGCTGTTCTGAGATTCAGTTGTCTTCCTTAAATAAATGCCCACAGGATTGCTGTTGGTCTAATGGCTAATTACCAGAGTTCTGTAAAAAAGTTTATTGTGACCATTTTTGCTGGTTCTCTTGTTGCTTTGATGGAGGAGCGAGTTTTTGAAGCTCTTATTGCACAATTTGCTGTCATTCTCCACTTTGACATTAGTTGTGGCATCCCGTTCCTTCTCCCTGAGACTAAACACAGCATTCTGTTCCACAGAATACTAATGCTGGGCCCACCGTCCTCCTCTCACCAGTACTCTTCCAGGCACCGTGTTCCATTGTGCCCAATATTCTGCCCAGTCTACTTGATGTGTTTTTCTTTTTTTCTTCTGTAACCTCCACCCTAATATCCCAGCTAAGGAGAGGACAGCAGTGGGGGACGAGAGGAGTTACTGAGCAGCAGAAAACATTCCACCACACTCAATATTCCACCCTCCTCTGCCCTCACTCCCTTGTGTCCTCCCCCCTCTTACCCACCTCAGGTGTCCTATGTGAAAGCCATTGACATTTGGATGGCGGTGTGCCTGCTCTTCGTGTTCTCCGCCTTGCTTGAGTATGCTGCTGTCAACTTCGTGTCTCGGCAGCACAAGGAGCTGCTCCGGTTCAGGAGGAAGCGAAGACACCACAAGGTAGGCCTTTGGGTCACTGCCCGAGGGAGGAGGGACAGCTGGTGGCTGCCTTGTTTTGTGATACTTGTGTTGCTGGACCATCCTTCTCGGTGGAAAAGGCAGGCATGAAACAGGAATTAAAGTCATAGAAGTCCTGGCTTCCTCTCCCATAAATAAAGCCCTGATTGGGTCTATAGGCAGTCACTCTTTCAACCGTGAAAACACTGCAGAAATTATCAGGTTGCACCCAAAGACAGAACTGATGGAGCAAATGCTGATGGCACCAAGATAATGACTAGCTAAAAACCCAAAGCATGGCAGGCTGTGAAATGCTAATTGGTGTTTCCTGCAGGACTGCACTATTTCAGTGGGCATGGTTCTAGAGGGGAGATCTTAGAGTAGAATGTCCACATCCCAGGCTTCTACTTTCTACCTCCAAGAAAGAGCCATCAGGAAAGATCCTCCCATGAGCAGATTCTCTCACTAAGGGACTAAATCAGGGGTCTTCAAACTACGGCCCGCGGGCCACATGCGGCCCACAGAGGAGTCTGATCCTGCCCGCCAGGTTTTTTGGGCAGTGAGCGCAGCCAAGGTGTTACAGTAGGAATTAGTAGTTCATATAGTCCGGCCCTCCAGGTCTCTGAGGGACCGTGATCTGGCCCCCACTTTAAAAAGTTTGAGGACCCCTGGACTAAATAAAGGAATATTCAGCAGGCCATCTCTGAAAAGTCACCCACCACCAAATGCCACTGGGGAGCGTGCAGCCTGTGGGAGCAAACTGGCCCCAAACCTGATCCATAGTTACCTCCCCAGGAGGATCGGAGAGCCCACTCTTCTCTCCAGCCTCATCTTCACATTTGGTTGCTGTTGGTGTCACTGGGAGGATTTGACCTCCATGCCAATTGGCTGTGAGGACCAGCTGTGACTACGGTGGGAGAGCTGCTGTGCAGGAGACACCCCTATGGAGCAGGATTGTTTCAGTGGGGCTTTGGTGCTCACTGGGTCTGCCCCTTGAGTGTAGCTTATGGATGTGTAGAGTTATAATCTGGTGTGGTCTGAAGCTGTCTATCAGGTGCACTGGCTCTGGAGCATCCCAGGAGGTACAAAGTCAGCCACTGCCTGAGGCTACCTGACAGGAGCTACAGAGAGATCTGGAGATTCCTCCTATCTGTATCAGGTTTGGAAGTGCCCAGCTGAGGCCTAGCTGGGAAGCAAAACAAGCTAGTGCTTGGGCCTTTTATTGATGTTTGGGGCATGCCCACACCAAATGCAGCTTGTTTGAGAGATATTAGCAAAGTCTGAAGCCTGAGCCAAGATAAGCCATTCATATGGAAAAGTTGCTGTGTACAGCTTGCTTGGGGCTTCAAATTGGATGGAGTGGGGTCTCAGGGAACCAGCAGGGCAGAGCAAACAGTGTGTTCCAGGTTGATGGGGACTCAGATATGATTTCTAATCAGCCCTGGGGCAGAGGAAGTCCCAGCATAGGAACAATGACCCCTGTGAGCTGCCCCCAAGTTCCTGCCCCAATGCCAGACAATCCAGTTCCTCCCTGTATGTGTCTACATCTCCCAATGCCTCCTGGCGTTGAAGCTCATAGGAAGTGAGTTAAGTAAGTTCATGCCTTTCCCTTTAAGAGAAACACCTGGGTCTCAGGAAACCTCCATGTCCCTCAGCCACAATCCCCGCTCATTTTTACAGCCTGAAGTTACAGGGACTTTTCTTCCCAGCTCTGGGACCTTCAGTGGGGGGTCTAGTGTGGGCCTGGGACTCCTTGCTTCTCACAGTGGCCTCTGAGGGGATGATCTCCCTCAGTTTAAAGAAAAACAATGGTACACATGGATGCTGGACCAGCCCATTCCATGCCTCCGCCCCTACTACCAGTCTCAACATGCTTTTTTACTTTTCTAGTTGTAGGACATCCATTCAGCCAGCTTTCAGGTGGTTCTGAATGATGGTTGTTCTGTAATTTAGTTGTAATTTTGATGTGGTTGTGGGAAGTAGCGAGGACTGGCCTTTACCTACGCTGACATCTTCTCATGTATTATTTATGCACTTTCTCTGTTGCCCCTGTGCGGCCCCAACTCCCTGCCTTGGGCTCACTACCAACATGCCTGCTGCCCTTATCCTTCTCGTCTCTCCGTTTCTGAGCTAAGTGATCATCCCCTGTTCATATGTTCACTCAGTGTTTAGGGGTTAATGAATGTGATAGACTTTACTCTGAATTCACGGAGCTTACAGTCTAATGAGAGAGGTAGCCATCAATCAAGGAATACAACATGTTAAGAGCTTCCAGGAGTGGGGAGAGGCAGCTTTCAGGGACCTTATGGAGAACATGCAGGGACTCCTAGCCTATTGCTGGGCTCAGGGAAGGCTTCTGAGTAAGAATTAACTCAGTGGAAGAGAAGGAGTTGGAAGCAGAACTGGAGGTGGGAGTGTGCCCTGGGCAGAGAGGACAGATGGGGCAGGAGCCCAGAATTAGAGAGTGAGTGTGGCATTTCCGATCCCATGGAAATGTTTCAGGGCGAGTAGAGCACAGGATGCCCGAGAAACAATGGCACAGATGAGACTGGAGAGGCAGACAGGGTCCTCCCTCAAAGCTCACATGGAAAGGACACAAAGCTACAGGCCATGAGAGCAGACAGTGGGGCTCCATGATTCTGGTCCAGGCAAGATGACTTAGCTCAGGAAGGGAGAGATGAGAAGGACAGGCAGCAGGCGTGTTGGTGTGAGCCTAAGGGAGGTGGGGTGCACAGGGATGACTCAGGAAGTGCCACAATGCTGGCAGGTGTGCACAGGGAGAGAAAAGTCTGGAAAGGTAAGTGGGAGCCAAACAATGAAGGGCCTTGAATGAAAACCTGACACAGGCCCAGAGCCACAGCCGCCAGGGCTATGGGGGACATGGAAATGGGAAGAAACTGTGGCTTCCATGCTTAAGAAATGCAGATGAGGCCCACAGCTCCCTCCTGGAGAATTCGCCCCTTTGCCCCCACCCACACACCAGAAGATGTTAACTGGGGATGGGATGGGGGAGGAGAGCAAAGAGGCAACAGAAGCAAAGCAGGGGATCTCTCCAAATTGTCCCCTGGATTTCCAATAAAGCAGCATCCAAAAGAACCTTTGAGATAGTGAGATGATTCTTAGCCCCACTGGTAGGTAAAAATGCAATAAAACAAACACTGAGACTCACAGAAGAAAGAGACTTGCCTAAGGTCCTACGTTAGAAGGTAACAGAGCTCACAGGTGAACTCGGGTCTCAGGACCCTATGCCCCCTTTCCATCCCCTGGTTTGCATCTGTTTAAGGCACGTGAGCGGCGCCCCTCTATAAGGCGTAACTCCCCCGCCAGCCAGAAAGCCTCAGAGTCCTGGAGCAGTGCAGGGGAGAGGGAAAGAGGGGTGCAGATGGTGTGGCCTGGCCCCAGGGGAGTGCCTTGCAGGGAGGGTGCCCAGCCCCTGTCTTATTTTAAGTAGAACCCCATGATGAATCTATTCCAGGAGGATGAGGCCGGAGAGGGCCGCTTCAACTTCTCTGCCTATGGGATGGGCCCCGCCTGTCTACAGGCCAAGGATGGCATCTCGGTCAAGGGCGCCAACAACAACAACACCACCAACCCCGCTCCTGCGCCGTCCAAGTCCCCGGAGGAGATGCGGAAACTCTTCATCCAGAGAGCCAAGAAGATCGACAAGATATCGCGCATCGGCTTCCCCATGGCCTTCCTCATCTTCAACATGTTCTACTGGATCATCTACAAGATCGTCCGCAGGGAGGACGTCCACAACCAGTGACCGGTCCGGGACGGGGGAGGCTGGGAGCGGGTGGTGGGACCAGCACAGGCACCTGAGAGGCGAAGAAGAGGCGGGAGAGGGCGGGGCACGCACACACGACTCCCACTCTCTCTCTGCACCGTGTGCAATAGCAAGAGGCAGTGATGCATAAGTCTTAGAATGTGGCACTCTCTTTTTAACCACGGGGAGCTGGGGGGAGGGGGTTTCTAACATAGAAACTGAGGGGGGGAGGAAGGGAAGGGTGCAGAGGGGCGGGGGGAGAGGGGGCGGTCCATGGGCTGTGATGGGCTGTGCAGTTTTGCTGTTTGAAAGGAGAGTGCAGCCTGCCCCAGAGCAGAAGGAAAGCAATGTAATATATGATATATATATTCATGCTTACTATTAATGCAAAACCACACGAACAAACGATGTTTCTTAACCTATCAGCCTAATAACTGCTTAAATCGTTAAAGTCGCGGAAGTGATGGACCATTTTCCCCCCGAGTGGAAACAGTCACAAATAAGCTTGCTCCGGTGTGTGGCCGCTTCGCGCCCCTCCAAACGCCATGCCTGTCTTCACACCCACCCTGGCGGTCACATGCCAAAGCTTCCGCCTCTGCTTTCACGGGGCCGTGTGGCCGGGGCGTGGGCAGTGGACATGGGCAGAGGTGGGGCGCAAAAGGGAGTGATGAGGAGATGGGATGTGTCAGAGGCGCGAGGATGGAGACTCCAGATAACCCTGCGCAGTCCTCAGGCTAAGGGTCGCGCCCTCTCGCTTCTGTGCTCCAGCACCCGCCCTCTTACTGTCCGCCGCCACCCAGAAATGCCACCATGGTCTTCTCATTATATTGCCAATATGCAATCTTTTTTATGGTTAAAAAAAAAAGTAATAATCTCAAGAAATAATGTGAGTAGACTTGAGTGTGAACAAATGCACTTTTTCAAATGTCTATTTTTTTGGAAAGCCTCTTTGGAATAGGGAATGGCTGTATAATTGGGAAGGTGGGGTCGGTGGAATGAATGAATTATGACAGGTGGTTCTGCAGAGTGAAGTTTTAAGGAGAGGTGGGAACTGAAGCTGCTACAGTATACATATATACGGGTGGGAAGAAATGGGACTGTGTAGAAAGTCTGATCATTATATTTTTGACATTTCATGTACCGCAAATAATGTGGGAGCGTGGGGGGATGACCCATTATATTTTTATAAGTCTTTTTTCTTTCTTTTTTGGTGCTTTGTTTAGCTTTAACATTTAGGAAAATTAGACAACTATTTCTCTTTCCTTCTAACTCTGACATGCCAGACCTATCCCCGAATAGGTAGAGCACCCAGAAAGAAAGGAGAGAGACTAGAACATGGATTGTGAGGGAGGTCCAGCAGAAGGGCCCAGCTGCCCCCAGATGGCAGCCTCGAGGGGGGCTGCAGAGGAAAAAGGGGCTGTCTCCAGCAGCCTCCGCCCCTCTCTGCCAACCCCACTAGGCCTGAAGTTCTGGCACCTTGGGCTTGGCTTTTCCCCGCTACCCGATTCCACTTCTTTCTTTGCACTTTAGTGTCTTGGCTTTGGCTCAAAGTCAGTCGATGGTGAGACGGAGCGGACAATCAGTTTGTACTGCGGCTTGGGGTTTCACTTGTATCAAGAGTGTCCCTAACCCGGGGCAGGCCCCAGATGAGACACTGGGAGCCTAACCCCTCCCTAAAGCACCTTCCCGTACGGACTCTTCTCCTGTTCCCTGAGGCACAACCGCTGATGCCTGCAGAGGCCAAGACAAGGATCTAGAAGGACTTAAGTAAAAGAGATGCACTATGCAGCCAAAAAGGGATTTGGCTCTGGGGCTTGAGGACAGAGCTGTTTACAGGGGCTTTTGAGGCCAGTGAGTCGTGCCTCCCCTTCTCGGGCTGTGCAGACCAGAGCTGAATGTGTTCCAGCCCCGGGTGATGTGGGCAAAACCTAGAATCCTTTTCTGAGAAGCACTGACAGAGGGAAGCCATGTGGGGGAGTCTCTCGTCCAAGACCATCCTTTCCCACCACAAACTTGTGTCTGTGGAGGAAAAGTTAAATAGAGGGATTGGGACCACCACTAGTTCAAGACTAGAATATCCGCCTTTGAACTGCTATTAGCACCTTTCATATAGCACGATATTCACTTTATTTAAGGGAGCGGGAAAAGCTCCATTCATGAGTCTTTGAAGAGGCTATTAGCCCCTTTCACTTAGCACTTTATTTAAAAGAAAAATTATTTTCTAATGAAAAAAATAATAAAGAGGCCCTTCTGCCTACTTTACTCATTGCTCATCTGAATTCGGAAAGCCTGAAGTCTGGGTGAGTCAGGCAACGAAGGCGCCAGGCCCTGTTGGGGACTAGAGACAGTGCCAATTGTTGAGACATTCTGCCTCCATCCAAATCTCAGAACCCACAGATTTCAGACTGGGATCCCTGGATGACATGTCCGGAATCTCCCTGAGACAGAAATCACAGGGCCACTTGCCCAACCTTGGCTGGGGCCTTGACCTTCTGCCCATATCCAACTTGCCCACGGGAGCTGTCAGTTCTAGCAGAACGTATCCAACAGACAACAGAATGATCTCCTTAGGACACAGAGCGGGGATGTCACTGGAATCTCTCAGATTATTCCAAACATGGCATCCCTCACAAAAAACAAATGTGAGTGAAAGGAACCTGAATTCTAAGCCTGCCTCTAACCTGCTGGGTGACATGGGGTAAATGACTTAGCTTTGCTTTCTCTAAATGCATGTGGGGAGAGTGGTATAGGTAGCCTCTAACTCCCTCCTCGCTCTAACTGTGCTTGAGCCGGTCTTCGGGACATTCACCCAGCAAACAGTTTAATGTCACCCTGATTTCTGAACCTCCCCAGTGCACACACACATGTATGTGCACACATATGTGGACCCACACAATTCTTGTTGCCCTCCTTTGAAAAACTGACAGATTCATTTTTCCTCTTGCTCTGCTTTACCAAAGGGGAACCTTGGTGGGGTAAACATCAACCATTATAAAGTCAAAACTAGTATCATGAACTAGGCAGGACGCATGCTCAAGAAGATATTCTCATTAATGTATAATGTCGCTAAGGATTTAGCAATAAACTACATGAACTTCATCATTATAGAAACTCAAACTAAATAATTCAGGCCAAATACCTTTTAGGTGGCTCCATCATATAGGACAATACTTTCTGAGGATACCGTGGCTTAGCACTACACCTGCCAAGTGCCACTGTGAGGGAGAAACTGATTTAGGTACAATGAGTGGTTCACTGGTTTTCAAGCCCTTTACATGTACAGACCAGTATTTATGCGCCAAGGGAGAATTTATACAGGCACAGAGGAGTTGATTTCACCCACCCCCAAAACTGCAGCTATTCCTGGGAGCCAAATTTAGGCGATAGCAATTAAGCAGACAGATTAATACCAGTAACTTCCCACCTATTAGTTTATAATGTATCTCATTTGTTTCAAGAGCAGCCAAAATAAATGGCTCAGCTCTGCCACCCTCTGGTCCTTTTAAACCTTCAAAAGTCCGCTATTAGCTGTAAATAGAAAGAAAATTGAGTGTGCATGCCCATGAGAAATACCTTAACTATAACTCTAATTTTAGTTCAAGTCTAGGAAGACAAAAGGTCATTTGATCCAAATTATTTCTTCTTTTAAGCTTTTGATAAATAAGAAATGTATGCCCCTATAAAGCTCACCAGTATTTTTCATAGGCTTTTTTTTTTTTTTTTTTTACACTGGGGAGAAAGTAAATATGGCAGGAATTGTTCCTTTCTTTCAAAGTCCCCCTTTTCATGAGCATCATTAAAAAGAGGTGGCTTTATGAGGCTCTATAATGTTAGGTTGCCAAGTAGATTGGTGCCCCAGCTAAGGTGATACAATCACTGACAAGTGGGTCTTTTTGAAAATTAGATTCCTTAGTTAATTGCAACACTGAAGGGAGTTGTCATTGTGTCTGCAGGAACTGCCTCCTTAGTAGGAACAGCTGGCAAGCAGAGGGCTCGGTAGTGGTGCAATCGTGCCAGCTTCAGGACTGGTTGGAAATCTGGGATTTGCTGCCATTCCCCAGTCCAGCTGGAAGCCCAAGCCTGGACAATGAGCACCCCTCGGGAAGCTGATTTATTCAACCAGCACCTGCTGCACACTCTACCCAACTCCGCAAGGAGGTGGGAAGATGGAGCTTTCTCTCTGGGCTCCGTTTCTTGGATTAACCAGAAAGCTTCTCTGAGGGGCTGGTGAGGTCTGTTGAGAAGGGGTGATTGGCTCTCTACCCATGATATAAAGCATTGTTAATTCATAAACCAACCAGACCAGAAATTCTCTAAACAGACAAGCAGGAAAGGGATTTTTAAGATATATTGTAGTTTAGCTCTTTTCGCTCCACTAAGCTCCTTCTCTTAGAAACCCACTCTAGAAGTTTGAATTAAGGACCTCTTCTTTTCCTGCAGCTCCATGAAGCTAGAAACAGGAGCTCATCCTGGCCAAAGAGAGGAATAAAAGAACTAGGCCTTGCTTGGTTGAGCTGGCTTACTTTTAGCAATTTGTATCAGTGTAAGGAAGAGCGCATGTTGGAAAGGTTTTGGTCTCACAGTATCCTGAAATTCCAACGGGTAGAACACCTTAGACAGGTTGAAATCCCTATGGATTTAAACTTTTAAAGTCCTAGTCGGTTTGACTCAGAGGATATTGTTGGCCTGTGGACTGAACGTTGTCACAGCATGTGCAGAAGGCAACCAATCAATGTGTGTTTCTCTTCTGTTCTCCCTTCTCTCTTTTAGTTCAAGTCTAGAAATCACTTTTAAAAATAGCTTTTAAATAACTTTTAAAAATCCTGAAATGCTACCTCCCCACCCTAGCCCAATAGTAAGAGAATGAAAGCACTGACTTTTTTCTGACTGTCCACGCTGAAGATCTGAGGATACCAAGGCGTTCAAAGGTGCCCTGCAAGCATCCCTCCCAGGCCCGAGTGGCCTAGAATCATGAGGGCCCAGGCTAGATGATGCCTCTATCAATTTTTCATCCTGTTGCTTCCTTAAGGATTTCTCAAGCTGTAAAGACAGCAATGGCAGGAGATGGGTTTGCTCATACGTGGGTGCTATGTCATGCTGTTTTGATGGAACTGTGTGGTTATTTAAAGCGATAATTAAGGTGCTTTATCATTCTTTGGAACAGCAAAATGAATTCCACAGTAGAAATTATTGCCCAATAATTTTTAGGATCATTAAGGCTTTTTCAGCATCCAAACCATTACTTCTTCCTCCGTTGCTCCCCTCCTCCCACCGCCTTCCTCTGTCTGCATCTCCTCTGTCTCATCAGTCTGCACATCTCATTTTGAGACTGGCCTCTGCAGAGGATGCTGGTTTATTTCTGTGGGGATGAGAATGGGCCAGGAGCTCCTGTCTTGTTTGTTTTAAGGCTGCGATTTGTATTCCCTCCTCTAGCCCATGCAGTTTGCAATTTCACTGCTCTGAAAATCTCCACGGGAACACTGGGTCAAGAAGTCAGAGTATAGAGAATGGAGAGCCAAAAATATACCCTGCAGAGAGCCCAGCAACAAAAATGATATTTTACATAAGGCCGATAACCAGCTAGAGCAGAACCAGCTAACTAGTCTGAGGATGAAAGGTCCTTGCTGGCTACATGCAGGTTCCAGGCTTAATGAGGTCCCCATCCCCACACCTGGGCTGCTTCACAGTCACCTGCATTGCCTTGTTCCTGGCCTGCCCGCATTTTTCAGATCCAGCTGCTTTCTTATACAACCTTAGAAACCCAGTGTTCTATTTAAAGACATCTGCCGCCCAAGGTGGATAGAAGTCAGTGGGAAAAGGGTCCTCGTTCTGGCGCTACCTTGGGCTCACCTTTCTTGGCTACCTTACTGCCCTATAAAAAGAGGGGGTTGGCCCTAGCCGGTTCGACTCAGTGGATAGAGCATTGGCCTGCGGACTAAAGGGTGCCAGGTCCAATTCTGGTCAAGGGCATGTACCTCAGTTGCAGGCCCAATCCAGTGTGTCTCTCACATCGATGTTTCTCTCTCTGTTTGTCTCTCACATCCATGTTTCTCTGTTTCTCCCTGTCCCTTCCACTCTCTAAAAATCAGTGGAAAAAATATCTTCGGTTGAGGATTAACAAAAAATAAAATAAAAAGAGGGGGTTGAAGAATTTTCGAAGCCAAACTCTAGATACTTTCATGGAAAGGGTGTGTTATAAAATGCTTCACTGTTTCCCCAATTCAATGTCACACTTAGAGCCCCTCCCAGGCCTTCCGAGGACAGGTAGGGAAAGGCTGAGACAGGGGTCTTGGCCCTCAAGGAGATTAGTCTTCACTTCCCTGCCATCAGTCAAGGTATTTCCCAGCACCCAGGACTTGCCTCTCAGACTAGCTTCTCACCTGCGAATGCCATCAAACACCAGGACATTGCACCAGGCATTTTAGCAGGCATGTCCTGTGGCGGCTGAGGCCCACTTTCCAGGGCACCTGTGTGAATCCGCTCTGCCAGAGCCTCTGGAAGAATCAAAGAGAAGTGTGTCAGAGCAGAGCCTCTGAAACTGCCCTCAGGAAATGACTGCAATGACTCCAGTCTCCTCCCAACCTGACCCCAGCCCCCAAACAGACATAATTTAAATATAACCAGAAACTTTCAGCAAGATTAAAGAATATTTTCCCTGTTAATATAGGTGTAGTTATAGGCAGAAAAAAATGGTACTGCTCCAGACCATTGGGGGAGGTGAGGGCCAATCTAAATTCATACCATTAATTAGGCTACACTAATAAAAAGAAAAAATATTATAGCAGGTGTGGCTGGAGTTGGGCCAGCGCTCTCTACTCCAGCTGTCTCCACTCCTCACCCCCAAACAAAACCTCACCCTGGCAACCCTGAAATTGCTTCCACACTCCCGTTGCTCCAACAAACACTGTTTGTCATCAGAAAACACTGCTCCTGTCTTTCCCAACAGGGATGTGTTTATGCTCTATTTCAACGGAATCTCTTTAAAATGTCTATAGGGTGACATGACAAATGTCCTTCAGTCTCCCTTCATCTGGCCCTGGAATTAATGAGGATGTTGCAGACAAACTTTTTTC
This sequence comes from Pipistrellus hanaki, assembly GCF_964339955.1. Taxonomy (NCBI): domain Eukaryota; kingdom Metazoa; phylum Chordata; class Mammalia; order Chiroptera; family Vespertilionidae; genus Pipistrellus; species Pipistrellus hanaki. The sequence continues at coordinate 18,071,143 of NC_140507.1, forward strand.
TTGTTCCCAATGTTAAAAATTAAGACTTAAAATTAACACTGTAAAGAATTTCATATTTTCCATAATATGAAAACCATATTGTAAACCGTTTCCTGCCGTCACCATATAGCTAGCCACTCCTTTGCCCCTGAAAAAGATTCAAATCAGGTATAGTTTTTAAAAGACCTCAAAAAGTAAATAAAATAAAAGAGCCCTCTAAAAGGGATAGCTGTTTCAATAAAACAAATATAGCAAAATGGTAACTGTGCATTCCAGGTGTTAATATAGATAGTCATCTAAAATGCTTCCACATTTTCTCCGGTTTCCTCGGGCCTCAATTTTCCTATCTGTAAAACAGTAGTCAAGCTTGAAGGGTTTTCCCAGCTGTGAAGTTTTTCAAAAGGCCACTTTTCTAGTTGTTTTTTAATTACAAAAAAGTAGGAGGACTGCGAGAAGTGGCTCCACTCTACATCTCATCCTCTCAGCTTTCCTCTAAATCCATTCCAGGTTCCCTTGTATGGTGAGAAGGGCACTAGCTTGGAGGTGCAGCTACCAAAGGCACACTATCCTGAACAAGACCATTACCTCTCTGACTTTCAGTTTCTTTATGTGTTCCGGGACAGTAATCTCCACATCACAGGTCCAATGTCCGGGTAAAATGACATAATGACTGCTAATTCCACCCCTTACATTGCAAACTGGAAAGCATTCTCAGGATCTCAATCACTATGACTCTCATCACTTCTTCCTGTTTGCCAGGAGAGGTCATCAAAGAGCTTTCTTTACTGAGATAGGCTCCAAAGGCCAAGTCCACCGCCCTGACATCTCATGACCAACTCAAGGACCCTACACTCCATGCTCGCTGCCATGCCTGGGCACGCTTTAGAGACCTAAATTCTAGTCCTGGTTACATTGATCAAGCACCTGCATCCCTTTTACCCAGACATGTGAGCACCCACTGAACAGAAGGCACCATATTAAGCTCTGCGAATATTTGCCACTCACAACCAGAGTAGTAATGGATTGTGAAGAAACCGGAACTATCACAATACTGTTACTGAACACTTCCTGTGTGTCTTTAAATTAAATAACGAAATTTCCACAATGGCCCTGATCTTATATCTCATTTTACAGTTGAGGACAGTAGGCTCCAAAACATCCTTTTACCAACCCAAGTCGAAGCCTTGCAGAGTTTGGACATGATTTGGGAAGCTAAGATTTGGAAATAGCCTTGACAGGTTTACATCTTCCACTTTGTTTTTTGATTGTCAACAAGTGATTTCACCCCGTGACCTCAGTCACCCACCTAGCCCCCAAATTGTTGACTATAAAAATAATTGATGTAATTTGTCATTAAAAAGCAGAATACATGAGATTAGTCCATTTTAACTGAATCTTATAACATAATAAAAATGGAGCCTTTGGCCTGGGTACTTTCAAGTATACAAAAACTCCTATAATCTGTTAAATACCAAGGAATACTATCTTGTACTAGAATGGAAATGCATCATCTTTTAGATCAAGAACCTAACGAGACAATCCTCCATCTTCATCTTCTCAGAACTTGGTCAAAGCAACATAAACTTTGAGCACCTACTAATCCAGTGTCTGGCACATGATGTGGGACTAGTTATGGAAGAACACAAGCGGGATGAGCAGCAGGCAGGTGGCTATCGATGGCATTTGGAGGACAGTGAGAACACACTCTCTGTTAACAGTCCTGCATGAGAGATCAGTGTATGCCTGGAATGGCCTAGATTTGCCCGAAATCAAGAGTAAGGACTAAACCTTTTCTGGAGGACCTCCCTATATCTGGAATCCCTTTAAAACATCACTCAGCCAAAACCGGTTTGGCTCAGTGGTAGAGCATCAGTCTGCGGACTGAAAGGTCCCAAGTTCGATTCCGGTAAAGAGCATGTACCTGGGTTGTGGGCACATCCCCAGTGGGGGTGTGCAGGAGGCAGCTGGTCAATGTTTCTCTCTCATTGACGTTTCTAGCTCTCTATCTCTCTCCCTTCCTCTCTGTAAAAAATCAATAAAATATATTTTAAAAAATAAATAAAACATCACTCAACTAAGAAGAGGCACCTCTTACAAACATGGCAAGGCACGGGAACCAGAGAGAACTTATTTTTTGAAGATGTGATCTGGATATGAGTTGGAAAGGAAGATGTGATAATAGAGACCAGAGGAAGAATTCGGAGGTGAGAAACTGGGTCTCACAGGAACCTCTCTTGGAGAACAGGATAGGTGAGCTCAGACTCCTATTTCCCATAGCAGTTTACTATCTGGATTTATATAATTGTGGTTTCACCTTTTTAAATATGAGTAACTACTTCCCCCAAGCAAGTGTTCAGGTAAAGAGGGAGCACCTCTGTATGAGATGCCATTGAAATGAGTATTAAAAGTGGTGGCAGGCCCTCGTCAGTTTGGCTGTAGTAGAGTGTCAGTCTGTGGACCAAAGGGTCCCAGGTTCAATTCCAGTCAAGAGCATGTACCTCAGTTGCAGGCTTCTCCCTGGCCCTGGCCCTGGTCCTGGTCAAGGTGCGTGCAGGAGGCAACCAATCCATGTTCCTCTCACATCTATTTCTTGGGTGAGAACTTTATTTTTTTTATTTTAAGTAGTAGCTGCTGCTTGTCTATCCTTTTGCTTCTGAACTAACAATCCCTTAGGTAGCTTGATGTGCACAAACTAGGCCAGACCAGTTCACGGGACAAGGCCTCTGCTTACTACAGTTCCCAGGACTGGGTTGGCCTATCCATGTCTCTCGGCCTGCATCCAGAAGCTTGGCCTCTGGCAGAACAGGACCATGAGCTTCAGCAGTAATGCCAGAATAGGTAGGCCACTGCTCTGAAGGCCAGGGCCAGACCTGCATAGCTCTGCATGCTGGTGAGACAAAGGGCACTCTGAATGGCCTGTTGAGTGACCTCGTCAGGATCACTGGGTATGAAGGTAACTGCTTTGTAATTAATTGCCTTGATATTTTTCAAAATGTCTCAGCATGGAGAAAGCAGCTCAGCCTCTTAGGGTGCACATCAGAAGTGGAAGCTCAGGGAGGAGGTCTCCATAGTGTCATAGCCAGGACTAGCCTCCCTACACCTGCCTATCACCCATCTACCTGCTGTTTCTGAAATGGCTGTGGCAAGAACTGCAGTGTAAAAGCAGGGCATCAGAATGAAAGCCTCTTTTCTTACAATGTAGGAGGGGACAATAGAACTTTCAAAATAATCACTAATGGGGAATGCAGAAGACAGATCATGGAGCCTTTCAAGACCTGAGATCTCATTTGACAATAGCACCTTAAAGAACAGAGGGAATAGCAGGAGTAAAAAACATGGAGGTAAAAACAAAACAAAACAAAAAAACTAGGGCACATACAAGGTATAGTGATTATCCGTTTGGTTCAAGTGTAGTGAATGGTAGGCACAGATATAGCATGGAGTACACCGAAACAACTTTTAAAGTTGTGACAGACCTGGGGCACAGCACAGGGACTGAGAGTTCATTCTATCTCCTTCCCATCAGCTGACACTTCCAGCCTTATTCAGATTCTCCTATACTTATTTGGGGGAACTTACCTTTTCCTTCATCTTAGTAGACAGAGTAAGTCACATCTTTAAGGGCATTAATGCACCCCAACATATAGGAAGCACTTAGGTTGTGCTCAGTAGGCACTGGAGAGGAGATAATAGAGTACAATCGAGTCCTGATTATATTCTGAGATTGCTAGTCTATTGTGACTCTGAAAAACTTTCTTCTGGAGCTTCCTTTTGTCAGCCAGCCAGTACTTAGTGCATGGAGCTTGTGGTGCAAATACTATTACCTTCTGTTGCTCTGAATTAGAAAACAGAGCTGACCTGGAGGAAAATATAGCCTAGCATACCCTTTTTATTTTCAGCTGCATCTAAAATGACTTCTCACAACCTAGAGTGTCTCTCCCTAGTCAAAGCATGAAGATATGTTCAGAGGAAAAAAAAGTGTGAAGAGGAAAAGAGCCAAATATGAATTTTTTAAAAGACAAATGTAACTGGTTTTTAATCAAGTCATTGCTAGTATGTAAAATGAAGTTTCTTTCAGAAAGAGTTGCCTTTCTTGGTTTAACTCATTAATTACCCACCCTAGTAAATGATCGGCCCAAATCTTTTTTTTAAAGTGGTACTTACATATCAAATAAGTAATTTGCTAAAATCAAATTTTTTCCACATTAGGTATTTCTACCTCATTCAAAGGTATGTGTACCTTGCTCTGAGCATGCCAGTTAGCCAAAATATAGTAAGAAGCTTTAAAAGTGGGTGTTCCCAAAATGCATCTCAAAGCTTAAAATTTATACCATAAATTTGTCATACTATTTCATATTTTAATAGTTCTATTTTCCAAGACTTAATCCATTATAGTATTTTCAGCACTAACAATAGTTAAATACCAAAGGAGTGCATCCTGCTGGTCTATTGGACAGATGAAATGCCTACCAATGTGATTCTTGTGCATATTAGACAAACAATAGTGCAAAGATCTCAAAAAGAACCCAAGAAAACTATGCAGGTAAGTTCTAATTTCAAGACAAAACAAAGCAAGGACCTCAGCTGCCTCCCAAGTTTGAAAAACTGGACAGAATACCCATCTGCCCTTTCTGTAATTATATTGATATCTACAAAGTGAACCACAAAGTGACCAAGATAAAACCCTTAATACTTTTAAGTCCTCTAGTAAGGTTGTCAAAGGGTTCCAGGTCTCCTCGTCTGGATCTCATTGTCATGATCGACCTATTGGCTAAAATCACTTCTCTAGAACTGAAAATTACTTCAATATAAAGAACTAGTGTCATTTGGGCAGAGAGAGGCTGGTGAATGATTGAAAGACAGTGACTGCTCACTTTCTAAGTGTTCAGACACACTAAACTGCTTCCAAATCACAAATTGTTTGGTCCTCTCTCCCAGGAAGGCCATTTCCAGAGACCTCATTCTCAAATTTGATTGGACCAGGGAACCCATGAGAGGACACCAAATTAACTTGCAGCCATAGTTGTGAACACACAGGAGGCATACCTAGAAACAGGATGAACAGGACTACAGCTAAGACATTAATGAGAAAGCAATTAGATTGATTTAAAACAGTCCAAAGTGAGTTAGAAATTATCAAATAAAATCTTACTCATTCACTGGGGAAAAGGGTATTTTACTTACATGATTTATCAGTTTTATTTTTATTCAAGATTATCCACTACAATAGGCCAGTTTCTGCCAATAGAACCAGCGTCCGATCTCGTCTCACCAAAGCAAATGGCTCCTGCGTAACTGCAGTCATCTCCAAAGGACGCACCCTTCATGTTTGCTCCATCTCATTAACTTAGGTATCTGCACAAAAGACCTACCTTTGTCTTAACAGCTACCTGATTTGATATTTAGGCAGAATTATTCTGCAAGTGACTTTACATCTCCTTTTTTTCCAAAAAGGTAGCTGCCAACTGAAATGTGTTAATGGGTGGGGTTAAAGTTCTCTAATAACTTTAAAGAGCTCCAGGGTATGTTACCTGAAACCTCACACTTCATTATACTATATTCGAAATTTTTAACCCCAAAGAACAGAAAGGCACCCAATTCTTCAGGTGACAATATCTGTGCAGGTTATGGAGAATGCTACAGGTAAGACAACTGAAGTTACAATCCTGTGATTCCCATACTTTAGGGAGATGTAAAATACATGCTGCACTGGGCAGTGTGAATTAGTTAAGTTACAAGATGCTTGATCACCTATGATGGAAAAGGTTCAAGATCATACTTCCACAAGAGACTACAAAAGTCATAAGCCCAGAGTAGTAACTGACAGTTAGCCAAAGTAAAAGAGAGTTCTAAGAAATAGCCTAGGGAAGTCTTAAACAATTACTTGGCCTGGAAAACTGGGTCAGAATTACAAAGCTCCTCATCCTTTCCCATAAGAAAATGTGACAGTATGTCTTTTATATGGAAATTTCTTTGTATATATGTATAAACTTGGTATGGCCTTAATGCTGCAGTTAAGGATTTGTTTGGCTACCACCTTAAGCAGCGTGTTAAGCAATCGCTTCCTTAATGTAAAATTTTTACTTCTTACAGGACTCTTAACCTATTCCCCTTTGCCCCTTACTTCCTCCCTTTTTTGCATGAAGTCATAAAAGTTATGGCAATTATTTTTTTGGCTTGTAAAAAAAAAAGTCTATTTCTGCAGTTTGAAGATGGAATGTAAAATTTCTGTGATACATGTATATAAAAATATATTTATTGAACCATCCATAAACACATATCCATGCCGATTCCAATGAAAAAAAAATTAAAAGTTTTCTGAAATTTTCTTTGTGGTTAATCCATAGTTATTATTCAACCAACTTTGTATGTTAGAGAACTTTTAAAGTCTTGCAATTACCCCAGAAAACCTACATATGATCTAGAAATCATCATTTCACTTACAACAGGCTTTATATTAATTCAAGAAATATTTATTGATATGTGCACTAGGGAGATACAAATGACTCAGACACAGATCCTGCCCATCAGGAGCTTACAGTCTAGCAGGGGAGATAGAACACATACATGGGACCATAGAGCTGTTTCAGTAAGATGAATCTAGCATGGGGTATCAGTAGGCTGGGGTAAGAAGAGGTCAAGGAAGCTGAGGCCACTGAAATTATCCCAGTGAGGAAAAAGAGATGTGAAAGACTGCTGAGGTAGAACTGATAGGACTTAGCTGGACACTGAATGTAGGGAGCAAGAAAAAGGGAAGCAGACAACTTAGATTTGGGGCATGGGCGATGACACGAACTGAAAGAACAATGGAGTAGGTTTGTGGGGGGAAAAATTAAATTTGGCACATAAAATTCTTCTACGTACAAACAAAATGCCTGAGATATAATGGGCACTTAAGTCAAGCCAAGGATGGAAGTACCTCAAAATGACAAGGGGCTTCCTCCCTCCTGTCTCCCCTCCCCCTCCCCCCCTTAAAATTTCCCAACAATCCCCTCCACTATGAAATGTCATAGTGCCTAAAATTTATTCAATTAAGTCCTGGCTCTAAGCATACCTCCCCTTTGAAAAGGAAAACAAATACATTAATTCATTCAACTTAACGAGTCATCATTAAATGCCTCTTTCCTCGTCACTGTACCTTCGGTGGAGTGCAGGGATTAATTTCCCAGTCCTTGTTCTCTAGGAGTCATGGTCTAATGATGTAGTAAAACTGATACAGGTCATTCTAATTCCATGTTGAAGGCTTAAGTTTTCAGCTAGGAGAAAGGTATAAAGTGCTCTAGGAACACATCTTTTAAAAAATGAAGATAGGGACAGACTGTCGAACAAGAGAGACAATGTGGAAGGAAAGAAGATGGGAATGAGTTTGTTGTTCCTCATTTCAAATTCTGGCCAGATCAACCACCAAATAAAGGTTCCCCGCGCTTGTTGCACATTTTCTCGAGGAAAAAGAACAATTAGTTCTTGAACTGGATCTTCAAAAAATGACTTCCATGACAAGGGATCTGGACGGGGGAAAGCAGATTCAAGTGTATCTTCAGGGAAGAGAGAGGGACTTGAAGCCATGGAGTTGCAATGCCTGGCCTCAGGGGAGCCAGTAGTATTTCAGGATGGCTGGAGCATCACTTCCACGAAGAATGGGAGAAATCACTGGAAAGGAAGGTTAGGACCCTGATACACACATGGCACTGCCAGGCACTGAACAGGGTACCTGCCTAAGACCAAATTGCTGCCCCTTAGGAGCTTACAGTTATAACAATACAAGGTGGAAAAGCACCACAATGTACAGAATGTAAAATGCTGACAGATTTAGGAGAAAATTACAGCTGAGTTTCAGCTATTAACACATTAGGATACCCAATAGCTTTCTGACAGCTAGTAGTAAACCCATCCCTGAGGGGAACACGTTAATGTCCTTTAACAGGCCCTGGTAGAAGTGGGCATTAAGAGAGTTCTAAGGAAATGGAGTAAACCTAGGTATGAAAACTGAGCTACAGAGGAGTAACTGAGTGAGCATGTAAAATGTGGCTTCTTACCCTTTCTCCCATATCCAGACTTTCAGCCAGCCTAGGGAGGACTAGCAATCCCCTCCATGTTACTTCTACAAGGCGATCTGGGACTCTGTACCAATAATCAATTCTCTGAGTACCTAGATCTTTGGAAAAATGAAGGTGTTATACAAATCATTTTAGTCCTTTCCAGCTTTCTATAATTCAATGAATTCTAGGAGCTCTTCTGTCTCTTGTGCTAATAATCAGAATGAGAAGAAATCTTGTCAGGAAACATTCAATTGTTTCTCATTTAAAAATTATGGTTTTTTCTTATAAATCACAAAATGATTCCTATACCAACAGCTAAGTTCCACCTGCACCTGAATCATCTTCAAAAATCTAACAACTACCTATATTAATTTACTTTTAACAAGAGTTGTTCTACAATCTAAGTATGCACTGAATCTTTAAAGGAAGAGAAGTCCCTTTCTTCTCCCTACTCCCTTATGCCAGCTTCTCAGTATGTCTTCATTCAAAAGGGCTAAATCAGTATACACACACAATCTTCAGAAAGACATTTAAGAATTTAAATAAAATCCAAAGTAAAATAGGTGATTCTAAAAAGCTTGGGGAAAGTTCCAGTAACCAAAATGGTTAATTATAACAATAAAATTGCTTGTATCCAGATTAAATAAGATATGATCATCCCTGAAATTACCACCAAAAAGTATAGCAAACTTCCCAAAGTGGGTTTACAAAAAAATACTTTTGTTAAAATAATTCAATAGTAAACTTTTGGTAAACATCCCTTAATTTTATTTTTTAAGAAAAGACACAATGGGTAGATGCAAGTCCCTTGGAATCTGTGACATAGGCCACACTTCAAAGTGCGAAACGTGTGAATTTCTAGTTGGCCAGGTCACATGGTTTATGGAATAGTGGAACTGACTTCCAATACTATTTTCTTTTCCCAGGGAACTAAAAAAAAAAGCTACCAGGTTCAAGTGGAAATTGGAGAAAAGACTGCCCAAGGTTTTCAAAATACGTCACATAATCAAAAAGTGAACAACCTTTATTCTAAGCCATACTTTAGCGTAAATCAAAACTAAAATAAAACTAGTGCTTTTAGGCCACCTCTAATCAACTCTTTATTCATTCAGGCCACGATGAGAGACTGTTTCATGAAAGCACAAGCAAAGCGGTCTAATTTCAGCATTATTCTGAGCTAGATACATAGTCACTAAAAAGAATATAAGTGAAAGTTTTATCTAACAGGTGCCACCATCTTCCCTTTAGTAAGAATTTATAAGCCTGTCTATGGTCCCCAGAACTTCAATATCACAGTATACAAATGCAAATCCCAAGAGGAAATTTAAAGCAGAAATCCTTACCTAATTATCTAGTACCAAATAGCCAACATTTTACTTGATCATCAAGTTAAATCTACAACCTCATCCCACACAAGACATTGCTAGGTTGGTAACATTCATTCCTAAGGTTTTTAAACATTTGTGAAAGACTATCAATGATTATCTAATGCCCATTTTTTAATAATCAGGCAGTTAGCTAGAACCTTATATTCAAATAAATGTTGAAGTTGCTTCTTTTTCAAAGTTCAAGATTGCTTAACTGTAAGTAGTTCCTGCAGAAATTATTTTAAGTATTATAGCACAAAAATAAAACTTCAATATAAAAGATAATCTTTAGATCAGTAGGTTTGACAAATGCAACCATTTACATAAAAGAAAAAAGCCACTCAGCATAAACAATGGTCTACAATTTTAAACCTCATAGGAAGATTATTTCCATATAGATTCTAACAAATTGTTTTCTATAAAGTGCCTCATTTTCCACTAACTCATTACACTATACAAGGATTTTCAAATAAAGGGATGAAGAAAGTATCAGAGGATGGCAGTTATAAGCATAAAGCATAACTGCAAAAAACTCACCTGGATTATGCTGATAAAAATATTATTCACTTCCAGATTTCAAGACTGTACTAAATGTATTATTAAACCAGGTAAGAAATTAATCTAAAAACAAGTCATTATTATTACCAAATAGACTGTAAATCAAAAGAAGCCCTATACAAATCATTTAATTGTTATTTATCCTAAGGAAATGAAGAACAGAAATGCTAACCTTGTTATGAATGTTTTATAGACCCTAGATATGGTCATATCCTGTATCTAAATATGTCATTCAAATGTACATATGTAGGCATTTGGGTTTTTGAGAAAAAGCATCAGTTTCGGAGGTCAATCTGCTCCTTGCTACATGGTTTGGAGGCCTAGTCACATAGCTGCTCTGATGCCATTTCTCCTTTATCTATTACTTTGGGGAAAATAGTACCTAATCCAGAGTAGTGAAAATTATTTTTCCAACCTAAAGTGCAAACCAACTATAATAATACTGTGCAGTAACCTACTCAAATAATTATTTTTGGATTATTCTTTTCACTGCTCCACAGCAAAAGCTCCAAAAGTTGAGAACACAGGCATACACAAGTCAAGACCAACCTCACCGTAAAAGCAAATAAAAGTACTTTTTTTTAAGACCCAAGGTGTATTTATTTTCAACAAGCCTTAAAAAACCAAGATGCACATTGAACTAATCTTATACCTAGGTAAGATACTATTGTAGATAAGTGAAGGGTGTTAAGCTCAGTAGAAAAGAACTAGACCCTGGGCCATTCCTAGAAATGAAAAATTGTATTTTAAAATGTGAAAAGGTTGAATATGATGAGCCAATGCTGCCTATAGAAAAATCTTGCTTTATTTTATTTTCACTTTCTACCTGTGCGAATATATGTATTTCTACAGTATCATGTTTATTAAATCAGCAATAATGGAAACAAAGATACCAGGATTTTTATAGTGTTAAAACATGATGCTAAATACTATATATAAAAGTCCTGTGCTATTCAAAATCGCCCAAATTCTGATGAGCTGAAGTTACTGAAGTGAACTTTCGTTTTCTGGGATTATACAGTAACTCTCTGCAACAAGTTACAAGCAGCATCCAGCATAATGCTACCTTCTCCAAAAACTTTTTAAACCACATTTGGTACAAATGAAGGAAAATTAGATAACTTATAATAAACGTTACTATAATTGCTGAGCTATCTATTTGCTAATTCATTTATTTTTATTTATCTGAAGCTTTATTGCAAAGGAATGAGTCTTCAACTCTAGTTGTAATCCACCGCTGCGCCCATCACACATTTATAGAAGTAGAAACTGTTTTTAATGCAGTTGCTTCATTTTTACAGAACATGTGGCATTGTTGATCCCTACTCACTAAATGCCAAATGCAGTGTTCCCCTCCAACACCCTTCAAAATCTCACACATTTCCAATGTCCTCTAGGATATAACAGCCCCAAATTGGATATCACTGCATCTAGTTAGTACCCTTAAACCTGAGTAAAAAGAACTCCTGTTTTGAAATGCATGGTTTAGTATTCACTCGTGAAAAATGATTTATAGGTTATCCATAATTTATCCTTTATACTTACTGCAAAAATAACTCAGGCTAAGTTTGTTTTTTTTCCACAAGCTTAATATAAGCTACAGGAGTATAAGCAGAATTTCTCCTAATTATCACTGGCTAGGCCAAATGAAGTGGTTACCAAATAATCATTTAAACTGAACACCAAAACAGCCATGTGATTCAGTTATGTAAGTTTCTTTATATGAAGGAGGTGCTGCCAATTTTCAAATATTTGAGGTATTGAGGACCAACTGATAACATCAGATTTCATTTTAGTTTAAGACTACCCCCTTCAGCAAGCCTAGCTTCCCATAACAGAAAAACAAACATTCCTACTCACACTATCCTCAAGCAACAGTCCTAAAGAGGAATACTGTTAAAAAGAAAATAAGTTAAATTTGACAGCCTTCTTGCCCTTCAACTACCCTGTTTCCCCGAAAATAAGACAGTGTCTTATATTAATTTTCTCTCCCAAAGTTGCCGCTAGGTCTTATTTTCAGGGGATGTCTTATTTTCGGGGAAACATGGTAGTAACAATGACATGATACTACACCAAGGCTTGCTTCACAAATGTGTGAACAAAACCTTCACCCAAGTCATACATTGCATTCAGCATACCATGTAAAACGAGTATTAGTCTACATTGCCAGATTAAATTTTCTTCCAGAAATATTTTAATAAAAATTGGCCATTTCAAATAAACAACTATTGCATGTCCATCCATAAAAGAGAACCAGTAACAAAATAGAAAATTTACCAAGTGGCTATGATTTAAAGGAAAAAGACTAGCAGACACTCAAGCATATCAGAAAGTCCAATATGAAAATCGCATTCCTTCTTGTGGGCTGATTAGAATTCTGGATACCAAAATAAAATGCTGAGCTATTTAGGTCAAAGAACCTCTACATAAGCACCCGTCCTCAAGGCATTCCAGTTTGAGACTCAATTTCAGACTACAGCATAACAAGTGAACAGAAGACGCACAGTGAAAGAGGGGTTCCACAATTCCCAACATACTCTGTGAACCTGAAAAAAAAAATCTAGATTTTTTATTATCATTTTTCTTTCAACAATTGCCAAGACCGGAATCAAAGATAAATAGAAGGCACAACAGTTTTGCTCTGGTTTTGTGTTATTCGGATTGTGGCGGGAGGGTGCTGTCTTTTTTTCTGTTGTTAACAAATACAAATTAAACATAAAAATAAATTCTACTCCAAAATAACCCCTAATAATTTAAGAAAAGTACATCAGTTGCATTCTAGACATTTAAAACCTATCTCACAATTTAAATTTCAACAGTAAGAAGAGTGGATTTTATAATTGTTTTGTGATCACATATCAAAAGAAAAAACTTCACTAACATCTTTTATTCAGTTTTTATCCATATCAGCGAGAATCAAAATTGTCAAATTTTCCAATGGCAGTTTCTCCACACCAGAAGGTAGTCATGACTCTCAAAGGAAACAATTTTGGGGGTTTTCCTGCCTTCAAAATGTTTATCAAATCCTGTATTTCTCAAAGGCTTTTGAAACATGTAGAAAATATGTAAGAAATATCCCACGAATGAAACATACCAAATGTCAGTAATAAGCGACACATTCCTTTGGGGAAATGGCTGTTTAAAAAAAAAAAAAATCCAGTCTGTATATGCAAAGTAAAGCAAGGAAATTCAGTCTTTTTTTTCTTTTCTTCTTTAAAAATCCATTTTTCCTAAAATATCATTCCACAAAATTGGAAGTGAAGGAATAAAAGGTGAGGAGAGAAAAGAGAAAGGGAGGGCACACACACCATTAACACAAAAAGTAAAATTGTACAAACTTAAGCAGTTTATAAGAGACCAGGGTCATACTGCAAGATACCAAAGGATGGTTGAAGAAATCACCATTCTGCAGGAACAGGGTTTGTACTGCTGCGTGAAGATCAATCAGCGAAGAGCAATTCACTGCCTTGGAGCAATTCCCCTTCCCATTCCAAATCCTGGTTTCTGCACCATGCCTCCGCGGGGAGGGCCTCTCATTCCGCCACCCAGCCCACCTCGAGGGCCTCCAGGTCCCCGCAGGCGGTTATCTCGCCGGTCTCCTTCCCGGGCAGCTCGATTCTTCTTCTCTTCCACATTCAGACGGACTTCACCCCTGAACATGATGGGCTGTAAGAGTCAAGGTGAGAAGACTTACACACAGTGCTGACCAGCGACCAACTGGCAAGGTTAAAACAAAGCTATTATACAGAACCAGCAGCTTACAAATCACCTACGTCTCACAGTTCAGTTTTACTTGTAAATGCAGAATACATAATGTTCCCATTAACAAAAACATAGAAAGGTGATCTGGTATGCAGGAGTATGCAGGCAAGTTCAAAAATGTCCATTTAAACAGCATAGGAGCACAAGTAACTCTTTAATTGTACTTTATTAAAGTAGATCTCATTTTCCCAAAGAATTACATAAGTAGAATATTTCATCTTCGCTATGAATTTCAAGGCTTAGAATAAAACCCCATCACCAAATGTGGAAGATTGTGCTGCACATGTTTATACAAAATACATAAACATCTCAAAAGCATTAATTTTATCTAAATACTAGTGTAACCAAACACAGATTAGTGCACACTGAAAGGAAATTAATGAGAAGAAATTAATTAGGAGAAATATTTAATATCGCTATTCGTGTCTTGCTAATGAAAAGAAAATAGGGCCGAAACCAGTTTGGCTCAGTGGAAAGAGCATTGGCCTGCGGACTGAAAGGTCCCGGGTTTGATTCCGGTCAAGGGCATGTACCTTGGTTGCGGGCACATCCCCAGTGGGGGGTGTGCAAGAGGCAGCTGATCGATGATTCTCTCTCATCGATGTTTCTAACTCTCTATCCCTCTCTCTTCCTCTCTGTAAAATATATTTTTAAAAAAAAAAAAAAAGGAAAAAAATAGGATTCTACCAAGTCTCCTACCTAACTACTCTAGGACTTCTGTTAAGGATCAAATGAGATGTGGCATGGGAAAACGCTTTACAAACATTTGGTTAAACTGTAAAATGTTTGCACCCAGCTATAAAGCAAGTCTCCTGGGCTGAAGAAACTCCAAGGAGGCTAATCTCTAGGGAGAGGAAGCCGGGTACTGCAATATTACTTATGTTACCATAGCCACCGTTTCCAGGCTGGGCTGGGCTGTGGGCCGCATTTGGCGCCATGAGGTCTTAGCAGCGTTGGCTGCAATTTGGTGGGGTGTCACTCCAGGGTGGTGGTAGGCCTGTGTCCCATTGGGGGAAGCCAAGTGTTGGGTTTGTCCGGGACAGGTCCTTGGTGTCTCTTATTTTTAAATGGCCAGTGCACATTATGGCAGCTCCTGTGTTGAGCGTCTGTCCCCTCAGAGTCAATGCGTCAGTTACCCATAGGACTGACCAACACTTAGCCTTTTATATAAAATTTTCACAAAATGCTATTTGCCTTAGAATTCTGAAAATACTGAGGACAATAAAGGTAACATTATCTTATTAAAAGGAAATATATACACGCTAAGTCTTTGGCTTTCCTTTTCACTCAATAGAGCTAAAGTAGGAGCAAAGTGTTACTCCAGATTCTAATGAATTCAATATACACATTTCATTAGCAATCTTGTTTGCTGAAATATTTTTAAAAATAAATATCTAACAGTACTTGCTCTGCAGATATGTGTTCTATATACTTCACATGTATATAGACTTCACATGACTCTCATTTGACCGTCAAAACACTCGAAGGGTTGTTGTTATACCTATTTTAGGGGCCAGCAAACTAAGGGCCAGGAAGGTTGAGAAACCCTCACCTCATGGGCCACAGCATTAGTGAGTGATGGGAGAGGACTGTAAACCAAGCCATCTGGACTGGAAAGTATAAGCTTTGAACCACTATGCTACACAATAGCATGTCAAATACCATGGTCATGAGGCTTATATAAGCTACTTCTATACTCATAAAAAATTACTGAAGGGATTTCTACCAATACAGTAAGATGAGGGAAAAATCAAAACACATTTGAAGTTCCCAAACTACAAAGACATAATCTGAAAGTATAAAGTTAAAAAAAGGCTTTTCTGAATTCTAATTTATACTTTAAATTCTGATTAAACATATATTTATATTTGTACATTTATATTTTAACACTTAAGATAAATAACAAATACTTTTATATAAAACACTTCACACGCAATCTGAAGCACTGGTTCCAAGCAACCTTCTAGATACAATGGGAAAATAAAATCTATTAAAGTCTGAAAGATTAAAGGACAGAGGTTTGCGCTGGGATATTTTGAAACATAGTTATAGGAAACATCACTGGGAGTTATACGGTAGAAGCAATCTGAATGAAAAGGTATCAGACATACGACCCTTTCCTGAGACAATTTAAATCAAACTATTCTTATACATAAAGACACCCTTGCTTACACACATTCATTAAAAGAAACAAATCCCTATCTTGGGCAATTAACTAGGAAGCCAGTTATCAAGTCTGACATCCTTTGGCCCACGGGGAATATCATACCCTGCAAGGCGGGGGAGAGGAATCATTTTTCTGCTCAAGGCCAGTTGGGTATTTATAACATCGTTCACAGGCCATACAAAATTACCAACTTATAGCCGAAACCGGTTTGGCTCAGTGGTAGAGCGTCAGTCTGCGGACTGAAAGGTCCCAGGTTCGATTCCGGTCAAGGGCATGTACATTGGTTGTGGGCACATTCCCGGTAGAGGGTGTGCAAGAGGCAGCTGGTCGATGTTTCTCTCTCATCGACCTTTCTAGCTCTCTCTCTCCCTTCCTCTCTGTAAAAAATCAATAAAATATATATATATTTTTTAAATTACCAACTTATAAATCAGGCTGCTATATTTAGTCAAAAATTTAATTTACTCACCCCTAATGTCTTGGCAGAGCCAAACCAATAATTTTGCGGGCCTTATACAGCCCACGAGCCAAATATTCCCCACCCCTGCTGTAAGGAAACAAAGAATTAAAGGCTGCACCACTAGACCTATTGTATGCTCAATGATGGATTTAGCCACAAAGACTACTGGTGATTTCTACCCTGTTTCCCCGAAAATAAGACAGTGTCTTATATTAATTTTTTCTCCCAAAGTTGTGCTATGTCTTATTTTCAGGGGATGTCTTATCTTTCCATGCGCTAGGTCTTATTTTCAGAGGATGTCTTATTTTCGGGAAAACAAGATAGGTTCAATATTCTGTGGCCTTGTTGAGATAATAAGCTAGTTTTCTCACTTCTCAAAGTTATGCAGGAGATGCTTTACAAAATAGAAGACTCAATGTACACATCTCACTGGCACTCAAGATAATGTACACCTAGAAGTTAAGGCTCACATAATATTATGACTACATCAAACTTTGCAGCATATAGCCATTAACATTCTGGAGAACCTCTGGGAAATAATGATGTACAACATTCCTATTACATGGTTAATAAAACTTGTAGTTTTAATTTGCAGAGATTGAAAGCAGATTTTTGGTTGCCAGAGGCTGGGTAGAGAGGATAAGGGAAGAGACTGCTTAATGGGTAAGGGACTTACTATTGATGAAAATGTTTGAACTTTTTTTTGTGTATGTTTTTATCTGATTTCTTCCCTTTTTTTTTATTTCAGAGAGGAAGGGAGAGGATGAGAGATAAACATCAATGATGAGAATCTGACTGGCTGCCTCCTGCACGCCCTCTACTAAGGATAGAGCCTGCAACATGAGCATGTGCCCTTAACCGGAATCAAACCCGACACCCTTCAGTCCACAGGCTGATGCTCAACCCATTAAGCCAAACTAGCTAGAGCTGATGAAAATGTTTTGAAAGTAGATAGGTGTTAATAAATGTTACTGTACTATAATAAAGTTATAGGGGGTATCTTGTAAATTATATAAATGTCTAACCACTATACTGCACACCTCATATTGAATGTCAATTATAATAGTAATAATTTTTTAAAAGAAACAAACAAGCCTTAGCTGGTTTGGCTCAGTGGATAGAGTATTGGCCTGTGGACTGAGGGGTCCCAGGTTCAATTCCGGTCAGGGGCACATGCCCCGGTTGTGGGATTGATTCCCAGTGTGGGGCGTGCAGGAGGAAGCCAATCAATGATTCCCTCTCATCACTGATGTTTCAATCTCGCTTTCCCTTCATCTCTGAAATCAATAAAAATACATTTAAAAATAAGTAAATAAAGATAAAACTAAGATGAGCCAGTGTGGCTCAGGTGGTTCAGCATTGCTCCGTGCACCAAAAGGTTGATGATTTTAAGGTTGGTGGTTCGATTCACCATCAGAGCACATGCCTGGGTTGTTGGCTGGATCCCCAGGAGGGGGCCTTCAGGAAGCAGCTGATCAATGTTCCTTTCAAACATTGATGTTTCTCTTTCTCGCTCTCCCTCTACTTTTCTCTCTCTCTAAAAATCAATAAAAATATTTTTTAAGTAAGACTAGTTTTGTGAATTTTACCTCAAATTTTAAAAAGTGATGTTTATAAGTTCCCATACCCATCTCAGAAAGTTAACAATTATCTTTGTTCTTCTCTACTACCGTGTTTCCCCGAAAATAAGACACCCTCTGAAAATAAGACCTAGCACATGGAAAGACAAGACATCCCCTGAAAATAAGACCTAGCGCAACTTTGGGAGAAAAAATTAATATAAGACGCTTCTTATTTTCGGGGAAACAGGGTACTGGTGCTACAAAAAGTATTTTTTGCTACTAATGAAAGATGTAGGGGAAGGGAAAAGTTCTTTAGAACTATACAGACAATTCCGTTTCTACAAATCCCTCTGTAATTAGACTAACAGTGATTTTTAAAAAAATATTTTTTTATTGATTTCAGAGAGGAAAAGAGGGAGAAACATTAATGATGAGAGAGAACCACTGATCGGCTGAGTGCCTCCTGCACACCCCACACTGGGTATTGAGCCCACAAGCCTGGCATGGGCCCTAAAGGGAAATAAACTCAGGAACCCTTCAGTCCACAGGCTGACAATCTATCCACTGAGTCAAACTGGCTAGGGCAGACTAACAGAATTTTAGTAAAAGTGGTTTCAGGTAATGTGACTCCAAACCCAGACAATTTATACAATAAAAGGCAAAGCTCCTCCTAGTTATAACCAGGCAGCAGTTTTATTCCAAGACTACCCAGGGTAAACAGGCTGGGTAGTCTTGGAATAAAAGACTCTTAAGCTATCTTAGCTAAAAGGCTCTTAAGCTATCTTAGCTAAATGCAACATTGCATTTCATGTTCTACACCAGAAGCCAGCCACCACCAAGAAAAGGAATTTGCATAACTCTCAGTGAATCGGGAATTATTCTCATCATTCACTTATTGAAAAACTAAGTTATTTAGACAGAAGCTTTGTTTTTCTAAACTCTCAGGCAGTTCCTCTGATACAAAGGGTTCAACATCATAGAATATATTACCCAAACGTGTTGGAATAAATTGCATTTTATATATCAGACATAGTTATAAGTATAAATATTCCAAGAGCCAACACACATGCTTATAAACAAACAAAAAAAGATGCTTACCCTGTTGCTAAGAACCTTTTGGACAGGCTCAGAATCATCAAACACAACGAAACCAAAATTGGGTAATTTCCCACCACTGTTAATGCGCAGCTCCACCACATTCCCATAACCTGAAAGTGAAATACAAATTCTCAAATAACTTATTAGGACATTTCTTTTAAATACGCGCACACTGCCAATATGACATGGCTACAGAGTACATGAAATGTGGCTTGTTCAAGATAAGACATGCATTAAGGGTAAAAACATATGACTCTGAAGACTGGGAATAGAAAAATGTATACTATCTCTTACATATTTTTATATGTTAAAAAACAGCTTACTTTGTGTTAAATAATTACATATATGGCTCATCTTCTATTTCTATTGAGCAGTGCTGCATTAGATGAATCTAGTGTTTAAAACTCAATCACTTACTTTGAAAGAAATCTTTAAGCTCTGATTTGTCGACCTCATGAGGCAGATTGCCAATGAAGAGTTGGTGACTGTCAGGGTGTCTCACGATTCTTCGGGGTTCAACATCACCTTGCTCACCAGCCTCACGGACTTAAGAGAAAACAAAAGCAACAAGGGAAGACACCTTTCAGTAACTATACCATACAAGTGTTTTCTCTTTACCCTAAATACAGGTAATTCCAACTCTCAGGTAATATTTTAAATCTAAGAAAATATTGAGTACAACCCTCCCCCCCCAAAAAAACACAAGGCACCCACATCAAAATCCCCCAAACTAGAAAGTCATCCTTCTGAGCTCTTACTCGGTCTAGGTCCCCTCTGGGGAGGAATATTTATCCGTTGTTCTCGAACTCTTTGATCCCTCTGAGGCCTCTGCGGTGGAATCTGAGATTCAGGCTTAGACTCTGGGCGAGGCTGAAACATTTGTAAGTTAACTTTTGTGTAAAAACAAAGCATGCTTACTTTTTTCTTGTGAGGTTTCTTAGCTAACAATAAGGTTTAAACGAGAACATGACAATTCTCTCTCACACACAAAAATCATTAGAAACTATCTTTTACCCTTCTCCTCTGGTCTTAAAATAGATTCGCCTTAATATGCAAGCTGAATTAGAAATTTACCTGTGAAGCTGGTACTTTAACAACATGAGGTGGTATCCCAGTAACTGGAACAGCACCACTGGGTGGAAGGTTCTTACTGGTCACAGATGCCCAAGAAAATGTCTAAAATAACAAACACCAATACCAGCTAATTATACCATATATTAAAGCCATTAGTTGTTGATTTCTTGTACATGATATATGAGTCATATTTTCATAGGCAGGGTAGTTTATAAGTATCTTGAGATTACCCTCCCCCCTACCCATTTACAGATTTAGTACTAAAATTTCTTAGAAATGCTAAGATACAAACACTGACCCAATGTTATCAACTTTAGAATTATCTTAAACCCTTTTTCTATCCATATAAAAATCACCAAATCCTGTTATTTAACTCATTTCTTTCTAATTATCTTCTTTCCGTTTCCATTGCCATATCCCAAGTCCAAAATATCATTCATTTTCTCTCTCTCCAGAATTAATACAACAGCCACCTAACAAATGATCATTCTTTCTCAATCCAATCAACCTACTTTTCTACCTGCAAGGCACTAAAAACATATTTCTTCACAGAGTACCAAATGCAAAGGTTCTAGGAGTTCAGTTATCATCATCCTGATGTGGCAGGAGTTACTGAAAAGTTTCAATATTTTGAAATCAGGTTTCTCATCAGGAAAGTAGTTACATTTCAACAGTTTGCTTCTACTCCTACCATAAAGTTATCCTCAATTATATTTCATCAAAAAAGGGAGGAAAATCTATTGTGTTAGATTTTTTTTGAAGACACATAACTACTTGTTTATTATAATAAACTGCAATTTAAAAGATGAAGTGTTAAAAAGATGAGGGGTTGTTGATATGGTGATAAAATAACACCTGAAATTTCTGGTACAAAAAGTACTCAAGATTCCTTAGATGGGAAAGAAAAGTTACTTTTGATTTTTTTTTTTTTAATATATTTTATTGATTTTTTACAGAGAGGAAGGGAGAGACATAGAGAGCCAGAAATGTCGATGCGAGAGAAACATCAACCAGCCGCCTCTTGCACATCCAGTAGGGGATGTGCCCGCAGCCAACGTACATGCCCTTCACCGGAATCAAACCCGGGACCTTTCAGTCCGCAGACCAACGCTCTGCCACTGAGCCAAACCGGTTTCGGCTACTTTTGATTTTTTTATAAAGCAATATGTATCCCTTATCTAAAAGCATAGCTCAATGTGTAAGAAATTTCCCTGAGCCACCAATATGAAAATGCACATACAGAAGTCAACTAAGCATAACCAGAGAGAGATTTAAAAAGTAAATGAGGATAAAAATAAAGACATGCTACACACCCTCAAGTCTTCCTGCGCTGTCTGAGCGATGTCTGTGGGTGCTGGGGAAGAACTCTTCTGAGCATCCTCAGGAGCAGTTTCCTCCAATACTGGCTCACACTTCTCCTCTTGGATTTCAGATACAGGTTCTTGCTCCGGTTCTGGTTCAGGATCAGGCTCAGGTTCAGCAACAGGTTCCTCTAAATGTTCTTCCAAGTCATTGCTTTCACAGAAAAATTTGAGAACTATCATTCTGCCTACACTGATTTAGCAAAAAATCCCCAAGTATTTATTAACTATAGAGACCTGAACCAAAAAAAAAAAAAGTAAGAAATATATGTCTGAGTATTAAGGCAATTTTTAAGAAAAACACTCAATGAATCCAGCCAGTGTGGCTCCCGTGGTTGAGTGTCAACCTATGAATCAGGAGGTCACAGTTCAATTCCCAAGTTGCAGGCTCAATCCCCAGAGGCTGGGGTGGGGGTGGGAAGGGGTGTGCAGAAGCAGCCAATCAATAATTCTCTCTCATAACTGATCTATCTCTCTCTCTCTCTCTCTCTCTCTCTCTCTGTCTCTCTCTCTCTCTCCCCCTCTCCCTTCCCCTCTGAAATTATTAAAATATTTATTTTTAAAAACAAACAGAAAAGGACTCAATGAGCAAACCTTAACTACAATTAGATTGGCTCAATTCTCATAAGCAAATGCATAAAAATGGATCAAAACTAGTATTACAATTTTCCAATCACACAACTCTAATAGGTTATGAAGAGGGGGCAAGGGTAGTTGAGCTGAACAATAGATAATTTGTTTTGTAGGATGAAAAGTTCCCAGAAATGTGTTGTACAACCATGTGCATATAGTTTTCACTACTATACATTACACTTAAAATGGTTAAGAAGGTAAATTTTGTTATGTGATTTTACCACACAAATAAAACCTCATAATAAAATAGGTAAAAAAGACATTAGTTATGATTCAGAATAATAGTTCTTTAACTTTCACATAAATTAGTTTGTTAAAGCTGTAGGTGTTTTCTCCCCTGAAATTCTAACTCAGTAGGTTTGTGGTAGAATAAGTCATTTTCAACCAGCAACGCAGGTGAGTACTGTGATAAGTTCATCAGTGCACCTTAAGAAACATATGAAAATATCCTTTAAGCACTGAATATTAACATTACTGGTATCACGTGGGAACACAAATATTGTAGTAATTTCTATTCCTATCGAACACATTTCTGTTCTGGTTGCAGATTTTAAAAAAACACATAAGATACCGTAGCACATTTATTGTCTCAGTTAATTATTGATATTCTTTACTGCTACAAATCATGTCTGAATTTCTATTTATGCCTAATCTCTAAACAAGTCCTAGTAACTTTATAGCCATCCTCTTCCCCAAAGCAATTAATGCAGTGGTTTGCTAGGATGTATCCAACTCTTTTATACTTCTGCCCAGAAAAAAACTTAGCCAAAAAGCAACTGGTAGGTACTATTTAAATAGTCCTTATAATGCAAAGTATATTGAACACATTATAGACTTTTGGAAGCTCAAAGGTACCAAAAGTAAAACCTTTCTGTTGGGAAATTATCACCATTTCCGGAGGTAATTCTGAGATTACATGACTGCCCTCTAACAAAGGGAAAGACCAAACAACCCCAATTCTCAAGCAGTTCTGGACAGAAAAGGTTTTCCTTACCTGACAGTCTGATCATAGAAAGTTCCACCATCATCAGGTACCACTTCTGGTGTTTGCTGTCTTTCTTCAGGTTCCTCTACTTCTTCCTCAGATTCTAAGTGAGAAAAGAAACGTGAAGCACTTTGTGCTTACTTAATTCACAAATAAATTCTCTTGCACAATGTTCATCATAATAAAAAAGGGAGACTTAAAAAAGCAGATATATATTTAAAAAGTCAAGAAAATAAGGCAATTTAGTAAAATCATAGCAAAGGTTTTAAGGACACTGTAGTGTCGGGTTAAGAATATGGAATCTGAAGTCATATTGCCAGTAATCCAATACAGACTGTACCACCAAAGCAGCAATATGCCATCGGGAAAATTACCTGTCTTTATTGCAGTGCCCTAATCTATTAAATGGGAACAACAGTGCCTAAAATACTTATCTAAAAGGCTATAGGATTACATAATAAATATAAAGCACTTAGAATCCTCTCA
Organism: Pipistrellus hanaki; assembly: GCF_964339955.1. NCBI lineage: Eukaryota > Metazoa > Chordata > Mammalia > Chiroptera > Vespertilionidae > Pipistrellus > Pipistrellus hanaki. Next base: position 18,094,674 of record NC_140507.1, read on the forward strand.
GCCATACAGAAATTATGAGACAATTCTCCATATGTCTCTTGTGTCTCTACACATCTTAGAATTGAGGCAATGGCTATCCTTTGTTCCATACTATCTTTTAAGAACATTTACAGAGCTAACAACTTCAGAAAACAGTGTCTCCTTCCAGATACAAAGGCAGGCATGTTTATTGTCCATTCTGAAAGATCTGTATTCCCTAAACTTAAGGTTCCATTCTTATAATGCATCTCATTACAATGCAGGTATCATTTGGACTTCAATGTTCTGTGGCAATTGTGACAAAAAAAAAAAATGCTACTTATTTTTGCTATCTACTTCTATTTTTGCCTATCTACTTCTGACTTCTACTAATATTCATACATCTTGATAATTTCAAGTTGTTAATGAAAAATACAGAGTATAATGAAAACATTTATGAAACCCATATTCTTTCAGGTCAATTAATGCCATCAAAAAAATTTAGGCAAGTAACTTACCCTCCTGAGGTTCAGTGACAAAGCCACCAAAGACCTCATCTTGGTATCTGAAGATATCGTTGTGAACGTAGAACTTATTTGCAACAGAGCCCTGCAACACCAACAAAAAGTTTTTACTTACACAGCAGACTTTTAAAAAACCAAATCTCCCTACACTGGCAGTTCTCAACTAAAGGCATTATTGCCCCGCCAAGGACCTACTTGGCAATACCTGCAGGCATTTCAGTTCTCACATGGGGAGTGCAACTGACAACTGAATAGAGGACAGGGATGCTGCTAAGCATCCTTCAATGCACAGAACAGCCAGCCATAACAAAGACTTATTGGCCTGAAATATTAACTGTGCCAAGGTTGTAAAACCCTATTCTATATTATGGCTGCTAAAAACAACACTCAAATACATGGCTTGCTGTTTTAATTTTTTAAATTATAAGAAAAAGTTTATTTAGAAAGCTACATAGGTAGAAGTGAGCCAGCTGGACTGCATAAGCTCAAGAATCAAGTTACAGAGGCAGGAAGAGCCCTTAGAGCTTAGGAGAAAGAAAGGCAAAGGTAATGTGCCTGCGGGGAAATGGGGGAAGAGTGGAGGGAGTGGAGAAGGGGAAGGGAAAGGCGCTGGCATGCTCCCAAGTGAGAGAGCCGCAAATATATGGTTTGCTTTACATACGAACAGCTGGATGGCCAAAATGTGATAAAGCTTTAAGGATGTTAAGATGCCACAGCCCTCATCTCAAATCATTTCTTGAACAACAAATACCTATTGCCAACTTCAGCAGATATTTTAAATTCCCTAATTCTATACCCAAGACTATTGATATAAGCACTCAAGAGTGGGTGCTGAAAAAGTTTGCCTACTAGATTAAGATACTCGAGTCTAAATTCAACTATGTCAACTACTATTCAACCTCTAAGACTGTTTCCTCATCTCTAAAAACATATTCCTTAGAGCTTTCAGTATTAAATGAGATAGACGTTCGCTTTTTTTTTTTTTTTTTTTTAATATATTTTACTGATTTTTTACAGAGAGGAAGGGAGAGAGAGATAGAGCCTCCTATCATTTTACTGTTTGAACATAAAATAATTCAGGGGTCAACTAGAATTAACAAGGAATCAACAAGAAATGATAAGGGATCAACAAGAAATAAAGAATACATTGTCTGAAATAAAAAATAATATACAGAGTCCTAAAAACAGAATGGAAGATAGCAAGAATCAAGTCAAAGATTTGGAACATAAAGAGCCAGAAGGCACTCCTCTGCATGAGCAAGAAGGCAAGAGAATCCAGAAAATTGAAGATAACGTAAGAAACCTCTGGGACAACTTCAAGAGAACCAACATCAGAATTATGGGGGTCCCAGAAGATGAGAGCGAGCAAGATATCGAAAACATACTGAAAGAAATAGTGACAGAAAACTTCCCCCACTGGTGAAAGAATTAGACTTACAAGTCCAGGAAGCACACAGAACTCCAAACAAAAGGAATCCAAAGAGGACCACACCAAGACAAATCATAATTAAAATGTCAAGAGCAAAAGACAAAGAGAGAATATAAAAAGCAGCAAGAGAAAAGCAGGTAGTTACCTATAAAGGAGCACCCATACGATTGTCAGCTGATTTCTCAACAGAAACCATGCAGGCCAGATGGGAATGGCAAGAAATATTCAAGATGATGAATAGTAAGAACCTACAGCCAAAGATAATCTACCCAGCCAAGCTATCACTCAGATTCGAAGGTCAGATAAAGAGCTTCACTAATAAAAAAAAGCTAAAGGTGTTCATCACCACCAAACCAGAATTATATGAATTGCTAAAGGGGGTTCTTTGAGAAGAGAAAGTAAATAAAGAAAAAATTATGAACAACAAATACGTAACTATCAACAAGTGAATCTAAAAACCAAGAAAATTAAAAAAAAAAAATCCGATGAACAATATTAACTGTTGAATATAATAGAATCAGGTATGGAAGGGGAGTGACTGATGATTCTTGGGGTAAAGGGGAGAGGGGGATGTGGGAAGAGACTGAACATAAACTGTGCACCTATGGATGAGGACAATGGGGGGTGGGGAAAGGGCAGAGGGTGGGGTGGGAACCTGGTGGAGGAGAGCAATTGGGGGGGAGGGGGGGAGAGAAGAGGAACATTTGTAATATGAACAATAGCCGGGACCGGTTTGGCTCAATGGATAGAGCGTCGGCTTTGGGACTGAAAGGTCCCGAGTTCGATTCTGGTCAAGGGCATGTAACTTGGTTGCGGGCATATCCCCAGTAGGGGGTGTGCAAGAGTCACCTGATCGATGACTCTCTCTCATTGATGTTTCTGACTCTCTAACTCTCTCCCTTCCTCTCTGTACAAAATCAATAATATATTTTTTTTAAAAAGAAATTAAAAAAATAAATAAATAAATAAATAATATGAACAATAAAAATTTATTAAAAGGAAAAAAAACCTAGTACAGAAGTTTGATGAAGAACAGGGTATTTGGCCCTAACTGGTTTGGCTCAGTGAACAGAGCATTGGGCTGAGGACTGGAAGGGTCCTGGGTTCGATTCTGGTCAAGAGTTCATGCCTGGGCCGAAACCGGTTTGGCTCAGTGGTAGAGTGTGGGCCTGCGGACTGAAAGGTCCCAGGTTCTATTCCGGTCAAGGGCATATACCTTGGTTGCGGGCACATCCCCAGTGGGGGGGGGGCGGGGGGGGCAAGAGGCAGCTGATCGACGTTTCTAGCTCTCTAACTCTCTCCCTTCCTCTCTGTAAAAAATCAATAAAATATATTTAAAAAAAAAAAAAAAAAGAGTTCATGCCTGGGTTACGGGCTCTAGTGCGGAGGGGGGGGGGGGAGGGGTGGTGCTGCAGAAGGCAGCCAATCAATGATTCTCATCACTGATATTTCTCCCCCCCCCCCGTCCCCGCCTTCCTTTCTGAAATGAATAAAAATAATTTTTAAAAAAGATATTTGCAGTCTCAAAAGAACCACGCACAATCTACACTAATAAAAGAGAAACATGCAAAGTAACTATCACTCTGCTATACCCACAAGCCACACCCACCAGCCAATCAGGAGCAATGCAAATTAACCCAACCAAGGTGGCAGCCAGCCACAGAGCTGAAGCAGGCAGGGGGTTTGGGTTGCCCCAGCAATGGAGGAAGCCAAGCTTCCCAACCTGGCCAGCCCTGGCCTCAGCTCAAGGCTACAAAGTTTCAATTATAGAAGATAAATATATCCTAGATACTTGCTTCCAGCTGGTCCTGGCCTCTGCTCAAGGAGGTGCTGGGGGGGGGGGGGGGGGTAAGGAGGGGCTGGGACCTTGGGTCACAGTGTGTGTGTGTGTGTGTGTGTGTGTGTGTGTGTGTGAGAGAGAGAGAGAGAGAGAGAGAGAGAGAGAGAGATCAGGCCATCAGGGTGATAGGACAGCAGGGGCCATTGGGCTTCAGCAGACACCCAGGGGAGCCAATTGGGGGTGAGCAGGCTGTCAGTGGGGGGTGGACAGTTTGTGGAGTGAGCAGGCCAGCAGGGGGGTAGTTGGGGGTGAACAGGACACTGGGAAGGGAAGATGGGGGTGAGCATGTGAGGTGGGGCAGTTGGGGGTGAGCAGGCTGGCAGGTAGAGTGGTTATGGGCATCAGAGTGGTTAGGGAAGATCAGACAGGAAGGCAGGTGAGCAGCTGGAACCAGCAGTCCTGGATTGTGAGAGGGATGTCCAACTGTCGGTTTAGGCCCGATCCCTGTAAACCAGCAGGACATCCTTCAAGGGGTCCCAGATTAGAGAGGGTGCAGGCCGGGCTGAGGAATATCCCATCACTCATGCACAAATTTCATGCACCGGGTCACTAGTTTATTTATAAATGAGCAAAGTAAAACATCTGAGTGGTGAAACCTGTTGACCATCGCCTTAAGTGGCAAAAGTTAACATCACTAAGAGGATTAAAGGAAATCAAGAGCCTCCCTAATATGAGGCAATAAAGAACCTCTGTGTATAACTTTAATCTAATCACAAGTATCAGACAATTCAAACTGAGGCATTTTACAAAGTAACTTGATCATACTCTTCCAAAATGTCAATTCCAACAAAAAACAAAAAATTAAAAAGTAAACTAAAGAGCCGAAACTTGTTTGGCTCAGTGGTTAGAGCATCAACCTGCAGACTGAATCGATTCCGGTCAAGGGCATGTACCTTGGTTGTGGCACAACCCGATGGGGGGTGTGCAGGAGGCGGCTGATCGGTGTCTCTCTCTCATTGATGTCTAAGTCTCTATTTCTCTAACTCTCCCTTCCTCTGTTAAAAAAATCAATAAAATATATTTGAAAAAAAAAAAAAAAAAGTAAGCTAAAGAGACATCAAAGCTATACACAATGTGCATTCCTATACTCAATCTTGGGTTGAGGAGGTGGATGAGGATTATAAAAAGGACATTATTGGGAAGATAACCAAAATTTAAATATGGACTATAGATTAATAGCTATATTATATTAATATTTCATGAATTTGATAACTATACTATGGTTATGAAATGCTCACTTAAGTATTTGAAGATGACTAGGCATATCTCTAACTTACTATCAAATGGTTTAGAATATAATATGATAGGTTAATAGAAAAAAGAATTTAAATGTACGGACAAGTGTTAACAGTGGCTCTAGGTAAGAAGTATGTAGGAGTTATTGTACTGTTGTTATAACTCTTCTTTAAAATGAAAATTTCAAAATGAAATTTTTTTTAAGAGATGCACAACCATTCACTTTTTTTTTTCATACCTCAGGAGCAAGGACAAATGTCTGCATGAATCTCCTCAAAGCCTGGTTGTTATTGGAGAGCAATCCCATCACCTGGACCACTACACCATCATTCAAAGTGGCATGAGCATCAACATGGCGAATCTTAGTGTGGCAATTGGTGAAGTTTTGTGACATCACTTTCCTATGGATTTCCTAAGGAATGAAAGCATAGGTTAATGCCTTAAAACTTACACAATCTCCAACATCAAAAAATTTCCCACATAACACAAGTAAAGAGAATTTACATGTTTAAATTACAAACCAAACGGTTTGGTTCAGTGGATAGAGCTTTGGCCTGCGGACTTAAATTAAGGGTCCCAGGTTCAGAGGCAGCTGATCCATATTTCTCTCTCATCGATGTTTCTAACTCTCTATCCCTCTTCCTTCCTCTCTATCTCAATAAGATATATACTTTTTTTAAAATTACAAACTATACAGACCCTATTCTGATTTGTCTTTTTTTTTAATATGTAAACAGCTTGAGCCAAACTGATGACATATGCCAGGCAGCAAGATGTCAAGTGCTCCCCCATAATTTGCTTTAATATAGTATCTTAGAGGCCCAGTGCACAAAATGCTTGCATTGGGGAGAGGTGAAGAAGGAAGAGGGGGTCCCTCAGCCTGGCCTGAGCCCCCTTACAGTCCAGGACCCTTCACTCCTTACCTCTTGGCTCGCTGCTCCTTAGCACTGCTGCAGAAGTTGGAGAGGCTCCCCACACCACCACAGAATGCCATAAGCCCATTTTCTGGCTGAGTGGGGGCTGACCGCCAAGGGGCAGCTCCTGCGTTGAGCATCTGCCCCCTGGTGGTCAATATGCAACAAAGCAACCAGTCATTCTGCCATAAAGGTCACTTAGGCTTTGAGTATATAGATTAGATTCCTCGTGACCACCCAGCCTTCTAAATTATTGTCTTGAACAAACGTAAAAATATTTACAGCCCTTGCCGGTTTAGCTCAGTGGATAGAGCATAAGCCTGGGGACTAAAGGGTCCTAGGTTTGATTCTGGTTAAGGGCAAATGCCCAGTTGCCCAGTGAGGAGCATGCAGAAGGCAATCAATGATCTTTCTCATCACTGATGTTTCTCTCTCCCTCCCTCCCTCCTTTCCTCTAAAATCAATAAAAATAGTTTTAAAAAAATATGTAAAGTTTATAATAGATGACCCCATGCTAAAACCAATCATCTCATATATTAACCTGTTAACCGAGCGGGACCTATAAATACATCAAACATAAACAATATCGGGAACGGGTAGGACGTATGAATACATCCTTGAAATATATGTTGCGCCCCGAGAGGGACGGTATATATTTTTTGTAATCTTTTTTTTTTCTTAAATATTTTATTGATTTTTTACAGAGAGGAAGGAAAGAAGAGGGATAGAGTTAGAAATATCGATGAGATGAGAAATATCGATCAGCTGCCTCTTGCACACCCCCCACTGGGGATGTGCCAGCAACCAAGGTACATGCCCTTGACTGGAATCGAACCCGGGACCTTTAGGTCCGAAGGCCGACGCTCTATCCACTGAGCCACACCGGTTTCGGCTATTTTTTTTGTAATTTTTATCGTTGTTTGTAAAATTTATAATTTTTTAATTCGACGTGTCCATTTATTTTTGTCGGTATTCTTTTCTATTTTTTTTTGTAATTTTGTATTTTCCTTTGTGCTTTATATATATAAATAAATGAATATATATATATATATACACACACACACACACACACACATATATATATTTTTTTTTTCCATTTATTTTCATTAAGTATAAATTTAAAAAATAATATGAAATTACATCCTCCGGACGTGAAGTACTGACACGTCCTAATGAAAGAGTATGCGCCCATTACAGGTTGCAACATTAAAAAGGGAACTCCCCGGTTAACAGGTTAAAAAACTTCACAATATATAATACAAAATGAGCAATGTGACATCATAAGCATTTCAATTACTGTATTAACCAAACAGTTATTAAATACCTCAATTTTTTGAAACGACATATTTGATCTCTCAGTATCAGCAAATCTAATTAAGTATGCATCTACTTCAATTTTAGGGATTATTTTCTAGCTGCTAAACCACCTACATAAAGCTTGGCATGCTTACTTTCTGTCCATAGACTGCATCTGCTGGCTTTCCATTTGAATCCAATCCCCCGTGGACATAAGAAGAGTTCTTTCCATAAAACCTGTCAAACAGAAATATAATTTACTTGTCATCTTCCTAAGAACAGGTAATAATTTTTCATGTTTGGTATCTAACTGCCTCAGCGGCAGATTCTTGGAAGCAAGAATGTGCTTTCTTTTTCATTTTTGTATACAATCATAGACCATCCCCTCCATGTCAGTAAACACTGCTGGATGGGAATGAATTTGTTCAATGAGGTGAACACTTATATTACAAGTCACACCTTCCAGGTTTCAGAGTAGGATGATCATGTTGAGAAGGATCTTGGAGTTAATGTCAGGAAAGGCACTTAAAACAAAAGTCCCTGCTTTCACTCAAGAAGAAATTAGGCAGTTTTTAAATAGATGAGGACATCTATACTCTCCCTAGACTTGGATAGTCCTTTTATATCCAAGAATGCAGGTGAGAAATTCCCATTAAACTCATCATGCAAGTGTGTTTTAGTAGTCTTTAGTAATGTTTGCTGATGCACTACAAGTTGTAGATTTTAATTTCCATAGCTTTTTCATTTTTCTCTATCCTTGACTGCTGTGTCTCATTACAATACTATACTGGATCAGGAAAGTCATCCCACGGTTAACCACCCTATAAGGATTTCTTAATATCTGTACTTTATATAAATAATTTTTCACAAATGAGTCCATTATGTGCCATTCTACATCTTGACTCTACCTCCCCCACCCCCTAAAGGGGAAAGATCTGAGCCCACAAGACCCCAAGTATACCTTATAATTGTTAGTTATTTAAAAAGTTGCACGTCAGCCAGTGAAATCAATTCACTGCTGGTAAGCCACTGTTCCTATCTCAGAAATAAAATGTGAAGAAAAAGGATGTCTTAGAATCAATAAATGTCAATATTGATAAGAAATATATGAATGTACTTGGTTAGTTTCCTTCAACTCCTGCTTCTTAAATTCAAATTTACCTAACTTCTAAGTGTACAGAATGAAATTTTGACCTAAAACACAACAAAAGGCCCAGCCCGTGTTGCTCAGTCATTGAGGGTGGACCCATGTACCAAGAGTGGTTGACAATTTGATTCTTGGCGAGGGCACATGCCCGGGTTTTGGGCTTGATCTCCTGCGAGGGGCATGCAGGAGGCAGCCAATTGATGTTATCTCTCATTGATGTTTCTATCTCCCTTTCCTTTCCTCTGTCTCTAAAAATATTAAAAATAAATAAATAAAAAAATAAAAAAGCCGAAACTGGTTTGGCTCAGTGGACAGAGGTCCCAGGTTCGATTCCGGTCAAGGGCATGTGCCTTGGTTGTGGGCACATCCCTAGTAGGGGCTGTGCAAGAGGCAGCTGATCGATGATTCTCTCTCATCGATGTTTCTAACTCTCTGTCCCTCTCTCTTCCCCTCTCTGAAAAATCAAGAAAATATATATTTTTTTTAAAATCCTTAAAATTATTAGCATGGTTTTACTTCCATGTTTATTTCATGTTTTGATTTATAACAAGTATGTATTTCCACTAAAAAGAGGCCCTAATTTTTAAAAGCATAGAAATACTAAGAAGCAACCAATTGATATGTCTCTCTCAAGTTGTTTCTATCACTCTCTAGTACCCCGCCTCCCTTATTTCACTCTCTTTAGAAATAAATGGAAAAAAATATCCTTGGATGACGATTAAAAAATTATCAATATGCTAGGGGCCTGGTGCACAAATTATGCACAGGTGGGGTCCCTCAGCCTAACTGATGATCGAAGCCTATTGGGAGGCTAGGTAGGGGGAGGGGCTGCGGGAGACTGATTGGACAGGGGCAGAGGGGTCATAGGAGGTTGGCAGCCTGGCACCCCAATTGGGGCCATGGGGGGTGATTGCTGGCCGGGGGGAGGAACTGCAAGAGGTGGCACTAAACTGCCCATTTTGGTTAATGCCCGCAGGCTATGCCAAGGACCCCACTGGTGCACAAATCCATGCACCGGGCCTCTAGGAATATTTGTATATCCTATTTAAAATGGTATCATTTTAACAACCACAATTTATTGGCACTTATATAAAGCACCATTAGACATTCTGACTTGGGGTGATAAGCACACAATACAATATACAGATGATGTACTGTAGAATTATATACCGGAAACCCATATAATTTCATTAACCCATATCACCCCAATAAATTCAATGAAAAGAAAGCACTGTTATGCAACAACCCTACAGGTGAATAAGAGAATTTAAAGGGTAAATAACCACATACTAAAAAACAGCATTTGAAGAACTTTTACCTGTGCAGCATGTCTGGGGCCTGGTTCAGCAGAGTGTAATACTGTCTCACGAATTCCCGCCCGACCAGCAGGGGACTAGGCTTCTCCATAACCATTGCTTTGGTCAATTCAACCTGGAAAAAAAACAACAGTTAAATTTGTTCAACCGGAAAGATCAAGTACAAAAGGAAAAAGTAGCAGGGGAGAAGATAATCATTTAGCTAAAACCAACTCAAAAGTAAAGACAAGATTACTTCAGAAATTCTTGGTTTTAAAAAGAAATAATTACCGGTATTATAAAAACAAAACACACACAGACCAGGTGATATTTTATACATTGAAATTTATTGTAATCAGAGAAATACTGGGGGGGGGGGATCACTATAAAGAATTAATTCATTGCCCTAAGCAGTTTGGCTCAGTGGATAGAGCATTGGCCTACAGACTGAAGGGTCCTAGGGTCCCAGGTTCGGTTTGGTCAAAGGCATGTATTTTGGTTGAGGGCACAGCTCCAATAAGGGGTGTGCAGGAGGCAGCTGATCGATGTTTTATCTCTCCCATTGATGTTTCTAACTCTCTATCCCTCTCCCTTCCTCTCTGTAAAAAAAAATTAATACAATATAATTCATCATTATTCCCAATATTCAATTTTTTAACTGAATATAAGAAACTCAAAGACATATATTTCCATCCCACCGCAATTTTCCAAATTAATTTAACCCAGAGTATTCGAGTTATAAAATATAAACATATTCTTATTTATGGAACTATTTCATTTGAGGATGATAAAATCAAATAAATACAGCTTAAGACATATGGGCACATACTATCACATTTTTAATCAAACTAAGTCAGAGAAATATTTGGTATCTTTAAAAACAAATTCTAAATATGCTCAATTTATTCTATAATGGGACCAAAAACAATCTAAAAATAATGTGGGTAAAAAAAGTTAAGATGTTTTTACTCAACAAAATAATCCCTATCACCTCAAAATTATCATTATGATTTAAAGTTAGTACCTTTGAGCATTAAGAAAGGCACATGACAGATACTAAGTCCTCAATTATTGTCAGTTATTATTTTAAAAGAACTTTAAGGATATTATTTTCTAATCATTCTACTGTACATCTGAAACTAATACAAAGTAAAATTGAAAGTAAACTGTTATTGAAAAAAATTTCAAGCCGAAACCAGTTTGGCTTAGTGGTAGAGAGCGTCGGTCTGCGAACTGAAAGGCTCAGCCCCCAGTGGGGGGAGGTGGGGGTGCCTGCAAGAGGCAGCCAATCAAAGTTTCCCTCTCATCATTGATGTTTCTGTCTCTCTTCCTCTCCCTTTCTCTCTGAAATTTACATATAATACATTAAAAATAAAAAACCTAAATAAAAAAACAGATAGGCAAAGCGGACTGAGTTTGGTTTGTCAATTCATGAATAAGCAGTTTGTGGAGATATATTTATCCTCACCCACTCCATTTCCTCATTTTTTTTTCCTTTTCCTTTTTTTTAAACTTTATTTTTAGTGTTGACATTACAATGTCCTCATCCTTATTATTCTTAAATCTGTCCCACTTACTTGTTTCACAAGAATGTAAGAAATTAGTTGAAGGCCTGTTCTGCATTTTCCCCAAATTACAGCCACTATGAAATAGCTTCCCAGTCATACTGAAGAGTAATTTGCCTGCAGCCATGGTTATGAGGTTATCAGTAATAAGAATCTGGATCCCAAATCTTAAACTAATAAACTTAAAGTAGACTAACCTGAGGCAGAATGTGAAATTGCTGTATTTTTTCCCCTGGCTTTTGGTCCAGAAAAAGATAATTCCAGATGTTTTACTGATCCTAGATTCTTCAGTACTTACACAGATACAGTTGGATATTAAAGGTTCTTAATAGTCACCTAGCTATAATTTCTGAGTTCTAAGATTTCCCATTACTTACTTAGACCAGAGCGACTACACTTTATATAGTAGAGTTCCTATATAAATTTTCCTTTCTTTTTTTTTTTTTTTTTTAAATATATATTTTATTGATTTTACACAGAGAGGAACTGAGAGGGACAGAGAGTTAGAAACATCCATGAGAGAGAAACATCGACCAGCTGCCTCTTGCACACCCCCAGCTGGGATGTGCCTGCAACTAAGGTACATGCCCTTGACCGGAATCGAACCTGGGACCTTTCAGTCCGCAGGCCGACGCTCTATCCACTGAGCCAAACCGGTCCCGGCTAAATTTTCCTTTCTTAAAAGGTCTTAGCTTCTCACACTAGCTGGTTTGGCTCAGTTAATAGAGCATCAACCTGCAGACCAAAGGGTCCTGGGTTCAATTCCAGTCAAGGGCAATTCCTTGGTTGTAGGCTCCGCCCTGGCCCTGGTCAGGAGTCCTGCAGAAGGCAACCAATGGATTCTTCTCTCATATCAATGTTCCTGTCCTTCCCTCTCTCACTTCCATTCTTGCTTTAAAAAGAAAAAGAAAAAGAAAAAAAAATCAATGGAAAAATATCTTCAGGTTGAGAATTAACAAAAATAATCCTATATAATATAGAGGTAATATTTAAATTGACCATCATTCCAACATACAAGATGGCAGCCCCCATGTGGACCCAAGATGGCCACAAGATAGCCAGCAGAAGAAGGTAGTTGGGAGGGACCAGGCCTGCAGGGGAGGGCAGTGTGGTCCCATTAAAATGAAAGCTTTGGCTCTTGAAGTCTCTCCTTTAAGCACTTCTATAATAAACATTGAACAATGAACCCAAGGGAAACTAACAGTATTTAAAAATAATATTCTTGGCAATTATTTCTCAATAAAACTGGGAGGAAAATTATCTCCATGTGACTAAAATATATATTTTAGTAGAAAGCAACTATATTGCTTCACTGTTCAAAAAAGGGGCTGATTTCAAAATTAAAATATCAAAGGCTGCCGAAACTGGTTTGGCTCAGTGGTAGAGCATTGTTGTTCTGCGGACTGAGGTGTCAGGTTCGATTCCGGTCAAGGGCATGTACGTTGGTTGTGGGCATATACCCAATGGGGGGTCTGCAAGAGGCGGCTGATCGGTGTTTCTCTCCCGACGTTTCTATCTCTCTACCTTCCTCTCTATAAAAAAATCAATAAAATGTATTTTTTTTAAAGTGGAAAAAAAAGAAGAAAAAAAGAAACCATCAACAAAACAGTAAAAATGCCCACTGCATGGGAAAACACATTGACCAATGTTATTTCCAATAAGGGTTTAATCTCCAATATTTACAGGGAACTCATACAACTTAACAAAAGGAAAATAAACAATCCAATCAAAAAATGGGCAAAGGACCTTAATAGACACTTTTCGAAAGAGGACATTCAAAAAGCCAAGAGACACATGAAACATGCTCAAAGTCATTAATTATCCAAGACATATAAATCAAAACAACAAGGAGGTACCACCTCACACCTGTCAGAATGACTATCATCAACAAATCAACAAATGACCAGTGCTGGAGAGGATGTGGAGAAAAAGAAACCCTCCTTCACTGCTGATGGGAATGTAGCTGGTGTAGCCATTGTGGAAAACAGTATAGCGTTTCCGCAAAAATGGAACTACCATATGACCCAGTAATCCCACTTCTAGGAATATATCCCAAGAAAACAGAAACACCAATCAAGAAGAATACATACACCCATATGTTCATAGCATCACAATTTACAAGGGCTAAGATTTGGAAACAGCCTAAGTGCCCATCAGCAGATGAGTGAATTAGAAAACTATGGTACATCATACAATGGAATACTACACTGCTATAAAGAAGGAATTCTTAACATTTGCAGCAGTATGGATGGAAAGGAGAGCATTATGCTTAGTGAAATAGGCCAGGCAGTGAAAGAAAAATACCACATGATCTCACTCATTTATGGATGATAAACATTACAACCGAATGAATAAAAAGATAGATACAGAGGCAGAGAAGCATGGAACAGACTGTCAAATTATAGCTGGAAGGCTGGGGAGTGTTGGGAGTGGCGGGGAAGGTTAGAGATCAACCGAAGGACTTATATGCATGCATATAAGCATAACCAATATACACAAGACACTGGGGGGGTGGAGTGAAGGCATGTGCAGGGGAGGCCAGGACAAGGTCAATGGGGTTAAAAATAAGACATATGTACTACTATTTGTAATACTTTAAAGAATTTTTTTTAAGATTTTTTAAAATATATTTTATTGATTTTTTACAGAGAGGAAGGGAGAGAGCTAGAGAGCTAGAAACGTCAATGAGAGAGAAACATCGACCAACTGCCTCTTGCACACCCCCTACTGGGGATGTGCCCACAACCAACGTACATGCCCCTGACTGGAATAGAACC